>NC_091053.1:7294553-7984125 GCF_963966145.1 Tenebrio molitor
CGTATCTACCAAAGAGGTACCTACATACCTACCTACCTATCCACCCATTTAGGTATGTTCTTTAGTTATCACTCCTTTATGCTTTTTAAAATTACGTTACTTTCGAGTTTTGTTCCTTTTCCATTGTTTTATGTAAATGATGTATTAAATATAGTTATATATTTTCCAGTTTTACAAGACTATTACATATTTTCGTTTGATTTTCATATCTTTTTGAAACTTCATGACACTTTTGAAGTTATAATAAGCCTACCGTATGTGTGATAGGGCTGGCAGATCATAGATGGAGCCGTCAGTCTCTCCACGCCATGGCCAACTTTATCTAGCTTCCGCTGCGCTCAACAATGATTGACGTATCTTTTCAAAGTGTCATAAAGTTTCAAAAAGATATGAAAACCAAACGAAAATATGTAATAGTCTTGTAAAACTGGAAAATATATAACTATATTTACTACATGATTTACATAAAACAATGGAAAAGGAACAAAACTCGAAAGTAACTTAATTTTAAACAGCATAAAGGAGTGATAACTAAAGAACATACCTAAATGGGTGGATAGGTAGGTAGGTATGTAGGTACCTCTTTGGTAGATACGTAGTATTATAATTTTAAAACCTTTCCACTTATGGGTTTATTAGCAATTGATTTTCTTTTTATGGAATCAGTTTTTTGTGACCAACTATTATTTAAAAGTGGTTTCATCAATAATTCTATAATAACTACAAATTTTGTCTTTATGTGTGTTACAGATAAAGAGGGAATTACGAATTAAATGTGGAAGTAAAATTGTTACGAGTTGTTTGCAAATATTTTCTTGGGCCAAATATGATAAAATTTCTGTGGTGGCAATATCTGCCAATTCTTTAAAAAAACTTACAAACTGATAATTTGGATAAGAACGATTTTGAAGATTAATTGAACGTAAAAGAGGACCAGGGGTTGAAAAAGACAATATAGGAAAGAGACAACTGTCGCAGTGAAATATTTCATTTAATTTTTTTACAATATACCCTGCTATGAAAGCAACAGAAGCTGCATATTTGGGGTTACTGCAATTAAAAATAATAATTGGTTTACTTAAATTTCGAATTTTCTCTAACAGTCGAAAGGGTAGTATCAAGTCCGGTTCACATTTTTCCGCCAAACTGACAAAAAAACACGGTTTCCCCATCAACCCATAAAGATTTATGTTAAAAATTTTGCAACAGATGGGGCTAGTTACCAAACGATTTTTTTAGGTTAGCTGAATCAACTTTAGACCCTTATTGGGACGGCCGTATGGAGCGCAGCGGAAGCTAGATGAAGTTGGCCATGCTCCACGTGACTTTATGTTAGTAGTTACACTAAAATACAATAGCATGTTGTAATAGTGTGTTCGAAAATTTTATGAGTTCCCCCAAACGATCCGCTAGCTATTGTTTTATTAAGGATCCAGAAAATTTCACAAATTAACTGTCGACGCATTTTTGTTTCAAGTGATTCCATTTCACGACCCAAGTAAGTTATAAGGTTAAATTTGCTTGTAAACTATAGGTTAGACATATGGGTCAACTGTAAAACCGACTGTGTCGATGTCCAATAACTGTAGTAATATTAGTCCCACTTTTCAATCATTGGACACTGCGTCCAGTTACTACAATCGCATCATTTCTTGCCTTGAACAGTTCTTGGACATTTGCGGAATTGAGATAGCATCCGTATACAATATCAAAAATCTTTCAGTTATACTAATATAAGATGCCGAAGCTTCGAAAGTATGGTTCAGAGAGCATTGATTTGGCGCTTCAAGAAATTCAAGACAAGAAAATGTCGGTGAGAGCTATTGCCGCCAAGTACGGGATTCCGAAATCCACAATTCATTTTAAACTGAAAAATCCTAGTTCCAAGGACACATATGGACCCGTGCCGTATTTATCTATTGAAGAGGAACAACGTTTAGTGAAATGGATATCAGAAATGGGAAAAAGAGGTTTTCCGAGGAAGGTAGAGAATCTGCTATCAAGTGTAAAAAACTTTCTGGATCACAATCCAAGGCCCAATCCCTTCAAGAACAATCGCCCGGGGAAAGGCTGGCTCAAAGCCTTTTTAAAAAGAAATCCAACTGTCACTCAAAGACAAAGTGAGGCAGTCTCTTCTGCTAGTGCCTGCGTTACTGAACAAGACATACGCAAGTGGTTTCAGGAAATAGATGAATATTTTACAGGAAAAGATTTGGGGCATATTTTAAACAATGGATCACGCATTTTTAATGCTGACGAGACTGGTTTTAACATCTGTCCGTCCACTGGAAAAGTGTTGGCACAAAAAGGAACTAAAAACGTCCACTCTATAGAAAAAGGATCTTCAAAAGAGAACGTAACCGTTATGTGTGCCTTTTCTGCCTCTGGACAAACATGCCCACCAATCATCTATCCCTACCAAAGAATACCGGAAAAAATATTAAAAACGGTTCCACCCCAATGGGGTATTGCCAAAAGTGATCGTGGTTGGATGACAGCCGAGGTGTTTTACGAATACGTAGCCAACATATTTCACCCATATTTGGTGAAACAGAATGTTATATTCCCCGTCATCCTTTTCGTGGATGGTCATAAATCACACATTACTTACGACCTGAGCGTATTGTGTAATCTTCAAATAGAGCTCATTGCTCTCTATCCGAATGCCACCCGAATATTGCAGCCAGCGGATGTGGCTGCTTTTTGCCCAATAAAATCTGCGTGGCGTAAAGCAGTCAGAGAATTCAATGAAAATTATCCCGACGAAACTGTAAATAAGAAAAACATAGCTGGTTTGTTGCAAAACATATTAATGTGTGTAAAACCAGAAACGTTGATAAATGGCTTCAGGGCATGTGGGCTTTGCCCATTCAACTCTGATGCTGTTGACTACACTAAATGCTTGGGCTCAACAAGTAATAAAAATGAAAACCACGACTCCGTCATTCATGAAGAAAATGTTGTATCCAGAAGAACAATAGATTACGAAACATTTGTGAATATTGTGGGTATGGATTGTATAAAGGAATTTAATAGCTTGCGGAACGATGAAACAGACAATGTATATTGGGAAAAACTTCGTAGTATATGGACATATTTACAAGAAACTAGACCCTTTACGGAAACTATTGACACTCCTTCAAAATTGCTGAAAATGCCAATTCCAAGTGATGGTTCCCAACAAACACAACTGACATGCAACACTTCCGTTACTTCGAATTATTCTCCTCAAAACCCAATTGAATATCATCTATCACCGGTCAACGTTCTTCCAAGCTGCTCCTCTATAATGTGTTCACCTGGGAATCAAAATACAGGCCATCTATCACCACCAACTAAAACAGTCGAACCCCATTCAAGTTGCTCAACAAAAATTTCTCCGTTTTTGGCTTGGCCGCATTCTCCCAAAAGAAAGAATAAACGACAAGTGGAGGGGACACCCTATGCTCTTACCTCAGAAAAATTTCAAAAAATCTTCGAGGCTAAAAAAGCATTGAAGTTCCAACAACACACGGAAAAAGAAGAAAGAAAAAAGAAAAGAGCAGAGAGAAAACAAGAACAAAAGACGAAACGAAAATCTCAAAGAAATTTATGTGGAAAATGCCATAAGGAAGTGAGGAAATCACCTTTAAGCTGCTCCAACTGCCACAAAAATTTCCATCGTTCATGTGTGCCTATCACACATCGCGAACATGTACCTGATGATGAGGGAGATGACTATTTGTGCCACTTTTGTTATAAAGAGGACTCAGAAGACAGTTGTGATCAGGTTACGAATGAAGATAACAGTGATGATGATGACATTGATGAACTCTACGCTATGTATCAGGCAGAATGCAAGATAAATAATTGCTAATAAAACAAGTAATTGCTTTATTTATGATGATGGTTTAGGTGAAGAAAATTGCGTCCAATTACTATCTCCCACCTGTCCAATAATTGTGAAAAAGTGTCCAATTACTAAATTTTTTCAACATTTATATTCAAGCTCATACTGATTTTTTTTATTCACTTTCTATTAAATATCAATGTACGGGGAGGAAGCCGGGACCTTAAAGGTCAATTTAATGTATTTTTGAAGAATATCTTACAATGAATAAATATGTTATGATTTTTTGCACTGAAATAGTCTCTTAACTGTCCAACGACTATGGTGTTTACCCTAGTAATTATAGATGTAAGATGTACAGGGTGAAATTGAAATGCATCATAATATGTAAAGCTTCTTCAAAAAGTGAATAAACCGAAAATGTGGTTCAAACTTTTTAAATTCATAAAATCCACTTTAACTTAATTTCATCCCGAACGACACGCTTCTGGAGGCTCTAATAAATCGATACATGGAATAGACATTAAACACAATTAGTGAGTTTTTACGAGCTCTTCGTAACTTTGATAAAACTGACTATTTCCCTCACAATATTTAAGCCAATTAAATTGCTTAAATTTTCAAAAATCAAAAATCAGAGTCAAATTATGCGATAATTTTGAACGTATGTAAATTATCGATCATTTTCACTCGTGCATTTTCCGATAATTTTTCTTAATAAAAAACTTTGTGATCCAAATACAGAATTTCATTTTTGCTTGCTACTTTTTCAAAAAAGTAACATATTTGGCTAAATATTGTTCGGGAAATGGTCCTCCTAATACCCCTGGTGCATGTCAAATTGTCGATATTACTATAGTAAGGACAACGTAACATTTTATCTGCCTCGCCCATTACATTTTCTTAGTTACCAATCAAATAGGTTGTTAAGACGATCTGATTTTCACAATACAAATTTTTGACATTCAACTTGTCTTAATGACATTTTATTTTTTAGAACATAAAACAATAATTATTGTGGACTTGACAACAAAATTCTAACCTTAACTTTTTTACATGGCAAATGTGATGAAAAATTACGCAAATTGAATCTGGCTTTGATTCTTATTCGTCAATTTATGTGGGCGGAACAGATAAAAAGTTATAACGGCAATACTATTGTTGTAATTTTTAGACTGTCGATAGAAGTTAGTTAAAATCCGTTAGTCATGTTATGAGTGAATGCTGATAGATTGTTCGGAACGAACTAGATTTAACAGAAAAATTGTTGGTTTCAACGGATTGTTTCTAAATTTAAACATTCGATTGTTATTGGATTCGTAATTTTGGCCGTTGGAGCTAGAATGAATGTGAGTGGTTGAATGAAATGGGGATGTATGAATATAAAAGTAAGAAAGTTACAGTAAGTTGAGGAGAGAAAGTGTGAATCAAAGACTGAGTAGACTTAAGAATTAGAGTTAAGTAGTTACAGAGTAAGAGTTTTTAATTTTTTAATTAATTGATACATAATTACATAACATTTTTTATTTACAATGCAAACATTTCCGATAATAATGCGGAATCTGGAAAAGTGCCCCGAATGCTTGCAGCGTTTCCACGTTGAATGGCAAGGGAAATCCTCTCGAAAAGGAATTTCTTTGATTTTGAATAGCCTGATTCCGCGATAAGTCGGTTTCCGATGACATTAATGAAATCGATGGTTTCTTTGCACTAAGGGCCTAAGGTTTCAAAGGCTAAACCTTTAAATATGTAGTTTGACGAAATAATTGAACTACATATTATATTTGCTATGTTTGCGTTTGCAAGCCATTTCAGCGGCAAAACCTGAAACTTCAGATGCTTTCAGTACGTAACTGTCTGCAAGTGTATCTACGACAGTAACGTCCCAAACCAAAGGTTGACCTTTAATTCACGGTACTAAAGTCATCCCATCAGGGCGTTTTCCGTCATCCCGAGACAGTCCGTTTGGTTCTAAAGTTGAATTAACATCAATATAAGTCAAAGACCGGAAATCTACCACTGCTTTTGGAACAACTTAGACCGTGAATGCCAATTTCGTCAACTTTCGCATTGCATTTGCAAATATGAGGTGTACAAAGATTACAACCCAATCTTAAACCAATACAAACTTGGAAGGAAGTGTTATCTAAAAGAGTACCAATATTAGGAGAAGGTATTGCATGTAAACAAGATCCTGATTCTCTGCGTTGCAAAGCCTTAAAACGAGCCATGTCTCTAGGTGAATTAAAGATTAAGTCATTGGCAATTATTCGTTTGATATTGATATTATCCCAATTCTTCTGAAATTGTGGAATTGTTGGTCTTTCGTTCTCATTTTGTACATCCCAGACTGCTAAAGCTTCATCATAATGGTGAATAATAAGCCCATTATCCTTTGAATTTAGTAATTGAGAAATAAGCTTTTTAACTCCATGAACTGAAGATAGGAAAGCAGGGAGAAAAATATCGAAAATGCGGCGAATTCCCAGTCCACCAAATCTAATCGGCAAAGTGGACTGACACCATTGTAAATCAGTTAAACGTAAATTAAGTATTCTTTCTAAACAAGACTTTAAAGAAGAATCAAATTTTGGTATGAAAAGACAGTTTTTGGTTAAAGTATAAGCCACGTGTCTGTTAAGGAGTTCAGCTTTGTTTAAAAGATTTTCAACTGTAATTATAGTTTTTTCTACAGTGTTTTTGAAACCTTCGTCAAAGATTGGAGAGCCTAAAAGCGATAAACTTCCTCGGTCACAAATTTTAATACCTGGTGCTAAATTTTGAAATTCCTTTATGACTTTTAAATCTGTGTCTCCAGAACAGCAAAAGATCTCACATTTGTTAAAGTTTAATTCAAGACCAATTTTTCTGGATAAATTGATAACTTTCTTAAAGTCGGACAAAACTACTTCTGGGTAATCAGCTAAGGTTCCATCATCTAAATACTAATTATTCAGTTGAGAATGCAAAAATAAAATAATTTGTTGAATGGCAAGACTAAAAATCATAGGGCCACAAGGATCTCCTTGTTGGGCTCCAACAGAAATTTTTTTGACACTATCTCTTCGAAATCAGATACTGATGCAACATACGCCTCTTCGTGACCTCTCGCTGTTTCGAACAGTGAATGTGAACGTGACAGATTTTTTAAGTCATACTGCTAAGTCACTTCTTCTTTTCTGCTTCTTTGTAGAACCTTTTCGGTTTATTTGTTATATTGTAACGTTTTCCTCCTTGACCACAGCCGTTTGCAATCCTCGTGTATGTCTTCTAACTATGTGATTTTTTCTCCCCTATCTGGTGTATTGCTGGTTGCCGCTTTCCCCCGGATTGTATTTTAGCGGAAAAATATTTACGAAACAATTTACCTACTGGATCTACAGAGTGTTTGAAATTTATGATGCCATATTTTGGTTAAAAACGTTAATAACATTTTGAGTTCTGGGGAGTAAAGAAGATGTTACAGCAAGTACCTACGAAATTATCAACAGCTTTTCTAATTAATATTTCTTGATCACATCTAATGATCATTACGGTACTAGATGAAAGTCGTATGAACAATTTGAAACAATTTATTAAATTCTTGGCGAAAAAGCTATTACTTACGTTATCACGTGCGTAATTTCTCGCCACAAGCTTTTAGCTTTTGATCCTTTCTCATATATTACCTTTTTTCCGATTCACCTTACTCCAATAACAAATAACAATCGATTTTTACAACAACGTTTATTGTTAACTTAAATTATAATTCTATTTTAAGACTTACATTTAAATACCTTTTTCAAAATTATTTTAAAAATCTTCTTTTTGGTAACATACAATGCACATTGTTCATTTGTCCACGATTATATAATTAGCACAGATAGGTACATATAACATAATACAATATATTTTCTTAAATAAAATAGGCCATGACGCAAGGTTCTTGTTCTTTAAAGGGATCTACTGCCAGTGATATTTACGGAAACTGCTTGGATGTCGATGGTACTTCTTCGTGGAAGCTAGACGATGATTCTTCTTGCATGGCTAAAGGTGGAACCTAAAATCAAAAGAAACTGTATCATACTCAGACAGTTTGCAAATATTTCCAAGCATTAAGACGGTAGTAAAATCGGTAGTAAAAATTAGTCTGAGAATCAAAGCCAATTGAAAATTATTGCTTCTATGTTTAAGTGTAAAGGTAAAAATCTTTGCTACAAAATAAAATTTTGGAATCCTAGGAAAGTAGTGAGAGAGAAAGCAAAATCTGTAACTTATGACAATAATACTACAAGTTCCAGCACCCTATGCTGCACCGGATTATATTCTATGGGCATTTTGTTAAAACATGTGACTACCTCTCTTCTCAATTCCAGCTTTCCAATTTTCATTTGGTAGGAGCTAAAGCAACAATGTAGCAATGTAAAAGTCTTAAACACTACAAGGTGTGCCAAGCTAACAGTGTATGGCATTTGCAAATCTGTCGTCACTTACAATTGCGATCCAGGAAGACTCGTTCTGCAAAAGAACATCTACGTTTTACACAGATTTCTGGCACGGTTTGGGAACCACCCCTTCCATTTACCTGTTTGTCTTCTTCGAGAGTCGGGAGAAGATCGTCGGTCGAGTGGGGACTGGGAGTTGGTGCAATCCGTCCGCTGGAGTTCGCTGAAGATGTCATCCGGGCTAGGCGCCTCTGCATCTCCCTCTCTTCCTTTTGTTCCTTTTCACGTTCGTACCTGCGGGCGCTGTAGCTCTTCACCGAGTTGTTGCTGTGGATCGAGGTGAGACTGGGTCTTCTCGAGCCTTCACAGGTTATCAATTAGCATTACAAGTTGCGTTCCTGTTTGTGATTGTCAGAGGGAAACAATAGAATAGCTTGGACATACATGCAGATCTACGCAGAAAGATTTTAATGGCGAACATTTAAAGACCACTAAACGATTTTAACAGCCAGAGTATTCATTAACAACTAACAAATGTTGAACCAAAGAAAAAGAAACAGTTTGGGTACCATTTGTTAGCGTTGCTTGCAGCAAATTTCGTAATAATTTTAAAAATGATCTTCTTCTACCAAATAATATGCATTTAAATGTTCGAAAGGATTAGTAAAGAAACAAGAACAAGATGTTCCATCTGTCCGATGCAGTTTGGTGAGCTCCTATCTTTATCAAGGACAACAAAATTATTAGTGCCATAGAATTTTATTCCAAACAGATGGTGCACCTTCATTCTTGTTTATTTTAATTAGATAAATATTATGTATTTAATTAGTTTTTAGATTTTGGTAAAATGTATAGAACTGGCATGCAATACATGTAAAAAAAGAATGTATACATACATGCAAGTCAATGTGTGCGTGCTTGTGTTTGTATTGGTATTTCATGTCGCTGAATTTCTCATACATATTGATGAAATTTTCAGTGGATATTTTATAAGTCAGATGCAATAAAAATTGTAAAGCCGATTAAAACCGCTGCCATCTTGCGTTCTCCATGCTTAAATGAAGGATGAAGTGATTGGTGATGAAATGAGATAATGGTTTGGAGCGAAGAGGACGTTACTCCTCCGTTTTCGACAATTCTCGTGTCGGGGAAGCATTTGGTTCAAGGTTTTTGTCTTTGGAACTGGTCGGATGGTGGTACCGTTCCAAAGCGTGAGAAGCTGGGTGTGCCAAGCGATCTCAAGCCAAGCTCGAGCGCGTGTATGAGTGTGTGAAGGAGGTGTTGTGGTGAAACGAGGATGGCTCTATCCCGTGTACTAACCGCCAGTGTCGTATACGTTTCAGTAAGTCGTACTAGTACTAGTACAGAGTGGACAAGGCAAACAACACACAACTCGACACAGGTGCACCTGTACCGAATCTAGTATCGGCTTTTAGCGATACGTCATAGGATTCGGAGTGACAAGAGAGTAGCAAGATGGCGGCGGTGCGGGCCGCACCTGCACGGGAGCCGGAAACAGCGATTCCGCGGCAACCCTGGGCACTGCTGGCCCGCCGCGAAGGCAACGACGCTATAGTCCTACGGCTCGACGTCCGCGACGTCAAGCTTCGATCGATGATAGGCATCGGTAAGGATCCTGGAACAGTCCTCGCCGATATAGGCAGATATCAACTACCAAAGATACTAAAGTGCCACCAGCTTGGATGGAAAGTGTGATCAAAAAGTCTCGTGGAAGTGCCAAAATCCAAATCCAATTTCGCGAACGTGAAAGCTCAAAACTGTCAATTGTTAGCGCTGAGGGTCATCCTTACTGCACGCAAGAAGCATCAGAACAGCAAAAACATGACAATTCTTCTGCTTCAAAAAAGACAAAAGTACTTCCATTTGTCGGAAAAGTGTTGTGTCAGCCTCCAAGGGAATAATCATGAGTGATCATCTCTTGAAGGGTCAGACCATTACAAAAGAATATATTATGTAGTTTCTCGGCCAATCAGAAAGAAGGTTCATTAGAAAAGATTTGGAATGGTCACGATTCTGCTTGCAAGAGTTCATCTACTTCTGTAAGAAGTTTACCATCAAAAAATATGTTTGAAAAATGAAGTTAGAGGTGTTGCAGCACAAACTGACACTTCCATTCACTCACTTTCCAATTCTAGATTTAGCAGAAGATCAAGAGTTTTCCTCTTTGCTCTCCCGACTCGACTATGTCAAATTTCTGGCTTTTAGTAGATTGCAGAAGCTTCATTCTGCTGTTGTGTTTTGAGAGTTTTTGATCGCACTTGATTTGTTCTTGGGTTGATCAAATTTTCTACTTTTGGGCACTGCGCTAGATCTATGGCAACTGATGAATTTTCCCAAAACGAAAAACCTTTCTAGTTTCTACTCATCATAAAATTTTGTTCCATTCGTACACATGTGGAAGAAATGACACCAAACAGATTTCGAAAGAACTTGAAAAGAGATCGCAAACCATGAATTTATTTTATGTGACAACTCTTATCCCTGCAGCTACGGTGTAAGTTTCCCATTTTGTAACAAATTAAATTTGCTGTTAGAGTTTGTATTTTGCGATGTTTGCTAAATTAGATGTGGTGTATGTACTTCCCACGTCGCTAGGGTTTACCACGCGGTGGCCTGTCGACCCAGATCAAAATTCCTCTTATGTTTAACTAACTTATTTGGGAAAACTTTAACTAGTTGACTGGAGATAAAAGAGATATTAAATTTTCATTGGAATTTAAGCGAGCTGAATCGTGACACCCTTCACGCATCCATTTTTTATTCGGGGAAGACAAAGACCAATCGATACTGAAACTTACAGTGTCGTAGCACGCACACTTTTAAACCAAATAGTACAGCTAAACCAAATATTGCTGGAGATAATCACTACTAATTAATTTTTAAATAAAAAATTGATTTATTTTGCTCTCGTCTTCCAACACTGTTATTTAAAAATACCACAATGTTTTGTTAAATTTTTAGTGGACACGTAACTTATCAAGTGTTAATAGATTCTATTGGAGGCCTCATAGACTAATTATAGACTAGTTATAACCGGTGTATTAATTTTCCCCAGTGACATATAAATCCTAAAGGATATAATTGAATCAGAAATAAGCTGATTGCCTCTCATAATGCTTTCTGATCATTTTATTTTATAATGAGTTCCAAGTATCCTTTCCTTGTCCGTAAGTATGTTTTTCGTCTTCGTTCTTCGGGATATATAACCTGGAAAGTGGTATACAGGGTGTCTAAAAATTCGCGAATTCCGAATTCAGGGCATTGCAGGGGATCACTTCAGTAGTCCAAATATGGAAATAAAAAAAAAAATCGGGACTCCCCCCACATTGGTCTGAAGGTGCATTCTTTAAAGTGCGTTTTCTTCAAATACAGGCTGAAAAATTCAGCGTTTATTGTTATTTATTGTGTAGATGATTGTGGAAAATAATAACGTAAACAATTTTTTGAAAAATAGCTTTACTTTGGAGTAGAAAAATCTTAAATTTTTGTAATTTTTCTTAAAAATGGAACGGCAACGTAGCTAGAATAGTATTTTGTCACTGTGGATATGAAGGCGGCTATGTATTGAACAAAATTAAAGTGCTTGTATCTTCTTCAGGAAGAGCGATTTTTTTTTTAAATAAGTATTTTTCGAGCCCCACTGGGTCCTTCCCTACCACGCTCTGAATTCGGAATTCACAAATTTTGAGACACCCTGTATAACTAAATATATAAACTTTCCCTGTTATATACCTAACTTGACATCTGTCAAAGATAACCTCAAAATTTACAATAAATTAATGTTTTTTAAGACTTTGCCTAAACGAACACGAAAAATGTTATTCAATATTCGTGCGCTGTCAGTTTTCAGGTATTCAGCCTGTTTTGCAGCACTTGGCTGACGCCTCGTGCTTCAAATTTCGGCCTCATACCTGAAAAGTGATCTGACAGCTCTACTCATATGAAAATAACTATTAAATACTATCTGATTTCGGTCGCTTATATCGTTTGTATCTTGATGGTCCCTACTCGTAATTTTGTAATGTGTACCAAGACAGCAATGCTCTGTCCCAACCTTTCCAACCCTCATAAAAGTATTTGTACGTTATAGAATAATAAAAAAAGTTTTCTTAAATTTTGGTTAAGATCCTTTTGAACTAGTCAAAAATTTGGAATAACTTGCGATCTCTTTGCTAGCTCCATCATCAAGCACCGTTTTAACAACATTTATGTAGAAGACTTTCGACAATCGATTTATGGTAGCAAGTGTGATTTTGTCGAAAGTCCTTGGACTAACACCACACCAGGTCTTGACTACACTACAGACGGGTGTACCTACAGACAAAACGAATCTTACCTGGATCGCTCGAAAATAAAATAGGAGGAGCCAAGTTGGCATTACCAAACCGGTGTCGCCTGGGTCCGTACATATTTTGATTAAACAATCGCAGAACGAAACAGATGAGTCCAGACAGGATCGCTATTCCAGACAGGACTCCAGCGAACGCAGAGAAATCAGTCGTCATAACGACAAGATCTTGAAAGAGATTTGGGTGTTGGTCAGTTCGTGGTAACTTGTCGATTGGGACTCACCCTCCGCACAGAACACTCTTTTCGACGGTTTTTGAATAGAAACGGAATGGTAGCCATCTTTGCACTGGCAGATGGCGTTGTGGTGTATCTGTATGCACGCGGAATGCTGGTCGGTGTATTGACAAGTCTCTCGGTAGTAACACTGGTCGCCCAGACGCTTCGCTGTGGATCATATTGCGATGTTGGGGTGGCTTATTAAATTGGACGGTCGGTTGCTTACGCTTTCCGCACCCCGTGTAGGGGTTGAGCTTGACGGGGTAGTTCTTCTCGCACTCGCATTTCCCGCTGGCCGGGTTGCAGTATACGTGCAGCAGTTTCGCATGGCACGAGGTCTCGCAGGGGGCTCCGAGGTACTGTCCTTTATCTGGAAGCATCGATGCGTGAAATGGTCGCTATGCGATACGGAGTCGAGTGAAATTTCACCGAAATTGATTATTAATAAAAAGGTGTTGTACAGGGTGGTGGCGTGGATCACTTAGTCAACAGAACTAACTGATAAAGATGATAAATAGCTCGGGAAAACCTTGCAGTGGCCCCTCGATTAGGTATGCTGAACCGAGTCGATAATAATTGGCCGTTGGCTTATCTGGACTGAGGAAAATTACGGTATTTTGTGTTTCTGGTGCGGCACATTGCCCAGACAAAGTGTTAATGAAAGGCAGAATTCAATAGTCGGGGTAACACTCGGTAACTAGGTAGGGTAGGACCAGCTTGATCCCTTTTATGTTTGATCACAGGACATCAAGCTGGTTGGACATTATTGAAACGTCAGTGAATCTATCGACTGACCGTGAATTTAATTCAGTGAACGAACCTATTGGCAATACTAAAACTTGTTTTGTTCCAAGTATTTATTGCGAAATTGTTATCGTTCAGTTGTAAAGAGCTCATGAAATTTATGCTCTAATAGCTTGATTCACTTAACGCTGTAACTGGTTTCTTTATTAAAATTTGTGCTGTGGAAAAACGCCGCTGGAAGCACTCTTCGAATCAGTTTAGCTCAGGTATTTTCAAAACAATTTCAGAAACCGTAGTTGGAAAATTACAATTAATTGATAATTTCTTTAGCAAAATTACTCCAAACCCAACATTTTGAGTAGTGTAGAGAATAAAACAAATTTTAAAAAACATTTAAAAAAATTTAGTAGCATTCTTTGAATTTACGCATGTTGAAGAATCACCCTGACAGTCACGTTATTCTACTTTTCTATTTGCAAAGAAAAACTTAAAAATATACAGGGTGTCTCAAAATTCGCGCATTCCGAATTCAGAGCGTTGTAGGGAATCACTTCAGTAGTCCAAATATGAAAATAAAGGAAACCCGGGACTCCCCCCACAAAGATACATTGGTCTGAAGGTGCACTCTTTGAAGTGAGTTTTCTTCAAATACAGGCTGAAAAGTTCAGTATTTATTGTTACTTATGGTGTAGATGATTGTGGAAAATAATAACGTAAAACAATTTTTTGAAGAATAGCTTTACTTTGGAGTAAAAAAATCTTAAATGTTTGTAATTTTTCTTAAAAATGGAACGGCAACGTAGCTGGAATAGTATTTTTTGAGTTCCACTGGGTCCTTCCCTACCACGCGCTGAATTCGGAATTCGCGAATTTTGAGATACCCTGTGTACTGAAAATGTATTAAATAGGATTCTAAGGGGGCAAGGCATCTAGGCCGGGCATTTTCTTTTATCCTTATGGATATTGGTATTTGGAAATAGACATAAATCAGAAGAAGCTAGATCAATTAATTAAAGCCGATCGTACTTCAATGTATGCCACGAAAAAGACACTTGTGTGGAAAAGATACAGATTGAGGTTGTTTTCTTTTTTGTTTAATCTGGTTCCAATGCTTTAGAAACAAAAACCCTTTCTCTTTCTCCTTTAACCTTTTGGAAGATAAAAACCAAGGATGTCTCCATTGTATCCTAGAATATTGAAACTATGACCCTTCTGCTAACAAAACTAAACTTGTTTCTTAAAATGACCCAAACAATCTGAAGACATTATCATTGGAATGTGTTCTTGCTCCATTCCTAAAGACCCAATAGCTATCTTCCGAATAGATTTTAATTCATCGATTAGAATAAGAAATATTTGTTAATCTGAGATTCCTGTAGCAATTGCAGAAACCTTTAATCTACGTTTCTGCAGAACTCACTATATGCACAACAATCTACTTGACAGATTCACTTCTGTAAATAGGTAAAAAATTTAGAAGCAACACTGACATCTACACGTCTAGTCGGCAAGCTTTCAAATGACCCAGTGAATTATTTGGTGGCCAGTGGTGCCAAACTTTGATTATCAAGCTACGTCGCAACGTCATAATTTGATCGATTTCTACCTCCACAGCTGATAAGGACAAAAGTCAACGAAAAGTCTGTCGAATTTTGTGGCAGTAAAAACAAGTCCATTCTGACTTTATGATTGCCAAACGAGTGGCAAATATTTCCAATTCTTTAAAAAAAACCTAATATCAAATTGGAATAGAAAACATGAGGGTCATATGAGTGAAAGACATATTTAGGTAATGTGATTGTTTTTCAGAACAGAGCAACAAGTCAAATCAGTTCTTTTTATTTGAAAGAAGATAATGACAGTGGATGGAAACAAGGGGTGACATTACATAGTACGCTACTCACGCGAAAACTATAATTAAATTGTCGACATTTCCAGCTGGCTTTGACAATCTGCAAATTGACACCTATTAGCGGCTTACTAATTAGCCTATCCCGGGAGTCCTACAAACGGGGTTAACGAGGTCACATTAAAAATAACATTTTAACCTATTTCCGATTGAGTCGGGGTGTTGACCCCTGCGTACTCGCAATCGAGCTAAGATCTCAACCACCACCGCAAATATGATGATTTGATTTGTTTACCTGTTGCGTTTCCATCCAAGTCTTCTTCGGTGTGGCTGATCGCCTGACGGACGTCATCGTCGTCGTCGTCGTCGTCGTCCGAGTGGTAATTCCTAGGGGGAACCAAACGCTGGCCCAACAGAAGCAAAGGGGAGTACAAGGTTAGCGTTATAACCAGAGCAGAGAGTTTCATCTCCAGAGGCTGACAGAATCCTCCAGGTTGGCGTCGTCATCCGTTAACATTGTATTGCTGAAAAGACATACTCCTGTCAAACTGCAGACTCGGTTTTTCGGGGCTGTTTTCGATGAGTTTATTCTATCGGTAATCGTTACTCGCCATCTGGTAATAATCGACGTGAGACATGCCATCGTAGTCTCGAATTCGAATTTAGTTATACCGCATGCCGACGTAACCAAATCGGATCTGGCCCATCCGCTGGATCAATATAGGTGAGAGGGTTGAGGGATTTAAGCCCCCCGAGGGTGGTTAAAGCGACAGCTACACGACGATGGATCACACGGGCTGCGAACTGACCAGTTGTACTTACAAGCCTTTAAAACATGTATTGATAAGACTTGATGATAGGACACAAACATCAAAGCACCACTAGCTTCACGAAACTGAAGTGCGTCGCTGTGGGAAGCCGGTTAACTCCGGGTCATAACGCAGACGCCTGAAGTCCGCATCAAACGATGTAGTTTCTTTACAGATTTCTAGATAACATTTCAATTCGGGATTTTACACGATTTCACAAGGAACAGGCATTTCTTTGCGTGAATCAGTCCAAATTTTCTGACCAGTCTCGCTGACTGAATAATTCAATTTGACTTGATCCTGTTACAAACATTATTTGGGATTGTTTAAGTCCACCAGATACATCTTTGGGAATTTTACCAGACACCATCTAACTCTACATCCGAACTATAGTTCATTTTTTAATGCTGTAGAAAAAGTCAGGCAACCAAATATACACTTTCAATAGTTCACTAGATTCCTATTTCAATTTTGTAAATCAGAAGAGCAGATATGGGAATTGGATGTGCGTATTGAAGTGACCGTGGAACCACTGATTATACACCTTGGAGAGTCTGATGACGATTCGGATTAACCAGAAGAATTCGAAGATCGAGAGTTGATTTTTTAAATCAATAATATGTCTGAGTTATCGTTAATTATTGTTTCTATTTACTAACTTACTGCTTTTTTATTCATGAATTCCAGATTAAACACATTATTAAACACGTTTTCTCATTTCAATTAAATTTTTTTATCGAATGTCAAAACCTTGTCAGAATGACGGAGATTTTGAATATTTTGCGGCATCGTGGATCCATATCAATTATAAATGAATTTAAGGTATCTAGGCAGCATTAATGACTGTATATTGGGTTGCCTGACTTTTTCTACAGCATTAAAAAATGAACTATAGTAACTATACTTGAAATGGTGCAATTTAGTTAAAGAAGTAAAATTAACTTATAGGCCCGGATGTATAAAGCTTAGTTAACATCGTGTCAGCTAACAACGTGTCAAGTCGGAAATCCGCCCATTTGATTGGTGGATTCAAATCCAAGGTTAACCGAGTCTTAGTCTATTGGGTTATGGTGACGGAGTTAACTTCTAGATTAGTTTCCATGCTTATAAAATATCTAATTTTTACAAAATTATCTTCTTCTACAAAGTGTTCCAAAATAATTGTGGTATTGTAGTAGATTTTGGCAAGTTCAGTGTGTTGAATTCTGACGCATATTAGAAAAGTGATGCCAACTATCAAGAACCGTCAAAATGACAGGTATATAAGAGAGGTTAGTTTTAAACCAATTACAACTCCTTAGAATAATAAAATGTTTTTACTAGTTTTCGTTGGGTAAACCCGAGGCATCATTTCACTTTCTTGTAATTTTTGGATATTGACAACAGGCAATGAATGACAGAAATGATATTTGACAGTTCCCAGCGGCTTGAAGGTCATGGTAGGTATAGTGTAGTGCGGGACCTAATCGTCGAAAGGTGGCAAACAATTTTTTTCCGATCTAAGCACCCTACGATACCACAATCATTTTGGAACACTTTGTACAATAAAACAAGATGTACTCGTATCTCTATCTGACAATTGTTATCTGCAGGAAACGCGCATTCATTCTACACTCATAATAAAAATACCGCATTTTGCTTTGTGACTGACTTTGTGAGGGTTTACATCATTCTTCTTTGGTCCACACTAAATTAGGATTGTTACCATTTTTAAGGTACTTTGAATTTTTTTCTGATTTATTTTCTTCTTCTGAAAATCTTGCTGATTCATAACATTGAGTAGATAGAGCTTTCATGGTCACGTGATCAACGGTACACTAATTCAAGAAAGTTTTAGCTCCTTTTGATTCTTTATTTGAAAAAAAAATGAATTCTTGATTCTCAACTTAAAGAAATAAAGTAATATCATATTCCGCTCACATTACACAAAAATATTATGTAGGTAATGTAATAAATCTATAAAAATAAAAATACTTGATATCGATTAAAACGATTATTTGTGAGGACTGAAAAATATAACGTTCGACAAAAAGTTTACAATCATGAAATGATAACTTCATTTGCTTTAGTTTTTTAAGTTTTTAATATGTAGTATTATAAAATTTTAGAAAAATGGGTTCCTCACCTAATGCAAGCATTCCACCTTTTGGGGTTGACTCACGAGAAGGGACACTTCAACCGGAAAAATATTTTTTCGAATTTTGAGTAAGGTGCGGACACGTCTGAATCGTTTGGAAAACTATGCGGAAGTGACGTTTTAATGTTTTCTCAGTGTCATACAACAACTCGCCCCACGAGGTTTTTCGCATGCTAAAATCATCCGTAAGCGCCACCACCCCTAGGCTTTTTCTTCCTTGCAATGGCTCACTAACAATTCCACTAACAGATGTAATCCTTAATTTGGCTCAATTATTTTGTCAATAACGCTTTACTGAAGAATTTCTATGTACAGAGTGTGACATAAAAATTGTATAAAAAACTGTGAAAAGTAAACATGTTGTGGGGTGTATTTGCAAGATTTTTTGAAGTTGGATCCGGGTTTTTGGTGACGTAATTACTGGTTGTCAGGTACTGGATTAATCATTAGCTAGTTTAAGCTACCACGTTACTGTTTGTTGGCTTCGTACTGGATTAATCATTAATTAGTTTAAGCTAATACGCTGACATATTGGATTAATTAAATATTTGTACGTTATATTTTTAAATTATACTGGTTCTAATGAAGCGTTAAACTGATTATTATGAGCATTATTATGTTGTTCTTTCTGAATTTTCGTAAGCACCCTAAATAAAATGTAAATTTATTATTTGAACCAATTAAATAACGAGCGTTCACAAAAATTAGTAGTCAAATCGATCGTGGCATCCTCTTTCTTTAAAAAACGCATGGTGTATTTTTGCTTGGCATTTGGTAACGTTCCCTCAAATACAGGTGTCCCACCTAAGACTTCTAGGTCTTATATCTCTATTATTTATGAACCGATTTTTGTGAAATTTAACAGATAGATAATTTAAAGGGTGAAGATTAATCTCGCGTTACTCAAGTACCTCTGCCTTTGAAATGCGCCATTTTAACTCCCTAAAACTAAATTCTGGACATTCATGCAATTCATTTTCAAATGTACCACCATTTACCTCAATGCATTTATCCAAACGAAAGCTAAAATTATTGCTAACGTTTTCCAACATATTTTTGCATTACTTAAAAATAGCAGAAGTAATTTAAGCAAAAATGATATAGGTACATTTTATAACTTATTATTATGTTAATATTATGTCAATAGTATGTTCGGACGTTTACATTTGTATAGATATCTTTTCTCATCATGAAACAAACAATATTTTCGAAATTCGATGTGTTGCGACAATTTTTTGGCACAATGTATTTGCATTTATGGACGTAAAGGCTTGTCTAATATAAATTCAAATTAATAATAATAAATAATAATCGGGCATTTTGTTACCAGTAATTTATTCTTCATTCACTAGAATACCTATCTTCCAAATTTCACAAAAATCGGTCCATAAATAATAGAGATATAAGACCTGGAATTCTTAGGTGGGACACCTTGTATAATATAACCTATTTCGCGAAGCAGTATAAATCAGGCTTTTGATGACGTCGCTACGAACCGTCACGTGAACATCTCGTGATTACTCCAGTGGTTCGCCGCGCCAACTATAGGTACTCGAATGATTGTAGCAACGCTGTATGTCATTATAATTGTTCACTGTCATGACAGAAATTATTAGCGGGTTTACGAAAAATAAATGAATTCTTTTAAATCCAATTTGAAACTATTATTTGGTTACGGTTTAAAATCAAAAACTGGTAGTAGAGATCAATTTAGAAGATTTCAAAAATTAATGATAACTCAACAGAAACAATGTCGATAAGTGTCGATTTCTGTAAAATAGTTTCTTTTGATTTAGAAACCTCTGGTTTTGGAAATTACATCTTACCAACAGCTCCGAAATTAGGAAAAAATCCTTTAACATCTATTTAAATGAATCCTTAAATTTGTCTCACCAAGCTCTACAGAAATTATTGGTTTAGAAATTAATATAAATGGAGAAATATTGGTCCAATGTAAAAGAGTATTCAATTTCATTATAGACTGATTTATAGACATTTCTAGTCAATTTCGTCAAAGTCATCGCTACTGGTTGCCCATAATGCATGTTTTGATATCAACCTCCATCTCTAAGTCATTAAAAAAAATCCCTCAATGACTGACAATTTTCAAATCATTATTGCTGAATTTTCTGGTTCCTTATTTATAATTCGAGAAAATTTCCCACTCGTTCAAGAACAGAGAAATTGAAACTAGCTTCTTTAGCAATGAATTTCCTTCAAAAGCTTTCATGAGGCATTATATTGGGTGATTCAAAATGGTGGTGGATAAATATGGCAACTATGCACGAAAATATTCGTAGCAACTGTGTGGGTGGGGTAGATTTGACATTTCTATGACTCAACAATAATTATTTTCAAAATTGCGCAACTATGGACTATCAAAGAAATGTCAGCTCTATCCTACCTACAGAGTTGTCACATAAATTTTCATGTGGATAAATACACAATTATTTTGAATCACCCAATTTTTTTTTTGCCTCATATGGCAAAATTACACGAAAAAATAATAATAAAGAAGGATTTATATGGTTCCATCGTACCTAGAGAAAAAAAAACAGAATCCACCTCGTATTGCTAAAACCGTAAAAAATACTAGGTATACTCCATTGTTACTTAGTTCCAAAGTATGTAATCAATATTAATTTATTTCTTTTAATAAGAATATTCATTTAGTCTATTTTTGAGGAGCTATGCTATATTTAAGTTAATCAATAGTTTACTTCAAATTACCTGGACCATTATTATCAATCAATAGTTACGTTAATTAATTAAGCAGACCTTTGTAGCGCGCCAGAATTGTAGTGCGCGGAGCGGCCACCAGAATAGCACCCTCGTCGCCTCAACCAGCACCTCCACTCATCTCTCCACTATCTCCCTTCCAACCATCACTTCCATCATCAAACCCTATAAATAGCTGAACACCATGCAGAACAGACACCGAGCATCGTGGCCAAGCACCTAGGGCGCCACTTTGCATTCGGCAGGTCCAGGGTTCTAACCCCAGTGCCAGTTGACCTGGTGTGGTTTTTTTTCAGAGGTTTCCCCACACCATCACGTCGTGGTATGAGCACAGGTCTCATATCACAGATATAGTATCAACCTCTCAGTACCTACCACCTTCCTTTCGTACCCATCCTCATCATACCCATCCCGAATCTTCCCGTCAGTGTGGCTGAAAAAGCTCTGGAAAGCCTCAGAAAGATGTATCCTTCTCCGGAAGAGACAAGACTATTCTCTGCTCTGACCAGAAAGTTCCCGTGTGCCTCAGCACCATTTCTGGAATTCCCGGAACGGCAGTTTTGGACTTCAAGGCCAGGACGAGCCTGACAAGTCCCAAACTCCAAGAAGTACTGAAGAAATTAGATCTCCTTTTGTATGCACAGATGGAGGCCCGGAAGTAGCTACCCTCATAGGAGTCGATTTTGCACGACTTGCCAAGTTAGTCGTCAATTATTATCACAATGATACCTACCACTTCCACGACGCGAGTCATGAAGAGAATGCTTTTGTTCGGAAGGAAAAACACGCCGCACTCCCGTTGAGTCCTTTCAAGGCCGTACAACCGGAGCCCATGGAGGAAGACGTTCTGGATGACCCGTACCAATCCCCTGTAGACTTCGATGAGTTTATAAAGAGTGACGAGTGGTCCGATATAACCCGCGATTACGGACCAATCGTCTCCCCATTACCGCCTATATCCCCACGAGTCGCACCATCGACGATCCATGTGTAGCAACGTCCACCACATGGGCCTACCGATGCCAGAAACTCCTCCCGGATTATCATTTATTATTGCGCGGGAAAAATAAAAAAAATGGGGTTTTCAAAAATATTTATTTATACAAATACATACATCCCAAACAAAGATAGTCGAAAACTAATGGCCTATCCGAGTAGATCCAGGAAGTCTTGGTGTGGGCTTAACCTCTTCGAGTAAAGTCTCATTGGAGCCTCGGGGTTCAATTATAAACAGTGGATTTCGAATCATATTTTCTGAAAGGCAACAATGAATATCAAATTCACACAATCTAAAGATTCTCACCGTAGAGAGGATACTCAAAACTATGATTATGCAATCGTCTTTTTCTCTTAATTAGGACAAAAACCACGACCGCACATATGAGGAGAGCTGTTCCACCAAGAGCTGCAGGTATTAGAATCTTCAAAGGCGTGGTGATGTGTGTTCTGGAAAACTAATTATGTAGACAAATATCAAAAAACAAAAAAACGTACCCGTCACTTGGATCAGTTTCGCATATGCTTCCTGTGCAATTTTTCGAGCAAATTGATTCGTTACAGAAAGAAGTGGGAGCTTTTGGAATACATTTGCCTTCAAAAAGATCGAAGCTTTCGTGACACTTACAAGTGTCAGGTTCCACACAGTTACCATTGATGCATGGAGTTTTACATACAGGTATACAAGTGTTGTTTGAATTTCTTGTGTAGCCATCTTTACATTTACAAATGTTAGGTTGGTCACAGTAACCATTTATACACGTAACGTTACAAACTGGGTTGCATGTAAAATTGTTTTTGCCGTCAAGGGTGTAACCAGTTTTACAAGAACAAGTTTCAGGGGATATGCAGTAACCATTAACACACGGATGGGTGCAACGGGGAATACAAGTATCATTGTTAATACCTTTTTCAAAACCATCATTGCAATTGCAAGTGTCAGGTAAGATGCATACACCGTTTATGCAAGGTTTTGTGCAAACTGGAGTACATCGGTATTTATTTTTAATATCAATACTAAAACCTGAATTACATGAACATGTCTCAGGCGCTGTACACTCACCATTGACACAAGGTTTGCTACAAACAGGATTGCAATGATATATATTTTTAAGATCTTTTGAAAATCCTGAGTTACATGTGCATGTCTCAGGTGCTGTGCATTTACTGTTAACACACGCTTGACTGCAAATTGGATTGCATTGATATTTGTTATTTGCATCTTTAGAAAATCCTGGATTACATGAACAAATCTCAGGCCCTGTACATTTACTATTGCCACACGCTTCACGGCACACTGGGTTACATTGATACTTATCTTTTATATCTTTCGAAAACCCTGAATTACATAAACATGTTTCAGGAGCTGCACATCTGCCATTAGTACAAGATTTACCACAAATCGGATTGCACTGATAATTATTTTTGCCATCTTTGGAAAATCCGGTGTTACACGAACATGTCTCTGGCGCTGTGCATCTGCCATTGATACAAGGTGTATTACAAACAGGACTGCACTGATATTTATTTTTAACATCTTTTGCAAAACCGGAATTACATGAACAAGTCTCTGGAGCTGTACATTTACTATTGACACAAGGCTTGCTGCAACTTGGATTGCATTGGTATTTATTTTTAGCATCTTTGGAGAAACCTGAATTACACGAACACGTTTCAGGAGAGGTACATCTACCATTGATGCACGGTTTGCTACAAATTGGATTACATTGATATTTACTTGCAGTATCTTTCGAGAATCCCAAATTGCATGAACATGTCTCTGGAGCTGTACATCTACTGTTCGCGCAAGGTTTGCTGCAAACTGGATTACATTGGTATTTGTTTTTTAAGTCTTTTGCAAAGCCTGAGTTACACGAACACGTTTCAGGTGCTGTACATATACTACCGACACAAATTTTGCTGCAAACCGGATTACACTGATATTTATTTTTAGCATCTTTTGTGAAACCTACATTACACGAACATGCCTCGGGTCCTGTACATCTACCATTGACACAAGTTTTGCTGCAGATCGCATTACATTGGTATTTATTTTTGGGATCTTTACCAAAGCCTGAATTACACGAGCATGTCTCAGGAGCTGTACATATACTATTTGCACAAGATTTGCTACAAATGGGATTACATTGATATTTATTTTCGGGGTCTTTTCCAAAACCTAAATTACACGAGCATGTCTCTGGTGCTGTACATCTACCGTTGGTACAAGATTTGCCACAAATCGGATTACACTGATATTTATTTTTAGCATCTCTTGAAAAGCCTGAAATGCAGGAACATGTTTCAGGAGCTGTACATCTACTATTTGTACAAGGTTTGCTGCAAATCGGATTGCATTGATATTTGTTTCTGGTATCTCTTGTGAAGCCTGAGTTACACGAACACGTCTCAGGAGCTGTGCATCTACTGTTAACACAAGTTTTACTGCAGACGGCATTGCATTGATATTTATTTTTGGGATCTTTACCAAAGCCTGAATTACAAGAGCAAGTCTCTGGTGCTGTACATTTACCGTTGACACAGGATTTGCTGCAAATCGGATTACATTGATATTTATTTTTAGCATCTCTTGAGAAGCCTGAATTGCAGGAACATGTTTCAGGAGCTGTACACCTACTATTTGCACAAGGTTTGCTGCAAACCGGATTGCACTGATATTTATTTTTAACATCTTTGGAAAAACCCGAAGTACAGTAACACGTTTCTGGTGCTGTACATCTACCGTTGACACAAGGTTTACTACAAATCGGATTACATTGGTATTTGTTTTTAGCATCCCCAGAAAATCCTGAATTGCAGGAACATGTCTCAGGAGCTGTACACCTACTATTTGCACAAGGTTTACTGCAAATCGGATTGCATTGATATTTATTTTTAACGTCTTTTGCAAAGCCCGAATTACATGAGCACGTCTCAGGAGCTGTACATCTACTATTTGCGCAAGATTTGCTGCAAATGGGATTACACTGATATTTATTTTTAGCATCTCTTGTGAAGCCTGAATTACACGAACATGTCTCTGGTGCTGTACATTTACCGTTGATACAAGGTTTGCTACAAATCGGATTACATTGATATTTATTTTTAGCATCTCGTGTAAAGCCTGAATTACACGAGCATATCTCAGTAAGTGTACATCTACTATTGACACAAGGTTTGCTGCAGACCGCATTGCACTGATATTTATTTTTGGGATCTTTTCCAAAGCCTGAATTACACGAGCATGTCTCTGGTGCTGTACATTTACCGTTGACACAAGGTTTGCTACAAATCGGATTACATTGATATTTATTTTTAGCATCTTTTGAAAACCCTGAATTGCAGGAACATGTCTCAGGAGCTGTACATATACTGTTGACACAAGTTTTACTACAAACCGCATTGCACTGATATTTATTTTTGGGATCTTTCCCAAAGCCTGAATTACACGAGCATGTCTCTGGTGATGTACATTTACCGTTCACACAAGGTTTGCTGCAAGTCGGATTACATTGATATTTATTTTTAGCATCTTTTGAGAAGCCTGAATTGCAGGAACATGTCTCAGGAGCTGTACATCTACTGTTGACACAAGTTTTACTGCAGACGGCATTGCATTGATATTTATTTTTGGGATCTTTTCGAAAGCCTGAGTTACACGAGCATGTCTCTGGTGCTGTACATTTACCGTTGACACAAGGTTTGCTACAAATCGGATTACATTGATATTTATTTTTAGCATCTTTTGAAAACCCTGAATTGCAGGAACATGTCTCAGGAGCTGTACATATGCTGTTGACACAAGTTTTACTGCAAACCGCATTGCATTGATATTTATTTTTGGAATCTTTTCCAAAGCCTGAATTACACGAGCATGTCTCTGGTGATGTACATTTACCGTTCACACAAGTTTTACTGCAAGTCGGATTACATTGATATTTATTTTTAGCATCTTTTGAGAAGCCTGAATTGCAGGAACATGTCTCAGGAGCTGTACATCTACTGTTGACACAAGTTTTACTGCAGACGGCATTGCATTGATATTTATTTTTGGGATCTTTTCGAAACCCTGAATTACACGAGCATGTTTCTGGTGCTGTACATCTACCGTTGGCACAAGGTTTGCTACAAATCGGATTACATTGGTATTTGTTTTTAGCATCCCTTGAAAATCCAGAATTGCAGGAACATGTCTCAGGAGCTGTACACGTACTATGTGCACAAGGTTTACTGCAAATCGGATTGCATTGATACTTATTTTTAACGTCTTTTGCGAAGCCCGAATTACATGAGCAAGTCTCAGGAGCTGTACATCTACTATTTGCGCAAGATTTGCTGCAAATAGGATTACACTGATATTTATTTTTAGCATCTCTTGTGAAGCCTGAATTACACGAACATGTCTCAGGAGCTGTACATCTACTATTGACACAAAGCTTCCTGCAGACCGCATTGCATTGATATTTATTTTTGGGATCTTTTCCAAAGCCTGAATTACACGAGCATGTCTCTGGTGCTGTACATTTACCGTTGACACAAGGTTTGCTACAAATCGGATTACATTGATATTTGTTTTTAGCATCTTTTGAAAAGCCTGAATTGCAGGAACATGCCTCAGTAGCTGTACACCTACTATTTGCACAAGGTTTGCTACAAATCGGATTACATTGATATTTATTTTTAGCATCTTTTGAATAACCTGAATTGCAGGAACATGTCTCAGGAGCTGTGCATCTACTGTTGACACAAGTTTTACTGCAGACCGCATTGCATTGATATTTATTTTTGGGATCTTTTCCAAAGCCTGAATTACACGAGCATGTTTCTGGTGCTGTACATCTGCCACTGACACAAGTTTTACTGCAAATAGGATTACACTGATACTTATTTTTAGCATCTCTTGTGAAGCCTGAATTACATGAACACGTCTCAGGACCTGTACATCTACTATTTACGCAAGTTTTACTGCAGACCGCATTGCATTGGTACTTATTTTTGGGATCTTTTCGAAAGCCTGAATTACACAAACACGTCTCAGGAGCTGTGCATCTACTGTTGACACAAGTTTTACTGCAGACCGCATTGCATTGATATTTATTTTTGGGATCTTTTCGAAAGCCTGAATTACACGAGCACGTCTCTGGTGCTGTACATCTACCATTGCCACAAGCCTTACTGCAGACCGGATTGCACTGATATTTATTTTTACTATCTTTTGAATACCCATTACTACAGGAGCACGTTTCTCTTGATGTACATTTTCCGTTGACACAAGGTTTACTGCACATTTGTTTACAAAGGTATTTGTTTTTTAAATCGACTATAAACCCAGAGTTACACGAACACGTTTCAGGTTTGACGCATCTACCATTGACACAAGGCTTGCTGCATACAGGATTACATTGATACTTATTTTTCGGATCTCTGACGTACCGTGCAATACAAGAGCACACTTCTGGACCCGTACACTTTCCATTCACGCAAGGTTTACTGCATTTTGGAACACATAGGTATTTGTTTTTGGGGTCCTTGACGTACCCAGTGTTGCACGTACAGATTTCAGGCGCTGTACATCTACTATTTGCGCAGATCTTTGAACAAATCGGCTCACACAAGAATTGATTCTTGAAATTTTTGCGAAAATTTTTGTTACAAGCGCATTTTTCGGGGGATACGCAGATACCATTCACGCAAGGCTTGCTGCATTTGGGATTGCATACATATTTGTTTTTGGCATCTTTGATGTAGCCGGAGTTACAAGAACATGTTTCTGGTGCTACACATTTTCCGTTCACACATTTCGACGAGCAACGTGGGACACATGCCAAGTTGTTTATTTTTACAAAACCTTTGCAACATTCGTTAACTACGACTTTGTCAATGTAGGTCTATAAAGGAAGAAGTTGGCGCTTTGTTAATTAAGAAACCTCACACTTACCACAACTTTGTATTTGGTTATCCGTCTCGGTGGGCATGGACGTCGCCCACAACCCTCTGTACTTAGCAAGGTATAGGGAACTGTTTTCTTCTTCTGCACCCTAAGGATGAAACAAAATATAGTAGAGGTGTTTGATTTTCTCATGGGCTATGAGTCATATCTGCGCAAACGACGAATCTCGGTCTCAAGTAACGATCTCGTAGATGTTTCTAAGAAAATTGTGTTCCTCTGAAATTTACCGCGTCGCTAAAGTAGTCGATGTTTTCAGTTTTCATTTACAGATTTTTTACTGATTTTGCCCCTGTCTTCGTGCAGAGATTTTCAAGGTCACAGCCCATGAGAGAATCCAACATCTTTACCGATCATATTTATGTATAAAATTTGATAGTTTATCTTATGATTATCAATAATTACATGAATTTTGGTTATTACTGTTAAATTCTTTATTAATTATTTTTGTTATTGTTACATTACTCTTAACATCATTACTGTGATTTGTTAAATATGAACAGACCAACAACAAATGTAAATCTGGTACAAATCAGTGTAAAAATATTAAATAAAACCGTATCTACTTACGTGACTATTTTGGGACATTTTCCATTTTTTTGTTGATGAGTATACGATACAAAAAACACTAACACGACTAAGAATTTAAGTAGCACATGCATCTTTCTGCTCAGATAATGCACATTAGATAGTTTAATAAATTTCAATTTACTCTTATACATTTAGTTATCAGCGGATGTGAAGATATTTTATGCAGAATCAAATTAACAAAATATGGAAGGCGTAAAAAACCACAGCTATCACACTTCAGAAAATGATTCATTGGAAATTGAAAAATCCCTAAGATAATTAAAAATAGTATAGTACGACAGCTGATTTCTGAAAAAAAATCTATAACGTTTAGTTAAGTAAGATTTTTTTGAGGTTAGTATTAATATCTTGGACAAACGTTCGTGTGTGAATTAATCTACGATTATGACTTTGTATTTTGAGATGTTTATATCTGGAAAAATTATATTGTGAAAATAACTACAGTAGAATAACAGTAAAAAAATAAATTGAAAGTTTCATTGTTTAAAGTGTCGTATCACGTGAAATAAATCTTTGTCCTACATTCTGCATTCTTCTCTTATCAGAAAATTATCCTTGTCTTCTGTTAATTCTAAAATCGGAAGTGTAACAAAAATATATTTATTTGGCATAAGTATCTCACCGAATCTTTCTTCTCGTTCTTCGTTTTCTGTATATTCCATATTATGCTGACTACTTCTTCGGCACTTTAAAATCAGCAAGACTACTACTTGCAATAATAATAACGTTGTCGCAACTGATAGAGTTAAAACTAAAGTTCTACAATTTATTTCAAAGTTTTTTCAAAAACTGTTAACAAAATACTTACTTGCTATGGATGATTTTGCTTGAAAGAAAACTGATAGTTTCATTACAGCTAGAACCCATCCAACCTATTTCGCAAGTACATGACCCATTGGTACAATTACCGTTGATGCAATCCTCTGAGCAGGAAGGATTGCAAGTGGTACCATCATCGCTGAGCTCATAACCATCCCAACATTCACATCTTTCAGGCTCCAAGCAATCCCCGTTGGTACAATTGGAACATACAGGATCGCACATGTTTTGTAATGTTTCGTTCAAAGAGTAACCATCGAAACAGGTACAATCATTCGGTGAAGAGCAAAAGCCGTTGACACATTCTTCGATACAAACAGGAGAACAACTGTAAGCATTTTCTTCTAAGTAATAATTTTCGTAGCAAGTACACGTTTCTGGAGCTGTACAAGTTCCATTGGAACACGGTGTAGAGCAAATGGGTTCACAAGTGTAGACATCTTGAGAGCTGAGCTCGTATCCGTCATCACATGAACAAGTTTCCGGTGCTGTACAGGTTCCGTTGGAACACGGTGTGGAGCAAATGGGTTCACAAATGTACACATCTTGGTCATTAAGTTTGTAACCATCATCACAAGAACAAGTTTCTGGTGCTGTACAAGTTCCATTGGAACACGGTGTAGAGCAAATGGGTTCACAAGTGTAGACATCTTGGTCATTAAGTTTGTACCCATCATTACAAGAACAAGTCTCTGGTGCTGTACAAGTTCCATTGGAACATAGTGTCGAACAGATTGGTTCACAAAGATATCGATTGTTTTGACTGAGAGAATAACCGGGATTACAAAAGCAAGTTTCTGGGGCTACGCAGGTTCCTTTAGAACACAGTTTAGAACATACTGGATCACAAATGTATCTATTTTGTTCGCTGAGGATGTACCCTCTGTTACAAGAACATGTTTCAGGAGCTACACATGTTCCATTCGAACAGGGTTTAGTGCATATGGGATCACATTGGTACTTGTTTTGTGGACTTTTTCTGTAACCCTGCGAACAAGTGCAAGTTTCGGGGGCGGTACATTTCCCAAAGGAACAAGTCTGAGAACAAATGGGATCACATTGGTACTTATTCTGTGGACTTTTTCTGTAACCCTGCGAACATGTGCAAGTCTCGGGGGCGGTACATTTCCCAAAGGAACAAGTTTGAGAGCAAATGGGATCACATTGGTACTTATTCTGTGGACTTTTCCTGTAACCCCGCGAACAAGTGCACGTTTCTGGGGCGGTACATTTCCCAAAGGAACAAGTTTGAGAGCAAATGGGATCACATTGGTACTTATTCTGTGGACTTTTTCTGTAACCCTGCGAACATGTGCAAGTCTCGGGAGCGATACATTTTCCGAAAGAACAAGTTTGAGAACAAACAGGATCACAAATATACTTATCGAAATGATTCAGTTTATATCCTTTGGTGCATGTGCATTGTTCAGGTGCTGTACACGTGCCGTGTTGACACGACTTTTTGCAAACTGGGCGACAACTAATAGAATATGAGTACACATTTCTCTCGTATTCACTGCAACAGTATTTCTCTAGTTCATAATCTATATAATTCTATAAAATGAAGTAAAAATCATTTTAGTCTTCTTAGTATATAATCTGAATACTTACCGAAACATAAGATCTTCGAGTACAACAAGTATTTTTGTATCTTGTGCACCTCTTCGTCCAAAGAAATCCACACTTATAAGTTTCAGTACTCTGGTAAGTGCTCCAGTAAGTCACCTGTTTCGTTTTTGATACACTGCCAATATTTTTTAGATGGTTCTTATTGTTATTTTCTTGAAATAAATCTTACTTACGGTTTGTGTCTTGTACAAATACCATTGTCACTAACCACTGAACCTAACGAAATTATTATTATTGCACCAAATAACCCAATCATCGTGCTTCTATAAATTGTAAAATTGAAACGAAATAATCTAATTTAGCGGAAAGGAAATGATGCGCTATATGATAAAGCTTGTATGCGATAATAGGAAACGTATTTTATCCCAAAATATTTTATTTCGTAGCCGAGTTGGCTACACATAATTAGAAACAAAATGCTCCTGCGTTATTCTCAAGTATTAAAAACTATGTTAAAGATCTTTTTAACATTGAAATTGATTATTAGGTCTTAATGTGCTATTTAATTCAGACATTATTTTTTTCATCAGGAAAATAGGTCATTCTGATACAATCTTCACCAATGAAAACTAGAAACATTCTCAAGAAATTCTGTACTTTTGGATTTCTTTGGCTTGCGTTTATTTGACTAGTCAAGACACTAAAATATTTTCGAATTGTTTTAAGTACCTTTTTATATAGGGTGTCCCAAAACTCGCTCCCCAGAGAAAAGGGGAGAAATCTGCATAAAAGGACAAATATATAATCCCAAAGAAAAACTTTTCCATCTTGAACAGTATCAAGAAAAGAACATTTTAATTCGACCAATCAAAGCGTTCTAAGCCATCCAGGTGTATTTCCCGTAATTGTTGCTAGGTTGAATATTTTATTACGTTGTCAATAAACTGACTGGAGAGGAGAGGGCTTCCCGGTAGACTGCAGAGATGGCGTAATCTACCCAATTTGTAAAAAAGGCGAGAAAAACAGCGGAAAACTACTGAGGAATAACTCTCCTGAACACGGGGTATAAGTTGTATGCGTCTGTTTTGAGCGAAAGGGTGAAGAGAGAGATCGAGGAAAAGGGAGTTCCTTTTCAATACGGTTGCGAACAGTGCTGCACAAAGAGTGGAAAAAAATACGAAAGAACAATATGTAGAAAATACTCAAAAACTGTTAAAATTTGATCAGACTTGGAATATAAACATTTTAGCTTGTCTTAAATGAAAAAGTAGTTTATAACCTGTTCACGTTGGATTGAACATCAGTGGTGCAAATCGTACACATTTGGCATTAACTTTCACTTTATTCATTAAAGCAGGATTTATAGTTCCGTATACATACAGCATAACATAGTCACAAATCATAAACATAACATAACTTTTAAAATTCAATTTATAGTTCACGACAAAACGTAATACGATTGCTGACTTTTTAAATGTCAAACTAATTATCAAATGTGTTTTGTGAAGACGAGGTTTTAGAAGCTGCTGCCTGTGCTGTAGTCTTACACGAGATAGATCGTAATAAAGAAAAAAGGAAGAAACTACGAAAAAAACGCGTTACAAAAACACGGATAAACAAGCTACTCCAAATCATTTCCTTCTTCACACTGTCCTCAAAGTCTTTGGAAGACTTATCGTACAGTGGCTTGAACCTTTTAACATACTGTACGATTAGAATTTCCTTCATATTTTCCACCTTCTCAATAATATTTTTAAATTCAATTGATTGACAGCGTACCTACACCTAACCGTTTCTATGGAAAATTTTTTAAAATTCCGTAACTTTCATGATACATAACATAATAATTGAAATTGGCCAATTCATATGTAAACGGATACGGACTTATGTTATGTTAACGAATCTATAAATGAGTACATTTGATTCAATAGGATTCAATTTTCATATGTTATGCTATACGTACAAATTACGGAACTATAAATCGGCCTTAACTTTCATTTTAATTCTGTTTGTTTCATTTTAATTCTGTTTGTTCCATTTTAATTCTGTTTGTTCTATTTTAAATCTGTTTGTTTCATTTTAATTCTGTCTAATTCTTGGTGCTGATTTTTATTATTGTATAGAGTCAGTAATTTAGTGTTCTTTTTCAGAGTTCTAATTCAATAACAAATTATGTACATTCGGTCTGGTCCTAACAAAAGTCTACATTTAAACATTTAAAATAATGGTGGAAAAACGGAAACTGTAATTTCAAAAGTTCAAGAGATATCGAAAAGGTGTCGCGATCGGCGTAAAGTAGAACCGAGCTGATTGGTCACTTTGGTCAAGTAGGGGTTGCGAAATTGGGGTGCGCCAGAAATGATAAAACCGAATGCGGAACGGGAAACAGGGCTTTTTTTATTCTCTTGGGGTTTGATCTCCAAAGTAGCCGGAGGTACGTTCGGTACCTCTAGCAGCTATTTTGTGACCACGTGCTTTACATTTATAAGGTAAATTATTTCTCTAATTCTTGTACATTATTTGTAGTCGCGATTTAATTAATCAAACAGTATTTAGTTCTTTATCGTTCTACGTGACTCTGTAGAATCTTGAATTAATTTCTTTATCGCGAAGTATGTGACCTTCTTGCATTTACCGATTGGGGAAACGTGCTCTCGTCAAGGGGACCTAGTATACAATCATTATAAAACATTTCCATTGATTATTTATGTCTTGGAGTCTCGAGTTCGGGAAGCTACTGGCAGTGTCCTTCGCACTCAATTAGCTGTGGTCCGGCGTAAGAGCACAAAATTAGCCGCGTCACCCCCAAGGGGGCCAGCGACCAAACTAGGCCAGCTGACACGTGAAGAGAGGTACCCTTTGGCCCTGTTAGAACCTTTTTCCCTTTTATTTTCGACCACCGGAGTAGACCAGGGTGATCTATGAGATTCTAGGGCATCGCGTCGGGTTCAATTTAATTGGGGAAATAATTCAAATCTAAATCGGATCACATAGTTCGCATCTCAAACTTGTATAATGCTGTTCGCGCCAGAAACTTCTATATTTGCCCAGCTTAGTAATTTATTCATGAGTCAGTTCTCAATTCGTGAGCCGCGAGTCAAATCTAATTGGGTCAAATTTCCACCAACTTCTGCTATTAAGTTCATTTATTTATTTCAACCATTTGTTGGGACCAAACGCCTCCATACTCGATTATTTGTTAAATCAAATTTAAGTGAAGTGTGCTCAGTCGTTTTAATTCTATTTTTTGAAAAACCTTCCGAAGGTACGTACGGCGTCTCGTTAGAATTTCATCCGAGGGAATGTGGCAACCAACATACACCAAATGAGGGAGAAAAAAAATCATCGAGGAAAAGTCAAGGAAGTCGAAACGTTTCAATATTTTGACATTTCTTTGCTAATTGTCACAATTATGCAAAAAACATTAAAATATGTAGTGTAATAATATGTAGTTACACTTTTACACTTAACTCGCCTATTTCTTGGTCAAACTTCAAATATAATCATATCGTTGTATTCCTAATTAAATTACCTTTCAAATGATGTGCCACGTATGCAGGATTATTCACGTAAGATGAGGAGCCTGACCAGGTAAAAATGCAACCCAAAAGACAATTCAGAAAGCAATCTCGATTCCTATTATCCGGCATTATCATAATGCACATAAAACATAGACAGCTTTTCAGCCCAATGACTGTCAAGTTCTGACAGAAAAATACCTCACTCAACAAAGTATAATTTAATAACTGAAGGGGAAACCATTGAACACATCATTTCTTCTTGCACCGTTTTGGCTCAAAGCGAATATAAGAAACGTCATGATATATTCGCTAAAATTATACACATGAATTTAGCTGTTAAATTCAATTTATTAACGAATACACAACCACATTATAGTTATACACCAGAAAGTTGTTTGGAAAATGACAATTACAAATTATATTTTGATCGCACAGTTTTAACTGACATTCATATTCAGCATAACAGACGAGACATTATTATTTTAAATAAACAAGCAAGCATAGCTGTTCCAAATTCACACAATATAACACAGACATATAACACAAAAATTAATAAATATTTAGAGCTCTCGGTTGCTATGAGAAATCTTTGGTGTTTAGAAAAAAAATCGATTTTACCACTTATAATTTCAGCAACGGAAATAGTACCGCATTCTCTTATTAAAAATTTAAAAATTCAGGATTTAGGGAACACATTGGTAGTTGAAATTCAAAAAGGTATATTATTATACTCATGTCATATCGTGAGGAAGTTCCTTAACATTGATACAGAACATAATATAAAAACAACAAAATCAAAATGTGGAGGCGAGACGCCGGTAATTATGTTGATTAGCACTATTACTTGATAGTAATATCCGTATAGTGTATGTACTACGGCAAAATTGCGGTGCAGCAGGGTGGTGGACAGAAATAAGCAATTAAAATCACAAAATAATGGGTAAGACCTACCTTTCAAATTAATAGTATGTACATACATTTTTCTACAACCGTCAAAAAAACTCGACATTTATGCATCATTATCAAGTCGCAAAGTATGTCATTTTTTGATAGATCAAAAATAGTTGTCAAAAAGTTTCCTTAGATGTTTTAATATTTTTTTTATTATATGTACCTGAATCATAATCGCTGTTTTTGACACTAAACTGCGTGCGAAAAAGGGCCTTTAAAACACTAAAGCTTTAAGGGTTGCTTAGGTAACAACAAATTCACCTACATTTTGAACAATGATAAATAGACATTTATACACAATTTATGATAACAACGAAACAACAACAATTGACCATTTCTATATCAACGATTAATGACACAGATTACTTAGGAAAAGGTATTTCAATTTACTTTTTTTGTTATAACTTTCAGATTGTAGTGAAGGTATAATAAAAAATTGCGTATGATACATGTTTATAAGGGCCTTTAAAGCACTTGCGACGTTAAAAGCACTCCGCTACGCGTCGTGCTCTTAAACTCGTCGCACGTGCTTTAAAGGCTTCCTTATAAACTTGTATCATAATATACTATTTTCACTGTTTTTACGGTGAAAAATAGTAGTTTATTGGACGAGTTTGTGTGTACGTTTCGTTTTGACAAGTTGTGACATTTATCAAAATCCGTTCACATAGGAGAAAATTCTCAAATTCTGACAGTGTCGAACAAAAAAATATTAAAACACCCAAGGAAAATTTTACAAAAATTCGTAACCAAGTAACCAGCGCAAGCGGGCAACTTGAATGTCTGATCGTTTTGTAGTGTCAATTTTATTAGCAAAAGTTTAAAAAGCGGTTGTAGAAAAAATTCGAATGAGTTTGAAGTCTCGACCTGACGGTCTCGACCAAAAACTCATTCTCATGCGCCAACAAAAAACAATCATTTTACGCACTTAATACAAAATAGTTATTTTTATATTAAGTGCGCGAAGAGAGTGTTTTTTGTGCATGAAATAGCTATTTATGCACCAAGGGCGTTACAACGATGATTACGCCTGGAGAACGATGAATCCAGCTCGAGGGCTTTAGCCCGAGAGATGGATATCGTTCGATGTGCGTAATCATTCGGTGACGCCGTGGTGCATACAAGATTTTATTTTTCACTATACGTGTTCTTTAAAAAAAAAAACAAATTGGCATCTTTGCAATTATGAATTGATGAGGGCGTTATGAATTCATTACGCCCGCTTATTCTTATTACGCCCGCGTATTCTTATTACGCCCTGTTTTATTCCCCGGTTGTTATGGACATGTTATGGACATGTTATGGACACGTATTTCGTATCCTACGAGTTATCATGCAATTATACTAAAGTGATAAATAAAGGTCTTTTACGCCGAGACGAAGGTCGAGGCAGTATAAGCCTTTTTATAATTGATTCAAAAAATTGAAATTAAAAATTCAAATTTTTGAAGGAACTCTGAAGTTTCAATGCAGTGACCATGTTGCTAGGTAGCTAATAAAAAACAGTGCGTGAAATGAAAAACAGAAATAGTCGTATGCGTGAAATTGCATTTCACACACTGTTTTGTATGGGTTCTATGGTTTCGATTTTACTAACAATGCAAAAAAAAATACACGTCAGAAAATGACCCACTTCAGGCAGATTTAACTATGCGTGAATTTCAATTTTTTGAATCCATTATAGAAAAATAACTATTTTGTTTTACAATACAATAATTTCCAATAATAGTACCGAATCAGGAAAAGTGTCCCTAATGCTTGCAGCGTTTCCGAATGGCAAGGAAAATCCTCCAAAAAAGGAATTTCTTTGATTTTGAAATTTTGAATCGCCTGATTCCGCAATAAGTCGCTCTCCGATGACATTAATGAAATCGATGGCTTCTTTGCACCAAGGGCCTAAGATTTCAAAGGCTAAATCTTTAAATACGTAATTTGACGAAATAATGAACTATATTTGCTGTGTTTGCGTTTGCAAGCCATTTCAGCGGCAAAACCTGAAACTTCAGAAGTTTTCAAAACGTCAAAGACCGGTTGATATAATAGAATTAATTTCAGTGTGTTTGAAAAATCTACCACAGCTTTTTGAACCACTTAGACCGCGGATGCCAATTTCGTCAACTTTCGCATTGCATTTGCAAATATGAGGTGTACAAAGATTACAACCCAATCTTAAACCAATACAAATTTGGAAGGAAGTGTGATCTAAAAGAGTACCAATATTAGAAGAAGGTATTGCATGTAACCAAGATCCTGATTCTCTGCATTGCAAAGTCTTAAAACGAGCCAAGTCTCTAGGTGAATTAAAGATTAAGTCATTGGCAAGTATTCGTTTGATATTGATATTATCCCAATTCTTCTGAAATTGTGGGATTGTCTCATTGCTTTTTAACACCATAAATTGAAGATAGGAAAGCAGGGAGGAAAATATCGGAAATGCACCAAATCTAATCGGTAAAGTGGACTGACACCATTGCAAATCAGTTAAACGTAAATTAACTATTCTTTCTAAAGAAAACTTTAAAGAAGAATCAATTGAATTAACATAATTAGAAAATTTCCAAAATGAAGTTATTCTTAATAAACAATTAAATTTTGGTATGAAAAGACAGTTCTTGATTAAAGTATAAGGCACGTGTTTGCTAACAAATTCAGCTTTGTTTAAAAGATTTTCAACTGTAATTATAGTTTTTTCGACAGTGTTTTTGAAACCTTAATCAAAGATTGGAGAGCCTAAAAGAGATAAATTTCCTCGGTTACAAATTTTAATACCTGGTGCTAAATTTTGAAATTCCTTTATGATTTTTAAATCTGTGTCTCCCGAACAGCGAAAGATCTCGTATTTGTTAAAGTTTAATGCAAGATCAATTTTTCTGGATAAATTGATAACTTTCTTAAAGTCGGACAAAACTACTTCTGGGTAATCAGCTAAGGTTCCATTTTCTAAATACCAAATATTCAGTTGAGAATCCAAAGATAAAATAATTGATTGAATGGTAAGACTAAAAATCATAGGACCGCAAGGATCTCCTTGCTGGGCTCCAACAGAAGAAGAAATTAAACGATCACCGAAAAATAAAGTTGAAGGCTTCCTATAGCATTGATAAAGATAAGGTTAAAGAAGTGGCGTATGACATTGGACTTCTTTTAGAATACAATCCCATTCAACTGAGTTCAAAGCGTTTTTGAAATCTGATTTAAGAAGAACTTTGCCACGGTTTTGGTCGTTATTCACAAAGGTTTGTGTGGTATGAATTGCTACTTCACATCCTAGCTTAGTTGCCACTCAAAGTTGGTGTGGAGATAAATACGAATTTACAATATAACGACTTTGAAAACAGGCTAGCTTTGAAGTCAATCTTGGTAAACTGTTTCCTATAGCGATCGGTCTAATTCTTCCATCTTTCGTATGAAAAGCACATAAAGACGCACCATATAACAAATGACAAATATTTTGCCGAGTTATACATGAAGCCAGAGCTCGTGATTAAAATTTCTGCACGCATTTCAAAAACACCCTCTGCCTGTATATTCTTATTGAGTGTGGAAGCTAAAATATCATAAATCATGGACCTAAAATTTCTCATTTATTGTGAATTTAATTTCAGAGCTTGTGATTATTCAAAAAAATCAAAATATTTTACACGTTCCATATTTTTCACTATTTAACAGTAAGGGAATACCTAGTTGTTGCAAATTACACAAAAATAGCATCATTATCGATTTATTTCTATACACTATGGATGTACAGAACCTAGGATACACATTTTTAATATTCAATCAATCCCAATCTTCAAACTTTTTGTTGGGGAATCAGCTCGAAATGCATCAAAGGAGATCGCTTCAGCCTCCTGACACACCTGTTGCTCCCCTTGACTTCCTTAACAAATCCAGGATTACAAATACAGAAATTGGGAGCGGAACAGGTGCCGTTCTCGCATCCTCCCGGACAATGGGCGACGCATCTGTTGCCAGAGGGGTTACTGGGATCTGAAGTGTATCCCTTCTTGCACGTGCAAGTGTTGGGAGCGGTGCAGTCGGCATTCAAGCAAGGTTCGCGACAGTGGGGTTCGCAGATGGTACCGGTCTTGTCGAGGGTCCAACCAGGATCGCAGCCACAAACGTTTGGACCTATACATTTGCCGTTCTTGCACCCTTTGGGACACTCAGCCACGCAAGTGTCCTGGATCAGCTTGAAGCCGGGCTTGCAGGAGCACTTGTTGGGGCCGATGCAGACGCCAGCGCCGCAGCCGCCCTCGCAGAAGAATTCGCACTTATTGGTGTTCCTGTTGAGGGTAAATCTGCAACAAGTATTACAATTTTTATGTGTTGTCAGCGTAGGCAACCAACAATACAACACCCACATATCGTTTATTTGGGGAGACTTACCCCGGCTTGCAGCGACACGCTTCGGCCCCTACGCATTCGCCACCCTGTCCGCAACCCCCCGTGCAGACTGGCGTGCAGAATTTTCCGTCTGGACTGAGCTGGAAACCGGCGTTGCATGAACAAATCCCGCTAGTGGTGCAAACGCCATTTAGACACCCGATTGGACATGTGGGGATGCAATTTTGGAAGCTATCCTTGATGTAACCTCGTTTGCAGGTACACACGTTCGGTGCAGTGCAGTTTCCATTAGGGCATTCATTATCACAGACTGGTTCACATTCGAAATGGGAGTGCGGTTTGCGGGCCCAACCGGAGCAACAAATCTCGATTTTGCTAAAGCCGGGTCTCGTCTGAAAGTGAACAAATTTATTTCAAGGTACCGTAATTGCTACCTTTTAAATATTTTATTACATATTGAATAGAAAGAAAATGAATAAAAACTATACAGGGTGTTTCTGTAATATGTGTGTTAATTTTAACCAGTGGAAGAACGCGCCAAATCATGGAACTTTTCTCTATAACATTTTTACGAAAAAGCACTACAAATTGATTTAAAATTTTGAAAAAATTAACCATCAAAGTGTATACCCGCCTATGGGTAAGGGCGAAAATTTTCTGTTGTGATAGAAACAGAGCTTTGTTAAAAAATTCCATTGTATAGAAAAAAATTAATAATCAAAATTTAGATTCTCATGGTTACAAAAAATAGAAACTAGTTAATCACACAAAACGACTCGTTTGGTAAAAATTGTGGGGCTAAAAATCTTGGAATACTTTTACGAATTTTACAAAATGTTATAGAGAATAGTTTCATAAATTGACTAGTTCTTTCACTGGTTAAAATTAACACCAGTATTTCAGAATCACCCTGTATAAGAATTGATATTACATTTCTGGTTGGTTGATAAGAATATTTGTTAATTTATTTTGAATTGTCACCACCACTGAGAATTATTAGATAGGTTGCCAGCCACAATTTGTAATATTCTAATCCAATAACTGTGGTCACCAGCAATTTCCATCTTCAGGAAATTGGACTTTTAAGCTTAAAAACTTACGTGGTGTATTTAAATATAGCAGCAATGCAATGCTATACTACTGCTCTAAGGTGTTAAAGAACATCACAGCGTTTTTCTAAAGTGGGTCTTGGTCTTAGACCAAATCTCGAATTTTTCTGTTGACCCAAAGATAAATCGAACACTTTGAATATTGTTAATGAAAATCAAATCAGCTTATTAAATGAACCGTGGTGATGACAAACTTCTTGACCTAAGGTCACAAACGACGTTGCTAATTTAAATAAAACTACTACAAAGTTACGAAATTGGAAACTTTGTGATGAAAACGTAAGGTAAATTTCTCATACCTGCAATTTGCATTCGAAAGTTAGAAACTCAATTGAGGTTGCAGTGCTGCAACTGCAGTTTGGAACAATTCAGACTCCCCAATGTCATTTTTGAAAATGTTTGCGGTACGTACACTGTACATAAAGTCAGCGTTACACCGAGGCAACAATTGGCAACATGTCGCCTTGGTGTAAGGCCGCCTTAATTTTATATGTCTGGGTGGTTCTCTTTTTGAATCTACAGGGTGTTTTCGAAGTTGAGGCGTTCCTCGTAACACGAGATACTATACATTATTCTTAAGAATTTTAGCCTAAATCTTCTTAGTAAAATGTTTGTATTAATGGAGATAATTGATTGTATATTTTTATTGTTTTCTAAAATTTTGAGTCCGGTCCTGTCTATTTCTCCGCTAGATTAATAACTGACGTGGCCCAGGATGGTGTTTTTCTGGAAATCGCTCTGCGTACTCTCTGGACGCCGCAGCTGCATTCTGATAACGTGATAACATTGCCCATACATTAGCAACATATCTGTGAGCTCATCTGACAGTATTTTTGATTAACGTCCATGCTCATTTAATTTTTTTTTGTCAATTCTAATTTCTAACAAATCAGCAGGACCGGTTTCAAAAATTTCAAAAAAATTAACTTATTGTAGCTTCATTGCCGTAGACATTTTACTAAGGTGACTTTGGCTAAAACTCTTTAGAACAACGCATATCTACTATCACATGTTAAAAGGAACACCTCAACTTCGAAAACATCCTGTATAGTCCAATTTTTACCCTTTTGAGGTGACGTCACGATTTTCTTCCTCGCTTTCTCTTTATTGACACGACAGAAACTTTGAGGTTATTTTATGTTCCTGTCAATTTGACAATTTTTAATTTCTTTCAATTATTACATTGATTACGAACATAACCTTTAGAAGCAATTGTCAACAAATTTGACACATTTATAGTTATTTATGATCAATTCAAATTTGTTTCTGATCCTAACTCAAACATACGTAAAGTTACTAGATAATGACGTCATTGCAAAAGGGTAAAAATTGGACTATACTTAAGTGAAGAAGTAATAAATAAAGTTTGTCGAGTAGAGAAAGGAACATTCTGCTATTCTGCACTTGTCACATCACGATGTGATGGCAAAGAGTACCTACGACGGAGTAGTAACGATTAATCTGTGGCGTGTATATTGCGTTGTAGTGAGCTCGCCTCGTTTATTTCTGTTTCGTCGATTTTAATTTAAATGGTATGCGGTTGCGTCATCTCATGTCTTAAGTTTTTTTTACGTTGCAACCGTAATGGCCAGAAGTTAACTTTTAATTTAGTAAAACACGTGCGGTGGCACGAGCTTGCGCTGCATTGATACAAAAAAAGATGAAACAGAAATAAGCGAGGCGAGCTCACTTCAACAAGTTCTCCGTTGTTGCACAGTTTTCTGGGTTTCTTGATCAAGCAAAGTTTCTGCATTTGCTTCTTGTATTCTGCTATAACAAGAAACTTTCCGTTTCTAAGAGACTTTGTTTGAAGAAAATCGATTCACAAGTTTTTGAGTTATGTGGAAACAGAGCACGAGATAGAGATAGATAAAAATTATTTTAAAAAACTGTCGAATTTAATCTGCAATGCATAACTAACCCAGAAAAGTCGAAAATTTGTTTAAATATCAAAATAACAAAGACATTCCAATTTTTATCTAAGGATTACCAAGAATGTAATTTTTTCAAGAATTTTCAAGAAATATCAACCTGAAACTTTTATTTTTATTCCCTAGGGAGTAAATATCGTGTGTTCCATAAAAAACTCACTCGCAGCAAGCCACGACAAAAGTGAAGTATGTCTTAGTACCAGATGTGAAATGAACTACTAAAGTAAATTTATAGGTTATCTGTCACAACTCACAATATGATGAAAATTTGTAAGTAACAAATGAACTACTTCCAATGATCCTAAAATCGACATAACCAGTCTATCTATCCCTATAGTCATGGCTTACTGCGAGTGAGTTTTTATTGGAACACACGATACGATGTACAAAAGACATACGATGTCAAAAAAACTTTTCGATACTGTTTTTTTTGTGTAGGGTGAAAAAAAGAAGGCTGTTTCGAAATTCAAAATGACATCTATAATGACACTAAGTAAGTATTTTAATTTACGATTGCAAAATAGTAGTTTACTTTTTAGTAACACGATATTGTTTCTTTTCCTCATCATAGATACACATTATGAAAAACAACTCGTAACTCCCTTGGGATATTTCAAATTTTTTCGCCCTCCCCTTTATTTACAACAAACTCATGAGAACGAAATTATAGCAACCACACATTCACGCAATCTTCCCTGCAAAATATTTTTAAGAAAGTTTTAACTTTTAAGTACACACACTAAAAAATAAAATATTGTATGCCCCAGGGGAGATATTCATGTTTTTCCCCTCGGTTGACTTATGAACCTCGGGCCAAAGGCCCTCGGTTTATAACCACGTTAACCTCAGGGAAAATCATGTTCTTATCTCCCTTAATGCATAAATATCTATTATTTAACGAGTTTGTGTGTAAATTGTGTTTTTTTGGCATGAGTAGGCCAGTTTAAAACTCAAGTTAAACGAGTGTTTTAAAGTAGCCCACGCGTGCCAAAAAAGGCCCAGTTTACACACGAACGAGTTGAATACAACGTTTTTTTTGTTCGACGAGCCCCTTAAAGCATCCAAATCGCTTAAAACCTTTAAAATTAGCTTGACGTTTCGTTTTGACAAGTTGTGACATTTATCAAAATCCGTTCACACAGGAGAAATTTCTCAAATTTTGACAGTGTCGAACAAAAAACAGAGATATAATAATAGGTATAATAATACAGTGTGGAATAAAATGATTTACATCTAGTTACCTTTGGAATTTTTGCACATGTAAATTTTCCTGTACCGCTCTACCTACTTTTTTTTTTGAAGTGCCGAACTATTACTATTAGTTCTGTCAATAAATGTCATCAATCGAATTGACAATTGTTACAATTTATTAAATTGAATTAACAAACGTTGGTGGCCACTTTCAACACTAGCTGTGTTGTTGTGTGTTTTGTTTTTTAATTTCAATCTCTACTTTGCATTCATATCATCCCTTCGCAATAAATCACATTTGGAATATTTTGAGGTTAGGCTTTCTTTTTTTTTGTAGAGCGGCATTTCGTATTTTTACAAGGGTAATGCAAAGATAACTAGATGTAAATCATTTTATTCCACACTGTAGTTATTTAAGATATAAATGTAAAAAGTTATCCTTTATTGCACGAACGGGTTTAAAATGCGACCGAGGTACGAGGGAGTATTTTAAAGGATGTGAGTGCAACAAAGGAACTTTTTACACGTATGTCTTTTTATCTACGATCGTGAGATCATCGCACCGGTTTCAACATAAATTTGTATAAAATTATTATTATTGATTCAATATTTTATGAATAACCAAAGTCGTTTGAGAACCACGTCGTTTAGAAACCTACTTCTAAACAATGTTTCCAACAAATTGTATTGTTGTATTCTGACAGTTCTGTGCCATAAAAGCGTGCACTAAAAGTTTTATGGCATGATTCCGTCAGTTCACTAAACGTCAACTTTGACAACGATTTTTAGTGCAAAAAGTGCCTACTTTTTACACGATCGTAGATAAAAAGATTTTGTTTCGTGTTGTCTAAAAATTTTAAGGTCTTAATGTCCATCTGTTTGTTTTTTAATTTTCTTCGAGTAGGTATCGATTCATTTAAATTCAGCCTCTGTCCAATTCACACAAACCATCGATGCCTCAGATGAATTTTATAAAATATTTAAATAATTTTACATTGACCTCGCTTAGGCGAATAATTTATATTACTTATTTATATGTATGCTGCTGAGAGTTAGTCATACTTCACATGAAATCATCGGTTCATTGCCAACAAACAAACATAATCATCTGCACAAGTACAAATAATAATTTGCTATTATTCCTTTAAATAAGTATAAACAATTGTAGTTTTTAATTTCTTACCCCATTTCCTTGAGGCCTGATCCCTGAGGCGCGATCCTGAGGACTAATGAGGTCGATAGTTCTGGAAAATAATTTACATTTGACATTGAAGACATGTGAGCTATTTAGTGAACTCGTCACGAAGGTCAAACAGTAGAATTAAATTTATCAAAGCTTATCATATTAATACTAATAGTTGTTGTGATAACAGTAGCAACAAATTGCTTCCTAAAGAAAATTTAGAAACGCTTTGGAGTGTTGAAAAATTTAAAAATGTTCTTACGGCACTTCCAGGACGCATATCCCGGCCCTGGACAGGTTGAGGTGGTTCAGATTGGGGTAAATTCCCTTGTTGGTGGTTGCTCCATACGAAACCGTCAAACACAAAGCAACGACGATCGAACCGAGAAGAAAAAAGTGAAACGCTCTGTTTGGCACCATTGTTGACTCTTAACTGCTGACTAAGAGCAGAACAAGTCGACGTGAAAGTTTCAAAACGGACGGATGTTCGCCGATAAGTACCATTTTTATCAAACTCTGTTTCTGGGTTTGCAACTATTATCTCTCTAATTAGAGGAACTGTTTTCGTTGCAGTATATTTTTGGAAGTGTCACGTCGCGAGGGTTCAGAAGTCACAGATCTGTTGTTTGTAGAGACGATAATGTGCACTGAGCTTGCTGTCTGTTGATGATTTACTCAAAGATTAAAATTACTGCACCAAACTGAAGCATCTTCATGTTCACAATAGAGAGCATCAGTTTCGTAAGTTAATTAACCGGGACGATATTTTCCGAGAATTTAGAGACAAAAAATAGCGTTTGATGTTTTCATGTATCGACAGATTCAGTTTCAAGTTCATTACCAAGTCGAGTAATTAAACCCCCTGGCGGAAACTATTGAATGTTAATCATGGTACCTGGAAGCCCGTAATAAACAAGTTTCATCAACAGGTTGAAGAGCAGCGGAAAATGGAAATTCTGACCGGAACGTGGAAACCTTTTAATTAAATTGGGATGAAAAGTTTTTAATTGTCTACAAATGATTCGATAGTATCAGAGATGCTGCGTACTTTATTAGGCTTTAATTAGAACAAACATTTTCATATAAACATCGTTTTTCGCGGAAGCGAAAGTTGCTTCGATTCTCTAACTAGCAAGTATTACCAGAATGATTCTGACAGGAAACAAACATTTGTGCGATTTTACAAAATGTAATAAAGTTCGCAACACGAGAGTTGTTAATTTGGAATTTTTTCACAGTGAAAATTAAACAGGAGTTAAATTATTCCTTCAACTGTACAACCTGGCAGAATCAGTAGTCAACAGCCAGAGTGGATATAATACAATTTTTTTGACTTACCCAAGAAACTAGGTTGTTATTATAAAAAGGGAAGCACAGCATCGAGGCCGGATCTCTTTATCGTCACGGATATTTCTATCATTACAGTATCAATATCTTTGAGACCATTATTTTTTATATCATCATTCATTTCGCTATACACCCACTTTTTACGCGACATCTATGTCAGTATAAAATACCGAGTGATCACAAAGAAAACAAATTAAAAGTGCTACCTCATCTTTTGCTTTATCGAAAAGTTTGTCTTAAATTGACTCATACGCATATGTATACTTTCTATGCACAGTCGTATTATTGGTTGCGTACCTTTCAAAAAATGTATTAAAAATTAATTAACTATCTATTAATGCTTAAAAAAATGGTAAAACTCATTTTACCACATATTCTAGGATAATGGTTGCTTACAATTACAGTAAACGTCTGTAGACTTTGCAAATCAAAAAGTTGTTTTCTACGAGTAAGCTAACAACAGCACATCATTGACGTTTCTTTGACATTTACCCAAAAAATCAGCTTATCAATGACGTCGCGTTTGGCAATAAAGCTGATAAATTACCCATTTTTACGAATGTAAAATGTTGCTCTTGTTTATTTTATAAATGCATTGAACGCTTATTTGCACAGGATTCCGCTGCGACATGAGCGATAATTTGCAACGCCTGCTCTGATTTGTTTTCTTTTTGATCACTTTGTACAGAAATAAGCAAAGAACAAAAATGAAGAAAAATATATACCTACAGGTGTCCCAAAAGTACCGCGTTTCCTTGAAGGTGCGTCATCTAGAAGAGTTATGGAGTACTGAAAAATACTTTAAAACATTCAATATCTGGTGCTTGAGTGACTCTTGAAGTGCTTGAGCGCGTTCACAGCAACATCGCTAAAAAAGTCAACGCATGTTTAGATGCAAATGGGCAAAATATTGAACGTTTATTTTAAAAAAATCTGTTCTTATTGAAGTGTTTGATTGTTGTGTTACCTCTCAAGCTCGTCAAAATGATTGCCTAAGTATTCAATAATACAATGATATTACGTATTTCTACAGCGTTGCCTTTTTTATGTTTTAAAATTGCGTATACATATTTCCTAAATAGAGGGTCATGATTTTAAAAAAATATTTTTCCAACCCTCTACCGCATCCCTAAATGACGTACCTTCAAGGAAAGGCGGTACTTTTGGCACAGCCTGTATAAAAGAAGTATTTTTTTTTAATGAAGTTGATCTGTCTCAGCGCCACTGGACGCAAAGACAAGTTGCCGGACTCTCCATTCAATGGTTATAGACTAAAGTACAATTGCGGCCACGGAATTTTGGCCGTCACTTGTCATTCCATTGACATGAGATCTAAAGCGGCCCTTACGTATTCGTAACCTCACTTTCTGCTATTTCAAGACTTGTCATTTTGACGCTGACTGACTTGCATGAAAACGCGCTTCCTCATTGCCTGCAACAAGTCAAGCACACACATACGGGGTGATCAAGAATGACTGAGTCTGTTGGTAACAATGAAATTTGGCAAATTTAAAATTTACCAGCGAAGGTTCATTTTTGTAATAGTATAAACATAACCTGCATAACCAAGAATGTGTTTAATGTCATCTCAAGTTAAAAAAATCCGGTCAGTGCGTGGTCAGTGCCAATTACTAGACAAAAATCACCAGTATTTTCAATTGTTTCATTGCCAACAGACTCAGTCATTGTTGATCACGCTGTATTATACATGTAGATGCAGGAATAACGCAAAGAGATTCATTCACCCTCGGATTCGAGACAAGACTTTCTTGGATCTATTCCTCAGACGACGACGTGAGGTTCTGACGGAGCCCAGGAAATTACTGATATTCACTGCTGCAGTAGCAGTAGTAAAAGGACTGTTTCGTATCACAGTTAAAAGTTGTTCGTCTTGATTACGCGTAGAAATTCGACGTCCCCCGGAACCTGGACGTCGTTCCACTGTTTGATCTTGCCTCCATTTTTTAATAATTGCACTTATGGTGCTTCTTCCTATACCCAAACGTTCCGAAATTTTAGAATGTGATAGACCATCTTGGAACAGGGATATTATCTGCACTTTATTAAAATAGGGTATTGGTGCCATGTTCGCAACTATTTGAATGAAATTTTTGGATGTCAATTCAAAAAGTCAATCATAATGACAATAAAGCATGGATTACATCCATTTTTTTTGAATTGACATGAAAGTGACGGCCAAAATTCCGTGGCCGCGATAGTACTATGTAATAATATCGAGAATACATTTGATTAAATGATGTAGGGTAGAACGTTACAAGATCTCAAGCTATTAGAGTAATTAGTAAGGAAAACTATTTAAAGAAAAATCACACATGAGGCTGGTTTCTGCGATAATTGTGTTTCATATCCCATTACTACTCATATGTTTATGACGATCAATATGTCAGATCATACAGTCGCGGACAGAAAAAAGTAGGACAAAGTTTTTTCGCTAATGTAAGTCAATTTTAGCTAAATTTCTGAATAAGCCTTGTCCTACTTTTTCTGTCCGCGACTGTAGATACACCAATGAGATCTCATTGGTGGATTAATGTCCAATTTGGCAACTTTGGTGTTTACACTCCTTTGTTAAATCAGCCACGACGTAATCTATCTTATTTCTCACAATGTGGCTGGAAGCAAACTCCTACTCCTCATAATAAAGCCCTTCATCAATGTCTTATTGTTGTTTTCTTTTCACACATTACACGACCTCGTATATTCAATAGTAACATTCAGAATATATATGTCAAATTGAGGATAATATTCTCGAGTGCACAGAAGAGAGAATTATCGATAGCTTGACAAGCACGAGAGATAGTTTGGCAGATCAGAATTAATTTATTTATACGAAATTGCTGCCAAACGTGAATTTCAGCCTATGGCAGCCAAATGACAACAATTTTTGATAATTCAACTTTGATATCAAAATGTGATTGGATCAGTTTTTTGAGAGAAGCTGTCAGTACAATCGATTTTATACTTAGCCCCTTACTTTACTGATTTAACACTTTCAGAATGTCTAAAATCAGTTTTGCTAATCGTGTAGCTTCTGAGGAACATAATCCATTGTTTAAATTCCCCTAATGCATTGCCCATTTCACAAACTGTATTCAAAAGCGAAAAATCCAGTACAACTTAAACAGAACAACACAGAAACTAAATAACATTCTTGAATAGAGTAAGTTTCTGTAAATTCCTGATTAATTAGCTATTGGATAGCAAATGCAGAAGATAAACTCTACGTCTAGCTCTTTCCAAAAATATATTGGTCATTTATGTAAATAAAAATTTTATTTTGAACTCAAATCAAGGAGAGATCTTGCAAAATATTAACACTACATCACTATTTTGATATCTTTGTATACAGTTGCCACTTTCTACTGAATAAACAATTTAAATCCAGAAGGACAACTCCAACATTTAAAAAGAAACTGTTCGTAGAATTCGCTTTCACCAGAATCATTTTCTGCATCATTTTTCATTGCTCCTTCGTCTACATTTTTGAAGATTTCTTAACTTTCAGCTAGTTTCAACAAGCAATGGGTCACGTGATAGCCTCTGTTGATGTACTTTCAAAAATATCTTACTTCTTATATTTCCAGAGCAAATACTCTCTCTCTCGATATATTTCTGTATCTATCTAAGTAATTATTTGCTTAATAACATATACTATTTTTTCTTCAAACCTTCATTACAAATTATTTAAGACATGTTAAGAAACCAGGTAGGAATTTAAAATAATTTAGCTATATATAATAGTTTACTTTACAGCCGCTCATCAGCGGAGATAATAAGTTCACGGACGCCCTCAGCGGAGATAATAACTTCACGGACGCTTCTCAGCGGAAATAATAACTTCACGGACGCTGGTCAGCTCGTTAGATGCCATGACAATGAAGTGATACTTTAGAAGCAGTACTATCGCGGCCAAAATACTTTGGTCGTCACTTTTTGACACTTCAAATGTAAATCAAGTATTAATGTCACTATACATGACAATTTCAAATTATTCTTGTCAAAAATATGGTACCTTCAGTTTTTGATAAATATAAAATCGCCTTACTTGGTTGTCTAAACCGCGACCATGTTGATCTTTTGCTTTTCAACCCTGCCTCCGCAGCTGGGATTTACCCCACCCGTATAACACTGACAGATTAAAATAATTTTGACAACAGTAAAAAATAAGGTTAACCATCCTAAAGCTTTCTTTACAATTGAATATCATTTATGTCACATTGACGACCAATGTATTTTGGCCGCGATAGTACAATGTCATATTTTACGGACGTTTGAAGAAAAACATATTGGCGCTCTTTGCGACACAAAGGAAATGTCATTTTGTATCGATACTTCCAAAGATAGTTGATCTATTTTGGTACTTTACTTCTGCAATCGCACTAGATATCAAAAACAGAAAAGATTTCTTGATTCTTTGATCAATTGTTGTAAACTTATCAAGATTCCTTTGGCTGCAATTATAGCGAATCATCATCGTAAGCTTTGAACTTGAAACACGTTATCTTTAGATCTTGCAGACTGCCAATAGCAGTAACAATATTATAGAATTTTTATTTTATGAATAAATCGAATTATCTACCTATACTTTGCTTGTATGTACTGGGTGCCCCAAAATTCGCTGAACAACTTAGCAGTACCTTGTTAAATAGTCAGTAAAATATCAGGTAAAAATGTTCAAAAAAAATCAATCTTCTTTTTTGTCGAAGATATGGACCTATTTGTTACACTAAATGTGGCAACATTTAAAAACATTCAATGTATCCCAATAGTCTGCAAATATTTCATTTTTGTTGTATCCATGGAAATGAGAGAGAAAAATCAAAGCCATGTTGCCGTACGTTATTTGAGGTTAAACGGACATAAAATTACTATTTGGAAATGCTGGAAGTAATGAAAAAAAAAATTGCAAACCTGATCACAATCGTTCAGAATTATTATGCCACTGGCTAGTTTATTGTTGCAGACATAATAATTGAATATTATGTCATAATAAATTGCTAAATATTGTTTAACTTGATTAGTAAAAATGTATAATATTTATATGATATGTAAACTAAATTTTAAACAAATAAAAAACTTCTTCAAGTCCTGAGCTTTTGGCCACATTTCCCAAAACACTAGCAGCATTTCCTCTTTGGATAGCAATACTTATTCTTTGCTGGAAATAGCTAGGGGACTCGGAAACACCAGATTTTTCAAGCAGCAACTTGCTTATATCTTTAAAAAGCTCTTTAGCATCTGGGCTCCATGGGCCAAAGGTTTCTAATGAAAAGGCGACAAAATTATGATTTTCTTTAATTGTACAGTATTTGCCGTGTTTTAATTTTTCGGCTGAAAGAGCAGCGGAACCAGATTTTCTTGAACAACCATCTAAATGTGTTGCAGCCAAGGTATCAACACATGTTACATCCCAAACAAGTGTTCTACCACGTTTCCAAGGAATTAAAGTAATCCCATCTGGTCTTTTACCATCTTCACGAAGCAATCCGTAAGGTTCAATAATACAAGGAATGTTGACTGAAGAGAAGGTACGCTTTAAAATATCATTTAAGGCACTGTGGCGTGAAATTCTACCAGCACTTTTTAAACACGAAAGACCATGATGACCCCATTTATCCACCTGAGAGCCACAAATGCAAATGTGTGGATGACAGATTTCAGATCCAATTCTAAGAGCAACAGCTATTTGAAGTGTTTGACGGTCTAATAAAGTACCAAGGTTAGAAGATGGTAGAGCTTTTAACCAGGCTCCAGATTCCAATTCAGAAACAGCTAGTAGTCTTGCTTTATTGCGATGATCAGAAGAATACAAAATTTCATTAAACTTTTTATTGATAATTGGAGCATCCCAAAGTCTTTGCAAATTAGGTGAATCAGGTATCTCAATGCCGGGACAGAGAAGCTTCCAACAATCCAAAGCTTCTGACAAATATTTGATCTCAAATGTATTGTTTAAAGGAGAGAGTATACATCCGATGAGAGCAATTGAAGAATGTATTGAAGCAAGGAATGCTACTGAAGATAAATCAGTCACTGAACGGATACCTAGTCCACCAAAATCTAATGGAAGTGATGCTTGATTCCATGAGTTTGAAGATAATTTAATGTTCAAAATTTTTTCCAAGGTTGATTGAATTTTTTCATCAAAAGCTTTACAATAATTTTTGAATTTCCAAAAAGGACAGCAACGAAGAAAATAGTTTAGTTTCGGAATCCAAAGACAATGACGTAGCAGAAATAAAGCCATATGAGGTTTTATGTTTTCGATCTTTTTCACTTACAAGTCGAATTTTTCCAAAATTGTTGAGAAAAAATTAGGCATTGCATCTTCAAATAACGGTGAACCAAGTAAAGATAAATCTTCTGCAGAGGTCTTTCTAATATCTGGAGAAAGAGATTCAAATTTCTTCAAAATGTCGATTTTGCGTTCTTCAGAAACATGAGGAGAGAGGAATAATTCACATTTAGAGTAGTTCAATGATAATCCAATTTTTTCAAATTCAACTATAATAGTTTCCAGATCTTTTAAAACAGTTTCAGCTGAACCTCCTAAAGCGCCATCATCCAGATACCAAACATTAAGGTGTGACGAAAGTCTTTCAATGGTCGGATGAATTGATAAGCTAAATATAGCAGGACCAAGGGAGTCGCCTTGTTGACAACCAACTTGGGAATAAATTAAACTTCCATTGTAGATCAGATATGAAGGAGATGAGTAACATTGCCATAAATAAGGATAAATCAGGGGAATCTTGTTGTTAACCATTAACAGCAGGGAGTCACGTTCAACAGAATTAAAAGCATTTTTAACGTCAATCTTCAAAAAAACTTCGGCTGAATAGTTTGTTAAATATGATCTTACGGAATGCACAGCTGCTTCGCAACCACTTCTGGTACCGAAACCAAGTTGTTTTGGTAAGTAAAAGATAAATAGTCAAAATCTTTTTTAATAATTAAAATAAATGAGATCAAAGCTGCACCCATATCTTCAAATTTAAGAGGTATAGAATTTTTTAATTATTTTTCTCATTATTTTCTAACATGAGTTGACATTGCCCCAGTGAGTTGTTCCGCGAATTTTGGGGCACCCAGTATAGTATCTAGTTTTAGATTCGGTTTTTGTATTTGTGAGGACTTTTGGAAATTAAAAAAAAAGAATTAAACCTTAGTAACAGAAGAAAGATAGGTTTTTGAAATATCTCAACAGTGATCTTTAACAAGTGTTTTTCGTCTTTAATTAGAATCATAAAATGATATTATAATAACTATTATAATGATAAAATAGTTATTATTAAAGAAAAAATTATCGTTAGTCTAAAAATGAGAGGAAACAAAAATCAATTTAAGATAAGTGACCCACCGGATGATTTTTAATCAGTTTTGGCCAAGGCTGTGGATTAGAAGAACTTTATCAGAGCAAGTAAAATCTGAACTCTGGGTCAATTAGTGCGAATAAAAAAATAATACTCCTAAGAAATTAATTTATTAAAAATAAAGATACAAAAGAACACTCAATTGGAGATACAGTGATAATAAATAAATCAATCTACTGGAAACTAGAAACGCGTCTTTCCACACGTGTTCATGTACAGTGATGGCGACTTGTACAACGGAGGCGATTCCGACACAGGCGTGGGCACCATCCCCGAAGGAATCTCGTCATACAGAGGTTCGCACTGGGTGACAGATTTGATAGAGTCGATGTCTGGCGGTTCAGGAATAGAAGCTGCTCGATAACTTCCCGTAGACGGTGGATGGTCATACAGATACTCTCTAGGATCTGCAACACAACTTTACGAATTAGCGCCCACATTAGTTTTCCTGGTATGAATGGGCTTTTAGCCGTCGCTGCCAAGCCTATTCAACACAGTTGCAAAACGAGAGTACGTGGGGTGGCAGTATTATACATATTTTTAAATGATAATAAAGTTGTCGAATGGGCATTTAAAATGTGGAAAGTTTCAACAGCACCTTACAGTTTCACTTCTGTGTTGAGGAGGTGGTAAAATTGGACACTACGAGTATATTGTCTGATTACCTTTTCCGGAAAGAGACGGAAAGTTCATGCTGCACACGACGTGGGTTTCGAATCTTTGTCCTTCACTAGTACTATTCTGATCTGTGGGACTTACGAATACTGGATTTTCAAACGTTGGAGGTTCTGCAACCAGATATACACGACAATTTAAAAACAATACCGAATAATTATTCTACCTTCTTGTGACTGAATTTTACGATTTTTATAAATATTTCATCAATTAAAAATTATAGCGAAAAAATAGTTTATAATAAATGAAAAAAAAAATGTAATTGACCCCGACGTGATTTGAACACGCAACCTTCTGATCTGGAGTCAGACGCGCTACCGTTGCGCCACGGAGTCAGTTGTATGTACGTTTCTTTACTTAGTATATCTTCGGCTCTATTTTGTAAACCTTGAAGTTGATACAAAGAAATGCATTTTATAAAATGAATAATTTACTTTCATTTGTTTACCAAAGTGATAAATTGTGCAAACAATCACTATCGACAATTAACACGAGGAAAGCTTAATAAACTTATGTTAAATATAAAAAGTAGTTTGGCAAAAAGGTATCAGCGGAATGTTCAGATAATATCAATATCGGGTGACTTTTGATGATTGAGACCAATTTAATGGGTTGGCAATCCCGAATAATTGGTACAGTAGTGGAAAGCACGGAATTTCGGGCAGCAATTTATGTCATTTAAAAAAAATCAATGTAGTCTAAGCTTTATTGTCATAAATTTGACTGAACTTCAAAATAAACTGTCATAATTATGCACAAGCACATTTCAGTATTTTCAGTTATTGATTTCCAAAGTTTAATAAAAGTTGAGTTTTCGAAAAATCACATCTAAGCACTTGCTACTTTTCAGGATTGATGAATGCAATTTGTCAAAATGTCGTGGGCCTTTAAAACTGGCCCACTCATGCCAAAAAAGTCCCAATTTACACACAAACTCGTTAAATAAACTACGAGTATGTACTATTTTCTACAAACACTAGTAAAAAATCAATTTTTTTTTCGACACTGTCAGAATTTGAGAATTTTCTCCTATGTGAACGGATTTTGATAAATGTCACAACTGGTCAAAACGAAACGTCAAGCTAATTTTAAAGGTTTTAAGCGATTTGGAGCCTTTAAGGGGCTCGTCGAACAAAAAAACATTGTATTCAACTCGTTCGTGTGTAAATTGGGCCTTTTTGGCACTCGTGGGCCTTTAAAACGCTCGTTTCACTCGCGTTTTAAAATGGCGGGTGCCAAAAAAGGCCCAATTAACACAAACTCGTCAAATAAACTACTATTTTAACACGGCGTACGTGAATTAAACATTTTTTTTTCCACTAATGTTAAAAGTAATGACAAGTCGTTTGTCACAATGACGTTTTGACAGAGCAGCACAGAAAGACCCACGAATCACGAATACCAGACTATAAGCTCTACCTAGCTACAATCGAGGGACGGTGTTGAAAACAGACAACACTCCATGACTCAATGCTCTTCTGCGTCCTGTTTGCAATTATATTTTTAACATAACCTCATTTCTTAAGTGTTTTTAAGGGTGTTTGTACTGTTTGTAGAAAAAATAGTGTATGATATTCCTGTTAAAAGTGAATTTATTTTGTTCGAAGGGTTTCTCCACTCGCTACGCTCGTTCCGAAATCTTCCCTTCTCTCAAAATAAAATCTTACTTTTAACACTTATATCATAAATAATTATTTTCTAATTTGCTGTTTGAACAAAGCTGTTAACGCATTCGTTTTGACTCTTTTCGATTTGGTAGAACTTGACCTGTCTCGTGCGTCCTTGCAATCGCTCGCAGTATTACCTTGTGATCAGGATGATTTCTGTCCGGAAAACGTTCGGAAAAAACCCTCGCTGCCTCTGTGACGTTACGTCCACATTCTCCAACAATTATAATCATTTCGAGATAATCAGCGGGTGAATACATGCTTATGGGCACATTAAAACGTTTTGGCTTCACTCTATCAAATTTAATTTGACAGTGACATTTTTCAAAAAACCCAGGCACCCACCTTTAAAGAAGTTTTGCTTTTTTATTAAAACCTAGTAAAAGTACACACACCTTGAGGGCGCCTGTCTCTGATTGGTTAGCTTTAAGTTGTCTTTTCTCGAATACCTTTCAAGCTAGATTTTATTTTCTTTACAATTACAAATCTTAATGCCGTCTTGAGTTTCCTCATTTTCCCTAGGGCGCAAGTTGCAAAAGACCCTGTATACATTAAATGTAATGTTTCAAGTACTATTCCGGACACGGAGTCTTGGCCACAACTGACATTTAACTGACAAATATGTGTGAACTGGCCTTTACTGAATATAACCCAACTTTTGACTCGATAATGCCATTTCCATGCCTTTTTGATGTCACAAGAAAAACTTCATAGTGATTTTTAATAATTGTCATTTATTAATGACACTAATGGTTGGTTTACATCATTTTTTTTAGAAATGTCTATAAAATGTTGGCCAAGATTTCGTGTCCGGAATAGTACCTACCTGTAACATTTTAAATTTATCTAGTGTTTAAGAACACGTGGGAGGACTGGGGCAATTATTTTGCTTTCCAAAAAAAATGTGGAATTCCCTATTCATTTTTGCCAAATTTTTAATAGTATATTGGGATATGTGTATTACATTCAGTAATTTCAAAACTATTCACATTTGTCAAAAACGCTGAAACAGGTCGATTTTTATTTCTCATGATGCTTATTTTAAGTTGCTTCACTTGTTCATGACGTCATCCAGTTTTGACTTATGACGTCATCACCAGTTTTTTAAAATGACGACCCCCACTTTTTTCTTTTCTTTCTAATAGATCTTGCTACTAGCTAAACGATGAATGAAAAAAATTGGTACCTTACATAACAAATTTTTTGAGAAAATCATAAATTTTACTTCAAAACATTTAATTTAATTTTTAATTTAAAAGTTTTAATTGAGCTCAAACAAAAACGACAGACATCTAAGGTTAACAATAAAATTTAATGTAAATGTTGAAATTGTCCCCCGCCAACCATTTGGAACTCATCGAAACTGTGTACACTGCGCTCAATTATGTAAGGGCTTAGGTATATCTTCCATTTCAGTGCGAATTCTCTGGCGTAAGTCTTTTACATTGTTTAGACTATTAAAAGAAATCTTCTATTTTAAATTAACCCATACAAAAGAACTTTTAGATTAAAAATTAAATTACATTTTTCAAGTAAAATTTGTCATTTTCTCAAAAAAATTGTTATGGAAGGTACCAATTTTTTTTTCATTTATCGTTCAACCAGTGGCGGCTGGTACAGGAGGGGCAGATGGGCAATGCCCCCCCAAAACAAATTGTAAAATAAGGATAACAATAAATATAAAAATCGTTATATAGTCTATTCAAATATTTAAATTGTAATAAGTTCGAATCGCCTTTGTAATGTGACAATGGGTGCATTTTGTATTTTGCGCGCTGCTCAGCGTCATTTGGATCTTGCGTTACAAAAGCGCCTCGCAGCGTAGGCAAGCACTAGCTTGCCCCGCTTCGTTTATTTTTCCCTACGACGTACGACGCTTCTACAAGTTCTCCGAGAACATCATGTTAAAAAATCCCTATGACGCCGATGCCCATCTCTGTGGGCAAGAGCGACTTTGCCCACAGCGAATAAGAACACATAATTTACCGGGCTTCATCGAACGTTGAATTGTTTTTAGCTCGATTGCATCCGAAGTTATGAATTTCAAATTTTAACGAGATTTCAACTGATTTGCAAGTTCGCAACACTTGTCGTCTAATTTTTAATCAAACGTGTGTTTAGTGCTTTTATATATTTTCTGCTTTCAAGTGTAGTTTTTACTAGCATTCTGCATTAATAGTAACATTAGGTTTCAGTCGTGCTCTACGCAGTCGTGCTATTTACGAATATTATCATGAATTTCGTTCAATCAATTAAAAATTTAAAAACCGCTGTTGGACTTGGATTTGAAGAGCGGAAAGAAATTAAACAGTTGGGTCCACCTCGTCCAAACCTGAAAATTTGATCAAGGGTAAAATTGTGGTAAGAAATTTTAACAGAGGTACAGTCTGTTTTTTAATCAAAGAACCACAACACCGCAATTTACACCTAAAATAGAGCTGACAACATTGTACACTTTTGACCTAGGGTGAAAAATCTCATCATATAGAAATTGAGGTTATTAGAGATATTAGAAGCGCAGCATGTTAATAAAGTTAACAATAACTAATAACAACTAATTTGAGAGTTTAATAAATGTCTTACTTTGCGAGGCATTTTTAATAACACGTTCAAATTTTAGATGCGAGTTTGCGTACTTTCAAGGACATTAAAAATGAAAGGCGTTGGCGTTGGCTTATAGTCAATAGATATCATTAAATTTCCTAAATTTAGTAAAATTTTATATTTGCAAACCTAAATCAACAGGTCGTGGTTCTTTGATTAAAAAACAAACTATATGTACAATAATGCTAGTTGGTTATGTGCTTGCCATGTAAGTAATTCATTTTATTGTTTCGTGTGTTTGGTAATGGGATCCGCTGATTGCGATCCTGCCTGGGTTCAGACCGGTGTTACAGATTTAAAACATTTGGGCCAAAAAGTTAAAAAGCATGCAATAAGCCAAAAACATTTATTTTATTCAGTCGAGTTTGGAATTTTGGGCAACACGGACCTCCGTAACCAGCTGAGTGGGGTATATCGCCCCGAAATTCAAAAACAATGAAAAAGTGAAACAAAATCGATATATTTTAAGAAAACTTATTGATGCGATAAAATTTTGCGGGGCATTTGAGTTAGCGTTACGTGGACATGATGAAGGGATTGAGAGCAATAACCCAGGCATTTTTCGAGGTTTGATAAATTTAATTGCCGATGTTATCGATATTTTAAAATTACACATAGATCAATCTAAAAACACCGTGTTCACTGGCACTGACATGGATATAGACAGCAATAAAAAAGTATTGGGTACAATCCGAATTGATCCAAGTGTGCCCTCCCTTTCAATTTGGTCACGAGCCGCCACTGCGTTCAACTAATACAAAGGTCTTTCAGAAAGAGGAGAAAAAAAATAAGGGTTGTCTTTTAAAAAAATTGGTGATGACGTCATAGCTCAAAAATGAATGACGTTACGAACAAGTGAAGTAACCTCAAATAAGCACTATAATACTATGAGAAATAAAAATTGACCTGTTTCAGCGTTTTTGACAAATATCATTAGTTTTGAAATTACTGAATATTCCATAAGTAGTTTCCACACTGTATAACAGAATCGAGGAAGAGTTTGAAAAATCTAGACGAAGTCTGGGGGTGGCTAGGGCAGAATAGTGGCGTAACAACAATATTAAGTCATCTACTTCCTCCTATGCCCTGATTCACGTTATGAAAACTGAAATTTGTCTCGTTAAAGACACTAGAAATAAACATGGGAATCCTACTTTTCGCGTGGACACCCAGTATGTTAAAATTATATTAAAAAATACGTTGGATTAATCAAGTTATTCTTTTAAGTTTCGTAGTCACTATCAGTCTTCTACTGTGCCATAAAACTTTAAGACTTTAACCACAATATTTAGTTCCCAGGCAGGTGTTGTTGACTGTTTACAACAATTTGCAAGAACATATTGTTTTATTCTGTGAACATATCCTTTAGAGAAACTTGAAGAGAATTGTTCAAGTTATTATGAAATAAATAAAACTATTAAGACATAAACATAACCGCACTGATTTTATAATACGTACTCTCGTGTCAATAATAAATACTCCCTAGAATTCGAACTTTTAGGGAAATCACGTTTTTCATGTTGTGTGTAACTAGAATTTTCAAAAGTAGAGGTATTTTCATATTTGGTGGCGGAAACAAAAGACTGAGAAATGTCACAAAAATGTATTGTCAGTGTCAAATTTGTCATAAACGCCGTAAAAAGGAATGTCGAGGTAAATTTAAACTTTCGCTAAATTGATTGAAAAAATAAATTCTAAGGAAACCAATTTTTGTCAGTGGTTCAAAAGGAAAAGTTATTCTCATATAATCAAACGTATTACAAATTTTGTCTCTAGTTCGACGATGAATAACTTTCTTATTGCCAGTTTGCTGCATTTCTGTCGAAATCACGAATGTCTTTGAGAAATTTGACACTGACAATACAAATTTGTGACATTTCTCAGTCTTTTATTTCCGTCATCAAATATGAATATATCTCTAATTTTGAATGCTTAAGGTAGGTTACTATGAATTGAGAGATTAAGTCCAACTAAATATGCCGCCAGAAACCAAAATTGATTGTGCAACAAAAAACATCTATTACTTAGCGAGAAATAGAGCCATATGCCATATGCAACTGTGTCAAGGAATTCGCTGCCTTAGAGTTACGATATTTTTTGTTTGTCACCAGAAACAACATAGCCTCCAACCTAAACAAATTTATGGCAACCTAGTAACGAGTATCCTTAAATCATCGGGAGTAATATCTGTTCACGTTGGAATGAACATCAGTGGTGCAAATGACCTGACCTGTTACTATGACAACTCATATGAAAGTTAATGCCAAATGTGTGCGATCTGCACCACTGATGCTCAATCCAACGTGAACAGGATATAATTTATTTTTGACAAGATTATAGGAGTCCAATTTGTAATGTTTAGAATAGGTACGTTACACTTACAAGATTAAATTATACATTTATTAATAATTTAGCTGCTGGCACGCTTCTGGTAAATACAAGACAAAGTGTCGTTATTCAGGGTTATTATTATAAGTGATTGTAGTCCAAAGTTGGCGTGAAAACTGATTGTAAAATTTGTAGTTGCCGCCCCATATGAAAATGATCAAAATTATGTGAATAAGTGATTACCTACAACTTACAACAAGATTTCAGTCGATGCTGCCAGTCGTTGAAAAAATATGACCACACTGTATAATAAAGTCAATATGATAAATTAGTGATTGAAGATTTTTTTAGTTTTACACAACAGATTAGGTCAGCTTGGGTCAAGTTAAGTCAAATCTTCAACTGTTGAAGAACTTCAATAGAAGCCGTTAGAAGATTTGATTTAGGGTAGTTTGTTGTTTGCAGTTGGCAGTTCGTAATAAATTAATAATGTTGTTTCGTGACGTCATTATTTCAAAATGTTGTTGTAAGTTTCGTGTTTAGTCTGTCGGTTAATTTGTGTGTAAACAATTTCGTTGAAAAAGAAAGATTTTAATGTGTCGATTTAATGTCAAACAAGCCATTTTAGAGATAGCACTGAGTAAGTGAGGTTAAGCCTATCTCCTACACTATTTTATTTACAATGAAATGCATTCTATTCTCATTTGTTCTTTTCAATTCGCTATTACCAAACAAAATAAGATGTTGGGCAAATTGTTTTCAGTGTCAGTTTAAATTTAACAAATTAAAAGAAGTTAAGAACAAAAAAGGTGGCAAAAGAAATAATCCTGTAATAGTTTGTCCGGTGTCACTGTGAAAATTAGAATTTTTTATTCAGTAAAAACACTGAAAGGGTTAAATAAATTTTAGTACAAGTTGAAGACTTGCAAGCAACACTGTATTGATGGTTGCCTGAACCACTGTATTTTTATTACACTTTTTATTTACATAAAATGTAAATATCTAATTCAGAATATTAATGCATACAAATCTTTTGTCTTTGTGATATTTTAACATACTTAACACCTTACCTGGTAAAGGAGTGTGAAAAATGCTGTGAGTGTACACGGCTACCGTGGAAACCCCTTTACTCCCGCCTCCCTTACTCTTGTTTGTCGTTTTACTCCTCTTGAAATGATGAGCAGCCACGATAACAACAGCCAAGATAATAATCCCGACGGAAATAGCCGTGGCAGCACTGGCCCCGTTCACCAAATCATTCTTATAAACCTCCGGATATCCTCTTTGTCCATCATCACCTAAATAATTTTCTTCACCGGCACTCGTACTGACCTCTTTTTCTTTCACTTTCGCTTTTGAAGATTTCACAATTTGAGCTGGTCCCACAGTCGTCAAGACGTACCTTCGGCCATCCCTGTCACCACCAGACATGTAATTATCGATTGCCATCTGATTGACCGCTAGATTATCTTCATGGTCCGCCTCCGAAAAGGGTGTTTCCGTCGTTTCGAAAACTGGAGTGGTCGAGATGAAGTTGTTGTCAATTTCGAACTTGCCGTTGTTCTTGAACGGGATCGAATTGGACTTGAAGATTTTGATCGTGTGGGGTTTTGTTGATTTTTTTGTTGGGCGAGGTGAAGAAAGGGTGGTGAAGGTTGCTTCACATTCGCCCGTGATGGGGTCACATGCGGTCGGTGAGTCGCAGTTGCATCTTGTTTGACAGTTTAGGCCGTAGAAGCCGTAGGGGCACGGCGATTGACACCTTAACAGAAATCAGTAACATGTAACAGCATAATTACGAGAGAGGAATGTACATAGCCGTGTTACAAATACAAATGTTCACGAATTAAGTAGGAAAAAGTTGTTGAATGGTTTAAATAATTTCAACAAAAGTTGGGGAAGCTAAAGAATGTTCGTAACTATTTTGTGCAGCCAGTCGCTTATAACAAAAATAGCAGACGTCTAGTGTTGCAAAATCAATATTATCTCCGGCAATAAATAACATCTCAAATAAGTTTTGTGTGACAGTTAATACAAGGTTTTTTGTAATAATGGTTGCCTCTATCATGTTTTTATGTTGTCTAGCAAACTAATATCCTTTTATCAAAATTACATACCTTGCAGTTTTTATTTCTTTTTGTTAAACTATTTTGTTATTCACAAGACTACCTACGTTATTAAATTTGTTTAGTTACGTGATGAATTTAGAAAATGCAGTTCTCTGACTTCGTGTTTTTAAACGCTTTTCTCTGTTCCGGCTCATTGTTGGGATTAAAATCTTCGTCATAATTTTCTGGCAAAATGCTCTCCTTTTATCAAAGTTGCATGAGGTAGGTTATTCCTTTTCTCTATTGATTTGTTTTTGTTGTTTATGGCAAATTTCTGTATCCGTAGGAATGTTGTTGAAAACTATTCAGTTTTTTGCTAAATGAATAAATGTACCTATAGAAAACAGATGTTGTTTTTATCATCATTTTTATTTGTTTAGGAAAAACGTTGAGCTATTATTCAAAATGTGTGTAGGGTCTTAAAATGCAAAGAAATATTTTTGTTGTAATTTTTTTTTAAATATTTTGGTAACAGTATTAGGGAATTTATGGCTTGTGTGTCACAGTAACTTTCTTCCTAACACCATCCTGTAAACGTCTGTGGGGCTTCTATTGATGCCTGTGAAAGTAATTAGGTAACTAAATTGGTATGAAAATTGCCCATTCTTCTCTAATTACAAGAAAAAGTCAGTGTCTTTTTTGATGAATCAAGCATTAATAGCTATTTATGCACCAAGGGCGTTACAACGATGATTACGCCCGAAGAACGATGAATCCAGCTCGAGGGCTTTAGCCCGAGAGATGGATATCGTTCGATGGGCGTAATCATTCGGTGACGTTGTGGTGCATACAAGATTATATTTTTCACTATACGTGTTCTTAAAAAAAAAAAATTGGCATCTTTGCAATTATGAATTGATGAGGGCGTTATGAATTCATTACGCCCGCTTATTCTTATTACGCCCTGTTATTATGCCCCGGTTGTTATGGACATGTTTACGTATTTCGTATCCTAGGAGTTATCATGCAATTATACTCAAGTGAAAAATAATAGTATATTATGATACGAGTCTTATAAGAAGCATTTTATCGCACGCACGGTTTTAGAGCACGACGAGCGTAGCGGGGAGTGCCCTAAAGGAGTAAGTGCGATAAAATGCCTTATAAACGAGATGTCATACAGTATTTTTTCTACTTTGCCACTTTTTCAATGAAAAAAATAATTTGAAAGTCTGGGGAATTTATCGCCAGTAGGCAACATATTTTAAAAGCGGCTATGAAAATATTTAATTTAAAACGTCATTATTCATTATTTTGTGAAATTTGTTTTTAGTATTATTATTATATCACGCCTTTTTCTATTACGATACGCAAAACAGTATCGTAATAGCATCAGTACGAACGCAAAGTAGAAAAAAGTATTTTTCATTTAGAGGAAGTAACAAAAATATGTAGCGGAAAGTGGGATAAAAATTAAGATAAAACCACAGAGAAGGAAGAAGAGATGCAATAGATTTAAAAAATAAAAATGTGTTGAGAAGAAAGAAAGAAATCTGTCACAGGTGAAAAGGGAGATGTTTTTGAGTTGAAGATGATGATAGGATTAATGTGAAAGTCAAGTGCTGGAAACTAGTAAAATTGATTCACCTTAAAGGGTAAAATTAAAGAATATGTAGAAAAGCAGAAGGAAATAATAAAAATAAATAAGAAAAGAAGTTTAAAAAATGAAGATGTATCACATGTGGAAATCTACCTAGAAGCGACAGAAGGTACTTGCTTAATGGTCAATTGGTTGATAAAGAGATGACAACAAAAGTGTTATATATCAAAGATTGAAGAATCAGAGGAATCACGTGTTTCAATGAAAATGAGACAACAAATAAGTAGGTATATCAAGTAATTGAAAAGTGTTGCATTAAAACGAAAGACAAAACTAATCAGTAGTGGTGTAAGAACACGACAGCATTTTGACAGTTTCAACTACACAAAGGACAAGCGTTTCATCTTTACAAATTAAAATTTTGAGCTCTGTTTCTATTTTTGTTTTCAAAATCATAGCCTTAACATCTACGAGTACATGCAAATAAAATTTACATATTCGTTCTGGGGAAAGTTTGCGAAGAGAATGAGTTTTTTTAGAGGAAGATGTGTCTTCAGACGTAGATGCACCAGGGTCAATTATCTTGTCATATTTTTTTTGCTTTATTTTCTTCACTGTGCCGCGTGCGGTAAAATATGAGGTAAGGTGAGTCATGACCTGTCTGAAATGCGTGGGATAAATAAGATATGTATATCGCACCGTCCTAAATAAAACTATAAAAAAAATGTAACCGTTTTTCTGCTCCAGTTTTGGACAGTTACTGGTTGAAAAATTTGCATTTTAAAATAATTAAGTGTATTTTTTGGCACGCTAGTTATCATATGACTTATTTATATTCGTAAATTTGAAAGCAGAACAATAATTCTTCAGCTTTTGTAAAATAATTTAAAATTGAATTGATTGCTTGGACCAGTTTTCCATAAGAAAAAAGAAAAAGATGCAAAACTTAGAATACAAAAAGAAGCAAAAACAAATTATTATAGGTTAATTGAAAGTGGAAATAAATAAATGTAAAAAAAAAAACAGAAACTGTTGACATGGATAAATAGTAGATAGGTACTTCATGATCTAATAGTTATTTACATTAAGTAGAATAGGTAAGATAGGGATATTTTACTGCGCAAAAATTAGGTTTCAGACTCGAGGCGAAGCTGAGTGCCTGATTAATTTGAGCGCTTTAAAATACCTCCATTCGACAATTTACCGGGTGTTATGGAAGTCCACTTAATAAATTTAACCACCAATAGGACACATTAAAATTAACATTGTTTTCTTTATCATTTTTTCCGCAAATTCATCAAAACAGAGTTAAAATTAAATATAATTTGAACCCTAAGATTCATACCCGCTCATGTGTTTACACGTCCATTGATAACGAAGTACGAAAAAAAATTACTCGATTAAAATACTTGAATGAAAAACAGTAAAAACTGTTAGTATTAGAACAGCGATTGTTTTTTTTTTTCAAAAAAAACTAGTTTTTATCGTAGAAAAACATTTTCACTCCCTTTTTCGTTTCAATTGATGATTATCCCACGAGCGGAGTGTCAAATTAGGGATTAGAGAAATGTAAAAAAGATTATTCGATTAATAAAAAATTAATATGTATACCCTAAAAAAATACTCCCTTATTTATCGGTGGATTTTAATTATTTATACACCAAATGAAATGGTTGTGAATGCTTGGTTTACATTAATTTTTTTTTTTTGAAGTGCCAAAAAATGAAGACCTAAGTATTTTGTCCCCAATGAAGTGCCAAAAAAATGAAGACCAAAGTATTTTGTCCCCAGTGGCGGAAAAAAAATTTCGTCCACAACTGTCATTCCACTCACTTACGAGTATGCTGTAAAGCAGCCTTTAGGAACAAACTTCAAATGTTGACATTTTTCCATCAAATTGTGTCTATGTTCTTATGGGTGACAGTAATAAATTTCAAATTTTAATTTGCAAACGTCAATCATAATGACAGTAAAGGTTAAACTACACCCAATTTTTGTGAAATGACAGGAAAAGAGTGGACGAAATTTTTTGGCCGGAATAGTACAGTTCTATTCAGAAAAAAAGCATACAAGTAGTGAGCCCAATTTTGGCTAAATTGTCATATTGTAAACCTATCTTTTAATTGTTGTTACTTAGAAACCCGAACCTAAACATCTGCTGATAGCTGGATTTTATCGATGTATTTTTCAAAAGTGTAATTTTTTTGTCTTATTTTAGGCAAGCATTACCCAATACTACAAACACAATTCAAACTGTTATTCATAAATTTATAGAAAAAGGCAACTCTTAGCAATTTAACAACTACAATTTAAAGATTTATAGAGTTTATAAAAGCAATTTTCACACATTTGACATACAAAATGTCAGTAATACGTTTTCTTGGAAACGATTAAATTAATTGTCCCATTTACAGTAGCCCTTAATACGTGTACGCCTTTTTTAAATAGAAGTGTACATAATTATTCCTTAATAAAAAACTTCCAGGTTTGTAAGTTTATGCGCAATTCTAATATTATTTTTCCAATTACACATTCTGCCAATGAATCTGTCCACGTAGCTCTTAGTTGGGATCATTTCAAGCAAAATTAAACAAAATTATCCTATCAGAAATGTGGTTATAACCTAACCTAAAAATTTGACGTCGCTGATGTAATAAACGTCTTGCTCAAACTTTCAATAGCTTGTTTTACATTATGTTGAAAAGAGATAGCAATACAACAGTTGTTCTGCTTATTATCTATGTCCGAAAACTTTTTCCCTGCATACTTAATGACTTACCGACTTCCCGTCCACCCTGCAGGACACACGCATTCTCCTGTAACCGGATCGCAGGACTCGCAGGCACACCTCTTCTCGCAGTTTTCGCCCCACTCTGCAGCATCACAAGCTAACAAACCAAATCAATTTCGTATTTCGCGAAAAACTCAACGTTATCTACCTGCATCACACAGCTCCCCCTTGTAACCCGGAAAACACGAGCATGTTCCTGCTACGCACGTGCCATTAACGCAATCTGGACAAACAGGTGTGCACTTGCCGCTATCTTCGACGTACCCGGAACAGCATTTGTCAATGAGATCGGCGACTTCTTTTTCCTGAAACCAAAACAATTCCTGATTAGTCGGAATCAGTTGAAATTTCGTAAGTTTTCAGGTGTTGCGACACGGCGAAAGAGTCATCCCAAGCGGATGTCGTTTTGTTCACGATTATTCAATTAATTATGTTGTTCGAAGGGGGCGTGGGCAACAAAACATAATTAAGACCATTTGGTCGAAACGCCCCGGAGAGATCCCGGATCGATACCACGACTAGGAAGATATCAGTTTCCGGTTAGGGGGGACAAGGATTTTTGCCTGATCGGTGGGCACTCCTATTCGCAATTTATAGATATTTATTAACGTAACGGTTCTTGTTACAATAGAGTATTGACGTCCGCTTTCGCGGAACATAGTCTACCAAAGCAGTTTTTAATTTGTCCATTGAGTACAAGTGTTGCATGTTCGTAACACTCTTTGAAGTTGCTGCCTCCGACATATGTATTTTAAAAATATGACAAAAGCATACACAATGGCTCAGACTTCTTAGGAGTAAATGCAAAGATGCAGAGAAAAAAGAATAACAACAATGTTACATACATAACAATAAATTGTTTAAAAGTGATTTCTTTTGGATTCTCTTCGTGTTTGCGGTTGTGCTAGCGACCTGTCGCCATTTCTTATCTCAACATTACCCAACTCTTGATATCCCCGTTTAGCGTGGGTAAATTGGTCAATAAAACAGTACAGCAGTGACGTGATTTAAAATAATTTGGTTAAGTAGATGGAGGCCGTTGCATAAGACGATGGACGGCTAACACACATGTACTACTACGTTTCGGTCTAGTAACCTCTGGTGAAAGCATGATTATATCCGGCGATAAAAGAATTTAATTCGAAAGATGCTGATTTATCTTGAGGGGTTGTCGAGTCGAGAGAATTTTATTAGGTTAGGTGTTTAGGAAGTAAATTGGGAGTAACGAAGGGTGACGGTGATGATGACAATTAGTTGGAGAATAATTTATTACTTCCTAGAAATGGGGAGGAGGAAATTTGTCAGAGATTAAGGTTCGTTTGAGTTAATTAGTTCAAGGAGGAAAGAGTGTTGTCCAGGAAAAATATTTGAGAGGACGAATGAGGCGTGGAAGGGTCTGCATGTAAAGTCTTTTAAATTGGCTCCAAATATGGATTAGATTGCACACTTGAAGATATAAATTTAGATGGGAAAGAATCTAGTTGAAATGATAAGAGTTGAGAAAACAAAAGTCAAAAGGAACAACTTTTCTATCTACCATTTTGCCGAAAAACGATGTTTAATTCCAAAAAAAAAATGGAGAGATTTTTCACTAAAATAACCCTACGCCACTAAATACTGCAATGGCTAATTGAGATTAGCGCTAATATGAAAAAAAAACGTCCATTTTCATCCAGAAAACGTGTTTTAACGCAGAAATCGAAATTCAAAGAAATCTACCCGTATAGCAAAAAATCCACTTCGTAAGAATCTGGTTGTTTCATGTTTTTAGGTAGCTTAGTTTTGGAGATATGAACGGTTTTAGGAAAACCTTTCCTATTTTTTTAAGCCACTACGCAACGTTTTTCGCAAAAATGGCAGAGAGAAAAGTTGTTCCTTTTGATGAGTTCTATTACCAGTTAAAATTAATGCACCTATTTCAGAAACACCCTGTATGTACGAAAAACCCCCATACGAAAAAATAATCGCTAATTGTTCCCTTTTTGTATAACGATCTATAAGATTTTACTTGCTCTTATATCGAGTCTTCAATTGAAAAGTTCATCAAGTAGTCTTTGAATTTTTCACTGTGAAGTACCGGGTGATTGAGATAAATTTAGTGGGTTGGCACTCCCGAATATGTAATTAATCTGTTGATTCGCTTTCTAAGTTTAGATTCTCGAAATAAATAATGACAATTGAATTTATTTTGACTTTTGAGCTGTCATATTTTAACTTGATAATCAAATGTAGAAACATAAGATCGTAAAGGTGTTGCCAACCGAACAAAAATAATTTCAATCATTAAAAGTCACCCGGTAGGTCTTAGAAGATCAATGACAAAAGTTAGGTTAGGACCACGTTAAGAAGTGACATTTTTGACTAAATTTATTATATAATTATAAGTAATGTTAGTGCCAGGTTAACATTGTGTACGTTGTTCCAACACAGCGATTAATTTGCTGACTCAATTCTCGGATAGATGTTTATTTAAGAAATTTAATTTAATTAAAGTTCAATTCCACATAAAACGAAACTCAACGCAAAAAATCCGTAACAGCCTTCTTTCTTCTTTCATCAAGAAGTCATAGCCAACTTGATTAACTTTTCATTTGAATACCCGTTATTTACAGAACGCCATAGTGAAATAATGATAAGCTGCGACATTTTTTTAACGCTCTATACCTTCCCTTTTTTTACTATTTCATAAACAGATGTTTTACGCATCAAAAATAATGAAATATAACACAGTTTTCTTAACAGTTGTAAAAAAATATTATAAAATATTAGACATTGAAATGAGCTAAATTAATTTCGGTTAAATAAATTATGTTTTCATGATCTCTATCTAGGTCATGGCGGAACATTTATCTTGTCTCACTCTACACCATTTGAATACCATCTTCGATCCAAAAACCATTCGAAATTTTGCTTTACAGAGCGCACTTCCTTTTCCCTTATCTGTATTGCAATTGCTGTTACAGCTTCCGATTTTTCTTATATAATTTGTCTAAAACTGCATCTGTTCCAACAATAAAAATTGACATTCTGGAAACATGATACCATGAATGCCCACTAGTTGATCAGGCTTTGCAATTTTACAATCAACGAGACATCGTGTTGGTTGTGCATTCCATTATAAAATCTACCCTAGATTTAATTAACTCAGATGCAAATCGTTCTACCCTGTGAGCAACAATTACTGATTGAGTTGGCAATACATTTTGGTGACTTTTATGTTATGTTCTAACGAGAAAACCATTTTATTAATAAAAGATTACATAAACCAAGACGTTTACATTTGAAATGTATGCCAGCTGTCAATAATGTCAATAAAACAAACCGAAATAAAATAGATACAATTCGCAGTCTTGAAAATTTCATGTAAAATTTGTTATTGCCAACTGAAACAGTTATTGTTGCTCACCCTGTATTACAAATTTTGTATCTTCCCTAGTCGGAAGTAAGATTTTGGTGTTGGTGAGTGAAGCTGAACCGTGTGGGTGTTCGGTTAGAAGGTTAAGAGAAAGTAAACGAATTGTCTCGATGGTGGATTCAGATCGATCGAATGTTACTTGTCAAGTTTACAGTCATTGGTTGATGAAGACAAATACTATCGTTTATATAAATTGAATACAGATAAACGACGTACTTACCACAATACGCGACACATTGATCAGTCTTGTGGTGTAGAAGGAGCATCGTGGAGGAACGTTCATGCACCATTTGTAATTTCTTGCTGTGGAGTTACGTACAAAATACTCGGTGACGTTGATGGTGTACCTGGAAAAAGAAAAGCTTCTCAAGATTTAGTAGTTTTTGCTTCTACCTTCCTCGAGTTTGTCACTTTGTTCTTTTGAAAAGAGACCAAGGAAACCTATGTCAAATCTATTTATCTTGTTTCACCACGACAGATGAAAGTGGAAAGTCCTTATATCAGAAGAAAGAGCAAATGAGATACTTTTGCAAAGATCAAGAAGAGATTATCTAGATTCTAGAATATACAGGGTGTCTCAGCTAAGAATTTCGAGCCTAGTAACTCAGGTATTTTCCAGCGGATTTTTGTGAAATTTAAAATGCAGATATTTTAGACGGTGAAGGATAAAATCCCATTAATGCAATCACCCAAGTCTTAAAAACGTAATTTTTACATGCCTTTTTAAAATGTTGAATCAATTAAGATTTACATAAAAAATTGATCGTCAATAAAAAATGTTGTAGGGAAAAACTCGTCCTTGAGAGACGTCTGGTTTGCAAGAAAAAGGCAAAAAACTGTGTTAAACGTGGCTGCAAATGCAAAAATCGTAGACGCGTATGAAACAAACGCGCAATTTTGCAGAATTTTGGTCATCCCTTTTCGCAGAAGCGCAGCTGACATATCTTAACCTTACATTTTGTAAAGCCTACATTTTTCAACAACATTGAAATTTTTGCCGCTGTAGTCTATTTTTAGAGTATTTTCAATAAATTTTCACAATTTGACGTTTCTAATAAAGCGCGCCCAATTTTGACAGACTTTAAAGGGTGTACAAAATGTTGCTTGGCAATAAATCATCAATTGTTTCAAAAGGTAACTGCTCAAATACCTTCAAATTTTGCATTAATTTTTTAACGGCAAAGTCTAATCTTTTTGTTGAATCAGACAAGTGATTTACTTAATAATTTTCGATAAAGGAAACATGTGTTAAAATTACATTTTTTAACTTGAGGTAATTTTATTATTATTAATTGAAACTTCACGGTCTAAAATATCAGCATTTTAAATTTCATAAAAATCCGTTGGCAAATAACCGAGATATTAGGCTCCAAAGTCTTAGCTGAAACACCCTGTATAACTAGCAGGGATGAAACCAACTGCTGTTCTAAAAGAATTAATAAAATGATGCCACTTGTGTCGGCGCAAATAAGAAAAGATAAAATATTTCAGTGTGAGAAGAATTTAAATTACCAAAAGTATCAATCTAGAAATTGTGCAATAAAGATATTGAGAAGATATCAAGCGTTCAAATGAAAACCTGGGCTGAGTAGGCGTTGAAGAAAGTAAATCATTTGAAACAGTGTAAAGTTTGAATTTCCCGCCGTTTGACATGAATGACATTTGTTTATATTTAATCGGCACATAATTAAACGTGTGTGTTTTTACCAAAAGGTCCCAATTAGATATTTGCTTCGAGAATGGGAATCGTTAGTTATTCTATTTCTAATGTAAAACATTGCAAGGAAAGAAAAAAACAGAAAGATTTTTTGTTTATAAATTTCAGGTTAGCTGTCAACATGCTCTAATTGCAATTGTCAATTTACAGTTAAAAAAAAAAAACAGATGACGGTTTCCAACGCCAGGATTTTATTTGAACGCCCGATAGAACTTTTGACGATGTTTTTAAAGTCTTACTTTCTGAACGGTTTCGACGAATAATTAAATTTTGTTGTATTTCATGACCAAAATTGCAATTTCTTGCCATTTTTGGAGTGAAGATTAAATAGTAAATAATTTTTTTTAACCAAGTTTCAACAGCACCTAGAGACGCAGCTGGATTTGGACGCAGTCTGAATTACAATAATTGAGGAAATTCAATTAAAATTAATTAAATCAAATAATTCCCTCCCCTCTTTCATCCAGCGTAAACAAAACACTCAATACAGTTGTGGGACCTCGACCAATCTAAATTCTTAACGAATTCCGCAAAACTAGGCGTGCAACTTTTCCTCTGGTCCATTTTTATGCTTTCCGGAAGCTCTGATACTTTCCTCGATCCTGTTATAATTCTAGAACCATCGACCGGCCAGCATGCAGGAAGGTGCGTACGTCGTCTTTTCACTTTCGACGGAATGTTGCTAGGATCACACGTAGGAGGTAAAAACTCGAGCAGATTTAATGTGTCATTATTGGTTCGAACGGAGTAAATGGTTCTCGGGGACTGAATCAGTCAAGGATCGACGGTTTATTATTTTTTTCAAGGTGGAGTGTTATGCAAGACGGATGTCCGTTAATAAAACGTTAAGTAAGACGCACATTAGCCGTAATTGCAGCTGAGGTTAATCGAATAAGATTTAAATCAGCAGATTTGTTTGGTCCTCAGAGAAAAAAGTAGGATGTTGGATTTGATGGTTTAAGGTGTCAGCGATTGGTTTCTTATCAAGAGTGAAAGTTTGGGATTAGTGCATTAAATATGAAATATTTTTTAGTTTCATTGGTGCAAGGCACGTTATGTAATTGTTTGGAATTTTTACCGATAGATCGGTATGGATTTCCAGTAGGTTTCAAAAATTACGTTACATAAATCGTATTACGTTTTCATTAATTTATAGCTGTCACTACAAATAAAAGAAAAATTGACAAGTTCAGCTTAATTGAGTGAAAAATAAATCTACAGTCGTAGATCGATTCATACAGTGAATAAAAATATTTACGTAATTGCAATTTTTCAACTTTTAGAGTTAAAGAAAGAACTTTGGAAAATGACAGATGGACCGATGACTTGTACGAGTCAATCTAAGAGTCGACTTTAGCGTGTCGCGGGCACTTTTTGCCCTCACTCGGTATCGATTCAGAACAGTTTAAAAATGATAAATTCCATCACATCACATTTGGCATAAATCAGTAGCCCAAGGCAGTCACTTAAGTCGGCCAAATAGAGCTTATCGCACCTCTTTCAAGCGCACCCACCAGCTTTTCACGCCACCAAGGACGTTCTCGTGGAGAGTGATTGAATTGACATTGAAAGTGAATCTGATAACACCAGATTATATTGTCGTGCGCAAAACATAAACAAGCTTAGCGGCGATAAATCAGAAACGGAAAACCGGAACATGCAGTTGACTGTTCTGATTAGAGTATGTGTCAGAGCAGTGAAGCATTTGTAACGAAAGTAAAAGTATTATCTATGTTTGCTTGTATGTATCTGGTGAAAGAGTTGGTTTTGTAACTGGTGGAGCGATACGGTTTATACAAAATTTGAGTGTATGGACGGCACGCTAACCTCGTTTTGGTTATCGGGGTTTTGCAACTTTTTTAACAGATTTGGCGCTTTTTCCAAAATTTTGTCACGTTCATCTTAATTCGACTCGTAGATTGCCTTGTACAAGTCTAATTGTCAAAGTTGTCACAGTGGGTCATATTTGTCAACAGTGGGACAATTATGCATTTCAACAACATTTACTATACTTTTGCTCGCCGATCGTATGTTGTCATAATATTGGACTATATTAAAAAAATGTTTAAATTCTGACAGTGTCACGCAGTAAGTGCATTTCTATTCTTAGTATATTGCAACATAACCTGACAACATTAAAAATACCAGACAATAAATAAAATGCTAGGCACCAGAAATAAAAAAAAATAGATTTTAAATTGCACACTTAAAAATTATTTATACATTTTTTTACTTCTTAATATTACTTTTTTTTTTTTGTTTCAAAATGTGTAGAAAATTCCTGATAATTTTTAAAATTTGTGTACATATATACAGGTATATCTGAAATACGTGTGTTAATTTGAACCAATGAAAGAACTCGCCAATTTATGAAATTTTTCTCTATAACTTTTTGCAAAATTCGCAAAATTTTTTCAAGAGTTTTTGCCGCCAAATTTTTACCAAACGAGTCGTTTTGTCTGATTAACTAGTCTCTATTTTTTTTTTGTAAACATGATAATTTTAATTTTAAGTATTTAATTTTTTCTATAACCATGTAACTTTTTTGAGAAGGCTCCGTTTCTACAATTAAATCAATTTCTGACGCTTTTTCGTAAAAAATTCAAATAGAAAAAACGTTTCATTTAACAAGCTCTGCCACGTGTTGAAATTAGCTCACGCATTTTAGATACACCCTGTATATAAAATAATAAAAATTAAGCAATTTTTTGTTTTGGGTAGCATTTAATTGTAACATATTATAACGCCTTGAATGTCAAACAAAACTGGTCTTTTGCAAATAACCTTCAATACTGACTAAGTGATTAAAAATTTAAAAAATTTAACGTAATTTGAAGTATGATTGTTAAAAAATGTTTGAAGAAATTTTTCATTTTTATTTTTAGTTAGTGGAAATTATTTTAGTTGATGAAAAGTCTCTCATGTACCTCTGTTCTTCCTGGCAGACGTTCTCGCCGACAAGTTTTCCTGAAACCGTGTCACCTGCAAGGACCAGCAGGCCTATTGCTATCAACATTCCTGTTGCTAATCAACCTGCAAACAGAAACACATTACCAGCAGGAAACAGCAGTACTGTTTTCATTAATTTTTTTCCAGCGGCCACAAAAACCTGTCCAATGAATTTGGAACAGTTCCTTTCAAAATAAATGATTTTGTTGCCGTATTTACATAATAAAACACATTAGAATATTGCCACACATGACGTAAAAAACACGTACACATATTAGTAGGCACACAAAAGAATTGTTTGTCACCCAATTAAATAAATTAATCGAGAAATTTTCGCCGGACAATCGGGCCTGATTGAAAATTTTTCATTGTGCAACTGGGCCTCCGACAAGCAATTATGAATTTTTTTCGGACGCAACATTTCCAAATCTATAACGAGCGTTCTAGCATTGGCCTAGATTGGCGATGTATCATAAGTAAATCTAATTTTTCATTAATGCAGTTGCAAAATCGACAAGAACGTAATTTTGTCAAATGATTCTGTTTCGGGGGAAAGGTTAAAGGATTTCGTAATTGCAGATTCACCGGCAGGACGCATCCAACCTGTTGTCTCCGTTTCTGGGTTAGGTTTTTTTCAACAGTTTTGTAATCGAACAAATACCTATTTTGTCAATTGGAAAGGACTTGATTTGCATTAATTCACAAATTGTCGCTTTGTTAAGGTTAAAATTAATAACCGGACAAAGCTGGTCTGTTTTTAGTTGTCTGAATAATTATACTTTCAACGGCATTGCAAAACCCACAGGGTTAATGTCAGCGTACAAAGAAAGTTTTTTCATGCTCTCGTGGTTTTCTGCTCGTTCATTATTTATTTCTTTCGTTTGGAAATTTTCTATTGTTAATTACTATTTATGACGAGACGTTCAATATTTTTGTATTAATCTTCATGTATAATTAATTCCCAACTAGATTGTAATTTATGCCGTTTATCTCTTACCATCATAATGAGCTTCATTTTACACAACTGCAACCATTGTTGTTCTCGACATTTATTTTGGAAGATTATCTCGACATACACTCCGCCAAGATTCAGAGATAATTTATTTTAGATTTCTTAATTTACCGTTATATCTCGAAAAATGTCCTAATACATTTATTTTCTCATGCTTACTAGTACTACACCCCCTTCAGTTGACCTTCATGGTTAAGGTAGTTTATTCTTAATTATAAATATAAACAACGCAAATTTATACTTTTATGTTATGAAAGAAATATAGCTGTACCGTGTTTAATATATAGGGTGAATCAATCTTTCCGATTTGTTGCATAATTATTTCAGTAAAAAATCCTTCTATAAAGCAGTTTTCAAAGTTTAAAAATTTCACCAACAATTAATTGTTACTAAATAAAAGTTTACATCTTGTAAAATTTGAAAATTCGATATATATTTTTTTCTCCACGACTATTAAAGAATGAATGCATTCTTGTTGGATATTCAATGAAAGAATGATATCAATTCCACGCCCCGTGTTAGAATTTACTGAAATCCACGGTTGTCGGCCAATCACATCCCTCGTATTTTCATTCTACAACGGCAGATCGCCAATTGGAAGCATTTGTAAACAATAAGACGCGCATCGCGTAGCAAACGCTAAACAAGGCAAACTTTTAATTGTTAAATACAGGGTGTCCCAAAAATGGCGTACTAACGGTGCACTACGGTGTAGAAGAGATTACTGTAAACGTCAAAAAAATGTTAAAAAAATTCTATTAGACTTATTTACTGATTTGGCGGTCTTTGAAAGTGGCACTTAACAGGTCAATTATTTTGAAATATATGTATGAAATTGTCATGGCAGCTACCTCTCATCGTACATATTATCACAAAGTGCAAGATCACTCACTACCAATATCTAATCTTGCATAATAGAGAATTTAGAAGCTTTGAAAATCGAAAAAATTATTTTAAATCCACTACGGTAACATTTCAAGGTAATAATGTACGAATATATCTTTGTTTACATTGTATTACCGTTAATAATAATAATAAAAATAATTGATTTTTTTGTCGGAAACATTTTTTCCATATTTTTTTCATGTACATTTAAACATCCTCGATACAGTAGTAAGTAGTTAGTACGCCATTTTTGGGACACCTGTATGTATTAAAAATAAAATTAAATTGAATTTTCAAACATTGTTTTTCTTGATATAGTCAGTGGTGGAGAAAGTATAGTCTTCAACTCGCGTATAATGGCTATTATTCAAGAGAATAAAAATTGCAACACGAGCCGTACGCGAGTGGTGGAATTATGTGATTCGGAATTTAATTGAAAGTACGTCTCGTCGGTGTGAGGAAGATTTGCGGGTTAGAGGAGTCCATACCCATTATTAATTTTGCAATTTTCCTGCTTTTTCAGAATATTTTCATTTGAACAATAAAGAACTTCAATATCTACACATTTTTGTATTTCGCCTATTGGAATAATAACAAATTATCATAATAAATTATTCCATTAAAAAAATATTCACTTTCATTAAAGTGGCTTTTTTTTCGTTTTGACTAGTGTATTTCAGATTACATGAAAATTTTTAATATGAATTAGAATGGAATGTTCTACATATTGGAAAAGCTAAAAATAATGATAAAAGTGATTGTCGCTTAAAAATGTCATTATTTTTAAATAAAATCAACAAAGACGACCGATTTTTGTTGACTGTTTGTACTTCTAGCTGTATAAGTAATTGGTACATATTTAGGAAAATAAAACTGTTTTGAGTATTTTACTGAATTAGAATTTAAATTAAAGTTGAATTTATTAATCAGTAAGCAGTAAAACAAAAACAAAAATTACACATTGGTCAGACAAATAAATCTAAGGACTAGATTTTACAAATAATCTCAATACTTATTAAAAGTTAAAAAAATTAAAAATAACAATTGGCAGCTTTGAAAATTTTTGTAGAATATACAGGTTGTATTAAAAATGGCGCAGAATATTTACATTTACATAGATCCCTGTGACATAAGGATTAAGTGCCATTTTTAATTCAGCCTGTATACAGGGTGTTTCTGAAATACGTGTGTTAATTTTAACCAGTGGAAGAACGCGCCAAATCATGGAACTCTATAACATTTTTACGAAAAAGCAATACAAATTGATTTAAAATTTGGAATAAATTAACCATCAAAGTGTATACCCGCCTATGGGTAATGGCGAAAATTTTCTGTTGTGATAGAAACAGAGCTTTATTAAAAAGTTCCATTGTTCAAGAAAAAAATAAATAATCAAAATTTAGACTCTCATGGTTACAAAAAATAGAAACTAGGTAATCACACAAAACGACTCGTTTGGTAAAAATTGTGGGGTAAAAAATCTTGAAATACTTTTACGAATTTTACAAAATGTTTTAGAGAAAAGTTTCATAAATTGGCGAGTTCTTTCACTGGTTAAAATTAACACACGTATTTCAGAAACACCCTGTATAATTTTTTCACTCTTTCAACAAAATCTACAACATTGAGACAAGCCATTTTGATTTATTGTTAAAATTACTTTTTTCAAAATTTAAATTGCATATCTGGTTTAGCACACAAAATCAAAAATGTTTCTAATATTTTTCAAAGTTTTGTTAATTAGATTTTTTGTGTTGTTTCTAGTACTAATTTTTTATAAATTACGAAATTATGTTTCTCGAATAAAAATAAAAGCAAGAAAAATGCAACAAAAGAAAATTTTGTGTTTTGAATCGACAAAGAATCTTGACTAATAATTAATTAATAATAAATATTTATTAAATTTTCAAAACTTGAAAGTGTTGACCATCAATCGAATATTGACCGAAATTGTCATTGCATACGTGTTTATGTAGAGTAGGTGGCGCTTCAAACGAAGTTAATTTCATGTTTCCGCTTGTTATGAAGTAATGGACTGTTTAAATGTCATGTCAGTGACTTCGTAAACATAAATTTAGAAAAGCCCACAAATATCCAAAGTACAATTGTAAAAGTTTTCGCTTGACAGATTCGGTAGTCACAGTGACAGTTTTTCCATGTGCATCACATCATATTATTAGTCATAATTTTGGTAATCTCTGATTTTTTATATTCGCAGCACGATAAGTCCTTGGCACATTAAATTCCGTAAGGTATCAAAAATTTCAATTCTTTCTATTTGAGGTTAGCGGAAGATTGCACAATTGGAGCAATTACAGAAGTTCATGGTCCAAATCATCGAAATGTGATTCTGATTACCTTCGCCGATAGCGAGAACCCGAAAATTAAGTTTTAAAAATCACTACGTTTTTATCCGACAAATCAGAAAGTATTGTGAACGTTTTGCAACGTTTCGCACATTTTATGACATCTGCTTTGCATCGGAATACATTAGCATTTAATTTTTTTTGGAAAAATAATATCTGGCATCTTTGTATTTTGCAATAATGAAAAAATTCTTTTCACTTGTTGTCACTCAAAGTGGTGAAGTTCACCCACTCGTGCTTTATTTAAATTAGGAAATCGACAGGTGTTGGAAAAATGAACGGGAAATGTTTTGAGGTTTTTAGCTCGACTCGTCCAGCGAATTCTGATTGAGCTGTCAAGATTTTTGATTTTTCTGTATATTTTTGATTTTGGGAAATTTTCACGCTCCGCGCAAACCTTTTTTAGGAAATATTTGATTTGACAACATCTGAGTCAAAATATCACGGCCTCCGCCATTAAGATTCATAATTGCAATATTCGGAAAGACCAAGGCTTGACACCCGATATTACATTTCCTGTTTTGCTAAAAAAAATCGCAAGACAGGGAAATGGCCGCTCCTGCTTTCTACGTTCATTGTTTAGTGCCGTTATATTTTTACGTTTCGTATCCTGATTTACTTTCCGGGTATGATACACACCTTCTGTCTCAGGTAGCCACAAATTGTTCGCATTCACTCCGTAAACACATCATTCACTCGAACACTGCACGTTATTGGAGCAACTGTACAAGAGCTGATCTTCGTTGTTGCTTCTGTTATCATCGTTTAGAGCCGGGCCACAGCGGAAGGCTCATATGGTTTTAATATGTTGCGTGATTTACATCTCTAGGAGCCGAAAGCACTTGTTTCCATCAGGGGCGGCTCGTCCCGGAAATTACTGGCTCTGTAGGACTCAGGTCTGGGGCGCTCGGTGGCCAGATAAACAATTCCGCCCTGAAAGGATTCCTCATTTTTATTTCCGTATTGCCAATGAATACTAACAAAGCCCAGCGAATCAAAATTTAAATATCCTTTTCCATTTTGCTGGCTCCAGTCAGTTGAAATAAATGAAACAAAACGTTTCTGCGAAAGAAACTGGTTCAGCCAATTCAGACCTTTACAACTGGCCAAAAATATTTTCAAATGGAGATTACTTAAATGCAAATTAACTTTCTCTGATCAGCCGCCACTGGTCACTCCAGTTGATGACAAATAGTTTTTTTTTTCTGATTTTTTTTTCGACTCGTATCTCAGTTTGTTCGGATTTTTTCAATGATTCATTGTTGAAATGCCATCTGTTGTTTTGCTTAGTGTTTATGATCTAATACATAAAACGATGGTTTATTTGAAAGTCAGTGGTTAGTGTGGATGTTCTTGTCAATTGCATAAGATGTAATAAGATTCCATGTTAGATATTGTAGATGTTCCCTTCATGAAAGTGTTTATTGGTATTACATTTTAAGAGCTGATGTCATAATAAAAATCATTACGTGGTAAAAATATCACTAGTTGGGATAGGAGTTGCCGTACGATAATATGATGATGGTGTGGTCTCGGTTACGAAACGAGTAGTAAATTGGTGATGCAAAATATTTAATATTGTTCGATTTATCGTTCTTATTTTCTTGTCAGCGTCCGAAAAATTGCGTCCGAAAAAGAGTTACTTTTCGTCCGCTTGTGAGTACGTAAAACTACCGTTTTCCTGAAGGGTGTATTAAATTTGTTTTTGTTACTTACTTGTTTGTGGTACTTCTTCATCGATTCTTCATTCTCCGTAAAATGAGTAAAAGTATTGTTTTAATCTTGTGAAAGAACGAAATCACCGGGAGCAAGATCTGATGAATAGAGTGGCCACTTACGGACAGATCAGGTTTTGTGAAAAAAAAATCAGTTCTGGTTCTCACAAACCATCTTTCAACCATAGACCAAAAGTGAAATTAAAGAAATCTCTTAACTTTTTACCTTTGCCATTTCATTTCCTCAGTATCAAGTCCAAGACGCTGCCTCTCTTCCCGCCTCTCTTCCAATCTTCAAATTTGAATTTAAGTTCTCTGTTCCTGTCGCTGAAAGACACTTGATCTTGTTAGACAAATTTCGCAATTATCCTCGTCATACGCATCAATTTCCCCGACCACATCTAGTTCTTTTATCGGTCCCATGTGGTGTAATCGGTCCCACTTCTGACGTAACGCGCTTATTAATACGATTTTAATTGGAGATTATAGCAACGACGCAACACAATGCACTGTTCGTCTCGCTCTAACCGGAAGGATTGTGACAGGAATCCTTAACGAGGAGGAATTTAACCTTCCCGAAGAAATTTCGTAACGTGAGGTTTTCAGTGCGTAAAATTCCGCACACACGGAATACAAGACGACTGTGTGCGTCGAATATTCAGCAGTCGGAAGTGATTCTTTGGTGTTGGCAAATCTCTGTTTTAATTTTATAAATTTCGTAATGTAATAAATTAATTTGTTGGGAAATGGATTCGGGACGGCCTCCAGGTGCAGATTTGGGAATATCGTGGATTTAGAACTGTGTTACACAAAGTTTAGACGAGTTATTAATGTGTTCGAGTTTTGTTGCTTCACTGATCTGGGCGAACTGGGTGATTATTTATGAGAGCTTTCTATGGTCGTCTGATAAATCCATGACAAGGAAGCACAGAAACAAAAAATATGTTTTGCAAAGAAGGACAAAGAAGAAAATGACTCCAAGAAGCAGAAATATGATTTGTTTCAGTTGTTTGGTGTCGTCATCAAAAGAGAGAACGGCTTTGTCCATTGTCTTTAAAAGGCAATTTAGGAAAAAGTGATTAATGAGACAAAACATTTCGGTGGGAATTGGGATAATTTATTGAACGTGAACATTTTTACGAGTAAAAGTTTCGCATCAAGGTTCCTTCTACCCACACACTCTCAATATTTTAATAAACATGTTGTAGACAATATCTTGTAAAATAATCCGGCCGAACGACTCGTGTGTATCATTTTTCGATTAATTGATCCGATAAAATCTGACGTCTTTATTATTCTTAATGGATAGCTCATTTCGTATGCTTCTGGTTCAAAATTGCGAAATTTTGGCAATGATAACCTATATTTAAAAAACAAAGATCAGTTGTTTTCCATGTGAGGACCAGTTTCAGTAAAGTAAACAAGAGTGAACTGCATTCGACACCTGTTTGTAATTAAAACAAGAACACTTATGTTTTTAAATGATGTGGTACCAAAGGACACCGGGATCTAATTAGCAAAGGTCCGGATTGAAAGATCTAGGACATTTTAATAAAAAAATGTATTAATAAGTTTTATAATACAAAAATTTCCGATAATATTGCGGAATCTGGAAAAGTGCCCCGAATGCTTGCAGCGTTTCCACGTTGAATGGCAAGGGAAATCCTCTCTAAAAGGAATTTCTTTGATTAATAAGTTGTTTGGAAGTAAAACTTTTGACGTAAATATGAAAAAATTGTCTTCTGAGAAAATTTTAAGTTGGTTAAGTCGTCTTGAACTTTAGCATTTTTAGAAAATGTCTTTCTTGACCGACTGTTGACGTTTTATTGCTTCATTAGCTGAGGTTACAGAATGATGATTTATCATTGATCATATTTGATTACATCTTTTTAGGACATGACTTGCCGTCAATTTAATATTTTTACTTCTCGTTACGAAAATGTAATAATTTCACTCTGGTCCAGTGCATTTGGAACCCAAATTACCAAAAATTCCATCTACAAATCGGTTTAATTGAAAATCACATTTATAAATTAAATTGCATAAGGCGTTACACAAGATCTAAATATCAAAGTCGTTACACGACAATTTTCCTCGCACTCGTTTCAAATTCGAAAAAAATCCGCCGTGGTACTGCTTTTGCCGCACCGCACCATCGGGAAGTGCAGACAATCGCGACGAAGCTGGTGGCTAATTAGGTAATTAAATGGCAAAGAAAGTACTGGCAGTACGTGACAAGTCGACGAGTGGACCCGTACCGCAGACCACCATTCAATGTTTCTACCCAATTAGTATTCCATCGGGAAGCGGGACCCTCTTACGGAATCCACAATCGTCGCCTTATCAAGACCATTAAAACAAGAGCAACCTCAGGCGGAATAGAATTCGGTAGTGGATTATGCAAGTACTCCACTTTCCTTAAAACAAAAATAAACTTGAAATGTTTTCAATGCAAAGATCTAGTTCGCCATTTCACTTTTGTTCGAACGTTTTGTGGGACACTGAAGCCATCATCATCTCAGTGAGTACTACCAGTACTTGCACAATCAGTGACGTCGCGTTTGTTATTATTCTCACGTTACTTATTGTGAATAAGTGACTTCATGAAACAATGGCGCGCTCGATTATGTCAGTGGTTCCGACAGTGGCGGTACTGAATCTCATCCGTAACCATAGTAGTACTCAGTGATTTAAATTTTTGCACCTGCACCGTCGTTTACTAAGCGAATCGGTCTTGTCTTCTTCTCAAAGAGATTTAACGTTAGTCGTACCTACAGTACTACTTCAGCTTGTTAAATACCTACCGCAGGTGGTAGATTATTAGACTATTTGCACTTTCCACAACTGCTCCGTATGGCAATAAAGCAACTGTCCAAGTTTTGTTTAAATTGTATTAAAGATGTGAAAGCTGCGAACTTAACACTGTTTGTCACTCCATAGTCATAATTCTTGATTGTCATCAAATACAAATTAATTTTACTTTTGTTTTCAATGTCGTACCAAAATTTTCTCTTTTTCTTTATCAGCTTGTTTTGTCCAATTCTTATTTCAACAAGATGGTGCGCCGTTCGCACTGCAGCATCAGCAAATCTGACTGTAAATCAGCTCTTACAGAATCTGCGCCACTGCTTCTTCAATGACATTTGTGTTTGCTGAGTCTAAATGAAAGTGAAATTTCTAATGACTTGTTCACGACGTAACACAAGACGCCTTCCCAATGACATCAATTAGAACCAGATTTTATATTATAAAATTTTATTCAAAATTCTAATACATATATACAGTTAAATTCACCTACAACACTTAACTCTAAGTCATGTCAAAAAAAAACGGCGCTACGCCTACTTTTATGTTACATAATTAATCAAAAATATCACGTTACGTTACGGGTACGTCCTACGTCAAGTAGAATTTCTTGACTGTTAGACAAAACGCGGTGAGTGCAAACGTAAGCGTAGCTGGTTTGGGTGTGAAGGCGGCATTGTAGAATCCACCGTAGACTTTCAGACCAGCCGTTTCTATGCTTTGCTTGCAGTAGTCTCCATCGTAGAGCCATCCTACGTACTCTTGAGTTCTTAGGTTTTCGTTGCGGAGCCAGTCCTCCAACGGGCGGAAGTACTCCCTCAAGGCACTACCATCCAAGCGAGTCTCGCCTGTTGCTTGATAAAGCACTTCCTTCCAGGGTAGGGATGATCCTTTTTCCATGAGTTGACTGAAAAGTACCAAAGTTAGACGCCTTAAGGTACGCGATGTTTAGTACTTGGCAAAAATGGTACTTGCATTTGGTCGCGATTAATTCAAGGCAATTGTAGCGAATTAATTAGAGTAATTAGGTGAGACAGTGAACTGTTTTGTTTGGAAAGGTCTAAGGGTTGCGCAAGACAGGAATTCGGTAATGGTACGTTCGCAGTAAAATACTGCAGTAAATTAGCTAGTTAATTACAAAACAAGACAAATGTTTGTTGGGAATTAGGGTAACAGTAAGTCGTGTGTTGTTAAGTGTTGCTGACATCCATTGTTCGTGTCAAAATTCTGGACGAATCGCCGAGTCAAGGTTACAGATGCCTTACGCAAATCAAAAATTTCGAACGAGTGAATTGGTCCAGAAAAAACCGGCGTCCACAAAAAATGCATTGTCTCAGATCCGGCTCGTTTGGAGGCGGAAACCTTGTAGGTTGGCGATTGAAATCTGTCAGATTCCTGCACGTCCTGTTGGTGAGGTCACTTATCAGATTCTGGGGTGCTAAAAAGACTACCAAATGACTTTCTAATAAAACAGGAACTCGATATTTTCATAGAGTGGAGAAAAATCAGGAAACCTTGACGTTCGTTGACAATAACAGTACGTTCGAAACCGCCGATCGGAATAAGAAGAAGTGGTGAGAGGTACTGTTGCAAGGTCTTTACGGAATTGGGTGCAGACGTCTAAGAGGCTTGGAATTGAGGAATTATTACGGTTAGGTTGAGTAATCTGATGCAAGGGAGTCGTGGGGAGGCACGAAGGGGCACGACGGAGATATAAGCTGTTCAATTAGATCGTTAAGTAATAATAATGATTAATTATTATTACTTATTTCTATCTATTAATTAATTATTCGTGCATATTGTAATGAAATATAGTTTGATAATCTTCTTCTAATCTTCTATTTAAACCTGTAAAAGTATATATTATGAAATACATAAATTGAAGGTGTTAGAATTTTAGAAATTTTCGATTTTTTAGAAACGTCAAATAAAATTCTATTTTTTTAAAGGTTGGATTTTTTAAAAAGACTAATCAACTCCCCACTCTGGATTAATTGTTTTTTTTTGTTGTTCTTTTCTGAAAACTGAAGAAACCTTGACTCCAGTTTGGATAAAAGCAACAGTTGAAGAAGAGTCTCAACAACACCTTTCAGTTTAAAGAAGCAACAAAAATCCATAGAAGAATAAAAATAAAATTCATCGTAGGGAACGAAGAAAGACTGCAGTAAATTTAAAAAATAAAATTTTGCAAGGAAGAAGCTGAGGCAGGTGATACTGATAAGTATAAGTGAAGAAGAAGATATCTTTGGGCTTTGGATGAGGGCAGTATCGTTGTGGAAGTGAGTTAAGTACTGAAAACCCACAACTCAAGAGCTAAGATTAAAGAAGATGTAGAAGAATAAATTGAAATTAAAAAAAAAGAGAACATTTTGAGAGTTGTTTGAGAGATGTACCGGAGGTGGCGTCTCAATAGAGGAACATCCAAAATATAGAGATTTGTACGGATAGATGACAAATTAATGTGTTTTGGTTCAAAAATTGAAGATTCAGAAAATTTCTGTTTTGATGAAGATGAGTTCAGACATCTATCAAAACGTAGTAACTGAAGAGTTTTTCATGAAGACCAAATCAAACATTATAAAATCGGACAATGCTAATTAAAGAGAAGATAAAATGATCGAATTATGCGAAGGAAAATGTATTAAAAAAATGCTGGAAAAATTGTTCGTGGTCAAATTAATATTGCGTAACAGTTACATATTTCGACCCACTAATGATCAGATGAACGCATTCGTAAACTTGAAAGTAGAATAATCATTCTTCTTTCACTTTTACATAAACTTCAGGTTTCGGAAAATAATCGGAGAATGTAATACAAAAGATTCTTGATGGTTTGGACCAGTTCGCTTCCACAAGAAAACCTGCAAACGTAAACACCTTTAACCTAAAAATCAAACGACGAGAAAGTTTAACGACGGAATTCGTAATTTTGAAAATACGATTAAGTAATAAACCTAAATTATGTTACAATTATTGAGCGATTTTGCATAACCATGCTACACGTTTTACATGCACTGAGAAAACTGAAAACTGCTACCTTGAGCCAACAGTCATTAACTGTTCTAAATGTCAGTTTTGTTTTGGTGCGGACCTACAAAATATCTGTTTCTCGTCGGCTAAATGCCAATTTTGTTTGGTATCAAGGGTCGAGAGGCGTCTCATTGGCCCGAACTTGACTTTAGCGTACCACGTGACTGTCGAGCGGTTTCAGCAGCGCTTAACCTTGTGACCGCTGGAATTGCACTAGCAAAATGGATAAACTATACGAAATCGTGGCCGCGTGCACAGTCACGAGCTTTCACGTCGAGATTGATCGCAGACAATGTTTCTTCACGGGTTATAGAGTGTTGAGTAACATCTCTCAACAATTACAAAATACCTTTCTGTTGTTGGACTGTCTTCCGGTCAACAGGAATCTTCTAGGAAAGTAATATCTTCCGCCAGAAAAATTAAACCAGTGGTAATATGGCCCCAAGTGCTTTCATAATAGGTGCACTCGTTCAATTAATTAGTACTTTCGCTCGATAATAATAAAGAGGCGAGTATGTTGCGAAGGAGATTCTTATGAATGTGAACTATTTGGGTTACCGTAATAGGAAAGTTTTGAATTTTAAATTAGCTCATTCAGATCGGCAGCGGAACAGGGTCGTTGAGATGCAAGGCGAAAGGATTTAAGCGAAAAAATGTGCACAGTATTCGGGAAATTGTTGAGCTTTCAAGAGACTTTGGTAGAAAACTAAAAAAAAATAGTGTTGCTGTTGGATGCTCTCATGGGCTGTGACCTTGGAAATATCTGCGCGAAGGCGGAGCGATAAACCAGTGAAAAAGCTGTAAATGAAAACTGAAAACGTCGAGCAAATGGACGAGAGAGAGATGACACCAACGTAACGAATGACAATGTTTTTCGGTTGGTTTGTATCGCCTACTTGAGACCGATATTCGTCGTTTTCACAGATATGACTTATAGCCCACGAGAAAATCCAAGACCTCTACATTTCTTTTGAATGGTGACATGCAAGCAATACCTAAGGTGGAAAAAAATTCTCAAAGGAAATCCTAAATTGTATCATTTTTTTGTCTGTCCAAAATCACAAAACCATTACCATTTACAAAAATTATTTCAAGTATTTGAGATTTTCATTACCATACAGACTGTTATTGGTTTTGAAGTTCCACAAAAGAAAAAAGCAAAGCAAATGACATTTTTTCAAAATATTTGTTAATATTGCTGACAAGATTTTATACTTGTTTAATTTCAGAAATATATTTCTATACAGATTTCTTGGATTTGAACCTACTAAATATTTTTTATGTTAGTAATGGTTTAACAAGTTACAACAACCAAGGACTCGTGAAGAGCATGAAGATAATATATTTCCTTGACAATTTGTAGTTAAAAATCTGCATAAAAAATGTCAGTAGTCATGCAGGATTTTATTTTCAAGGATTCAAGACTAAAGAAATTTTGGAGATTTCGTTGACCTCCAACCGACAAAGAATTCAAAATAAAAAAAAAATAACTGAAGGAGTGGAACAGAACATTCATTTTTCTTAAAGAAAATCTATGTCTAAAAAAATAATAGCTTCAACAGAAAATCAACAAACATTTCATCATCACTATTATTATTGATATTATCATTTTGAAACATTCTTTAATGAAAAAACAACGCAGACATATTTTTTTTACATTTTGTAATAAATAATATGCTCTTTTTAATTTGGAAAATCTTTGACGTATTCAAAGGGCATCATGGGTTTTTAATTCACAACTCTTCTAGAAGTTGTACTTTCCTGATAATTGGAGTTTCAGAACAATTAGGAACAATTTAAAAAAATACATAAACAAAATATTTTGCAATTTTCTTTGTAGCTTGTAAAAACTCTGAGTAAAGAGCATCACTAGCCCCGAAGGATAATATTTTTAAGGATTCGATAGTGAAAGCTTCGAAGAGTTGGCTGAGCATTGTAAACCCTAATCAATGATAAATTTAAAATGATAGATAACTCACAAGAATCACAACTCTTTGAAAGAAAATCCTGAACTGTAGTATTTTCTAACCATATTCAAAAAATACAAAATCATCAACATATTATTTCAAAAGTTTGAGTTTTTATCATTATTATTTCAAAAAAAAAAGAGGACAATAGTGGTGTTTATATTTTAAAAAATTGTCATTTTATTTCTATTTGTTTTGAACTAAATCAACTTTTTGACAGATGTAAAAACCAACAAAACTTGTTAAATCAAACATCTCAACAAAAACTTCAAAACATTCATAATATTTTGCAATTTCCTTGTTAGCTTTTAATTAATAATCTGCATAAAAAATGTCACTTGTCATGCAGGATTACATTTTCAAGGATTCTTTTGTATAATAAACGTTAATTGTACTTTTATTTTTGTGACTTTCCTAAATGTTACCCATTTTAAATATTTTACTGACAACTACAATTTATCGAGCTCACTACTGACACATTTGCATTAATTAAAATAATTTTTTTATGTTGCAACATTTTTCTAAATTATCTTGTATTATAATTTAAGATTAGATCTTTCTATACATATTTTTTTAAACACTCATGTGGAAATTTAATTACATACTTTAATTTTAACTAATAATTTTTTAAAATGTTGCATTTTTTGAAAAGCATATATCGCAATAGTTTATCGACACATCTGCTCGAACACGAAATAAATTACTGGCCTCAATATTCTACATTTTATTAATAGAAAAACACTCATTTTGAAGATCGAATTAATACGTTACACCTTTGGTATTTACTTCTGAATGCATGCCATGTCTGTCTCTATTAATCACTCTAAGAAAAAAAATGAAGAGATAAAATATCATTCCAAAATTCTGATGAGCTTTTTTTGGGGAATTGTCGCCGTTCCACTGAGAACTAATTAATTTGTGGACAGATTGCATCGTACCATAATTTCCCATTGCACCACTTGTTATGACACCCTCAAGGATTTCCCAGTGGCTTTTTTAATTGCAAAAACTTACGTGAGGATCCGTCCGGCCTCCTTGCTCCTGTAGATGTCGCACTTGTGCAACGGCCTGGAAAAATCTTCGGAATCATACTGTCCGGCAGCCCTGCACAGCGCCCTGTACAGCTGAAACTGGAGTAAAGTACTGACGAAGTACCTGAAACGTAAACAACAGAACGCAACGTTAGACGCGCAAGTTTAAGGCCGGAACACCGATTACAATGGCATTAATTACAAGAACTTGCAGACGTTCGAGTGGCAACTGACGCGTAAACGCATACTTGACGTTACGTAAAGGACGTCCCGCGTGCGGTGGTACCTGCTGAAAATCGACTTTCTCGCGATCCTGCGGAGGGAGAATACTTTGCACAATGTGGTGGTGCACGCGCAGATATATAAAAGTGACCGAAGGCCCCCAAACATCATACAGTTCAGTTCTTGAACTCTCGGAACTCTCATGACTTCTACGATGAAACCCTTGGTGAGTTTCGTGCGGTTGTGTTCAAGTGATCAGTGATACAAGTGCTGGAGGATTATTTGCGGATTTTTCCGAGCGGTTCTAATTAATTTCTCTTCTGTTTGCAGTTTTGGATATCGATCTTAGTCCTCGCTGCAGTGGCTGTCATAGCCGAGGCAGAGGAGAAGACCGATAAATCCCTATCTGACAAGAAACAAACGAAACGTGGATTGCTCGGTTTGGGCTACGGATACGGGAGTGACATCGATCATGGCTACTTGGTAGGAGCAGGAGGCCACGGGCTCGGACTGGATTTGGGACATGTAGGACTCGGTTACGGGTTCGGTCCCATCGATCTGGGCCACACCACCGCCATCGAAAAGACCATCACTTTGGTCAAAGGAGTACCGGTACCGTACCCCGTCGAGAAACACATCGCCGTTCCGGTGACCAAACACGTCCCATACCCGGTCAAGGTCCCGGTACCGCAACCCTATCCCGTCGAGAAACACGTCCCATATCCAGTCAAAGTGGCGGTCAAGGTCCCCGTCCCAGTGCCTCAACCCTACCCCGTCGAGAAAATCGTACATGTACCAGTCAAGGTCCCAGTCGACAGGCCCTACCCTGTGAAGGTCTACGTACCACAACCTTACCCAGTTGAGAAACACATCCATGTACCAGTCAAGGTCCCAGTACCTCAACCTTACCCCGTCGAGAAACGCATTCCAGTACCAGTGAAGGTCCCAGTACATATTCCTCAACCCTACCCAGTTGTGAAGCACGTGCCTGTACCTGTCAAAGTACCAGTCGATAGGCCCTACCCTGTGCACGTTCCACAACCCTACCCCGTCCACGTGGAGAAACGAATCCCCTATCCAGTCGAGAAGTTGGTACCTTACCCCGTGAAAGTTCCAGTTGACAGGCCTGTGGCTGTACCTGTGCCAAAACCGTACCCAGTTGAGGTTAAGGTACCAGTACCCCAACCATACCCCGTGGAGAAACCAGTACCTTACGCAGTGGAGAAACCCGTACCTTACCCAGTGAAAGTCGCCGTCGACAGGCCAGTACCGTACCCAGTTTACAAGCATGTGCCCTACGCTGTGGAAAGACCTGTAGCTGTACCAGTGAAGGTACCGGTCGCCGTACCTGTCCATGATCACTACCACCACCACATCGACCACTACTAGTGATCCACACTATGTGTGCCCCCTGTATATCTTGTAGCTATTTATATTATCTACGTTACCGTTCTGTAAATCTCCGTTTATTTTTATAAATATACTACTTGTTCGCGTTATTTATAAAATGCCAAATTAGTTACTTAGTTTCTTTGTAACTTATGTTTCTTTAAAATAATAAATAATTTAATTATTTCTAATTGTGCGTCTGATTGTCGAGGAAAAGCGCCTCGCGTTGCGCTACACCGTTATTAAGCTATCGCAAGACAATGGATAATATCAGGATTGCGTGAAAGGGAATTTCCTGTAACACGACACAATGCGAAATTATTTTGTAACGGTGGTGTACATGCAATGCAAATATCGGATTGGAAATTTCATAAAGAATTTCTCCTAGAGATGTTGGCGCAACACTGGGAAAATTGCTAATCACTGCTACTTAAGTGGGCGTTTAATTGGGCCGACCCGAGCCGTTAAAGTGATAATTATGACACTAATTGTTTTTGATCGAGACGTGATTTAATCGGTAACGGTTACATCAAGTTGCGTGAAGAAGTCGATTCGATTAGGCCAGAAACTTTCAGTTTCAGTATCGTGACGTCGCCTTATTAAAAACTGTCGCCTCGACCAAGTGATCATTGCGAAACGTCAAAGACCTACTTAAATTTATTCACATTAAATTGAAGGAATATGAAACGTATCGAGTTTCGTACAGGTTGGGCAATAGACGTAAATGCAGAATTTTCCATTTTCTGGTCGGAATTTAATACGCAGGATTTTCTACAGGAAGTTGTTAAAATTGCATTATTTCACAAATCACATGTCTCGTATTTGTTTACTTCAATGGAGAAATTTTTATGTCTCTTCTTGTCCATCAAGTAAAAGTAGTATTACAAAAGTTTCTATTCCGAGTATCTTCTTTCGTTTCAAGAATTGTAATAACTCCAAAAGAGGCTTTATGGGCGATACGTTACGGATAGGTAACTGAATTTTTAAAGAGTGTTCAAGTGTTCAAATAGATATTTTTGTATTAAGGGCACGAAGGAGACGATTTTGGTCCGCGGCGAAATTATAAGCACGAGGCCCGAAGGCCCGAGGGATTATAAGATGCCAAAGAGCCAAAATCGCCGTTTACGCCCGAAATGCAAACATTATTTTTTGTAAAATCATAAATCATTTAAATTCACCTTATAGCTTTGAAAAAATAAATGACATGATTCGTTCTCAAAAATCAAGAGTTATGTTGTTGGTTGCCAATGTGATGCAACAAATAAAACAGCTATCAAAATTAATTGTTGTTCTTTTAGGCCTTAGGGCGCAAAAGGCATTATTTACGCCTGCAAATTACTGTATAAATGACTTCATTTTGATACGATTTTACAAAAATGATTTTTTTGGATTGTATTTTTGTCAGTTACACATTATAAATTGTCTTGAAAGAAACTGAAATATAATTCTTGAGTAAGAAATCCTTACAAATTATTTATCGTTGTTTTTGTCAGAGGAAAGATGCAGTTTTTAGTTTCTTCGCATCTGATTTGATAAGCTCGAGATGGTACCTATGTCACAGTTGAGACTTAAAAAAATTAAAGAAAAAATGTATCTTCATGATTTACATTAGCACTTGGTTTTTGCAAATAATACGAGTACTACAACTATATACTACTACTACTTTTCTACTTTCCCGAAAGGAAAAACTGAAATGTAAAAGTTTACCGCTTCTTATAGGCAACTTATTAAACATTTGACCGTTCAGCTCCAATAAAAAATAGAATAAACAATACACGTCTGCACGATAATTTGCCTACAACCAGTTTTATTACATGAAACATTTTTTAAATGGATTTTAGTTTAAATTTGTCTGAATGAATTTATTTTTAGAACTTTGCAGCTCAATCCAATATCCTTAAATTTTTTTAATTATCGCCTCTAATGATGTTTTAATTAACAAAATTTACTTTACTCCAACACAAGACACATACAAGTGTATGTTTGGTTGCCTATGCTAATGTTAAATAACATGGCTATTTTAAATATCGTATTGTTTAAAAATGAAATTAATGTCCGACTTTATTGTTATCGAACGATAATGACCCAGTTTTCTGATACGTTACCATAGAAATAATCCCCCAGGGCGTTATAAGTTCTTTGTTGCTTAGTTACGACTAGGTTTAATGTATTTGCAAACAACTTTTGATTGATTGGTATAAATTAATCAAATTAGAATCAATCCAAAAACACACGAAACCAGTCGGACATTAAACGTTGAAGGCACCACGGGTGTTATAATGATACGCCCTCGGTCGGCGTGCTACCCTCGGGCCAGAGGCCCTCGTGTTTCACTCTGCCGACCTCGCGCGTTATCATCCTTATAACACCCGTGATACCTTATAGTTATTAATAATATTATTTCATAATACCACATGCTAAAATTAATTTAACATGGTAACATTGTGTGAAAATACCTGTATGTGCATATGCCACAAGGTTGAATAAATTAAACAACTAGCAATTGAGAAAATGTCAAAATTTGACCTAATTAACTTATAAATTTCATTTTTTGATATTATGTGCCTTATAAAATAACAAATTAGGTCTGCAAAATATGAAAACGAAATTATAATTTTTAAGGTAAATTTTGCCATCGGTGGTAAAAGATGAATCACCCTGTATATGAGGAAATATTAAAAAAATACATCAACAAGGTGAAAATTCTGTTTCTCGTTAAGATCTGTACGATGTAATCAAAAAGAAAACAAATCATAGCAGGCGTTGTAAATTATCGTTCATGTCGTAGCGGATTCTATGCAAATAAGCGTTCAATGCATGGGCGTAGACAATTTGTGGTCTCAAACGCCACTTTATAATAATAAATCACACCTCATACATTTTAGAAATTGGAATTATAATTGAGCATTTTATTATTATTATCTGATAATGGAGAAAATATATAAAATAAACAAAAGCAACATTTTATATTCGTGATAATGGGTAATTTACCCGCTTTATTACCAAACGCGACGCCACTGGTAAGCAGATTTTTCGATGAAATGTCAAAGAAACATCAACGCAGTGTGCTGTGTTAACCTAGAAAACAATTTTTCGATTTCCACAAAGTTTAGAGATGTTTGCTGTAATAGTAAACAACCATTATTCCGGAATAAGTGCAATTGCAATAGTGGTAAATTGGGTTTTACCATTGAAGATAAAACAAGTATACATATCAGTACGAGTCAAGCTCAGACAAATTTTTTGATAAAACAAAAGATGAGGTAGCACTCTTGATTTGTTTTTTTTTATCACTCGGTACAGTTTATATTGCCTACCGTAAAATCACGTTTTGTCACATTATTGACGATATATATATATATATGTATGTTGCGAAAATAAAAGATTTGGAAACTTATGGCTTTACTTAACTCATCCAAATGAAAATGTCATCATTACGATGACGAAATGTTATAAAATAACAAATAGAGCTATAAATGTCTTCCAGCAGTTTCAGCAGAATCAGAAACGGTATTGACTTGAGAACGGTTCCTATGTGAATGAATTACCGCTAGTAACATTTGACTATGCGTCCCCTGTTGCTACGGTCGAATCACAATGAAATTCGAAAGGGAAAAACTTAGGTTATGTCAGCTTTGATCTATGATTTTGATTACCTACGTGATGTTGCATTTCTTGAAATATAAGATATAAGAATTCTCAAACTTAGGTTTAACCTCCAATTTGAGATTAAGATCTTAATTTTTATTAAAAAACAGTTTTTTCTTTGAAAATTAATTGATAGTTACCTAAGCTACAAAATGGTTTTTCTACTTTGGGTCTATATGAAAGCTATTACGAAACCCATTTTGCGAAAACGAATTTTAATTTAAGTTGTTTCCGTGGAATATACAATAATTGTTGTAAACATTAATCGTTACGTTAGACAGTTTATAATCCTAATCTCGTATTTCTGGCGGGGTAGATACTATCCGCTTTTTAAACTCCTGCACTGTCAAACTGTTTGCAAGTTGCCGCACTTTCGTTCTGAGACTAAAGTCGGACCAACCAACAGATATATGTAGTAATAAAACCGCCCCCTAGTGCCCGCGTATTTTAAATAGCAGTTTTCAATTGGCTTATTCAAAACGTGCGCAGACTTTTAATAGCCTGATGTACAGTCGATGGACAAATAAAACTTGGAGAAAAATGACAATCACATAAGTCAAAATTTACAAATTTGCATCGTTTAATTACGGCTTTATCACAAATAGGTTAACTTTGGTATGACATATTGTATAGACACTGACAAATATATTGACAATTCAATGGTCTGATTTACACAGATTAAATTTTAAGTGTCCCAGTTTTATTTGTCCACCGACCGTACATCCACAAAAATTACTTGACCACATTTCATTAGTTTTAACCTCGTTTCGGCAGTTTGACCACGTGTTCATGTTTGGAGAAGATGTGCACGTCAATGAATGCAACATTTTTCTCAGTCTATCAACTATATCACATTCTTGTAACAATGACAAATGGCAAAGAACCTGCTTCATTGTGAAACAGGGTTCGGCGTATATCGTTCTGCGCAACTAGGCCACATCCCCTTTTTTTTATTACTATATCCTTTCGTTGGCCGGACTTTAGTAATTTCTACTTTAACGTTGGCGAAAAAATTGGAAATTTGAAATTTGAAGTTTAATAAATTCGCTTTCTTTCATTCAGAGTATTACGTATTATTACAAGAAGAAGAATGAAACGTAAATACGTAAAATACTGTTAACGGCCAGAGAGAAGCAGGGTATATTGTTAATTATTGTTTGGAAAGGAGAGAATTAACTCCATTAACATAACCAAACTTTTCTTGTTGACGTTTTTATAACTAGATTTTGTGTACAGGGAACTGAAAAAGTACCACAGGTACACTCCAAAAAAAAAAATCAAAAATTTGACACTGACAGTGCGGGAGTTTAAAAAATGGATAGTACAAAATTGTCTTCGCTTATTTTAAATTTGTTAATAACAATTGAAATTTGAGTCTTCCAAACAATGACATTTGTTGCCAATCACGACAAAATTCCCAAAATTTGAAAATTGTTAAAAATGCCTTAAAAGGTGCAAAGTAGAGAAGATAGTGTATGATATCTCGTTTATAAGGTATTTTATACAGGGTCATTATAAATGATTGGCCCATCGCAGTAGGCGTTGGTGAGGTAGTTAAATGTGCCGCAAGGCTCATAACATGAGTGAGACTAGTATCGCCGATAGGTGGCGGTAGTGGAAATCTGTCTACTAGTTTGTCTAACGTTGCGAGGCTGGCGGCACATCCAAAATGTGTGTGGGTTTTCAACGCCAACTGCGAAGGGACAATAATTTATAATGACCCTGTAGTACCGTGCCTTCAAATAAATTTGGAATTAGAGTAGGCTGTGATTTTATTATGAAGTTGGCAACATGCAATTTTTAAAGACAACACAACAGTCACATTTGACAGCACAGTACACGCGTTTATTCTGATCGTGACATAAAACTATTGACAACTGTCAGTGCTAAAAAGTCTATCAACCGTTAATAGACAAAATATATAAATCACAACTTACTCTAATTCCGAATTTATTTGAAGGCTTATTGCTTCATGACACTCCTCGCAAACTTGTCGTACCCTAAATTCGTGCGTACTACAAAATGCTTCGTATTAAATATACTATTATTCAACCCAACAAGAAGTATTTATGACAATTATTTATTCTCGTTACAATGGATTATTACGTACGTATCTAAACATAACAAATTATGCAGGTCATGGGTTCGTGAAATTTCTCAAAAGACCCTTGATCAGATTTTTATTTGAACACTCCATACATATCTTTTATTAGATAATAATCGCAATAAGAAATACGTACAGCTATAAGCGGTACTATCTTTTAAAAGTAATCAATCAGATTAATTTAGGTTTTAGTAAAAATATTTTGAGGTAGAATTAAAAAAAAAAAGTTCAAAATGCTTCTTTTAAAATTATTGTACATAATTTTTCGCATAATTTTTCGATGTTTTTTTTTATTCTCAGATCAAGGCGCCATAGACAGTTTTTGTAAATGGCATGCTATCTTTTTATTACTACATTTAAGTAGTGTTGGAATTTTGAATTCGGCTATATATCAATGTATGACACTGACATTAATAGTTCATGAAACGAAAAAGTTTAACTGTCAATGTCAATGTCATACTTTGGCATATGACCGAATTCAGATTTCTAAACTCTCTCCAAATATGATGCTAAAAATATGACGTGACATTTAAAATTAGCTGTTGATGATGTTATATCATGAAAACAAAACCAAAAATGGTGGAAAAATGACGATGATCTGAAAAGATATAGTAACTTTTGAGAAATAAGATTGACCTGTTGGAGAATTTATAAGTAAATTCGACAATTTAGCATTTATATAATTAAATCAGATATTTTACACTCGCATTGTATGTAGGTTTCTTATTTTTGAATGAATCATAAAGATCGAGTTTATAGAACTAACCAGGCATGCTCTTTAAGAAGAATAAATTAAAATGCAATTAGAAGGTAAAACAATGTTTAGATACGAAATATTCCTTAATAAACCAAGGGAAAATTATATCAATGTAATTTTTTTTATTTAAGTATTAACAGAATTCATCAACGAATTGATTAATTAAGTCATGATGAACAATAGTTTTCAAAATATGTATTCCAAAATTAAAGAAACTCTTTGTTGACAATTATGTTTGTTTTTCCCCTGTTAGTGGCGCCACAACGTGGCCAGAAGTCGAACTCACACCGTCTACCGCAATGTTACAGTTAGGCCAATACATAGTTTCCTTTCTCATTTTATGTGTTCCTAATTAAAACTGTCAATTTTTGTGCCACAGAATTGTATAATTAATTAACAAATAAATATAAGACAAAACATTTCTTCTAAAGGTCAAAGGCGGGGTCCCATAATTCTATAAATAACCAAATTATAACTACTACTAGTTTTTATTAGCTTCCAACTTTATTTAGAATTTCGTATGTTTATTTGCCACTAATAAATTATTGGTAAGCGTAAAAATAACGATGTTTAATGCGGTAGTTAAAAGTTTAATGACTCTTCTTCAAATATTTCGACTAATTAATTAGAAACTCAAATTCAGTCGTTGCTCCTTTATACTTATACATATTTATAACTAAAAATTAATTCTAACAATTCTATCTAATTTGTTGTTTACATTTTCTTATATGAATCGATTGCCAAGATTAATCATTTCAATCAAGCATATGTTGCCACGCGCCTATTCCATAACACAATCTTAAACACTTAATCGGTACTAATGAGTACCTAGTGTGCATTCGCATTGATAATTAATGTAAATTTTCTTTCGTTTCGGTTTCAGCATAAACTGTAAATCGGTCATACCCATAACGCGGAGTAACTGATCCTAATTAGACTCGCAACAGTTTATACTTCCAGCAGTACCAGATCAGTATTTACAAAATTACAATTCAGTTTTAGACCTACACATCATATACATCTACGCCCCTGATCCGTTTCGAGTGAAATCTACCGCTTGTTTATTTATCAAATTGAGGAACTATATTTTAAATGAAAGTAGAACTGAGTACCATTCAAAAATCAAGTGCGCACCAAAGAAGTAAAAGGATTTCATGAAGAAGAAAAATAGTTTAAGGAGTTGAACGTGCACATCTCCGGTTATAAACACTGTGATTTGTGCGATATTCCAATAAAAATTCTTAGTATATAATTAAGGAAAATATTAAAGAAATCGTCTTTTTTTGACAAGACGCGATCTAGTAATTGGTGGCTCCAGGCACAGGTTGTTATCTTTATTGGTTAAGAAATTCGTTAATTTTGTTTTTAATCTGGTGCATGCCAACTTTCTTCGGTCAGAGGCGATGCAATTTTGGCGTGCAGTAATTATACAGGGAGTCCCAGAACGGCCTCCCCAAAGAAAAAAGCAGTATTTGGGTAAATGTGATAATCTGAATTTCAAAGAAAAAAAAGTCCTATCTCAAGCGGTAATTGAGAAAAGATATCCTAAACTTGACCAATAAGAGTCGAGGACGATCAAGGTAGGATGATCGCAATTTTGAATTTCGAATTTTGTTGCGATATCGATAATTACTTTTATCTCCAAACGGTCGAAAATCGCGCCTTTGTGTATCTCTATAGAAACGGTTGAAGTGGCTTTTTTTGTAACCGGACTTAAAACACTTGAAATCCTAGGAGTTGAAATGATCACAGGCGGCTCCACCGAGTCAAATGTAACGTCATTTGATGCATTTCTCACGAAATATTAAATAATTATTATTATTGTGGATTTTGAATTTTTTCATTTTTTTAGTTTCTTTAACGTCCGTATGGCGTATTATGTTACATAAACAGTACTTACACCGGTCGAGTGAAACTGATTGAGGCGACAAGTACCAAAATAATAAAAATCTGTATTGAAAGTAAATGTAACATACTCGTTCGTAACGTTACGAATAAATTAATGGTTAATTTCTACTTTAGTACCTCACATTTAAAATTGAATCAAAGAAATTAATCACGACCAAAACTTTTGCAAACCTTTCCTTGAATTACAAGACAGTTGTCATTATTATATTATCTGTGACAACTTGCACGTGATATCGTATTCCTGTTTTATAATAATTATTTTTGCAGTAGTTCCACAAAACAGGTGGAAAGGCAATTTGGAAAGTGTGTCTCTATAAATGTCCACTCCACTTCTGTGAACTACTAGTTATAAGATATTTAGTGACAATATTGGTGGTGATGAAAACAACAGTAAGTGTTCCAGTGTTAAAGTGTTACGATTGTGTGAAGTGGCCTTTGGATTATAGTACCAATCAAAAGAAATTTGTTTTCTTTTTCAGTTGTACCTTTTGGTGGTTCTGGTAGCTACCGATGGAAAGACATTGGAGAAGAAACACGACAAGCGACACCTATGGCACGAGGAAGAATTGAAATTGGGCGGAAGCGGAGAAATTAAATTCGGCCAAGGTTTCGGAGGATTTGGAGAAATAGAAGAATGGAAAAATTTTGGCGAACTAGGTCCTTGGGATTCGAAAAAACACGAAAAAATTGTCACAGTCGAGAAGAAAGTTGAGGTACCATATCCCGTAGAGAAGAAAGTACTAGTACCGGTGGAGAAAAAGGTGCCTTATCCAGTCAAAGTTCCAGTACCACATCCGTACCCTGTCTTGAAGAAGGTTTTCTACGCCGTTAGAGAACTGGTCAAGGTACCAGTACCAATTCACAAGCCTGTCCCCGTGGAGAAAATCGTAAGGGTTCCAATCAAAGTACCCGTCGAGCAACCCTACCCAGTCAAAGTCTACGAACCTAGGCCCTACCCCGTAATCAAAGAAGTCCACGTCCCCGTCGAAGTCAAAGTTCCCCAACCCTACCCAGTCGAAAAGGAAGTGCGAGTCCCAGTCAAAGTCCCAGTCCATGTGATCAAGCCCTACCCGGTGGAGAAAATCGTCCACGTCCCCGTCAAGGTCCCGGTAGAACGTCCAGTTCCATACGAAGTGATCCAACCGTACCCCGTCAAAGTAGAGAAGAAGGTTCATGTCCCCTATCCAGTCGAGAAACCCTACCCCGTCAAGGTATATGTCGAGCGCCCCGTGCCCTACCACGTCGAGAAAAAAGTACCGTACCCTGTGAAAATTGAAGTACCGGAACCCTACCCCGTCGAGAAGATAGTGAAGGTGCCCGTGGTCAAAGAAGTACCCTATCCGGTCGAAGTGAAAGTGGAACGACCGGTGCCTTACGAAGTGGTGAAGCACGTGCCGTACTTCGTCGAGAAGAAAGTACCAGTACCGATAAAAGAAGTAACAAAGTGCGAAGAAGAGAAGTGGAAGGAAGAAGGTGAAGGAACAATCGAGTTGCCCAAGTGGGGACAAGAAGAAGATATCACAGGAAAGTGGTAGACTGGTTTCTTCAGATCTGTCACGTTGCGTAATTTATTTCAGTTTTGTTTATTATTGTTAGATGTTGTAACATATTTCATTATTGTTTGTAAATAATTGTTTTTTACGAAATATATGCGTCGTAGGTAATGTTGTTCTGTGATTTTTTACAACTCAAACCTGTTCAAGGAAATACGATATCCAGTGACAAATATTGGTCGTTCAATGACTTAATTTACATTTAACAGTTGCGGATTAATCAACTTATATCACACACTTTTTTAAGAAAGTTTACTTAACACAAGCTACTTTTACAGTAGCATAAAAAATTGTTCCTCTAAAGAAAATCGTTCGTGAACAAAAAAAATATTAATTTCATGTTTTCTTTTTACTTTACTTTAATTTGTATGATTTAGACAAAAAAAAAGTACAAAAAGTAAAAAAGAAATAAACAAGGCGTAATTAAAAAAATTACAAGGAAACAAACAAATATAAATTATAAAAAGTAGAAAAGGGAAAGAACCACGCATGCAGTTAATTTATGTGCACCAATTTTTTATTATGGTTTTTAACTTTATTATTTTGACTTTGTTTTTGTATTCGTGACCTTCATAAAAAATGTATAACCTCATTGTCTATTTATAAAAATGATTTGTTTAGTTTGGTTAGATCTTCTCACCTAGTGGGTTGATTCAAAGACGTTTTCATTAGAGCAGCAGAGTGCGGGCTGGCACCATCCTGTTAAAACTCTTTGTAACACCTCTTACTTAGCTTTCTGAATCGAATTAAACAAATTAAGATTCATCTTTATGATATTATTATGAATTTATGGTCGTTAAAATATCTTCACGAAGCTGTACGCACTACCACTTTACTTTCTTTAAACATCAACTCATAGAAAGTAAATAAGAGAACAGAAACACCAATGACATAACGCACACAAATATGTAAGACTATATAATACATCTTTGTTTTTTCTAATTTTATTACCATTGATAATATAATTACATCTTCAGAAATAATTAATAAATTAATTGATTTCATTTTTGAATAATTATGTAACGCATAATTGTATACTGTTTCGCGGATGCGGTGACTTTTCTTTCTTGATAATAATTTGTACTTTGTTAGAAAACCCATTTCCACATGATAATATGGAAAGGCAAACGACATAAAGAAAAAAGAAGAATCGGAAAAATTAACAAGGCCGCAGGCTTATCAAATGATTGTTTAGAAAACGAGAGTAGGTAAACGCAGAGAAAAAGAAAGTGCAGCAAGTGCAATTAGTTGCGTTACTGTTGACTAATATAAAACATAATTGATAATTATTGTTCTAATTATATAAAAATGAGAATTTGTATGTTTCAAATTTTTTAAACAAAAGTATGAGAATGGGGCCTACAATTACACCGAATAGGAAAGTCCTCTTATCTTGGTAATTTGTTTTTCCAAGTGTTTATCCACAATTATTTTGTTATGCAATTGAGTAATTAAAACGCTGAAAGAATGGTGTTTCCGGGTGGCGCACATACACCCAATTTCTGTATAATTAATTTTATTTAAATTTAAAATCAGATTTTGTAATTTATTTCAGGTACTTGCAAAATTTGCTATCGCTACTCAGTTGTGAGATTTTAATTTTCAAAAAACTATCTACAATTTTTTAGTAGTTACTGATTATATTTTCGTAAATTTTTTGAAATTTGATTTCTTCAGAAATAAGACTACGTTTATTGGAATATCTTTAACAGTGTGCTTTTATAATGTTTTTGAACGTAAATAGTTATTTACATTACGTATGCGGTAGGCTACATTTTACAGAGCGACGTTTTTAGTTTGAAACACGATCGCGAAACGGGAGTGTTTTAAGAAAAACCGTAAAATGTAGCCTACCGCATTAGTAATCTTTTTGGCCGACGATCCATTACCTGTTTCAAATTTGAAATTTATTGTAATTAATGATAATTTTGCAAAACCTGTCAACAAACTGATATTTTGATAAATGAAATGGCAGAAAGTTATTCTATTACACCGATAGACTGACATGCTTACGATTTACACCACAAGATGGCGTCATCAGACTTCAGACAAAAACAATTGAATTATGTTCATTTTTGAAAACTGAAGGGATCAATGGTAGCGGTATCTTGTCTTAATATAAATGGACTTTATTCATGATAAGCTAACAGTTTTTTTGAAGGTTTCTGAAAGCTTAAAATTTAGTTAGTTTACACATTCCTTGCGGTAAAGTGACAGACAGTGTGTAAAAATCAAGATACCGTAGCTGCTCAAAATGTATAAACATGTCAATTCGAGTTGAGGGGACCAAAAATAAAATTTAAAAGTCTTACACATGTATGACGTTATTTGATTGACACAAATTGCATTTTTTGATATTTTTTAAACGTTGCGCAGTGTTTTTAGAAAATTTCAAAATTTGATTTACTCGCAAATAAGGTTGTTAAAACTGAGATAGTTTTTGAGTAGGCAATTTATAAAATATATATGATGTTAATTAGTGAACATCTATTTTAAGTAAAATCTAAAATACGAAGAAAAATGTCATCGACGTAGAAACAAAAGAGAAACGTTTAAGAATCACACGGTATAATTAGTTTGTCAACAACAAGCGCTAATTATATTCCAGTTTTGAGATATCTAAGTGAAACGCCCATTAGGCCATTATAAATAAATTAGGTACCATTTTTTTTTTGAAAAATTGAAATATTTTTGGAAATTTTAACTGCATAAATCAGGTTTTGGCAGATAAGTAAAATTAGAAAATATGTAAATACATTTTTTACTCCTTTAGTGAAAAAGCAAAATATTTTTGCAAAACTTTTCGTTGCACGCAATTAACGATTTCTCAAATATTTTAACGAATACATTGTCAGAACTGTAACATTTACATAATTACAAAAAATCTAAATATATTACTTCTTTTAAATGCAAACAGCACTTCCGGTTTTACGTAATGACCTTTCATTTATGCGGGCGTTTTGCCAGATCGGAAGTTATGTCGGAATTTTGGAATCGACTGTTGGCTTAAAACAATTTTTTTAAATCTGAAATATTGGTTAGGGACAAGGAAAAATATTGGAAAAATTCTTCGTGCAAAACTGGTCCGGCAAACAGAAAACTTTCTATGTTCGTCAAATTCAAATCAGCGGCAAGTTTTTTAGTCATGCTTGGTCCTTAATTATTCTCTTCGATCTAAAATCCGTGATGAATAATTTATGATGTGGAGCTGGCGCACTAGACAGTAACCAAATGGCAATTATAACTCCCGATCCAATTTCTCTACGGTTTTCGTTAATAGTTTATTAAGCGGTACCGTACATTTGAAATTCGATTTTTCGACCAAATTAGCCAAATAGTGGCAATTAAAATGATCCGTTACGGTTGCTCTCGTGTTCAGAGGAAGTAGTACTTGTTCCAATTGCAGGTTTCAACAAACTATCCGGGTCAGGCCGTTTGCTTTGTCTCGACCTGTACAGATCGTGTCCTTTCATTGTTTGTCCATCGCGATGCGTTCGATAAAAATGGTCGCGCGAGGAGTACCAACCGCAAGATCTGTTACTTAATTGGCGTCGGAACTTTCGAGGAAGGAGGGTGTTTGTTGTGGTCGGCGCTTCTGAGCCCCTCTCGAGGCTCAGCGAAAGTATGGAAGCTCCTATAAAAGTACCACCCGCCTCTGACAGATCGTACAGTCGGGCTTAAAACTTCAAACGTACGGCAATGAAATTCCTGGTAAGTACCGAGTGACATACGGTGATCGTGTTGAAGTGAAAACGCACGTCATGTGGACAATGAATAGTGAAATCTGGCTTACGCTTTCATCTCCGGATAACATGCAGTACTAATTTCAGGGTTATTCGGCGCTTTGCGCGCTCCTTGTCTTGGCAAGCGCTGAAAGTAACAGCGAAGGTAAAGCCGGTGATGTTAAGCCCGTCGAGAAGAAGCAGGAAAAGCGCGGGCTCCATCTGGGATACGGAGGCGGCCAGAGTCTGGGCGGGGGCGGCGGCGGCGGCTACGACATAGGAGGTGGAGGCGGAGGACACGGACATGAGGAGCACGTCAAGACGGTCACCGTAGTGAAGAACGTGCCTCAGCCGTATCCTGTGGTGAAGGAGGTACCCGTTCCCGTGGAGAAGAAGGTACCCTACCCCATCACCGTCCATATTCCGCAGCCGTACCCCGTCGAGAAGAAGGTCGCAGTTCCGGTGAAAGTCTCAGTTAAAGTACCTGTACCAATCAACAAGCCTTATCCCGTCGAGAAACTGGTCCATTATCCGGTTAAAGTCCACGTGGATAAGCCTTACCCGGTTAAAGTACTAGTCCCGCAGCCTTATCCCGTCGAAAAGACCATCCACGTACCTTACCACGTGCACGTACCACAACCGTACCCCGTCGAGAAGAAAGTTCCATATCCAGTGAAAGTACCAGTTCACGTACCCAAACCATACCCCGTCGAGAAGATCGTCCCTTATCCAGTTGAGGTCAAAGTGGACAGGCCTTATCCAGTGCACATCCCACAACCCTACCCCGTGCACGTCGAAAAGAAGATCCCCTACCCCGTCCACAAGCCAGTACCGTACCCCGTAAAAGTACCATTCGAGAGACACATCCCTTATCCAGTCGAGAAACCAGAACCTGTGCCCATAAAGGTACCATATCCAGTTCCATACCCCGTCGAGAAAAACATCCCAGTACCAGTAGAGAAACCGGTACCGTACCCCGTCAAGATCCCAATCTTCAACCCCGTACCCTACGTAGTTCACAAGAAGGTACCATATGAAGTAACGAAGCACGTGCCAGTACCAGTCAAAGTACCAGTCGCGGTTCCGGTTCATGAAGAACACGGACAGTCTTCCGGAGGAGGACAAGGTTTCGGCGGTGGTCAAGAGCTATCCGGGGGTCACGATTTCGGAGGTGGCCAAGTGAGCGGCGGTGGTCATGATTTCGGAGGCGGCCAAGCGATCGGCGGTCACGATTTCGGAGGCGGCCAATTGAGCGGCGGTCATGATTTCGGAGGCGGCCAATCGGGCGGCGGCCATGATTTCGGAGGCGGCCAATCGAGCGGCGGTCACGATCTAGGGGGCGGTCTACAACTCGGCGGACACGATCTAGGCGGCGGTCAAGCCTTCGGCGGTCAAGAATCAGGAGGCCATGGCGGTTATTAGTTGTAATTAAACGTTAGAGTTTTCTATTTTTGTACTTTTTTTACTCTTTATCAGTATTACCTGTTTTGCTTTTATGTGATGTTGTTATTAAAACAATTTTTCCATTAGTTGTTGTTTTGATTTGGTACTCACCTCAAGTAGGGGATGTTAGCGGGGACATGGTACTTGGCCCCAGGATCGAAATCCTTCTCGGAACGTAGAACCGGCGGCTTGATCCCCATGTACTGTTCACTAAAAAACATTTCTTAATCGTACCTACCATCTACGTGCAAAAATAATCGTACCTGAGACGCCACCAGTGACAGTTATATTGTTCTTTTCCCACGTTCCCTTTAAAGATGTCGTACCGCCACTTGTCAACGACATAAGCGAACGGTAGAAAGACGACCTTGTCCAGTGCCATCGAGTACAAAAAATTGATGTCAACAGTCGGATCGTCCACCGAATTTTGGACCAAGCCCAGAGTTTGGAGATGTTTGGGAGTACCGACCGAGAGGCCGATGGCTTCTCCTATCGCTTCGTGAAAAGCTGAAATTTACGGTTCCGTTAATGCAAGGAAATCGCATCGAAATCGTTTCGCTTTAATTAAACGTATTAAGAAAGTTACGCATAGCCTATATGTGCACCGTTTGGTACTTTCACTGAATTGATGAGATGGAATTTGAGTTTTGCAGGAACCCGCATCAGTGACAGGCATGCTAATAACAAGATTCTTTTTTACCTATGCGTATTAGCGTAAAACTCGTCACAACAAGTTTCAAAAATGACAAGTGGTACTCAAGATGGTCACAGCTGCAAAGCAAAAAACCTACAATATAACATTGCGTTATGCAGCGTGCACTTTGGATTTTGTAAGCAATTATCGTAAATTATCTGCCTGTTACGTTGAATTACCGTGATTATAACGTTTCTGTTGTTAGTACCGCGGTGAAATGGAGATATTAGACAGATAAAACAGGTACTTAAATCGTGCTCTGTGCGAATTACGAAAAACTGTTGCCGATCTATTATGGACACTATTTATAATTTGCTTTAATTAAATACTAACAAACAGAAAGTCATAACAACTATAATATACGCGTACCTAATACAATATGGTAGTACTTTTGTTGATTAGGTAAAAATTGTTTAATGATCTCTAAACAATCTTGAATGAGGTCCACGATTTATTGAAATTTTACTATAATATCACTTTTATTTTTCTTAAACAATTGCGAAATCAATTAGAGACCTTGAGGTGGTACTCTTCCGTGGACGAATTAATTATCTCTCAAAACTTACAACTTCACCGCATTTTATTTGAGTCAATAAATCAGCGCTAGAATTTCACTTAAAATTATTCGACGAATCGTTTAGTAGTTTGAAAATGTTTAACACATGGTGAAATCATGAATTAGAGCTAAACAACAACAAAAAAATCGTCGCTACTGGTTTGTTTTGTTTTAACAGTTGCTGCCGATGTACGATCCACTTTCGAACAAGAAAAATCTCTTTCGTAAACACAAACAGACGACATTCACCTGGATTGGCGCCATCTCGGAAAACTTTAGGCTGGTTCTTGTACTGCATGAAGTAGTGAATGTGGGCCATCTCGTGGTGGGCGGTGATCAAGTCTTTCATATTGATGTTGGTGCACATCTTAATCCTACAACAACATTATTAAGTGGAGGACTTGGAGAAAGACGCGTGTGAGTACCGGAAGTTTCGTCTGTTGCAGAAATCCCATGCTGAAGGTTGGCAAAGTACCACCCTGTCGATTGGTTCCTCGAGGACCGAGGTCTGCCAAAACTCCAACGGCATGGTGCTCATGTTGAGGGACACGAAGAAGTCTTCAGCCAACCTGAAGATATCAACCGGTGTGTAGCCCTGTAAGACATACATGTGTCAGGGTACTACCTCAGTTTTGGTATTATTATTTGAATTTTCTTTTGGATGTCACCCCCAATCACCCCAATCAACCTCGCATGAAAAGTACCGCGTCCACTTTCCCTTCCACTCGCGGTGGTACCTAATTGCCGTTGCTGAAAAGTGCGCGCCGACTTTCACCTTTTATTTTGGTGCGTCTTGCTTCCGATTTTGATGAATAGAAGTCGACTGTTACGCAAGTACCTGTCTGATCATCTCCGGCGTGACGTCGAGGAAGTGCTGTCCGGGGTAGGGCTGGCTTATGTCGAAGATGTTGACCCAGGACTGGGCCCACATGTTGCCCAGGACGTGCGCCGGGAGCGGCGCCTGGCGGTTTAGTTTCTCGGGGCCGTAGTAGTCGCGCAACCTCCGCCGGACGTAAGCGTGGAGGAGCTCGTAGAGCGGCTTGACGTCCTCCCAGGCGTCCTCCAGGTCGATGCTCAGCGTCGACGACTCAAACGGGAAGCTCCAGTACTCGGACGTGTCGGAGAAATCTGAAAGAGTAGATTTTGAGCAAGATGGTGCAACGGCGCACACGACGATTTTTTTACCCAACGAGACATGTTTGATCTGTCAACAGATGTGTATTCATAACCAATTAGTGAGACTCAAAGAGAAACTTGTTTTATTGTGGCAATAATTCACTAATGATCGATGAGATTTCGTCCGGTTGGAAATCGCGGCACAATGAGATTTCTTTATTAGTAGTAAATCTTGCAATATGGCAATTACTATTAATGTAACTCGACAGGAAATCGCAATGAAAGTAAAGTTCATTATTCTAGTTTCAAACATGTTGCATATGTTTGATTTTATGTAATTTTTATCTTGTTGAACGCGTTTGCGACCAGGACAATTATTTTGTAGAAATGAAGACATTATGTAAGAATTGCATCAAAATGAAAATAACCACTTGATTATTGATTATTATGATTGTAAGAGTTAGAACTTTCACAGAGTATATTAAGAAATGTATCAATATCTAGAGGAATGATAAAATGTCACGTTCCATCAAGAGAAAATAATATTGAGCGTCCATACTGAAGAAAATTTTCTTCTTATACAGAGTGGGAGATCGAATACCCGCACGCGAGAAATTGCGACTTGTAATTAAAAAAAATTGTCGAAATTTTATATACCTAACTAATTATAGATAAGGTATACAGGGTGTTATTGAAAGTTGTACAGATATTTTAACCACGAGCTACAGGCTTCATGTAGAACTCGGAAAAAATATTTAAAAAATTCTATGTCAAAAAATAAAATGACATTTATTTTTTGAATTACAATTTTTTTAAATTGCTTTTAGTTTTCTACGTTGTCCTACAACCTCGTAGGTAAAATTTCGGCACATTTTAAAAATACACCCTGTATATCATGTTCTATAAAATGTACGCCAATGCGAAGTAACCTAGGTATAGGAAATATGTTTTAAAACAAGGAAACCGCATTGGTGTACGTTTTATAAAATACGATATATGTACAGGATGTATTTTTAAAATGTGCCGAAATTTTACCTACGAGGTTGTTTGACAACGTAGAAGGCTAAAAGCAATTAAAAAAAATTGTAGCTCAAAAAATAAATGTCATTTTATTTTTTGACAGAATTTTTTAGATATTTTTCCAAGTTCTACATGAAGCCAGTAGCTCGTGGTTAAAATATCTGTACAACATTCAATAACACCCTGTATTTGAGAATTTTTAAAATTTTGTTTGTTAATAAATAAAGTCGTAACAGTTTTATTAGTTTTCTGAAATTAACTGTTAATTTACCTATAAAGTTTTTACACTAAATGAATCTGTATCTGCTAGCGCAGCAAACCCAGGTGGCACAATTACCAATTTTGACTTGGTTAGCTAAATAATTCGCTTTTTTATTTAAACGCAAACCAGACGCGTGATTTATGGCCCAAATGCTATAATTTTCCAACAAAAGGATCATTCACTAGCAGCCGGCCGTTTTGAGCCTCTTACTTACAGCTTTGCCATAAAAATGACAGTTTCCATTGTCACCTAAATTTACGACAGCACAAGTAGCAGATCTATCTATCTAATTGGTGTTTTTTTCCGCTGATTTCGTAAATAATTATAGGAAGTGAATCTGGGTAGGTCAGTATAAAAATCAGAATTTGACATTTTGGTTGAAATTTACATTTTTTTTGGCTTTGTTTGTAAGTGAAAAATTATCAAAAAATTATGAAATGTACCTTACCAACAGCCAGGTAAGTGTGAAAAATTTCGACAATTTTATTTAATTAGAAGTCGCGATTTCTCGCGTGTGCGTATACGATGGCCCACTCTGTATAAAAAAGAATAACTCCTTTAGGCAAGCCGCTGGTCATTGTTTATAAACACTCACGAATCACAGGTATCGATTAATAAATTTCTTACATCTTCATCTCTACTTCACTGAACAATAAACGGACCTTGAGTAACGCACGTCCAGTAACGCACGTCGAGTAACGCACGTCGAGTAACGCACGTCGAGTAACGCACGTCGTAGTGAATTAGATCAAAATATGTTAATTTGTCCAGTTTTATTTCTTTGACAAACAAATTGCTAGAGAAAGTAATTCTATTTCTGGCCCAGAATACTAAGTATTACAGAGTTCTTTATTTATTAGCATTGTTTAACGTTTTTTCCTATATGAATACCATCAATAAATGTTGAACATTTTACTGTTCAGTTGCAGAAATCCTTGAGTAAACATATTATTTACTAATTCACACAAAGTAACTGGCTGCAAAGGAGCGGAATACCTAGGATCGATGATACAAATATAATTACAGTGCAACAGAAACACAAACAGTGATTTAACAGTGTTAGCTCTAAGCTAATGATAAATCGATGATTAATTCAAACCATAAAATATGCAAATCGATTAGCAGACGATAATTTATTTGTTTATGGAATTCTTCACGCTTACAGCAATCAATGAAAGGACGGTTGGAGTTTATAATTAAAAAGGAAAAAGCTCAATTCACAATTTATCTGTATATTTACATTTTAGCCAGAGTTGAACATCTTTAAAAGAATGTCCAGTCAAAAATATTGTCAAAAATTCAAACGCTCTTCGCTCTATACCCAAATTGTTTGCTGTTAATTTAGGACAGGTATCTGGTTAGTATAGAAAGGAGCCATAAATCTGACGAGGTCTAGAATTTATCTCGGTTCAAACACACGGGCTCATACACAGCTACTAGAACCTCCAAAATTTAATTAACACTCGTTATACTTGTGGAAATAGCGAAGGCATTTAAATGAGTTACTTACTGTTTAGTTTGGAGGCTTCGTTAGATATACTGATCATTTGCTCGAAAGTGTCTTTGATGTTTTGGCCCGTGTTTCTTCGCCATTCGGTCCAAGTGTACTGCAATTCGTCCCAATTGCGACTCCGGGCCATGATGTCTGTCAAGTCCGGTTGGAGACGAAGACCGCATCGGAAGGGCTCTTTCAGAGCGCAAATGGAGGCGCTGTTGTAGACGGCCAACATGTCGTTGATGAGCCTGTTGTACTGCAATAAGAAAGAAGAAAATAAAAATAAAACTATGTGTGTGTTGTTATTTGCATGACAAGGTAGGAAAGTGTATCAATTAAAATTATATCATCAAAGTAAGCACATTGCCGTTGCCAAGGTCGTATCTTGTAAACAGTTTATTTTACCGTGGCTGATTGTGTCTCATTTTTACAAATTTTTTATTTGTGTATCAAGGGCAAAGAGTGCGCCAATCTGAGTTTTCTGGCCGAGGCGCAGCCGAGGCTTGAAACAGGCGAGGACAGAGGTGCACATTAAATTTTTTATGAAAAATTACAAATTTATTTTGTATCTACCTTTTTCAAATATGTAGATACATTTATTAATATTTACATATTAACATTTTTTTAAATAGTATTTTTCATAGTCGGTTTTGTCGCTTTCGTTGCTAACTTACTAAACAGACCAACAGATGGCGCCATGGTCAGTGTCCGAAAAAGAGTTACTTTTCGTCCGCTTGTAAGTACGTAAAATGACCGTTTTCATTAAGGGTGCCTAAAAAACTTATTTTGTTGGAATATAATTGGATGTGGTATGTCTATTTATCTATTAATTTGTTTTGAGCAATTTTATACCACTTTTTGTTTGTGTTGGATCCATTTTCCATAAAAAATATTTAAACATCCAGTGACAGTTCTTCAGAGCAAAACATGCCTTCACTGTCATTATCATGCATGCACGTGTAAGAGGAGAGAGGTGACATTCATTAGGCCACCCTCCGGCTAACTCTTGCAGCAATCACAACAGTTCTCTATGATCGCCAAGATTCCAGAACCTTCTGTCCACATGACGCAACTCCTTCGTGTGCGATTCTTCAAGAATCGTATCAGAGAAATGCAAACGAACAGTTCATCTGAATGTTCGAAGGTAATGGCGAGAGTAATTAATATAATTTGTTTTAAACGTGTCGAAAAGTGAATGTAATCGTAAAACACATCGTCGAGTAACGGTAAAGCGATCGAAATGTAGAATTAGATAGTTGAAGGTGGAGAAGAGGAGGTTCGATGGACGTGTGAACGCTTAATTGAAATTGTTATAGTTTTTGCGTTTGCATGCACGAAGAGATTGCGCATATTTGACGGCTAATTTTAGAGAAATCCAGTGTAATGTAATGAATATACATTTCTTGCACCCTGCGGCGGTTAGCTAATAATAATGATAATCTGTCATTTGGTGTGATTAAATTTGTCGGGTTTTGGTAATGGAAATGGACCGGATCTCATTTTGTGACTGCCGCAATTAATAAGTTACAACTTCAGGTGTGAAAGTGGATTGGTTAAATGGATTATTCTAATTAAAGAAAAAGATAAATTGTTCCAAATGAATACTTCAGTTAGAGGTCTTAGATTAATGCAGAAGTGAGTGCGCTATTAGGAAGATGTGTTAATGTTGTCTTTACAATGGTATTAAATATTCCCACATAATTAATTTGATTTGATTCAAATGAAATCGTTGTAGTTAGGTACGTTAGACTGTTTACATCACAACAGTGTTTATCTGGTTGCCTGCCAACGCTGTACAACTGCAGTAAATTAACAGTTTGTATTGTTTCACGCTTCATGAATTCATGATGAATCAGAATTGCCCATTGATGCATTTTATACATTTTAGTTTTCATAATACAACATTTATTGGGTAAGAATTTACCTCGCGTTGAGATAAAAAAAGTAGCCTCCCTAAGTATAAAAAATATTAGGTACTTCTGGACCAGGGTATTTGGCATCTTAAAAACAGGGCAGAATCCTAAAAATTTTGCTGTTTTTCCGAAGGTAAACCGAAGAAGACCTAAAATCCTTCAAAAATCACTAATTTTTTTGCAGCCAAAAGATCTATAGACCACCAGAAATTAGACACACGGAAAGAACCGTTGAAAATGATCCAAAATCAAGCATAATTACCTTAAAAGCACCCAAAAAATAGTACAAATTCGCTTGTTTTTATGCACCCCAAAATCGATTTTTATTTCTGGACCAGATCAATTGGCACATGCCAAAAATCATTGGAACGCGACCAAAAAAAAAAAAGGATATGAAATAACCGAAAAGAGCCCAAAATCCTTCAAAAATCCTTAATTTTCATACACCCCAAAACTGCCCAAATATTTGTAGACCACAATTGGGCACACGAGAAAATGGTTGAAAATCACCCAAAATCAAACAAAGTTACCTTAAAAGCCACCAAAAACTTTACAAAAGCCATTCCTTTTAGACACCCCAATATAGCTTTTCATTTCTGGACCAAGCCAATTAGCCCATGCAAAAATCATTGAAAAACGACCGAAAAAGAGCCAAAAAACTTATTCAAATCTCTCTGTTTTCGACAGTCTAAAACGAATTTTTATTTTTGGACTAGGCCATTTGGGCACTTAAAAAATGCTAATAAAAATAATGGAAAGAAGATCCAATATCTACTATTATTTTTCAAGACAAAATATTAGTTCTAGACCAGGACAATTAGCCACTTTAAAAACCTTATAAAACAACCCAAAAAGGCAATGAAACGACCGAAATAAAAGCCAAAAATCGTATTTAAATCCGTCGGTTTTTTGAACACCCCAATATTTACCGAGTTAATAAAAAAAAGTGCAAAACATTCCCCGTTTTCGTTCTAACTACAGTCTGTTCTATTCTTACAGCATCTGCTCTTTCACCACAGCTTATAATTACCTATAAAGTTAGTAAAAAGATGTATATGGCTTAAATATTACAGTGCTAAAAACTGTTAAAAATGTGTTAATTCCACCATTAACAATATTAAATAAAGTAATAAAGTACCTATCTAGACTCTAGTCACACCAATATTTAAAAAAGGGGATGTTACAGAAGGCCTTTGATTGCATATCGCACGATATTCTGCTGCGGAAATTATTTTTTTTTTGTTCGACACTGTCAGAATTTGAGAATTTTCTCCTATGTGAACGGATTTTGATAAATGTCACAACTTGTCAAAACGAAACGTCAAGCTAATTTTAAAGGTTTTAAGCGATTTGGAGCCTTTAGGGGGCTCGTCGAACAAAAAAACGTTGTATTCAACTCGTTCGTGTGTAAATTGGGCCTTTTTTGGCACGCGTGGGTGATTTTGTTTCCGGACGAGGCTCGTTTCACTCGCGTTTTAAAATCACCCACGCGTGCCAAAAAAGGCCCAATTTACACACAAACTCGTCAAATAATAGTATATTAAAAGACAAGTTTCATAAGACCAGTCTTGAAGCACGAATTCAAGATTAAAAAACGAGTGGCGTAGCCACGAGTTATTTTAAAGAATGAGTGCTTCAAGGTCTTATGAATCGAGTTTTTTTTACTATTTTTTGTAATTTGACCTTTTTAAGCCGTTTTTAAACAAAAATGTTTACTTTCCTCGATTTAGGGATTTTCGTGGCGGTTGGTAATGTCTTAATTTTAAAAGTGAAAATTTGATCAAGTCTTCAAAGTCGCCTTTTGTTTTATCCAAATTCTGTCACAAAACACAAATATGAAAGATAATCTTTCATGTACGCCCGCTGAAATACGTGAAATTCCCAAAAATACGGTCGGGAATTTGTTGCTTGATAAATCCTTATAAATAATTCTTTGCAAATTTTGTAATTTAAACTGACACGCATGACGAATCAAGTTTTGCCAACCTAAAAATTTTCGTAAAATGTTCCGTGAAATAATGGCTATAAGGACATGCCAGATGATGACGTCGCGTTCGTTAATATGTCTATTAGAGATTCAAAATGGAGGCAAATTACAAAAACTACTATTTCAATACAATGTGTCACCACACATTACATTTGCGGACTCATCTGTTATTGCAGACTCGGCTGTCGCCTCGTCCGGAAACAACAACGATTCCTCCACAAAAACTAAACTAAAATGGCCTACTAAATTCGAAGTGCGCTTCGCGAAGCGCAGTTCAGATTTAGTAGGCCATACAGTTAGTGTAATTTTGTTTTCACCAACTGAATTCAACAGGTGGTGGTTATTTGGGTTTGCCACGGCCAATATGTGATTATTGCAGCGACACAAAACCTAATTTACCCTAATATGGATTAAATATATTCAAAATAATTTCCCAGCTTATTTCATGTGGTTTTCATGTAATTAACGTAAAACTCTTTTACAGCATAAGAATTTACTAAATCCATAAAGTTAATAGTATTTTGACAGTGTAAGCAGCTAGTATAGAAAATAAATGAGAGCAAGATGGTTAATTGTTTTAAATTGCTGGAGTTCAGACGGTTGTCTTGTTTTTAATGGTGTATAATATTCTGCTACTACTTTGTTTTCTCTAGTATTGGTCTTTTTTTTTGTTTCTACTACAGTTTGGAAAACTAACAAATTTGAATACTAATTTGAGTTAGGAAAAGTGGAATATTTCCTAACAAGTGCGGAAACAATATTTCAATACTAAAAGTTTAATTCTGATCGTTTCCTGAGATACGTGACTTGACATCTGTCAAAGATAACCTCAAAATTTACAACTAATTAATATTTTTTTAAGTTTTAAGACAAACTTATCAGGTATATTCACTTTGATTGTAGGTATAAGTAAAGATATTAAATACCATGATGAATTTAAACCAGTTTTTTCCAAAGAAGGAATTCATACATACAGGATGATTCACATAAGAGGACGAGCCTAACATGCATGTAACACACATCACACTACCGGCACCATGGTTTTTGTAATGTAATGTAAATGTAATTTGGGTTGCATGTTAAGCTAGTACAGCTCGTACTTATGTGAATAGCGCTGTATACCAAAGAAAAATTAAACAATAAGAAAACAACTAAAAAGGGAACTAATTTTAGAGATAAAACGCATTTTAGAAACCGGAGGTTTTTTGTAAACAGTATCACTACCATTACTATAGGGCATCCTAAATAAATTTGGCGGTTTGTAGTAAAACGTTTCGGCCATAAATCTTAGTAGGTAAGGGTTTCTATTCTTCAGAGTGGTACCGCAATAAGGGTCTAACAAAAGAAAGTGGGCCCGAGTACCGTTGCCGATAACGCGTTGCCATTGTGATTTGACGCTCGTAGTAAATAATCAGTGATTAAAAAAAGTTCCTAGGATAAAACAAGAAAAGGGTCAAAATGTGATTTTATAGAATATAGCCTAAGGGAGTCCGTTTCGGCTCAGGGACGCGAGGGTCGCGGGTTCGATTCCGACCCAGGGCGCAAAAAAAAGGCTATATTCTCTCGTGATTCGGAAGTCACGTTAAGCCATTGGTCCCGGTCTATTGAGTTGGTCATCACGCCCCTCATAGATTAGTAAACCAGTCCTAGACTGTGTAACAAAATTTTTTTCTCCCTACCGGTTAGAAATGTAGGCTGTGGATACCTCATTTGAGGTGAGAAAATTCAACTTTCTCGCTAAGGTAAGAAAGTTAATCATGAAATGTTTATGGTAAAATTGTACCAAAATACAAATGTCAAAAGTGTCAAAAGTGAAATAAGTTATTGATAAATGAAAGCCAATTCAATGAAGTAAATTGGTAGGTCAATCATATAATCTGGAAAATAAACAGATAAGCTAGGTAGGTAGATTACTTTACCCTGTTTATATCAAATTTTCGAACAAACCTCAAATCTTCAAATGCGATGACAAGTTAATTAAACAAATAACACAGCCTACTATTCAATTCTCAAAATTTTCGTTTTAATCAGGAATATAACCATCTTTTATGATTTTTTTCAACAAAGTTGTGCCGGTAGGGAAAAAAATTGTATTCAAACCTTGTTAAGAAAGTGTCCTTGCAGACCTTAGGCACTTACAAACCTCGTCTACGACTCGGTTTATAATCTTTGCCTGCGGTCTGCAAGAAACCACTTTCTTACCTTGGTTTGAAATATACTATTTCATGACGAAAAAAGATGTGTTTACAAATATCAACATAGAATAAAAGAATGATTTTTATGTTATTCGTCACTCGATAGATCACTGAAATTATCTGATGAAGAATCATCTGCATCTAAATGCATTACTAGAGGTGCAACTTGGTCAAAAATGATTTCGCGTTCCTACCACTTTTTGATTTCATCCTCTACATGACGGAATGATTCTTCCCAAGTTTTTTGTTTAATCTGGCGCAATCCTTCGTCCCACATGGCTTTCACAGCTTCATCAGAATAATCATTAACACCTATATTCCTATTATAATAGTTTTTTTTCACTACTAGTCTCAGAAGGACTCATTATTGACTCTCGAACCGACCCCAGAAGTAGAATTTCTCTCCCAAGGTTAATAATTTTTTATTATTAACCAAGGTCAATAATGAACAGCCGTCACTTAGCAACGAAAAATTTTCGTTGATTTCATCAGACAAAATAATTTAATTAATAATTATTATCAGAAAGGGTTTTAACGTATCTAGTATAGTCTGTTTTTAATCAAAGAACCACGACCTGTTGATTTAGGTTTGCAAATAGAAAATGTTACCAAATTTAGGGAATTTAATAATATCTATTGGCTATACCAGCCAACGCCTGTCATTTTTAATGTCCTTGAAAGTACGCAAACTCGTGTCTAAAATTTGAACGTATTATTAAAAATGCCTCGCAAAGTAAAACATTTATTAAACTCTCAAATTAGCTGTTGTTAGTTGTTATTAACTTTATTAACATGCTGCGCTACTAATATCTCTAATAACCTCAATTTTTATATGATGAGATTTTTCACCCTAGGTCAAAAGTGTACAATGTTGTCAGCTTTATTTTGGGTGTAAATTGCGGTGTTGTGGTTCTTTGATTAAAAAACAGACTATAGTGAAAAAAATGGTATATAAACCACGGTGGAGAAGTCCCTTATAGCCTTCGAGCCTTACATCCCTCGGCGAGCCTCGGGATCTAATCTTGGCGCTCTGGCTATAATCATGAACTTTTACACCTTGGTGTATAGGTAATATACTATTTGCTATACCCCAAATCAACTTAATTGGATTAAATTGACAACGGTATGGGGTAATCTCAAAACTTTATGACCTGCTCAAGCTGCCATTTTGTCAATAACATATTCTTTTGCTGTCTTGTAATTTTTGCTTAAATCAAGAAGAAGAAGATCTTAAACAATTGGGGTTTTGAAGCACATTCATTTTTTTTAGCTAACTTATTATTTCAGCTTTTCTCCACGAAGATGATGGCTGTTTGTTTACAATTCTAGAATGGTAAGGTGCATTATATAGAAGAATAACAGTAGGTTGCTCTAGGGAGCGTAAAAAAGCATGTCAAACCATTCTTCAAAATATTGACTATCCATGCTCTCGTGGTAATCTGCAGAAGAAGATGACGAAGTAAAAATTCTTGCAGCTCCCTCTACAAAACCTTGTTTTGTTCCCACATGTAGTATAATGTATCTTTTGCTATTTGACGAACTACCAGTATTTCTGACACTTTTTGTCGAATCATCAAAGACTGAGAAATGTCACAAAATTGTATTGTTAGTGGCAAAATTCTCGTAAACGCCGTAGAAAGGAATGTCTAGGTAAATTTAAATTTTCGCTAAGTTCTAATGAAACCAATCAAAATGTAATACTTATAATAATTGTTATTATCAGTAATAGTACAGCGTGGTCAACAATGACTGAGTCTGTTGGCAATGAAACAATTGAAAAATATTGGTGTTTTTCTGTTTTGTAATTGGCACTGACCGGATGTTTTAACATGGCAGGACGTTAAAAAAAAATAGGTTATGTCAATTCAATTTTACTTTGACAATATAGAAGAAAAATGTTCAGTTCGTGATGACTTAAACCCTATAATGTGTTTGTTTTTACTCCTTAGGTGAACATTTGAACAAAAATGTTCTCGAAAACTATTGCACTGCAGTGGTGAAAAAACAAACAAAAAATTAAATACAATTTGATTATATTATTTTTTCACGATTGTGTTTTTCACTTAGTTACCAGCGTTAGTGATAGATGTTGTAAGTTGCATTTACAAACCTCTCACTGGTTTCCTTAGAAAACATAAAAAAAAAATCAGTGCTGTTACGAAATATTACAGGACCAATACTGTTAAGAAAAAACAAAGAGCAACTACCTATTTAGGTAACAATTAATAAGACTAATAAGTAATCACCAAGACAACGACAATTTGTTTATATTGGGTGGGTAATTGTAGGTAGGACAGAGCTGACATTTCTTTGACAGTTGATAGTGGCGCAATTTTGAAAATTGTCAGGTCAATGTGCAATGATATAAAAAAAAATCAAATGCACGCTTATGAAATGTCATACAAATGTCAACTATACCCCACCCGCACAGTTGCCACATAAATTTTCGTACCTAGTTGCCATACTTATCCACAATCATTTTGAATCACCCAATATAATTGTCCTTGTGGTTTTTTTTGTAAAATGTCACAAGAATGAAGACTTTTTGTACGTAAATTCGATCGAGCAGAAAATAGTTTACGCCATAAGAGTGTAAAGTGCTTCTAAGGGAATCTCGGTAAACTTTTCCTAGATTCTGTTAGATTGCACTTTACTTACCAACCTTGTGGTGTAATGTACTTTGTACATCCGTTTCTGACCTCAAGACAATTAGGGTCTAGGTTTGAACAAAGTTAACCATTTAAAATGTTTCAGTTATTGAGATTTTTTTAAAGAGATACATCATTTTACGAGGTGTAAAATATTTAATTATTATAGTTTATATCTCTTAGCATGATGATCTTTTTTATCTCTCTTATTGAAGTGCAACATTTCCTTTTCCTTTTTTAAAACACCAAAAGTGTTTAGCTTTTAACGCTTTTTTTCGTTTTACTGCCAATTTGTCATTTAGTAAGAACTTCTTAATTAAAAGTAATTATTATTGACCAATTACCTCTTGGTAAGGTACAGAGGAGACGTCCCTGACTCAGATAGATATAAAACTGTCTTACTTTGTTGAAATATAGTTATATGCCAAATTTTTTTGATGATAAAAAAGTTTTACGTTGTTGCTGTGACCAATACTGTACACATGAAGATTTGAATATGAAAATAGTTTTTTCTTCGACCCTGATCTTGCAATGGCCATGGCCATCCATGTCACGACGACAAACTTGCTCCAGTTTTAAAATAAACAAAACAATCCTCTACTGAGCTGTTAAACAAGTACATATAGTAAAACTTACTCTGTCTAGTTGATCAGGTGATAAGGCAGCAGGTCCCACGATTGATAAGTACCGAATCTGACGAGCAATGACGGGGTTGATCACACCCCTTCCACCCACTTGGTTCAACAACTCCCAGACTCCGTGTTGAAAATCGGAATAGAGTTGTTGAGCGTTCAGCTGCAAAAAATCCAGTCGTTAACACACCGCTCACGTCGCATCCTTTTAGGTATAAGAGGGTTAATTGTCCCATTATTGACGCATTTACATTCAGAATTCACACACCAATAAACAAATGTACCCTTGGTGCCGACAATTAATTTTTGACATCACCATCAGTCGTGACACTAATAGACAATTTCTTAGAAACAGTAGGAAATATGAAAGGGAGTGGCAGAAATCGAGGTGCGGTGAGAAAAATACATCGCATCGGTTCGTCCAACACTTTGAAAAAAAAATCAATCGTTACATAATCTCTTCATAACATTAGCGATACAGTTGTTATATTAGTCGAGCATAAAAGAATCATGACAGGTTCAATCGATAAGTCTCGTATATTAGATGGATGATTGCGTCTCAGTGATAAAAATATTCAAATTAAAAAAATAAGCAAAGTCTAGTCACGACCTAATTACAAATTAAGGAGTGCTAAGGTGCTGCAATTAATTTTAACCTTGATTTCCGATGTGTCCTGTTTTCTTCAGACAAACATCAAGGTATTTTCATTTTTTCTCCGAGTGGAGCTTCTTGGAAGATTAATTAAGAAATAACGCTCCCGTTAGTTAGTTCTTGATTAATTTGTTCACACTAACCTTGATGCAATCAGACGATTTTACAAGGTTTTGACGTCACGTAGTTAAAGACGACAGGAAATGCACCGTTGTTGGTGCAATTATGTTACGTAGCTGGGAAACATTTAAAAAAGTGAATTGTTTTAAATCTCGCTACGAAAAAGATGGAATCAAGAGTGAAATTTCTATGCTTTCTGTTGATGATTGTCTCTGGGAAGTAATGTTTAATTCTTCTGCAAAAAAAATATCAAATGGCTAATAAATGCTTAAGCTGTCTTAATGACCCTATTTTGTTTTCTTCAAACCGTCTTACTTGGTACTGTACTTTATACAGGACTATCATAAATGTTTTTAGAATTTGCGTCTCTAATAGATCTATTATTGTATTCAATTTGGAATCGTTTATGGCTATCTATTAAAGCACTCGTGGTTTAATTGATCTCTAAGAACATTTTTATCGATATTTCAGTGTATTATTGTCACTTACACCAAAAAACTTCCAATATTAATGTTTAAACTTTACTTTTTAACATCTGTTGCAGATGTAGTTACATCCGTTACCTTGAATTACCAATTAATACAAAATTCCCTAGAATTTGAAAATTTATTTTTTTTATTTAAAAATTAAAACAAGGGTGCAAATTCTAAAAAATAACATAAAAAACTCGTTTTATAAAGGCATTGGCGCACTCGTCCCATAGAAAACTCCCCTCCCGTTTTCTACACCTGGGACTCGTGCGCCAAATCAATCCTTATAAAACTCGTTCTTTAATATACTATTATCACATCGTAGCTAGTTGTGACATTGCCTCTTCTGGAATATTTAGTAATATTCAACAATGAAGAGTAGACGATACAATTAATACTTTACAAAATATCAAAATTTTCTAAACGAAGAAGCGCCTTTGGTGGAAATTGTTGAGGGTTAAGGCTGTTGTGCTGAAATTCTGATTTCGAGCAATGTGGGTTGCATACTTTGCAAATGTTGAATGACAGTTGTCAATCACGGGATTTGTCGGGATCTTTCTCAGCGGTAATTATGGCCACATTCTAAGCTGATGAGTTCCATAACAATGCAATAATTTTCAAATATTCTGGCTTAAAATACATTGATATCAAAAGGGCTACTCATCTGAACTACTTTAGATATTTCATAATTGTTATCAAATGTCCATGACGTCCATCGCATCATCATATTCTGTTACGAAATGGGACCTACGGGCTCCCCAAATTATTGTCCATTGTTCCGACCTGCATTATTGTAGATAGAAAGTTTGTATTACCAAAGAACTGTATTTTTCCCTTTATAGATGTTACAAATCCGAAACAATCGTGCCTGACGTGTTCGACAACACATATTTTGCTCTCGCCCCTCTGCTTTGACACTCTTTAAGTACTACCAAATTTGCCTAATCGTCCCATCAAGAGGTACCAATTACGACGAGAAAAACAAGCCGGCCGGCCCCTCTCGTTTCCGCAAACAATGCTCCTGAACTTTCTTTAATGCCAATGTTACAATTGAGTCGCTGTTACGAAACGGTGCAATGACAATATCCGAAGCAGATAGTAAAAGTGGAACTGGTGATAATGTAAACAGGGTCATCGTCCTGTTCTTTTATCAACCGCACCCCACTTTCTTCGCAATTCTGTTGACCATTTTTATTCGAATTTCACCGCGATTTCGTCCCTCAATACGAAAATAATACATACAACGAAATACACTCGATTGTGCAACGGTTAATGGAAATGGCGACGCACGAGCTGACATCGAAGAATGGTGTCAGAGTTTAAGAGGCTTAAGAAAGAATTGTTTCATTTCTCCTTCGGATTTTCTTTTTTGACTCTAACACATTGTTGCAAAATCTCTTATCTCTCCTCTTTCTGACTCTTCTTGTACACCCCTACAGTCTTTCTCCTTTCTTTTTCCTTTATATTTTTCTCAATTTCTTCCTCTTTCTCTCTTCGAGATTCTCGGTTCTGTCAGTGTCATTCTTTTTAAAATGCATGTCTTGACTATCCCTTGCACCCATCTCGGCTTATCTTATCGATTATGTCCCGTTCTGGGTATGCCTGTGCACAATGCAAGCAAAAGTTCAATCTGAAGGTGTTTTCTGTTTTTCTTCCAATAAATCGTCTGGGAATTGTTCATGGTCGCTCCCAACGATTTCATAACGACCACATCACACTCATTGTTTTATCCCAGCTTGAGCCTAAACACATGCGATCTGTCATTAAACATCACACAATTGCATAATTGCAATTAGCACGGTCGACTGATTGCAACACATACGGGACGCGGTCACTCCATCACCGGGTATAATACGTGTAATGTCAATGTCAATGTGTTACACATTTTACACCGTGTGTTTATTATGATTATGTTGTTCCACTTGTGTTTACGTAAACAAAGCCGTTTTCAGACGGACGTTCATTCATGGAGTCTATTAATAGGACACGAGCCTGAAGAACAAAGTAACCAAGCGCGAAGCATGGGCGATGGGACAATAGACATTTTTGAAAAATTTCAAATTGTTGCGTGAATGGAAAAACCGATTTTGGAATTCTGTATTCAAACTAAGTTGGTTACAAGATTGTTAGAAATTAAATACATACAAATAGGAGAATGAAAGCAAAACGACCAATTTTAGCCTACCACAGAATACATTTCTCATACGAATTTCTCATGCATACGGATCATACAGTGATTCAAGTCCTTTTCAACGAACTGCAAAATTTTTCATTAAAAAGAACAACTTCCCTTTCGAATATTTTTTAAAATTTGGAAAAAGTAATACCTACTCCGAAGGTGTGAGATCTGGCGAAAATAGTGTATGGTTAATTAATTCAGATTCATTAATTTGTGCAACGTAACGACTAAATTGTGAGTAGATCATTTGTTTTGGAAAAAATGACACCTTTGGAAAATTCACTATTAGGTATTTTTGTCGAAAATCGCAAGACACATAAAAGTAGCCAATAGAAAAACAGAATTCGGTGTCGTTTCTATAACAATATAGAGATTTCCTGGAAATTTTTTGCACCTAGTAACCCAACATGAAATTAATAAGTGGACATTTTTTCAGCCAATCATAATAATTTATTTATTAAAAATCTCAATTTTTTTTCCCGTTGGCAAGGATAATTCTGTTACATATATGTACAACTTGATTTTTTTTGTCAGAAATTTATAATTTAAGAAGCATAATGTCTGTGTCGTTGCGATTTTCTTACCGAATATGCCCTCGTGCATTGATTAATATCCGGAAATTTTATTCTCATGCATTTTCAAAACGTAATTAATACATTTTGGAAATGCATTCGAAAAAATTTCCGGAAATAATCAATGCACTTGGGATATTATAATAAGTAATAATTTCTTCGTCCAAAATCAAAATGATTCTTTATCCTTTGTCCCCTTAGTCCTGAGCATCAAGATTTTTGAATGGGAAGAACCAGTGTTTCCATTTTTTTGATTGATCTGTTGTTTCTGATTCGTAATTCGTCTACAGTACTTAGAGAAGAATCATCCTCAAAACAACTACAATATGACTTCTATGTTGTCATTCTCAATTGTTTCTGGTCAGCGTTGAAGCATTTGGGAAAGCACTTCGCAGATATTTTTTTCATAGTGTTTACTATGACTAATAATGCTTTATTTGCCCTCCATCTTATCTCCTTTCCGTCTTCATTCCGTATTTCTCCCCTTTCCTTTCTCTCCCTCTCTCTCATTTCGCTACATCCATTCCACATGTGCTCAATGTCTCTCTCTCTCTCTCCTCATAGCACATTCTGCACCTTCTTTCCTCTCCTTCTATCGAATACCTGTTTCCTCTCTCCTCGTTCACACACCTAAATCTCGCCATCATTTTTCTTTCTGTTACACTCTCTCTGCCCAGGTACTCCGGAATTTCTCATAGGTACTTCCCGTTGTATCTGGATTCTTTGATTCTTTCCTTTCTTTCTTGATTGTCTGCGTCTTTGTCCCTTTCACTCAGCTCTACATTCATCCATTTTTCTTTTGCCCTTAATTTTTCCATTTTTTCACTGCCAAACCGGTTTCTCTGACAGTATTTTTTTCTCTCCTTCTTCTCCGCTCTTTTTTTTTTCTTTTCTCTCCAGCATTCGGTTAGTATCCTGCACTCTTCCCTTCCATCCATTTTGTCTTTAAACTTTGCAGGTCTTTTACCCACTTTCATTTTCCGCCTATTCCTCTTACACTCTTCCCTCACTACAGAGTGTTTACAAAATAAATATATACAAAAAATAAATATGTCATGCGCGGCATTGATACTGTCCAGAGTGAACACAGAGATGGTTCTTCCAAATCAAAATTAACAATTTTGATAAAAAAATTATAATAAGCAAAAATGTGGTGGAAGCAAAGAGTTAATGAAGAAATAGGAAACAAAAAAATAAATAAAATAAATTTCAAAGATTTATATATATTTTAAGTTAAAACAAACATTTTTGACTCACTCGCACGTGACTCCGTCTTACACAATCTTTTTGATAAAAAGTGGTAGCTAATAAATTACGTTGATAGCTGTATGATACGTTAAAAATTGCAACACTTGCTTATACATTTATTTGTTTATTCCAAGAAGTGTGTTGATAAACAAACAAACTTTTCAAGAAAGAAGTCAAATATTCAAGAGCCATGTTGTGAACTATTGGTTTATCAATATCAATTTCATGGTTTATGCTTTCAGTGAGTTATACTAAGAGCAACTGTATTTGAACTTGCTTTGAAATCGACAGGTTTAAGGTCTGGATCATTAATCATTTGATTTATTTATTAATGTCTTGATTTTTCGATTTTTTACTGTGGGAATGATTTAGTCGCAAAAAGCACTGTTTGAAATAAAATTTTCAGAGAAATTAAGCAATAAATGGAAATAAAATTCAGGGCCAATTTTAATTTGGTTTTTCAGTGAAAAATATTTGTTCAGTTTACAATGTTTGCTTTTGACGCGGCGTCAATGCGAAATATTCCATTTTTTTATTAAAGAACAAAAAATGGAACGTTGTTGTTTCTACAATTATCCTAATAAGGCACAACATTTACATACAATTGCTTTTTAATATAAAATTTATCAAACAGATATTATTCACACGTCATTCATCAAAGCTAACTTATGTATAAATTGAAGGTTTTCTCTTTATTTTTTCATCATTGTTAAGTAGTTTTTTCTCGTTCAGATTTAAAAACTAGCTCATCTCGATCTTAGTGGAAATAACCGAATGTTCAGTCAGATTAATTTCACACTTAACACAGTAAAAGTATTTTTTTTTAATTTGATTGATGAAACAGAGGGCGGAGCTTAGAATCGCACCATACCTAAAATATTCATACATTGAGTTTAAAATCTTATAACATTGAATGTTAAAATGTATAAAAAGGTCAAATGAAATTTTTACAGGAATGTTGGAAATTCTTTATGAATTAAAGAAATAAGAGCACTTCCAAAATGTTCCAATAGTCATATTTTTGTACACGCTGGCTCATTTTGTTTTTGTATATTATTGTTGATTAGACAAGTCGTAAGTAAACAATTTTTTACGACCTGTATGTTCTACTATTAATTCCACTTTTTGTCACTTATTAATATGACTTAAGTGAATATTTCCATTAGTTATAGTTTTTATTCTACCTTCGCATGGAAACAAGTAATCATCTTGCAACCTTTGGAAAATGATTTAGTTCAGCTACAAGAAATCAAAGCTGTTTACGTCATTTATTACTATTTATGTTGCAAGAAATAAATAAAAAAAGCCAACTGGAAAAGTGACGAATTTTCCTGACTTTTTCCGACACTGCTGACCATTTTATATAACAAACTGAAAGTAAAACCTGCGAAACAATAGCGCGGGAACTTGTCGCTCCATTTTATTATAAATTATTTTCCCAAGCCGGCACTTCCTCTTTCGAAGAAATTTCACTTACCGCCTCCAACTGCGTGGCTTGATTCACGTTCGTTTCAAAATTCCACTGCGCGTCCACGTTGTTCGTGCACTGCTGGGACGCCTGGACGTCCAGCTCCTGCAGGAGCGCCCTTATGTCCCTATTGTTGGGCGTCGTGTTTGGTCCCTCGTTCTCCCTGAATCTGGTGTCCCCGCCGGCGAACCTGCCGTCTCCCACGTCCAGTCGATTGTCGAACCTGTTGTCAAACCTGGCGTCCTGCCTGGACGGGTCCAGGTTTTGCTGATCCGTGTTGTACACATTTTGGGAGTTGGCGAAATTCGTGTTGTCGAACTGGACCTGCGCCTGGGGGTGCACTGCGTGGGCGATCAACACTATCGTGAAGAATTTCCGGGTGAAACTGATGTCGCACATTGTCAGGGCGAGTGTTGCTATCGGAGTGTTGACGAAGTTGTGCCTTCCACGTGCATATTCGAACTGACAATTGTTTGCGTATCTTCTGGATTACACGTGGGAACTTGGGTGGGAGGGGCACGATTTACCTTGTCCTGTTCTGGGCTATTGTCGCTTTCACGCGATTGTCTTTGCTGGAATTATGCTAATGGAGTGCTAAGGCTGGCCCTTTCGGGCCATGCTTTAACACTACTATAGTCCATTCATTTTAAATCTTGGGTAAAGTTGTAAACTCAAAACGCCGTAAATTACGAAAGCGGCAAGTTTTCATTGTGTGGGTACTGTAAAGTAGTAATCCCTCTGTTCACATAAAATTGGTACCACGTCGTACTTTCACCATCTTATCGACGAGCAAAAGAAAGAGACCTTAAAGTATCCGCAAATAAAAAAAAATTAAAACACATTTTGCGATCAGTGACCAAAAAAATGTTAAGAGATGTTGATTTTGTATTGGGAAATTTTGTATTTGAGAAATAAGATTACTAAATAAGGAAATAAGAGTAATTAATAAAGTATCCATTTAAAGTAAATTAATAAATAAAATAATAAAATACTTACATAAACAACTAGAAAATTAATCGTCATCTGAATCAAATTCACTAGATGATTCACCAGTATTGGCAACAAATATTCCAGCACATTAAGAATAATTTGTTCAGACTGATAAGTCAAATGACCCAAACCACCTGACATATTGAGTAAAATTAACGCACTGAATTTACTTTACACAACACAAGTTATTTCTTGAATGGTACAACTAAGACTGTATTGTTTAGTGGCTTAGGGCCGGCCGGTCCTGTATTTTTAAAATTCTGGAAAACCCCATTATTATGTACATTCTGTCTACGCTTGGGATGTCTTAATATTACCTGCACCCGTCGTATAGATAAGGTAAGCAGAACATATTTATAGTACCTAAAAACAGATGTTTTACCGACGAATGCAAATGTATGTTAAATAATGAGCCACCCAGAACACTCGATATTTGTCTCAAGAAAATCCGCGGATAAATTTAACTACAAGAACGCAATGCCCTCAGAAATTTAATGTTTGGGATGGTATTTTTAATAATCAAATTATTGGGCGATTTTAGTAGTAAATTTAAAAACAAACATATTTAGACATTTTGATAAATGTGAATAAAAATGTTTCTAATAACTTGACCATTTAACAAGTGTTAAATTTAATCAATTTCTTAATGAAGTAGGTACCTGAAATCACGCAAAAACTATTTTTCATGTTAAATTCCTATGGTCAGGTTTGGTAGTTGGCCCTCGGTATTGAACACAGTTTTAGATTCACTGAGTTTCGGACAAGTGTCAAAGCAGGCAAGTTTTATTACTAAACCCAAGATTTAAAATGAATGGACTATAGCTCCATAATACCATCATTTTCAAGTCTACGATTATAATAATTGATTGACAACTTTTCTGATTCACTGAAAAATGCACTAGTTTTATTATTAGGCTTTTCAAAATTACGATTTCTATTTTTCTAAAATATATTTTTTCTTAATTACTTACCCTATTACTATTAATATAAAAATTTGTTACACAGTCTAGGACTGGTTTATTATTATTATTATTATTATTAAAGGTCAAGTTTTTAAATTTTATTTTTGTAAAGTAGGCTTTCTGATTTTTTTCAAAATTATTTAATAGTTATTTATGCAACGAGTTTCTGTGTAAATTGGGCTTTTCTAATTGCCAGAGGGACAAGATTAAAACACGAGCGTAGCGTGGGTTTTAAGGCCTCGAGGGCAATTAGAAAAGCCCAATTTACCCAGAAACGAGTTGCACACAAAATTTTATTGTTTGAAACGACATTCCTAAAGCTTCCAAATCTTTTAAAAATGGTTTCGCATTTGCTTTTGACAGTTTTGACAAATTTTTCAAGACCTGTCAGAAATGTAACGTTGAATGTGTTGTCTATGGCAACGGTTCGTTATCTGCTCATTTTGTTTTAGGGCAGTTTACAAAGGAGAAAAATCTGAATTTATGACAGTTGAAAACAATAAATATAATTATTTCAAAGTAAGAGTCACATCCTAGTGCACCAATTACAACATCAGCACCATTCACAAAATATGTTTGCACCATTTTGCATAAATTATGATAAATGTGCCAATTATACCTACTTTCATGTGATTTAGTCAAATCTAAATTCCTGAGAAGATTATTATTATATAGGTGTTCATTTAAATTTATCTTCAAAATATGTAGGCGTTGAAGAGTCGATTGTGAATGCACCATGGATTACGGATCATGAATCAGCTGCTTAAATCTAACCTCACTTTTTGCGTGGTTTGTGTTTTTACTCTGCATACTGCCGCGTGGTGCGTTCACAATAGACTCTTCAACGTCAGCTTTGAGAATAAATGAACACCCGATACATTTGGCAATGTAATTTGTCGAGGAAAACCGAATAAAATGTACTGCATTTACCTACTTAACGGTAATTAATGCAATTTTGTACTGACGTCATTGGCCAACCACATTATTATCTATTTTATGGCACGTTGTGATTCAAGTTTAATTATTTCGAGGCAACGGTAATTGTGGAGACCGTATTACCTGTCTGGTGGCGGTTAATTGCATTTTTTTTCAGAGAAAATTATCAGGATCATAATTAAACTCGGTGATTTCTAATTTTAATATAACGAAGCAAAAAATCGCTTAATATTGATGAACTTATTTTCTGCAAAATTAAAACCAAACATAATTTAGATTGGTTGTTTGTTACAGCTAGTCGTGAGCAAGCATTCAAAAACATAGGAGATTAAAAAGTGGGGTTTTGACAATACGAAATAATTGAGACAGGGGCAACAAAATTAAACAAATCTTCGACGCAGTTGGAAATTGTTCTGGTGAAAGAATGCAAAATTAATTAAAAAAATTACTGAAAAAATGTTGCTATCTAATTGTCTTCAAAATTTCTGTCCATGCAGGGATTCCTTTGAAGACCAAACATAATAGCAATAAAAACAAAATTATTTGATTTTTGACCTTTGTAGGTGTTGGCAAATAAACAGTTGCATTAGTCATTTGTATTACGTGACAAGAGTATTCATTTAATGAGTGATGATTTACAACACGTCAATCCACTTAATATTGACTTGCATGACCAATAAACCTGACTTGCTTTTCAATTAATTTTAGATTAAATTACTCACATGGTTGGAAATAATACATTTATCTTTTTCCATTTTGTTGAAATGGTGAGGAAAAATTTGAAAGAGTACATGAATGTTTAAGAGTCGGCAAAGAAGAAGCAAGAAGATGTTTGCTACAAATCTGAAAAATGAGTTACTCTACCATGCAATTAAGCTGAATAATAACACGTTCCACTAAGAACCTTAATTTAATGATTCATGACATCTTTTAGTCATGTTCTCATATGAATCCAGTAAATAAAATTATTTGTCGAATAAACAGGATATCCTAGTAATGACAGAACAAGAAAAAAGTGTATTTTGTTAAATAAATGGTTGGAAAAAAATCATCCACGCGAGATTTAGCTCGAGGCTCTCCATTAGAGTTATTATTATTTGTTGGGGCTACTGTAGGCGCGGCCTCATCATAATTTGTCCCATGCATCAGAAAAATATTTTATTTTCTCACGTTGACAAATTCATTTATCCTTCAGAGATTAGTTTCCTGGTGGCAAAAATATCCAACAACAAAGAATTGCAATGATGGTGAACAGAAACGAACCACCCTCATAGGTAAGGATAAAATAAAAATGTTTCTTTAGGGTTCAAGGATAATTAAGAATAAATGAAAAGACAGTTGTTAATGACGATCTTCGGCTAAATTGTGTGAATGTTGTTAGGGTCAATAAATCTAAATCGATCCATTGTTTCTTGCACGAAGGGACAATGGCTTCTGTCAAGCCTGTGTTCAAGTACACATTGCAAAATATTTTCTATTCATCAAGTTAATTCCAGGTATGTGATTTTGCATGGGACTATGTAGTGGATAACAGCTGTAATTATTTATGTTTGTGTGTTTTGGTTTCGAAGGCTGAGGCAATTAGTGTCTGAACAAAGAACTTCTTCATATGGATATCCTTTTTTTAATAAGAAAATTCACAGATTTGTATTACAATGCCGTCTGAATAAGCCATAAATAAATATTTTAATGTAATCACTTTGAATAGTTTATTTACAATTAATTTTTTTGTTTTATTATTGTTTAAATAAAAAATGCAAATTTTTAATGGACACAGTGAAGTGTGAAGAAGTTGACTTATTGTGAGGAAACAGATTCAAGTAAATTTGAAAAATTGTTACGAAAAAGAGTGGTTGTAGTAATAATTGAATAACCATAAGAGAACTTGGTAAAGCAATTCAAAATTACTATAATAAAGAAGATTAAATAAATGTGTAAAGAAACATCAAACGTGATAATAGTCGAAGAGAAAAAACATTTAAAGAAGAAATTTTAATACAGGCTGATTATAAATGATTGTCCCATCGCAGTTGGCGCTGAAACCCACACAAATTTTGGATGTGCCGCCAGCCTCGCAACGTTAGACAAACTAGTAGTCAAATTTCCACTATCCCCCGTAGCGCCACCTATCGGCGATACTAGTCTCACTCATGTTATGAGGCTTGTGGCACATTCAACTGCCAAGTGCGATGGGACAATCAATTATAATAACCCTGTATGTTTAACGGAATCCAACAGAATCACATTTGGATTACACTGAAACAAATGAAGGAAGTGTATCATGCGATTAGAAAAAAACACAAACTTCAAAAATGTCCAAAAATGGAAAAAGGGTGAATGTGTGAAAATTCAGAAAAGGAAAATTACCAGAATAAAATACAATCAGCAGAACTGACAGGATGTGTATTTATTTTAAACACCTTTTGTAACAACTTCTACACTGATTCTGCAAAATTGTGGACAAAAATGTTTCTTTTTGTAAATAAAAAATCGCGCCTTTGTGTATTTCTATAGAAACGGTTGAAGTGTCTTTTTTTTTGTAACCGGTAGAAGGTCTTTTTGTCCTTCGCCCAGCTGGCGACCTCGTCTTCGTCTCGGTCTTCAATCTCTGGGCTTAGCACAAAAAGACTCACTTCTACTCTTTATGATATAGTTTACTATTATTTGTCTATTATTTCACTTCGCGTTCTTTAAATAAAATTATTTATAGTGCAGGACAATGATAGGTGCTTTGGACTACTTTAAAAATAGTGATGAACATGTGTTCGTTTTTTCTTGTTCTTATCGCTAAAGCTGTGATTATCGTTGTCAGATTATACTTGTCGTATTAGAGCAGAAATAGAGAATCCTGTGCGCATTATCTACGAAGAAACAACACATTAAAGGTTCAGAAGAACTGAAACAATACCTGAAGAAACATATTTCTGTTGACATCGAACAATCCAGCACCGGTGAGTCGAAGAGGCTTCTGTGCCCTCATCAACATAAATAGAACATGTTTCGGGATTTTGTTGTTGCTGGAGTTGTACCAATCTATTTGATAAATGTCATCCGGCAAGCTTTCAGCCTGAAAATGTAGGTATCTTCACTAGAAAAAAAATCTGCTCAAAATGGAAGTACCGCTATTTCTAGATTGCTGGCAGAGAGGAAAGTGAAAGAGCTTTGCATTATGATTCCAACGATGTAGATGGCTGCCAAAGTAAACTTGTCCCAAGACTGTGACCTGAAGACAACACTTTATAGACTACAGACTGAGTTGCATTCTTTCTGCACCTACTCGTTGATCACAAACAGTTCAATACAAAGCCCTTCTATTGACAGCAAGTACTGAAGAAGGAAAAATTCAGAAAATACTCGCTTCATTTTCTTGTGCTCTCTACAACACTTTACCTGTATTAAGTGTCTCAAAGTACTTGACTAAACTCACTCCAACAACAAACAATGATACGCGGAACACTGTTTTAGTTTCTTGAAACAAAAACTCTCGTGTTTTGCGGCACTGTTTTCACCAATTCTGATCGACTGTAGAGTTTTCTTCAGAAGAACGAACTGAATTTCAAATTCACCACACATCAGCAGAAACGTACCGTCGATAATGATTGCCACTGGAATGCTCTCAGACAGGCAAATAATTTGCAACGTGTAAACAATCGGTGTGAAATAGTTTTTTGGTTCTGGGACCCAACTCTCTTGGGGCACTTGAGCACTTGTTTTAAACACTGGAGTCAAGAAAAAATACAAAAGCATGACGACGCTAATGGCGCTCAAACTCTTAATGATAAAGTTGCGAAGTGACATTTGCTTTCTAAACTTATCAGCTAGGTGTCTTCCGTACTGGTCGTACTTCCAGAAGTATCGCCTATCTTTTATTAGTTCTTCCAGCAAGGGTGCGTGCTTCAGTATTGCTACTTTCCTACCAAACACCTAAAAAAATGGAGTTTATTGTGTAGAAATATTGTCCGAGATTTATACGTGGCCGTGAGTAGAGAGTGACTCAAAAATACTGGCAACTTCGAAAATATCTTGGTGCATGTAGCGTAAGTTGTACACAACGAACGCCAACAAAGTGCACATCAGAGGAACCAGAACAAATTGCAGGATGTAAGTCTTGAAGGTTTTGTGGCTCGGCAAGTAACCACTCAGCTTGAAAGCTGTAGAGACGTAACTGAAATAGTTGATATTTTTGTTCGACATTTTTGAACCATCTGGAGACATTTTTCTTCGAATTTCCTTTTATCTGCAAGTGCTTTCGTCCCACCGCTATACTTTTTTTTAATTAAGAGATAATTGATGGGTTTGATATCGATGAAAAGAGAATAATTACTACGTCCAGGATACGTCGCCATAAGAAGGATAAATAATTGAAACATTTCTTTCTCGAAGAATGCGAATTGTAAATTCTTCTATTTAAAGACAAGAATAATTAATAACTTGTAGGAGCAATTGGAAACTAAGTTGCATTATCAATACATATTTTATGGAGTCGATATATGGAACAGGTGCAGTTTTAATTTTTAATGGCAAAAAGGAATAAGTGATAGATTAGATTAAATATTCTTTGATTCGTTTCTGAAATAAAATTCTGAAATAATTTGTTCACAAATCTGCCGTACACGATGAAAAGAGATGTCCTTAGATTGTAAATGTGTTGGATTCTCTCATGGGCTATGACCTTGGAAATATTTTTGCGAAGGCGGAGCGATAAACCAGTGTAAAATCTGTAAATGAAAACTGAAAACGTCGACTACTTTACATCCAAATAGACGAGAAAGAGACAACACTAACCTAATGAATGACGATGTTTTCCGGTCGGTTTGTAGCGCCTACTTGAGACCAATATTCGTCGTTTGCGTAGATATGACTCATAGCCCATGAGAAAATCCAACACCTCTACCTTGTGGTATCCGTCTGTTAACCAGTTTCAAATTAAGCTGACGTTCTTGAATAACACTGCCATTAAAATATTGTTGCAAAAAATATTGTTCCCATGATTAAAAGACCTGGTCTTTGCTTAGCACATTTTATTTCTTCAAAATTGCAGAAAGTAGACACTGTAGACAGTATTTGTGTACAATTATTGTGAAGGACTAACCAAGAATAAGGAATTTTAACATTTTAAAAAAGAAACATCTTATGATTCGCGAACCGGGTGTTCATTTAAATTTCCCGTCAAAGTTGGCGTTGAAGAATCGATTGTGAACGCACCACTCGTCAGTGTGCAACAATGAAAACAGTGAGGGTAGATTTAAGCAGCTGATCCGTGATCCGTAATCCGTGGCGCGTTCACAATCGACTCTTCAACGCCAACTTGGACGAAAAACTTAATAAACATCCGATATGAACAAATTCTCTAAACATTGAACTTGTTAAAATAACGATTTTGGTTGCAACTTACGTGATTTATTGATCTATTTGTTGATTCTAGTGCAAATGTACAAGATCTAAAAGTAGTAGTTTATTTAACAAGTTCCTGTGTAAATTGGGCTTTTTTTGGCATGAGGTGGGCAGTTTAAAACGCGAGTGAAACGAGCGTTTTAAAGGCCCAAGAGTGCAGGAATCTCCAAGTGTAGATGATTTTGTTCTATTCTTGCACATACCTGTGATATAAAAATATACAAATTTTCCATCTCTACAGAAATGGTTTTCAATCAAAAAAACATTTCTAAAACTACATCTAAAAAACTGTAACGATGAGAATTCCAACACTTTTCATATTTTTTTGAGTAACTCAATTTAGGAATTTCAATCACAAATGTAGATTAAAAAAATACATACATGTTGTCGCTTCTTATTAAATTACAGCTGTTGCAATAGCGTTGAGATTGAAAATGCTGTACGAAATATCTGAAAAGTACAGCTACATTAGCAAAACTTGTGATTTTATTGAATGAGTCTTACACTTACTTGAAGAAAAGTGTTTCTGTTGACGGAAATCAACCCAGCACCGGTGAGTTGAACAGGTTGTTGAGCCTTCATCAACATAAAAAGGATATGTCTTGGAATTTTCTTGTCGCTGCTGTTGTACCAGTCAAGGTCGTATAAAGCGTCTGATAAAGTCGCAGCCTAAAAATTATTTCCTGCAAATAGATTTAAAGAAAATGTGTGCATGAAATTACTTCTGCCTCAAGATTGGAGACAGCTAAAAAGGCAAATGCACATTGAAGGATGACCCCAATCATATAAATAAATGAAACAATCAGTTCTGATGCAGATGTTGATCTGAAAGTAAAGAAGAATAATGAAGGAAAGTAAACATTCCGTGCAACTTACTCATTTAACACGCAGAACAAAATGCAAAGTGCTTCGATGCATACCAAATACTCGAAAAGAAAAAAATCAGAATATATCGTTTTCAGTTTTTCGTGTACTCTACAATTGAGTAATAAATGAAAATGTTAGCAATAGTGGTAATTCTTACCTTAAAAGAAACAGATGATAGATGGAGTAATTTTTGAGTTTGTCCAAACATACTTTTTCTTGTTCTGCAGAAGGATTTGCACCAATTCTGATTGCTTGCAAACTCTTCTTCAACAGTAAAAATTGTATTTCCAATTCGTTGCACAAGAAAAAAAGTGTACCGTCGAAAACAATGAGTAAAAAGGGAACGTTTGATAAGCAAACGATTTGAGAAACGTAAATCATCACCTTGACGTAATGATTATTCCCAGGAATCCAACTCTCTTGGGGCAAATCCGTGTGTTCAAAAACAAGAGGAGACAAAAACAAATAGCTCAACACACCAACGCAAATTACAAACAGGCACTTGATCAACAACAGCCGAACTGTCATTTTCTTTCGGAAATACTCGCCCAAATTTTTACCGAATAAGTCGTAATCCCAAAAATGTGCCACACACTTTAGTAACTGTTCTATTTCCGAGGAATACCAAATCATGCTCAATTGTCTGACCAGAGCCTAAAATAGGATTGTAAAGAAGGGATTGTGCAATAATTTCGTTCAGTACGTGGCTATGGGTGCAGAAAGCAATGCATGCTCTGGAGATTTCGAAAATGTCATGGTGCAAGTACTGAAAATTGCACACTACCAAAAACACCAATATGCTCGTTGCTAGAGGTAAGATGTAATTGTGAAGTGAAATCTGAGTTGGACTGAGGCCAATCCTTTGGAATGTGTTGTACACCAAATCTAAATAGATAATCTGCGACATCTTTAAGTAGACTGTGATCCCGTTGGATTCTTCTTTTTATAGTCAATGAGAAGCGCATGCCTGAGGGTATGTTCCCCTTCTACAAGTCTCTATCTGGCACCCTACTTATTTGTTTTCTTATTTTGGGATGATTTGGTTTTTGGATGGTTATACGAGAATAAGTAAGATTAAGTAAAGGGTTGAAAAGTATATTTAATAAATTTTTACTATTATAAATGTTTACATTAAATCGATTAGTGCATTAACATTTTCTCTGGAAAGAACTGTAATTATTAATGGTAGAAAAAGTTTTATCGAGGGAGCTTTAAATTGTAGGTTGATCACTATATAATTGAGTGCAACTGTAGTTCAATTACATATCTAGTGTCGTATCATTAGAGGCAAACTTTTAAAAGGAAAAAATTGAAACACATTTTTAAATTATTACCTTGGATGGTGTAATGTCCTTCACTTATACAACAATATTCGTTTACTTTATTAGAATGCTACAATTTGAGATAGCAAAAAAACAAAGGAGTAAGTATGAAATTATAAAATAAGATTGGTGCCCAGGTAGATGTCAAAAACAAAAATAGCAGGGGTGGTAGAGTTAAAAAAAAACATTATGTAAAAATGGAGTGGTCGAAACGTGAAAGAAAAATAATTAAATTTGAAAATGTCTATTTCCCTTACACATTAAACTGAGGCTAGTGAAAAAGTTTGTTAAGGTAATAAACCGAAACAGCAATGGATTTTTATGTTTGAAAAAAAAAATTCCTAGAGTTACTGACGCTAAAATGAAGGTGGGGATTTTTGGATATCTTCAGATAGAGAACTGATGAAAGATAAAACATTCAGGAGGCAAAAAATATCGAGATGTTTAACATACTGAACTCATACAAAGCTTTCGAATGTAAAATGTCCCTAAAAATCCACATCCTGGATCCCCATTTGGATTTCCTTCCTAAGAATCTGGACACCGTCAGCGACGAACACGACGAGAGATTTCGCCAGTTTAGCTTGACGTTCTTCAAGCAAAATATATTGGATGATTCAAAATGGTTGTGGATTAGTATGACAACTATGTACAAAAATTGATGTGGCAAGTCTGTAGGTAGGATAGAGTTAACATTTCTTTGACAGTTCATAGTCGCGCAATTTTGAAAATTGTCAAGTCAAGTCGATTACAAATTAATTTGATAGCTCTTTAGCAACACATAAGTACAGTCGCGAGCAATAAATTTTGGTCGTCAAGGTCATTCTTTGACGCAATCGAAAATGCTCCATTGTAAAACAGTCATAACCTATCATCATGTTGTATGACATTAATTGTCATTTTGTTCTCATTTTTTTGACACTTTGTTGACATGGGCATAATCAGGCAGGGAAATTTTTTAAATTTGTGACAATCTAACCAAATTTTGAAATGACATTGACGACCAAAATTTATTGCTCGCGACAGTACATATTATATTTAAAATTATCTAAATTTATTATTGAAATGATGAGTCACGATTTTGTAAGTGAATATTTTAATTGTTTGAAGATCTACTATCAAAATGAATGTTATTCCATATAAAGTCCGTTTTTTTTATAATCAATTGTCAAAATTCGAAACGGTGAATTTTATAAATCACGTTTGGAACATTGACTTTTGAAATTGTCACCCATTGTCACATTTGACAATTTAAATATGTAACCCGCCAAAAGTTTGTTATAATTTTGTTGCAGTGGGAAAATTATAAAATACCTATGGCTTCACGTAAGAAAGGCACAAAACAACCACTGTTGGAACGTGAGAAATTTGCAATAGTTAAAGTGCGTCTATCGATATTTTGAAAGGACTTTTTAAACACTAGTTAACATTTTGGGTCGTTTATGATGGTCTCATTACTAGGGGATTATTTACCTACCCTGTAACAAAAACTCTCGATGGTACCTGCGGATTATTGAGGATCGGTTACTCACCACTTTTACGACAATCTGTTTGTTTTGTCTTTGATTTCGTTCATTTTTCTTTCATCGTTGACACACGTGTCTCAAACTCACAAACATGTGAGCATTAGCAATCATGACTTCGAACGGAGCACACGTGTTTCCCGTCATGTCCGATCTAAATTGTTTATACTGCCGTAATAAGGCAGTAAAGGGTCCCAAATGTATAAAGTGTGATAGGGTGTTTCATCCTAAATGTGTCGAACGGCTTAACGACGTGAAAGTGATTAGCAGTGATGAAGTTCTATGTTGTGAAGGTAGTGATATGCAAGTGAAGGAAAGTGTGGATTTCAATGCCAGATCTATTATTGAATTTCTGCAAAGTGATCGATTCAGGTACACAATTTCAGGCATAGTGGAAGCGCAAGTATCTGCCCTTAAAGATGAAATTCGTCAGCTAAAGATACAAGTTGAACACCTTAAATCCACTAATCTGGATTTAATAAAAATGTGTACAAAAAAACAAGATCTTATCCAGCCGCTTCAAGTCCCGATGGAACATTACCAAATATCTGCAAGACCACAAGAAACATCTAATCGAAAGATTCGAGTGGTAAAAAGTGCTGATAAGCCGCAAGATAAGCCAAATAAAACACCGGTCAATAACATTCTGAAGCCCCAATACTTACACAGCGAGTCAACAATTAATCGTAAGTTGGAGGACGATAATTCCAATTGGGTGGAGGGAGTATGGAAGGAAAGAGATAATCGGCATTCACAAACATTGGAAGATGGAAGTTCCGATTGGACGGATGTTGTACGAAAGAAACGAAATTACCAAAATACCCAAACAGTAAGGGGTAAGGCAAAATCGTTGAATCTTAGTGCGGCACCGAGAAAAATTTATATTTACGCTGGTAATTTCGAATTAAACACAGAGGAGAAGGCGATTTTGGAACATTTGCAAACTACTTTTCCCCATAAGCAGTTCCAAGTTGAAAGGCTACCCAGGCGCGAAAATGCTAAAAGTGTCGCCTTTAAGGTGACAGCCGATTACGACCTACTTCAACAAATGAACAACGATGAGATATGGCCCGAAGGAGTATTAATTAAGCGTTTCATTTTTTTTCGAAACAAGAACACGGAGCAAATAAAAGCGCAATAAAAAATCTGCATCATCGCTCAGGCAAGAATATAAAATCCATTAAAGTATTTTATCAAAATCCTCGTGGACTCCGAACTAAATTGAATGACTGTTACTTGTCGTGTTTGAGTGAAAACTTTGATGTGATTGTTCTGGTCGAAACATGGCTTCATGGTGGTATTTCTGATGCTGAAGTGCTGGATGACAGGTATGTGGTATATCGAAACGACAGAAATGTGAACAACAGTGGGAAAAGTATTGGCGGTGGTGTCTTAATTGCTGTTAAGAAATTTCTCACCTCCAATCGTTTGAGTGATTCCAACTCCTCCTTAGAAGATGTTTGGATTTCGCTACAGTGCTGTGACAATTCTTTTGTTTTTGGTGCAATCTATCTTCCGCCGGACGCCACAACTGTTAGTTATGCGAAACATGTCCAGGTTGTCAAAAATTTATTATATAATAATCGTCGCAGTACGTTTTTCATTCTAGGCGACTATAATTTGCCAAATGTGAAATGGATTAATGATAGTGATACTAATTTTTTGATATATACTAACGCCAATTCTGATAAGGACATCATAATCTGTGACAGTCTGTATTCCTGTGATTTCTGTCAATTTAATACTATAACTAATTGTAATGGTAATATCCTTGACTTGTGCTTCTCTAACTATGACTATATTAAGATTGAAAATTGTAATGAATTTAGCAAGACTGATGTGTTTCATCCACCGTTCATGTTTGAAATAAGTGTTGATAATGTTTTTGTTGAAGATATTTGTGACACTTTTTATGATTATTCTAATGCCGATTATGATGAAATCAACATACTCTTGTCTAATGTGAACTGGAACACCTTTGATTCCTGCAGTGACATTAATGAAGCTGTGAGCCTTTTTTATAATTATTTACACTTTGTCTGTGGTCTTTTTGTTCCTGTGAAGAGAAAATGTAAGAGCTCATTTCCTCCGTGGTTCGATCATGAGGTTCGTGGATTAATTCGCCGGAAGTCAACCTTGCATCGTCGCTATAAAATCAGTCACAACGCGAATGATTATGCTGCATTTGCTACAGTCAGAACACAATGCAAAGAAGCCCTGAAGAAATCATACAAAGATTACATAAAACGCACTGAAAATTTTATTACATCTGATCCGAAAAAATTTTGGAAATATATAAACGAACATACCAAATGTAACGAAATACCGAATCTCATGATCTATCACAATAACCCTGTATGTGGTAATGAGAATATTGTTAATACCTTTGCGGAACATTTTTCTTCTGTTTATGATGATATCGTCACCACACAACCTGCTTCTGCTTGTGACAATCCTGTCGGTTTGAGCGTTGATTTCAAAAACTTTGACTTTACTTCAGATAGTGTCTTTTATGAACTAACTCATCTCGACTGTAATAAAGGTGCTGGGCCAGATGGGCTGCCTCCAATTTTTTACAGAAATTGCTGTACATCGCTTACTGATCCTTTGTGGCGTATTTTTAAGTATTCACTCAACTCAGGTGTTTTTCCGAACTGCTGGAAATCAGCTCTTGTCACTCCAGTGTTTAAATCTGGCTCTAAACAAAACTTCGAGAATTACCGACCCATCAGTATTCTATCAGTTCCCGCCAAGATCTTTGAAAAGCTAGTTGCCAAACACTTGTCCGCTTCCTTCAAAACTGTTATCAGTCCATCACAGCATGGGTTTTTCGCTAATAGATCTACGGTAACCAATCATTTTGCCTTTGTTAATAATGTCTTTGAAGCATTTGAGGGCGGTTTTGATGTGCATTGCATTTATACTGATTTTTGCAAAGCATTTGACACTGTTAATCACAAGATCCTTTTGAATAAATTATACACGTACGGAGTACGCGATCCGTTCCTATCTTGGACATCTACCTACATTTCCAATCGAACTCAGCATGTTGTCCTTAAGGGTGTGAGGTCGTCTGCATACTGTAGCACGTCTGGAGTACCGCAGGGCTCTATTATCGGGCCATTATTATTCATAATCTTCATCAATGACATCACTGATAGTCTGACCTCGGCATCGCTGCTGTACGCGGACGATCTAAAAATCTATAAAATCATCAAAACGCAGCTGGATGTATTTGATCTTCAGCAGGATGTCAGAAGAATTGAAAACTGGTGCGCACGCAATGGTATGAAACTCAATGTTTGCAAATGCAAGGCAATGTGTTTCAGCAGGAAAACTGTGCCCTCCGTTCCTTATTATTCATTGGAAGGGGAGCAGCTGGAAATTATCAATGCCATCAAAGACCTGGGTCTTTTTTTCGATTCCAATTTATCGTTTCATGAACATTACGACTTCTTGATCTCTAGGGGAAGAAAAATGCTGGGATGTTTAAAAAGATGGACAGTGGATTTTAAGAACACCAGAGCGATTATAATATTATATAATTCCTTGGTCCGCTCAATATTAGAATACAATTGTGTTATCTGGTCACCTTTTTACGGTACTCACATTTCACGTATCGAGTCGGTACAGAACAATTTCTTGAAGTATTTGAAATATAAGCTGAGAACTCAAAATATCAATTTTGATGATTTGCACTCTGTAGCCGCTTACATGTCTTTGCCCTCACTTAAAACCAGAAGGGATTGTCACAAGCTGTGTTTTCTACATAAAATAATTAACTATAATATTGATTCTTCTGATGCTCTGCTTCGTATCGGCTTTAATGTTCCTTTATGTAACCTCAGACACCCGAATTTGTTTCATGTTTACTGCCATAAACACAATTACTCCTACAATTCACCCTTGAATAGTGCCCTTCGCCTGGCCAACCTTTACTGTAACGAGTTAGACTTCTGTGGAGTCTCGACAAATAAGTTCAAGAGTGACTGTAGGAGACTTCTATGCAAGTGATGCATCTTGTTCCCACTTTTTGTTCTTGCTAATGCTCCATGTGTGTTTTCTTGTAATTGCTTTCTTGGCGTGAATAAACTATTAAACATTAAACATTGTTATGTGCAACATAACCTCAATACATAATGATCTAGGGGAAATCTAGGGTGAAACTGAGATAGAACTGGACCAAATGTCAATGATTTTTAATGTACAGTTTGGTCTTTTTCGGCATTTTGACACTGACAATTGATTATAAAAAAAAAAATTGTTGTTACGTTGCAAGCCTACGTCTCCTTTCCTAGTAATTTTTACATTATCGTGTTTTATTCGTGATAGAGCGATTTGACGTCTTTAATTTTGAATGTTAGTTTGACGTGTGAAATAAAGTCACAGATTTTTTAATAAAATTCTATTCCTGGATGATTTTACCATGGGGAAAAGAAAAAAGGTTAATTTTAAAATTGCGTTAACCTTCCACAACTGACGTAATGGTGGTAATGTGACGAAACCCGCATGCTAATACGGACTCAAGAAAAAATAGCTTCAGTTCGAAAATTAATTAGTTAGAATCCTCTAATATTTAATGTATTGTATGTATTAACATGATTACAATCTATTTACGACCTTTATTGAGCAGTTTTAACAATACAACGTTATTTTAAAGGTAATATGTACATCGAAAAAACTTAAATTAGAAAAAAATCATTAAAAATCAAAATACACCTTTCTTTTGTGGTATGCAATTGTAACAATAAATTCTTTAAACGTCACAACCACAATCAAAATGTATAAGTGTCTCTGAATAACTGAAATTTTATTGCCAAATTTGTTCCATCATTTAGATGCATTCCTTACTTCCATCCAATGAAAGAAACTTCATACAATTTCCTATTGGGTTCATTTTTTATAACTTATTCTGGTTCCTCATCACTCATCAATCATCATGTTAGTCGCAGAAGGTTAAGTAAATGTAGTCATTAAGGGTGTTTTCACTTAATCAACAACGCAAGCAGAAAAATACAACACCAGTAGGTAGGAGCATTGTATGTTCCTAATCCTATCATACCGATTAACAACTTACACTATTTTTAGTGCAAATGATAACAAAATGGATGTATTATTACCTATTGTTATCCTCTAAAAAGCTTAATAACAATATTTGAAAAATGACTGTTTCTTTGCTGACAGCGAATAACATAACCTCTACAGTCTACGAATGACTTGGTTACTTTATCAGCCCGTATTGGTGACATACACAGCTAAAGCATTTTTGAACCAAAAATCACACTGCCACAATATTGAATTATTTGACCTTGACTAGGAAAATCCAACGTGAATGGACTTTAGGTAGGTATATTATGACGTAAGCATGCTCTAAGAAGTGACTTCCACTCCTAAGGGGACAAAGGGGTAAAATGTATTTTCACAAATTCTTTTAAATTGATTTGGACAGTGTATCGCTTGATGACGAGACTTTTATTACCTTGTAGCACGAAAACAACTAATGCCATTATACAGACTGTCTACAAAAGAATGTGAGAGTGCAGAGGGCTTTGGAATTTGAGTTTGCCAACCTCTTTAAATTCAGTCATTACTAATTGCAAATTGTCAAATATTCACAACATGTCAACTTCACCTCAGTTCCGCTTTCAAAGTCCTGCTTTGTTGTTTCTTGCGTTCCTCGTCTATTAAGAAAAGCATCTTTCAAAGCTATAGATAATTTCCGGTGTGTTACAAAGGTATTGGGCCGTATCACAACACCCTTATTAAACTTAATCATGACTCTAATTACGATGGTGACGAATTCATCTCTTTCTGGCAGGTTATTATAATAATCTATATCGTTTTGACTACTTTAATCACGACTCTAGTTATCGGCAACTTTAATAACGGTGTCGTGATATTGTCTTTATCTGTTTTTATATTGAAAATGAGCATAATTTTATAACCTCGCCAATATTTTAGAAGTGATTGCTTAAATGGTCTTCACACTTGAACAAAATAAGTTCCGTGTCATGTCTTATTACCGCAACGATGTTAAAAGAAACGGAGAATGGACGTACATTGTTCAAACTTGCAAAGAAGAATTTTTAGCCAACTACCTGGATCAAAATGTTTTAGAAAAGTCCCTCGCAGCTCACATACATCGAATTGTTAATTGTTTTGTTACTACCGGTAGTGTTGAAAAGGAGGAATCGTCAGGTCGTCCAAGGCGAAGGAAAATGAATTTGAAAATATACGCGATTAATTAGAAGCACATCTGAGAACATCCCTTACTAGACTGTCTTTCCAAACTGGTATACCTTGCAGTATACACTGCGTTTTTTATTTCGCCGAACATACAATGTAAAATTTCTATGTTCAGTTCTAAAATGGACAAGTCAATTCATTTGAAATGGGCAACCAAATTTACAGATCCATGAATCCTATGTTCAGTAAAATAAAAAACTCACGGTATGTCATAAAATTGTTAGAGGAGAACTTGCATTTGCATCCATACAAAGAAACAACTGTACAAGAGCACCTACCTAATGATCCTGAAAACTGCATAAATTATTGTAATTGGTTTCAAAATAATCTGTTCACCTGACTTAACTCCCTTAGACGTTTCTGTGTTCGGCTACTTGAAAAATGAAGTGTATAAACGACAAATGAAAAATTTTTAAATGAGTTAATAGAAGTGATTACCAACTGTTGTTGTAACATCAATGAACAGATGTTACAAAATATGTATGTATTTTTGAAAACAAGAAAGTGAAAGTGAGAAGATGTTCAGAGGAAAATGGAGGACACTTCGAGACATTTTTAAAATTTTCATTGTTACTTTTTTAACTGAATCACTGATGTTATTTACCTCCTTCTTAAGTGTTTAATAAATGTGTTTAAATATGTACGTAATTTGTTGAGAGTGTTGAGACCTATCAATAATGATTTTCATTAATTTATTTTCATTTAATTTTTTTTGTGAAGTATTAATTTTGTCAAGCTAGGCAATTGGCAACCAGTAAAACCAATTCGTTTTGAGGGTTGCATATCGTAGATCAGACTAATATTTGATTTCTAGTGAAAGAGTCGGCAAACTTTCAAAGCCTGTTTCCATCCCACAATCATTTATAGACACTCTGTACGACACAATGCATTTCGTGGTCATCGGAATTCAGTTAACAAATTATTAAAAACTTAATGTCCGATTTAATCGACTTTTCACAATATGAACATATCGAAAATTTCATAAATATTCTGTGTAATAGTTTCATTTTATGGAACACGAAGTTAAATACTCGTTAAATTATCATTAATGTAAATAAAATCCACTAACTATAAAACAAAGAACAGTCGATAGTCGATGGTAGGTCACAGCAAATGCCAGTAGTGCTCCATATTACTAGTGAGGTGTACAAGTTGGAATTGAGTCCCCCAAGAAGATAATTCCCAAAGACAGAAACTTACATTTCAAATTTTCGCGAACCGATCACACATATGTGACCTTAAAGAAAATCTACATCGATTTTTCCTACAACAAATTCACGAAGTTCTACAACAACTTTTGTTTGGCTTTTCATGCATTTCTTTGGTTAATTCAGATTAATTTCATAGTCAACAACTTTACCGTTGATTTGATTGGCAAATACAGCTGCACGATGATGTTGTCATTTTATGTAAGTAACTAAAATAACTTAGAATTGAATGTAAAAATTCACTAATCATTTATTTAGGCTCAAGTAACGATGGTATATGCCATAATTCTTGAACCTAAACTTTTGGAACTGATAAATAAGTGTGAAAACAGCTTTTGGTCAGAATACAGCGCCGGTGTCGAAGCACGACAAAAAATTGTTACTAAATCGAAAATATTTTTGAAAATTAATTTTGTTTTCCTTATTACTTGGCTAATTTTGTCTGTAATGATGTTACCAACATTTGGTGATCACAAAGAATGGGTTCTTGTTTCGATAATTTTTGAGAAACATTTTGGAACTTGGGCGATAATTCTTGATTGGATTTATTTTTCGACCATGCCGTTTGTGCTATTTTCGTCAATTCGGTTGACCGGGGCTTTGTTCTACGCAACACTAATGTTCCACGTGCAGATGTTTCTCATTAACGAACATATTTTGCAAATTTCTGACAATTGTGAGGGTTCAAATGGTCAAGCATCTTTTCACTGTACAATATCTCAGAAATTGCGTTTTTGTATCGACCATCACGTTTGCATGAAAAGGTAAAAGCAAAATGTAATTCCTTCCGTTTTAACGACGTTTTTGCAGCATAATAAAGATGCTTCTTCGAATGGTTCGTCTGGCGATGGCAGTATTTGTGATCCTGGGTGCTCTGTGTACTACTTCGATGATATTTTTCTTTTTTAACGTAAGTTTTTCGTCATGTCAGAAGAATTTTCTAACAGTAGATATTTAAAATTTCGAATCATTCGTTTTAGAATGAAGGAAACATGAGCACCATTTTGATAGTTCGTTCGGTTTTAATGATCACTTTGAACATCCAGATTGTTTCCATCTTCTGTGTGACAGGACAAATGCTTCTGAATGAGGCAAGTTTCAACAGAAGAAACCAATTACCGCATATTTACCCATTAATATTTCAGACTACTAAAATTTTTGATATTTTATCATTTTGTTCGTGGTACGAATGGAATGCAGGAAATAAACAGATTCTTTTAATTTTTTTGTCAAATAGTCTAAAACCCTTTGGATTTACCTTCGCTGGAGTCACTTTAGACTGCAAATTTGCACTTTCCGTAAGTTGAAAACGAGATAAAATAATTATGTCTAAAGAATATTTACAGATATTTCGTACGGGATTCAGTTATGCTCTCATTCTTTATCAATTAGAAAACAACTAATTCCAAACAAATATTACTGGCAATCCGTATTATACATATTCAGGGTCATTATAAATGATTGTCCTATTGCAGTTGGCGTTGAAAACAAAAATTTTGGATGTGCCGCCAGCCTCGCAACGTTAGACAAACTAGTAGACAGATTTACACTACCGCCGGTAGCGCCACCTATCGGCGATACTAGTCCCACTCATGTTATGAAGCTTGCGGCACATTCAACTACGTTACCAACGCCTACTGCGATGGGACAATCATTTATAATGAATAACCCTGTATTATAAAGTAAATAATGTGTATAGACTAACTGTCTAAGTGTAATGTACAATTGCACCTCCTCATCTGATGTACCTCATTTAAAAATATTTTTTTAAATAAATTTTGTAATAAATATTTAAAATAAATACGCAAGCATGAAATGTGCTTCAAGTACACAACGGTGAGGAAGGTAGATTTTTCACACTTCTGAAATTATTGTTAGACAATCGTATAGAATTCCATGTAAAAATTTGTATTTTACACAAATTCACTGTTACGCAAATATTCTTAACTTGTACACAAATTATTGATAACTTGCATCAAATAAATCGGTAACATTATATTGCAGTTTTTACTTTTCGAAATAGTATATGTATTATGATACAGGTTTATAAGGAAGCCTTTAAAGCACTCGTGACGGGTTTAAAAGACCACGTAAGTGCTTTAAAGACCCTTATACACGTGTATCATACCCCATTTTTCATAATAAACTTAAAGTCGGCTTTATCTTAACGTGACTTTAATGGATTGTTTCAACAATATGTTTCTATGGTAAATGGTAAACTTTAATGTTAAAGTAACTTTAGGCTGATTATGAAATTGGGAGTTAGTGTCAAGAACCGAGTTTATGAGTCAGGTATAATAAATAGTATATTATTCAACGAGTTCGTGTGTAAATTGGGCTCTTTATTGCATGAGTGGCCCACGAGTGCCATAAAGAGCCCAATTTACACACAAACGAGTTGAATACGACATTTTTTTGTTCGGCGAGCCCCTTAAAGGCTCCAAATAGCTTAAAATCTTTAAAATTAGTTTGACGTTTCGTTTTGACAAGTTGTGACATTTATCAAAATCAGTTTACACAGGAGAAAATTCTAAGCAATTTTACAATAAAAATGTTGAACTTTTGTTAAATTATATTTCTCAAATCTTCAAGGAGAAATAGTCGCAATTCCACATAACTCAGCTTCACATATTGAATGTAATAAAGGATCCAGAGATTATCATGACACTGGTAGTGGCAGCAATTGCGTAGTATAGACTTTTTTGATGGTTTCGTTCAATAAACGCTTTCAACATAGATACTTTGATGAAATAAAACTAGAAAAATTCTGTTTTGTCCAACATCACAGCTAAGGAATTCTTCCAATAGAAGTCCATTCGTTGATAATAATCCTGCAAATGCAGCTTACGAACAAATGGTTATTGAAAAATTTACTTCTAGTCCAAGAGTTATTAGCTTCTTTATTATCAAATACTTTCGTTTTAATCAACCTGTAATTGCTGATATAAAAGCTTTGTTAAAAAAATTCTGTCAAAAAATAAAATGATGAACATTTTTTGAGCTGCAATTTTTTTTAATTGTTTTTAGTCTTCTACGTTGTTCCACAACCTCATAGGTAAAATTTCGGCACATTTTAAAAATACACCCTGTATATCATACATATTGTATAAATCGTACACCAATGCGGTTTCCTTGTTTTAAAGCATATAAAGCATAAATTATAAGCGATTCAAAATGATTGTGGCCAAGTATGGCAACTATGTACGAAAATTTATGTGGCAACTGTGTGGGTAGGGTAGAGGTGACATTTCTTTTACAGTTCATAGGCGTGCAATTTTGAAAGTTGTCAAATCAATGTGCAATGGAATTAAAAAAATCAAATGCACGCTTATGAAATGTCATACACATATTAACTCTACCCCATTCACATAGTTGCCACATACATTTTCTTACATAGTTGCCATACATGGCCACAATTATTTTGAATCACCCAATATTTCCTATAGGTTACTTCGCATTGGTGTACATTTTTTCAGTACACGGCATGTTTTTGATCTCGACAATCGTCTCGATCAAAAATCCCATGCCTAATAGGGGAAAAAAATTACATTTCCTAACTTATTGCACAAATAGCTATTTTAACATGTATTTGTGAAAAAAAAAATCTGGCATCTTCATCATTTTTCAAAGATTTTGTTTACAAGTCCAAAATATTGCAGATTTCTTAATTAATGCTAGACGTAGAATCATGCAGTTTTGCGTTTGATTCGTAACAATTAATTCTACCGGGTGATCAAGAAGGACTGTTTAAGTTGGCAATACAATTAAGAACATTTTTTTATTCGGCTATTTACAACACTGCAACCGGATATATTTTGTGGGTTTATTTGACAGATATCTGACATAGCATTAATAACGACAAAATGGTAGGTTATGAGAGTAAAAATTAATGGCAAAAAGAAATCAAACTTGGAATTCGGAATAATAATCTAATAATTAACTAAAGGAAATTCTCGAAGTGGTCCCCATTTGGCTCTAAACATAAATTAACTCTTCTCTCAAACGATTCACCGGCATGTTTAATTTAATTTGAAATGTCAAATTTGACTTGTTACTGATGCGGCTGTCAGTGTGAAGCCGTCAACAACCGGAAGATACTCTAGTTGTACCATTTAAAAATAAAATTCAGCATTACCAACTTAAACAGTCCTTCTTGATCACCCCGTATAATTTCTTATTTCAAGTGGAAGTAAATTTTGACGCCTCTGCCATTTTTTCTGCAAAACACATATTTACATTTTTCTGGTGTACTGCTAGAGATAGATTCGTCCAGTTTTCGGTATTCGATTCTTCACAGTCCAAAGCTAGACAAAACAGTTTCCATACTTGACCTGACTCAGACGGTAATACAGTTGTCGCCTTTAAGAGCAAGATCAAATCCCGGCGCATCCACCACTTTCGCCACGCGCAATATATTTGTAATTTTTCACCTAATATTAGAAACAGAAAAATGCAACTTCTTGCATGCAATGCGTCACTATTAAGTCTGCAAAATGCGGCTTCTGTGTTTAATCCAGTTCAAGCAACGACGGAGCTATTATTATTTTTGTGGAGACGAGAACACAATTAATTATAACTGGAAAACTGGAAAAATGCCATGTTTCAGTATTTCGATTTACATGAAATGTCCTTTTCTTCTGAGTGAACCAAAAATGTAATTTTCATGATGTTGACGCCAAAATACACTAAGTGAGTTGGAACAGTTGTCAGAAATATTTACACGTTGCTCCATATACTATGGGAGCAATGCATAAATTGGCAATTAACAGCTGAAATATAAACTACGTCAATTTGTAAACGTGGGGTCAGGTCAGTAACCTTTTGAACAATAAAGATGGCGTAAAACGTGACGTTGATTTTTCATGCACTTACAAATTCATTTAATTAATTGGCGAAATTGATGAACATAAATTTCAGATTTTTTTTTTGTATTCAATTTTATACATCTATGTAGTCACTTTTATTTAATTTTGTGATATCATGTTAGTTTTTCAAAAACTGTAATCCTTAGATCTTTTTTATTGCTTTATTGTGCTCTATTTCATTTTCAAATCCTTCTACTTCTAACTTTTTATGTGTTATTGATTGGCAGCAACACATTCTTGATGATGGCACTGATGAATTAACAAAACAAATCGTTTTTATTGAAGTGAAACTTTTTATGGGAGGGTCTTGAAATTCTGATCGGCAACCTTTTTGTGTGACGAAAAGTGGTGGGGGTAAACACTATGCGGTCGACGAGAATGCATTTAGCGCGTAGCCAAAGCATTGGCACAGCTGCGCTGGCGCGTGAACAGAAATTGCGGCGGCCCCAGATGTCAGGTTCAATGTTCAAACGTGCAAAATAGCAAAATAATAGTTCTTTTCGATATAAGGACGCTGTCACATTATTTTTCAGGTCAGGTCAGGTGTAGTCGGCGTTTTAATTTTCAATATTTAAAATCCGCGCTTAAAGAGTTAGGGGCGGAGCGTGCTTTGGCCACGCGCTAAATGCATTCTCGAGTGGGTCGAGTGGGAGCAGTGTCTCGCACAACGGTTGCGCCAATAGTTCCATCTCACTTAAATGTAAGTTAATCTGTTTGACACGATACAAACATCCCTTAAAATTGTGTATACTTCTGTCTTTGTCACACTCACGGCAATTATCGATAATGTCCTCTCTTTAATTTGGAGTCTTAAAAATGAACAATGAGTTACGCATTTCGATATTGTTTAGTGTTATCGTTGTTTATAATTTATTTTCTTCATTAAAATATACAATTTTGTTGTGAATATGCTATTTAAAAGTGATTGATTAATAATTACAATGTTTCCCTGTAATACAAAAGTTTCACTTCTATCGTGCGTCTTTACGACACATTCTGTTTTTTTTTTATTAGTTGGGAATGTGTCAATATTTACGACAGATTTTATAGCAATGATCTAACGTGAAAATATTATTTCATAATTTTTATTTACAAATATATCAAAAAATGAATGTTCATTTAGACACGTGTACAACTCACAAAAGCAATTTCTATGTTAAACATGGACTGAAAATTTTACAATACCGGAACTGTGCTGATCAAATAATTGATATCCATGAGCTGATCGTTTTCCAAGTGAATTTTAAATATTTGAAGAGGTCACTGCTGTTTGCTTCGCCTTCAACACGCTACTTCATTTCTAGAACTCTTCTACGAGTTTGCACGTAATAATTTTTTAATAATCATTAAAATTAAATGATCATGATTGTTTTCAATCGCGTATGATTTTAAACTAGTTCATCACACAATTTAATTTAAAATAATAATTTTGTAAAATATTTTATCAAACACCTGCCACTTAAGTAGAGTCATAATTGTTCTCGCTTCAGACCAGTGAAGAGTTCTATAAGTCACGCGTGTGTGTTATAAGCTTATAAGTGTCGTAACTCACGTGTAAATTATTTACATACCGTCGTCTATAAGTCACCCGTATGTTATAACTCATAACTCACGTGTGAATTATGACTGCAATTGTACATTTATGTATTTGCAATAATTGTTCTAGCTGTTGGATAAAATTTTGTATGCCATTCGTGTGTTATGTTCAATAAGTCACTGAAGACTTATAGCCAGCATAACACACTCGTACAGTCGCGATCAATACATTTCGGACACTAGTCTCATCGTGCTGTCATACATTCTAAAACGACCTTTATGTATTAATAACCTTAAATTTGATTGTGTCAATTTTGAAAATGTGAATGTCAGATTTACCCACAAAACATTCAAGAATCAGACAAATGGAATAGAACGAGGTTTTAATTAATAAAAAATAAATAAATAAAAACCATAAACTTAATATTTTGTCATCGCTCATATTGACAAATTGTAGATAAATTTGACAACAATTTCATCATTCATGTGTGACAATTTCAATAAAGCATGATTTAGAGTAATTTTTTTTTATGTGACAGAAAAATGATGTCCAAAATTTAATGATCGCAATAGTACCATAAATAACTATTTTTGTTCGACACTGTCAGAATTTGAGAATTTTCTCTTGTGTCATTTTGATAAACATCACAACTTGTCAAAACGAAACGTCAAGCTAATTTTAAAGATTTTAAGCGATTTGGAGCCTTAAGGGGTTCGTCGAACAAAAATAGTTATTTATGCAACAAGTGAGTAAAGTAATACTTTTTTTTATGAGAAGTAAAAAGCCGAGTAAAAAAAAGATACTCTACTAACGAGTTGCATACAAAAATTTTTTGACGCCCGTAAGTTTAGATAACAATTTTTTCGACACTCAAAATTTGAAAATTTTCTCCTGTGTGAACCCGAGGACCTTTAAAACGCTCGTTTTACTCACGTTTTAAATTGGCCCACTCATGCCAAAAACATCCCAATTTATATACGAACTCGTTAAAAAAACTACTAACTATGAATGAAAAATTTTATAATTGCGTTAAAAAATGGTACGCTAGGGCACTTTTTTTAACGCAAAAGCGTGCAAAAATGAACCGCTATGGCACTTTTTTTAATGCTTCTTGACCGACTCAAAAATCACATATTTTATGAACGCAAACGAATGAAAAAACTTGCACTTTTTTTGACGGACGTTAAAAAAACCTTGTGTTTAACTCGTTCGTGTGTAAATTGGGCCTTTCTTGGCACTCGTGGGGGTTTAAAACCCTCGTTTCACTCGCGTTTAAAAATGGCCCACTTGTAAGACAAAAGGCCCAATTTACACACGAACTCATTAAATAAATAACTAATTATACGCCCGCTGGTACTTTTAGGATAAGTAACTAGGCAATAACATTTGAGATTCTCCTCCACTAAAACTCGTTCAAACATTTATTTGTCAAACGTAAGTACTAACAATTATATTAATTAAATCTTATTCTGGTTTAGCCTTGTCCTTCGTATTGACGCACCCTAAAACACAACCTGTAAGTTTCTTATTACACAACAATCAAGTCGTACCTTTGGTTGACTTCTCCCATCCAATAAAAACTTTGTTTTTCTTATTTTCCTGTTCCAGCCACTTGTGCAACGGTTTAAAGTACTCCAATAAAGCACTTGCATCCATGGTTCTTTGACCAGTGAGAACCTCAATCGCATCGGGCCAAGGTCTCGACGAACCTAACTGAAGCATTTTCCTGAAAACGTCAGATTAAATCATCGTATTACATCATCTGGTCTGTCTCACTTAAGAGCATTTCCTGCTTCAGTGTTTTGATAAATGTCACATTCGTGCAGAGGCTTGGAAGGATCATTTGCATCATATTGTCCAGCCTTCTCGCAAACAGCTCTGTGGAACTGGAACTGAATGACGAAACTCACAAAATACCTAAAAAAGAATTGCGCAAAATTCGAAAACCTAATTAAGTACCAGACAAATACCTAATGTATGGTACGCTAGCGATGATGTGATATTTAGCCGCAGGGTCAAAGTCTTGATCGGTTCTGTTGACAGGTGGTTCTACTCCTTGGTACTTCTCCCTCAGCTCCCACCACTTGCAGTTGTACTCATCTGGTGTGATTTTCCCCTCGAACACGTCCCACCTCCACAGGTCCATCAAGTACCCGAACGGCAGGAACACGATTTTGTCAAGTCCAATCTGAAAAATTGACTCACTTGATAGTTTCACAAGAATCGGAAACACACCTGGAACAGATTGTTCAAGACGTTTTCAGGATCGTCGCTTTCGGATTTGAGGAGGCCAATCTTGCGGAGATGCTTGCGTGATTCCACAGACAACGAGATCAAATCGCCGACGGCTTCGTGAAAACCTGAAAAAAGAATCTGAAGAGGAGATTCTCTGGAAGACAAAATTGGTACCGCTGTTGGCGCCACGTCTGAATTTGACTGGTTGGTTCTTGTACTGGATGAAGTACTCCACGTGACCCATCTCGTGGTGAGCTGTTGTAAAGTGTTCCATTGTGATTGCAGTGCACTGTTTGATTCTGAAATCCTTGCGGTCGTAGAAGTCCCAAGCGGAGGCGTGACAGACCATCTCCCTGTCTTTAGGTTTTTCCAAAATTGAACGCTCCCAGAATGTCTGGGGCATCTCTGTCAAATTGATTGACTTGAAGAAGTCTTCAGCCGTTCTGAAAATTTTGTCCACTGTGTAGTTCTAGAACCAGAGGGATTAAAACAAACCACCAAATTCTCTTGAGTACTGACTTGCGCTCGTAGTTCCGCTGTCAAATCCACTTCCTCTTTGTCAGGATATGGTAGATTAAATTGGGCCACGTTTCGCCACCTCTGAGCCCACATGTTTCCTAAAAACTCCAATTACTTTCTACTCGCACTCCTCCAAAGATCTTACCTAAGAGATGAGCCGGAATTGGTCCTTTCTCCGAGACCACATCTCCGTACTTCTTCTTCAACTGGAACCTCACGTAAGCATGGATCTGCAAGTAGAGCGGCTTCAACTGTTCCCACAACGACTCGATTTGTTGTCTGAACTGGGGATCTTCGTAACCATCCAACCAACTCTCCGCTGTGTTTGTAAAATTGTTCAAACGCGCCGCCTCGTTGGACAAATCCACGTACTCTTCAAACAACAGTCTGCAGTGGGGCCCCACAGCGTTCCTCCACTCCACCCAAACATGTTTCAACTCTTCCGGATTGCGAGAGTTCGCAAGAGTTTGAGTCAACTCGGGTTCTAGAGCTAGATCGCACGTGGAGTTGTTGTCGAAGGCGCAGATCTTCGCCGTTGAGTAGATTTTTTCCATCTCGCTGGTGATTTTGTTCAGTCGGTTTAGTTTCTCTTCGGGGAGGGCGTCCGAGCCCAGTTTGGAGTACTTCTTGAACTGGCGCTTGAGGTCGTAGTCTGAGAACGTGTTCCAGTTGAATTTGATCACTTCCAGCCAGTTTTCCTTCCGCTCTTTGGCCACCTCCGCACTCACCGCTAACTGAACAGACGTTTTCAACACAGTTTGGTGATTTTCAACAGACGTACCTGATGCTGCAGATTTGCGTCGGTGATGTTTGAAGCGTAGGCCCAATGGGCCAGAGTCAATCTATTGTTTTGTTCTTCTGTTTTCTTGTTTAGGAGTTGGATGAAGTCTCGCGCTCTTAGTTCTTCCTCTTCTATCTCTGGATTCGTGGTAAATCCAGTGCGACAGCATAGCAGCACCAGAAGTAACAGTGTTGTGGTACCCCTCATCCTATCATTGTTGGAAAATTTTTGAGAGGATTTAAGCGTTAAGGAAAAAATGTTTTGGTGCTTTCTTGCAAAACTGTTACATGGTTCTGGTTCATCATCATATCATATAACTAGATACCTAATCATTTCATAATTAACATTTCTCCAGACGGAATAAATTTATCAATTAGCAATACGATAAGATACAAAATAAAATGATAAAAATTAACTCCAAGTTTTAAAACACAGATTGTTACTGTTTTATCGATACTGTTTTGCATAAACAACTTTTGACATAAATTACAGGTTGCTAATTACACGAGCACCTTGAAAAGATTTTTAGCACAAATTCTGCTAAAAATAAAAATTGTTTATCTTACCTAAAACATGAAATGACACAAAAATTTGGATTTGTTTTTTTTTAAATTTATGGAATTAAATTCTACGTCAAAACGTGTCAATTATGTCAAAAAATATAAAAATTAGTTTGACATTGTAATTTTTTCCTTCAACATAAGCCAGGTTACAACGTATTTATACAGGGTGTTTCTGAAATAGGTGCATTAATTTTAACTGGTAATAGAACTCGTCAAAAGGAACAACTTTTCTATCTACCATTTTGCCGAAAAACGATATTTAATTCCAAAAAAAAATTGGAGAGATTTTTCACTAAAATAGCCCTACGCCACTAAATACTGCAATGGCTAATTGAGATCAGCGCTAATATGAAAAAAACCTCCATTTTCATCCAGAAAACGTGTTTTAACGCAGAAATCGAAATTCAAAGAAATCTACCCGTATAGCAAAAAATTCACTTCGTAAGAATCTGGTTGTTTCAGGTTTTTAGGTAGCTTAGTTTTGGAGATATGAACGGTTTTAGGAAAATCTTTCCGACTTTTTTAAGCCGTTACCCAACGTTTTTTGCCAAAATAGCAGAGAGAAAAGTTGTTCCTTTTGATGAGTTCTATTACCAGTTAAAATTAATGCACCTATTTCAGAAACACCCTTTATAAAAAAATGTTTATAATTTGAAATTATTCTATTTTTATAATTTCCAAGCAAAATTAGACAATCTTTTCATTGAAGCGGAAATGTTTAGCAAGCAATAATATTTATTTCACCAAGAGTGTTAACTAGTACACAATTATGCTGACAAATAACTAATAATCAGCTCAAGCATTTCATGCTTTAGTATTACGATTTATCCTCATTGTTTATTGAGAATGTTATAAATAATCGGCAAAGAGATTAGCAAAAAATTCCTTTCACTACAACTTTAATTTTTAAATGAAATTTTTGCATTAAAACTACAAAAACCGCAAGACTAATTCAAGGTTTTGCTTTACACAAAGTATTAAAAAGGAATTGCTTACATAACATGCATTAAAAAATCTTTATCCCTCGCCATGGTTGACGACACAAGAAGATAAAACTAATAACCTGGTGCGCAACAATTTTATCAAGTTGTGAACCAAAACAGGTCTTTCGAAGAACACAAATTCGAAATAAAAATATTGGACAAGATTTATTTAGGCGTAATTGGCAATAATAAAAAAATGTTATGAGAGTTAGAACAATTATCACTTAGGTGTTAGTTTGCAAGTTGAAAAGCTGAATGCAAGATTAAAAATGAAAAGTGCAAATTTTGGAAGTAGACTTACGTTGACGTAGCTTCTTACTGAGCCGACTGTGAATCACGCTGTTGTTGTCTTCAGTTTTATAACAAGATCTAGTGCTCACCAACCGTCAAGACCGGTTAGGATGGCCAACGACCGCAACCCAACAACAAACTAATCACATTTCACTCTTTGCACAACTATTAGCAAACTAAACAAAACTGGTACCGCCTAGTAAAAATCGAGTACCGCAAAGATCGCCGATTTCATAACAGCGACATTGGTGTCATGAGTTTATCAGTGGTTTGTTTTGAGGCCAATTACTCTAGTGAGACGAAGGACGTACTCTAAACGCAATTATAGATTTTATGTGTTGGAGCAAACCTGGGTCAAGTTGACGTCGGACTGGTCCGTTCTGGTGGATGGACTGGTTTGTGGTACTCGAGTACTACTCGTACTGCGACACTCTGCCGTGCCAGACACTCCGCAAATTGAAGTCACCTTGATTGAAGGTGCAAATTAATTCTGCTAAACGCAGAGTGGACATAAAAAATAAATACTACATGATTCAGAGCAAGATAACTAATGTTTTATTTGTTCTCAAATGCATGCGACGGTACTCATTTGGACTTCGTTTTGGTCTTGGTGCACACTGTAAGATAAAAATAAGATTCGGGAGTGTCATCGGTCACGTTTCACCTTTCGTTGACTTTTCCCATCCAATAAAAGCTCCAGTCTTTTTATTCTCCGCCTCGAGCCAATTTTGCAGTGGTTTAAAATATTCCAGCAGAGCAGTACCATCCATGTGTCTTTGACCGGTGAGGACTTCAAAAGCATCAGGCCAAGGTCTCGACGAACCCATCTGAAGCATCTTTCTACAAAAATAAGACAATCAAATGGAGTCCCATTTCAAGGTACTGAGCTACTTGAGAGCATTTCCTGCTTCGGTACTGCGATAAATATCGCACTCGTGCAACGGTTTGGTTGGGTCGTTGCGGACAAATTGTCCAGCTTTTTCACAAAGGGCTTGGTGGAATTGGAATTGGATCACAATACTTACAAAATATCTGAAATTGTGAATGTTAGAGTTGACCAAAACTCTCGATGGTAGTACCTCAAGTAAGGAATGCTCGCAACGGTGTGAAATTTCGCGGCAGGATCAAAATCTTCTTCGCTCCTCTCTACTGGAGGCTCAACTCCTTGATATTGCTCCCTCAACTCCCACCACTTACAATTGTAGTTGTCTGGAGTTGTCTTTCCTTTGAATACGTCCCTTCTCCACAAATCCATCAAATAGGTGAACGGAAGCATTACAATTTTGTCCAATCCCATCTACAAAAATAGTACTAACTAAATGTTTTATTAACAAGGGAGCACCGAACCGAAAACAATGTGTTCATAGTACTTTCGGGATCGTCGTCCTGGGATGTCAGAAGTCCAATCTTGCGCAAATGCTTACGGGATTGGACTGACAGCGAGATCAAATCTCCCACAGCTTCGTGGAAACCTAGAACGCGATTTGTAGATTTGTTTGAGACTATACTGAGTCGTACCGTTGTTAGCGCCTTTTCGATAAGTGATGGGTTGGTCCTTGTACTGGATGTAGTACTCCACGTGTCCCATTTCATGATGGGCCGTTACGAAATTCTGAATTGTAGTTTCGGTACACTGTTTAATGCGGAAGTCTTTACGGTTACCGAAGTCCCAAGCTGAGGCGTGACAAACAATTTGTCTGTCGGCAGGTTTTTTCAAAATCGAATTCTTCCAGAAGCTTTCAGGCAGTGCCGTTAGATTAATTGATTTAAAAAAATCTTCAGCCGTTTTGAAAATTTTCAAATAGGTGTAGTTCTAGTGGAAAAGTAATGTGAATAAGAGATACTTGTGGATTTTTTCATCTACATACCTGTTTCTTTAGTTCTTCGGTTAAATCTTCATCTCGTTTGTCGGGAAAAGGTAAAATGAATTTCGCCAAGTTCCGCCACGATTGGCTCCACATGTTTCCTAAAACATGACGTCCATCTCTAGACCAGTTCGAATCTTGTCAAGTACTCACCTAAGAGATGGGCAGGAATAGGACCCTTTTCTGTCACCAGATCTCCATATGTTTTGCGTAGATGAGTCCTCACGTAAGCATGAATCTGCAAATAGAGAGGTCTCAACTGCTTCCAAAGTTCTTCAACTTTGTCCATAATCTTGGAGTCCTCGTAACTGTGCAACCATTGGTCACTGGTGTCCGTGAAGTTACCTAAACGAGCAGCTTCGTTGCCAAGCTCCACATACTCCGAGAACAAATTCTTGCAATGTGGCCCCACAGCATTGCGCCATTCGACCCACACGTGTTTCAGTTGATCGGGATTTCGTGAGTTTGCCAGTATATTGACCAGATCTGGTTCTAGAGCCAAATCGCACTTGGTTGGATCGTCGAAAGCACAAATTTTTGACGTGGAATAGATTTTTGTCATCTCGCTAACAATTGTGTTGTATCTCTTGATTTTATCTTTAGGTAGAGATCCAAGGCCCAGATGGGAATTTTTTTCAAACTGTCTTTTAAGGTCGTAGTCTTGGAAAGATTGCCAGTCGAACTTCATCAGTTCTTGCCAGTCCTGTTTTTCCTCTTCACTGAGTTTGGAGGTTACTGTTATCTGCCAAGATTTTTTCAGATTAGTAAAAGTTACACAAGGGTTTGAGGACTGTAGTACCACTTGCTGTAAGTTGGAGTCTGTGATGTTAGAATCGTAACCCCATTTTGCCATTTTTAATCTGTAGGTTCTATCTTCACCTCTTTTGTTTAGTCCATCTAGAAATTTTTTAGCTCTTGCCTCTTCGGCACTCAGACTGGCACAATTGTGCACAAAGAGTATTGTCAGATAAAATGCAGGATTCATCTAAAATAAATATGCTTAAAAATTAATTTGTATGAATATATCAAAAAGTAAAGAAAAAACCTCATTTACAATAAACCCTATAACAAGCCTACAAAGCACTTGTCAACAAATTCAAAGTTAATGCAAACTATTTTGCACGGGGACAAAGAAGTGTATTATTTGTTTAAAACAAAAATTGGTCTGCAGCAGCAGTAACTTTCTCATAAAGATCTGACAAGCGTTAAATTGGATATGGTTTTATAATAAACATATAATAATTTTTCTTTATGGCTTCTGTAGAGATAAGAATACCGTAATTACTTTTTGCAATCGAAAACGAACTTACAACAATATGTAGAGACGGTGGATAATCGTTTATTAAAAAAAAAAAGACGAAAATCAAAGCGTTAAATGTTAGTAATTTATCTAAATGAGATTGGGTTTTTATGTGCAATAAATGAAGTGTAAAGAAAACTGTTGTTTACCTACGTAATAGTTATTTATTTAACGAGTTCGTGTGTAATTTGGGCTTTTTTTTGGCATGAGTGGGCCAGTTTAAAACTCGAGTGAAACGAAAGTTTCAAACGTCCACGAGTGCCAAAAAAGCGCAAGTTACACAAAAACGAGTTGAATACAACGTTTTTTTGTTCGACGAGCCCCCCCAAAGGCTCCAAATGGCTGAAAATCTTTAAAATTACCTTGACGTTTCGTTTTGACAAGTTGTCAAATTCATCAAAATCCGTTCACACAGGAGAAAATTCTCAAATTCTGACAGTGTCGAACAAAAAAACTTATTACAACATAATATAATCATCTTAACATGTTATAAAAAACAAAATTTATACAGGGTGATTTTTAAAGTTGTGCAGATATTTTAATCACGAGCTACTGGCTTCATGTAGAACTCCGAAAAAATGTTTAAAAAATTCTATGTCAAAAAATAAATGTCATTTTTTTTTAATTGCTTTTAGTCTTCTACGTTGTCAAACAACCTCGTAGGTAAAATTTCGGCACATTTTAAAAATACACCCTGTATATTATATTTCATAAAACGTACACGTATGCGGTTTCCTTGTTTTAAAGTATATTTCCTAAAGGTTACTTCGCATTGGCGTACATTTTATAAAACATTATATACAGGGTGTATTTTTAAGATGTGCCTAAAAGCAATTTAAAAAAATTGTAGCTCAAAAAATAAATGTCATTTTATTTTTTGACATAGAATTTTTTAAATAGATACTTTTTCCGAGTTCTACATGAAGCCAGTAGCTTGTGGTTAAAATATCTGTACAACTTTAAATAACACCTTGTATCTGTGTAGGTATACCTCGGGCGCTTATAATGAAAAGATTACTGAAGATATTTTGATGGGGTTTTCGCTGATAGCTAGATTGTTTCTTCAGCTTCAATTTTAATGAAAACAATAGCATCATTTTGCAAGGGGGCTGAATAGTAATGAAAAGTGTGAAGCAAGTCCGAGAATTCCTGTAGAACCATTCGGGGTAGCGCTGTATTTACAAAGCATCCTAAAGGCATTGTTTACTCCGTTGGTCGAAATTTGTAACAACAGCAATTTTTTGTATGTGCGTGAGCTATTGCATTTACATTTATATGCTTTAATTCGGTGTAGGCTGTGTGCTGGTAGGCGGGATCAGAGGTGTAGTAAGGTTCTCGATAAAAAATAAGGTAACGACAACGGTTGCGACGAATATGTCCATCTCATTTAATTTGACGTATTGTTAAATTAATGTGCTTGACACATAAAATTTCAAGTCACAAAAATCCCTAAAAAAAGTGCCCTTCTGTCTTTGGCACACTCACGACATTTATCGATAATGTCCTCTATTTTAATTTGGAGTCTTAAAAATGAACAATGAGTTGTCGCTACCTTATTTATCATCGAGAACCTTAAGGTGTAGAACACATCAGCGCTCGCAGTGTTGCTAGTAGGAACAATTGGTTCGCTTTCAAGGCAGGTGTTTACATGACCGTTCAATCAATTTTTGTTAATAATTCCCATTTTTTCGTTTAGGAACGTTTTTACTTTGATTTTTGAATTTTGCCGTTGTAAAAACCTATTTACAGAAAAGTCGGCGCCACAATACAGCGATTTCTGTAATTGTTGCCACATTTTAATTACAAATGAGCAATTTCAAAGCGAAAATTTCGGATCGGAAAGTTTTTACAGTGGTTTTTGAAATTTGCTGGTATAAAAATGGATTTACAGAAAAGTTGCCGCCTCAAAACAGAGATTTCTGTAATTGTCCCCACATTTTAATTACAAATGAAAAAGTTTAACGACAAAATTTTTATTCCCAGTCACGACTTGGACTGTATGCGCTGATGCCTATTGATTTTGGATAACAATTGGTCCGGAGAAAAACCGATTGATGTGATTTTTTTTCTCTTGCTTCTGTTCCAGCTCGGTTTTAAATTAAAATAACGTTTAAGAATAATTAAAATACCGCCCAGCAACGCCATTTCACTGATGAGCAGCGCGACGCAGACTTTGGAACAAAATTTGAATTTTAATTTGGAAAACTCTGTCATTATGGACCGAAGCTCAGCTTATTATACTTACATTAAATTATAAAAAAAGAAAACCAGACAAATGCAATGAGTCCAAAAATTATTGCTCTGGTTCTAATAAGCGCCGGCACCTTGTGATAACTGAAAATAAAATAACTAGGATTTCCCTTGCCATTCAACGTGGAAACGTTGCAAGCATTCGGGGCACTTTTCCAGATTCCGCATTATTATCGGAAATTTTTGCATTGTAAATTAAAAATGTTATGTAATTATGTTTATTAAATTTTTAATAATAGAAAACATAACTAGTCTACTTGATAAAGATTAAAGCGAAGAACAATCAAGCATTATTATTGTTCTAAGTCCGTTTTATAGAAAGTTAATATGGAAAATCTACAGAAAGTGGAATTTTTGACAATTTTTTAAAGAACTATCCTAAGAAGATTAAAGTAAAAGACTTTTATTTTTGCTATATCAGTTTTCAGACGTGGTCTTAAGGCTTATACGAGTATCCTGTATGACATTGTTAATGGAGAATAATTAAGGTAATGTAATGAAGGTGATTTCCTTTCTAATTTTTTTTAACGAGTCTAGAATAATTGTATTCATAGATAACGAGTGTTTAAAAATAAAACTGGTCAAGAATCCAGTGGAAACAAATGCGAATTGAGGACGCAGTGCCTCATAATAAATATTTTATACTTTAGCCAAATCACACACTTTGAATATGTGCCAAATATGTCCACGCTAAACATAGCCCCACTAAATCTTCTGAAAATGAAAGAAGAAATAATTTATTATACCTTAGTATAAATGGTATTGAAAGTGTCCACTACCTCCTTCATGATATATTCTTATTTTCTTTGTTATTCCACTTATAACATTTTGACGAAGATTAAAATGTAAGGTTAGAGATAGAATTGCAAGGAGTAAAATCACATGAACGTGGGGGTCATGGAATCTCTACATTTCGACTGGCGAGCTGATTATGAAAAGATTGTCTTATTGCATCCAAGTGTCTCGAGGACAATGAGGTGTTGCTTCATCTTGTTGAAAATATTCCCCTTGTAGCTCATCATCAAGCGATTCTTCAAACAATGATTGTACCTACCTACCATTTCCTCTAGCTACCGAGCTACAGTTACAGTCTAAATTTATCACCATATTAATTTGGTTTTTTTGCATTGATGTGAGTTATTACAAAAAAAAAAATGGTTCTAGTATTCTCATTCAACTAAAGGGTACCACACACCAAGTTTCTCCGGATGTAAAAAGGATTTAACAAATTTGTGCACTCCATGTTATCATTCATATTCATCAGTAACAAGTTTTATTTAGGAATGGAACATCATGATGGAGTATGTTTAAAAATCATTGAATAAGTGTCGGATAGTCCAGCTACGAGTTCTGGCTCATGTAAATACAGTGTCCCAGAACTGTCTCCTCAGAGAAAAAAAGGGAGTATTTGCAAATGTGATAATCTGAATTTTAAACAAACAAAGAAAGAAAGTTCTATCTCAGGTCATAATAGAGAAAAGACATCCTAAACTTGACCAATCAAAGTTGAGCACCATCGCCGGGATTTCGAATTTCGCATTTTGTTGCGATATCAATAATCATTTTTGCTGTCTAGCAATTTATCCGCTTTTTAGTAATACCTAAGGACGAGCTTCTGGGATTGGTGAAATTGAAAACTTTAGAAAAAAATTCACAGTGCGATCTAAACATAAAATGTAGAAACTGAAGCAAACTTGCAAACAATGTTGCAAAAACAACTCTCGATCATAAATGCTTTTTGCACAGTTGATTAAAGTAAACCATCTTAGTTAAAAAAATCTGATTTTTATAAATATTCGACACAGGATGAAAAACACAAAATTAAATTTTTGACAAAGAGCACTTGACCAGAAATGCATTTAGACAGACGACATATTCTTTCCTAAATATTTTATTTCAATCTTTCCATATAGAATACCTAAAATCATCGGAACATCCGCTTGATTTTCCATTGATTGATTTCAATCACAATTAGGTAAGTGACTGATAAGATGTCGAGACTACTTCCTAGAAATCAACACATATCAATGCATTCATTCTCATTTTATCTCAAAACTTCTCCTTGTTACCTATATGGGATTAAATTCAATTTACTCTTACTGCTACTTCTGTATTGAATTTTGAAGCGCCACTTTGACAAACCAAATCAAAATGTCAATGGTGTTGGCATGTTGCCAATCTAATTTTAAAGTCATAGCCAACTTTAATTATTATAAATTTGAATGATCTGACGGTACTGACAACCTGACACACAATAATTCCTTATTAGAAAATAATTAATTGAGAAATTTGTATATTTATATCTGTTTTGTGGATTGCATCAATTAACCACAATAACCTTGCCCTAAAACCCGTTTTTGTATCAAAAGTGTAAATAAATATTAAATGCTTCGAACGCGCACCATCTGTCATCAGTTTTTAGACGTCACGTTCAGCACCACCTGTGAGCCGCTAGCCGAACCACTTCCCCATCCGTCACTCTGACAGTCGCATCTCCAACCAGTTTCCACCTCCTGTAACAGTCCTTTTCGGCAGCGATCGTCCGCGAAAGTGCCGCCAACCTTCGCAGATGTTATGTCGCTGCGTTAGCCAAAACACAAATGGAGACCGTGTGGTGGGAGTGTACGGACGTCTCATCCTAACCTCTTCGTTTTAAATGTGTAATTCCGTGGAGCGGACGATTTATCTGAGAGGTGTCAGGTGCGGTCGCGTTTCGGTGGTGTCCGACGAGTTCCAGTGCTAGCCGAGCCGCGTCCACTCACCGTAAACAGAACCACGCGAAAAAATCGTGCTCCGGTGTTGACAATGTTTGCAAGTTTATAAAAGTGTCAGCATGAATTCAAGGGCGCAATTGCAACCGTTCCTCAACAACTCCCTGGCCATCCGACAAGAGATCCAGCGCTTCGAGAGCGTCCACCCTTCGATTTATGCCATCTACGACCTGATTGATTTGATTCCGGACGGCCTGGTGGCCCAGCAGATACGAGACCACGTCGTTTGCATCGAAGGTGAGTGATTTGTCGCCTTCTGGGGCCAGGCCCTACCTGACCAGGTATCCGGAATGAAAGCCGCATTGTGGCCGAAATAACGCACACGTAACGCGCCACTAACGGTAAACGCATACTTGTTGCGGAATACGAGACCGAAAAGAACACGTTTTCTTCGATAATGATGTAACGAAGGACGAGGTTTTCTAGTTTTTTTTTAGGTTCACTCTACCTGCCAGTTTACCAAGAAGTGGAGCACAATTCTACTCTTGATGTAGAAACGTAAATCACCAAAAACGATTATTGTTATCCACTTAATTCTTCAGGAGGTAACGCCTGACGAAGACTACATAAATAAATTGAACAAACCACCAACAAATTCGGTGTAGCCAAAGCAATTAATTCGCTAATGAGGGTATCAATATTAGTGGCATATTAATAAAGCTTGTGTCACTGAGTCTAAAAATATAAATAATGATAATGACAATAATGATAGTAGGTATATTATTGTGTTAAACATATTCTTCAACGAAAATACATCCTTTTAAAAGACATTTATAAGCGAGAAATTAAATACAAAAGGATTCTTACACCTTCGCAGTTTTAAAGCGTGAAGCACGAGTATACCGAAGTGTACTTTTCATTCATACTATCTGTTAATAACAATTTAATAGTACATACTAGTAATTGTCGTTACTTTTACAGCAGACTAAACCGAATATAAGTAAGGAACCAAGCACTTGCCCTTGTGGTCCCTCGAAATATATTTACGATAGAATTGCTAACAGTTATTGTTAAAAAGGGATTCGGGTGCAATATCTAAAGTATCATAGAAATAAGATATTCAGTAAACTTTGACACCTTCATTCGACACGGTCTAGCGTTCCTGGTAGATGTGTTGGCCTCAAGTATTGGGCGATTTCGATCGTCAGAATTGTTTGAACCCGATCTAAAAATTATTGTTGGATATTTTTAAATAATTTGGATGGAATCTAGTTCAAGATCTAAGTGTCGGATTGGAAAACAAATTTTCTTCGTTCCGTTGATTTTGTTGTATCTGAATTTGTCTAGATTTGCCAGGTTCAGATGCGAGGTCATTCTTATTTAATCGTCTTTGAAGGTGGTACTCTTCGGGATGTTGTCAATTAATATTTTAATCAGATTTTTAAAAATTAATATGAGTTGTATCTACAAGGACTCGAATGTGACCTTGTGACGTTTCCGTTTCTTCCAGTTCAGTTTGTTTAGAAATTCAGTAGCTTCCGCTTCTTCTGCAGATAGACTTGCACAGTTTTGAACACACGGTATTGTCAGAAGAAATACGGGATTAATCTAAAATCAAAAAATGCTGATTTCCTTTTTTTGCAGATTTACCAGACACACCAAGGATGGAGTTCTGAAAGAATGAAAAGATATAGAATTTGTAGAAATCGAAAGAATCGGGAAATAAAAAATATTTAAAAAAATGAATGAGGAAGATTGACGGAAGTTAATAATTTGAGGATTATTGTGGAACCTTCTTGTAATTTGTAACTTGTCGTGAATTTTCAAAATTAATAAAAAATGGTTGTACTAGAGCGGTGTTAGAAAGAATATTGGGTTCGTCTAAAATAAAAATGCGCATTTTTTAAATTCAGATTTTGTTCGATATTAATGAGTTTGTAGGTGTATGGATTATTCATGGAAAAATTAATAAAAGTGTCTAGAAAATTAAAAAAGGGAATAGAACAGAAAGGGACTTAAAACGTACTTAAGTGATGTAGGGACCGCGGGAGAGAAGAAGAAGTGCTGAGGATGCAATAAATTATGTAATTAATTTTTCCATGCAAATACGTTTCCAAGACTGAGTTTATTAAATATGTAATAGGTTGAAAATACTCTTAGTACAAAAGGACACCGAAAAATCAATTAAATTTAAAAATCTGACTTTAAAAATCGGATCTTTGACATTTTAAATGTAACAAAAGATCGATACGTCATTTATCAAAGCATTGATGGTGGCAAGTCCAAAAACGCCTTTCCATTTAAAATGGGTTCGCATCGCATCATTTAAAGCATTGAAAAAGTGTCAAACTTTTTCCAGTTATGCAGACTTCACAATTCAAAACGAATAATCACGGAGGGACCAAGTATTGGTCGCTGTGACTTACCTGGAACACAACTACAATAAAATGATTTACGATTATTTTAAAAGACTGTCAAAGAGATTCTGTAAAGGAAAAACGTCAAATGGTTTACACGATCAAAACCTTTCTTACTAATTTGTTCTCTATGGTGCATTATTTCAGACAGATATTTCAAATGAAATCCTGGGCTGGGAAGGCGTTGGAAACTGTCGATTGTTTTGCTTTTTTAAAGTTCAAATTGACAGTTGTAATTAGAGCATGTTGACAGCTAACCTAAAATTTATAAACACAAAATCTTTGTGTTTATTTTTTTTTTCTTTTCAATGTTTTACATTAAAAATACAATTACTAACGATTCCTATTCTCGAAGCAAATATCTAAGGGCACCCTTTGCTAAAAACAAACATGTTCAATTATGTGCTGATTAAACATAAATAAATATCATTCGTGTCAAACAGCGGGAAATTTCAAATGGTTCACTTAGCCCATGAACGCATGATACCAAATACGGCGTGGTCAAGAATGACTGAATCAGTTGGTGACAATGAAAATTTGAATGATTTTGGTACCACTGTAATCTAAATGCATTACCGATTGTCAGCTTTGACAGTGTTGAAAGGCAAATTTGAAATTTATCATCGAAGGTTAATTTTTGTAATAGTTTAGTTTTTATTGAAATGGTTTTTACACTTTACATTTTCAACATTTATTAGATCTTGATTGCCACCGAGTGCCAGCTGTCTACCTTGTCACATAACCGACATAACCTAATTTTTTTTTAATGTCGTTTCAAGTTAAAACATTCGGTCAATGCCAATTACGAGACAAAAAAAAGGTAATTGTTCAGTTTAACTACTTCTGGAATTTTCGCGTTTTTTCTGGCTAGACAGCCTCAGGCCGTCCTCGTAGATCGTTTCCCACCATTCAAACCTTGTGCAAATGCCTTTTTTCCTCTCTTGTTGTGTTTCAAGGTCGCGTCAAGGTCACGCCAATGTCGTAGTATAACTAAAGGGTAAGGAAAATTCATTTGCACAAGGTTTGAATAGTGGGAAACGATCTAGGAGGACGCCCTGAGGCCGTCTAGCCAGAAAAAACGCGAAAATTCCAGAAGTAGTTAAAGTGAACAATTACCAAAAAAAAACCACCCGTATGTTTCAATTGTTTCATTTCCAACAGACTCAGTCATTGTTGATCACCCTGTATATATGTATAGTAAGTTTGTAATTGTAGATCTAGGTGTTGAAAAATCGAAATGAAGCTGTCGACAGGTGATTAAATTTGATTACAATTTTGAATCTTTTTGAGTAATTTTTCAACAGACGTTGCAAATGCGTTTATAACGTCCGTCGTCACGAGTTATATCATAAAAAATACTACACCACGAATGGAATTAATAACACGAAACCAAAACTTTTTTGAATACCAACGGACTCCATTTCAATTGTCATTCTATGAAACCTACATTATTTGCAATTGAAACAAAATGCAGCAGAGCTGAAACAAATAGGTTGTTATTGTACAATTGTGGAATACTGAATCTAAAAATAAACATTTTTATTTGTAACAAGGTTGATAACGATAATGGTATTCATTCAGATCTTTATCAACTGATTTCTAAACTCCATTCGCCGATTTTGACAGGTCCTGAGATACCTCACAACACTCAGCTACGCGATAAAAAGTAGAACGGCGGGTAAAAAGTCATCATACTCGTATCATCCATCGTAAACGAATTAATAATTTCAACAGCAGTTTGTAACAATTAAAGTCGCTTGCACCGAAAATCCGTTCAAAGAGATAGTTGTCAATCCACCAAGTGCTTAACGTGCACGTAGGATTACAAGTGGCTTACAGTGGTATGCTGAATAACTGCAAACAATAAAAATGTGGCACGATTAGTACTTTTCACTACGTTGCATTTTGGAACTAGAATTTGAAAACGCAAAATCGCTCCAGCGAATGGAGTATATCATAATTGGTGTAAGCTGTACTGTATGTACTATAGGTATCGAGCGATTAAATTATGTAATTTGTAATCGAGTCATTCATGATCCATGAATCCGAAATAATTGACATTGTAAACTATTGCAAGGGTGGTTAAAGTTATAACAAATATAATTGTAGGTACATATACCCAGGATGAGGATCTGACGAAAAATTGAAATTAACAACAAAATTAGCTGTAGAGGCTACAGTTTTTTCGGATCTATGTAAAAATTACATTATCAAAATTTTGGAAAACCAAATCAATTTTTAAAGTCTTTAAAATGACGTAACTTTAGATCCCACAGTTAAGCATATCAATCGCAAAAGACATACGGATTCAAATCCATGGATGACTCGATTACAAATTAATTTGAGCGCTCAATATACATAATTGGAATTAAACTTGAGGAGAGTCATTAAACTAATGGCAATTGATTTTTGTTATACTTATTTCTTTCCTTCTACCTTCTTGGATTTCTTACTTGCACATCATTATAAAACTTGGATAGTCTTTCAGTTTTCTTTACATCTCGGTAGAATCTTTCTTTTTGTTAATAATAATTAATAGTATGTAATTCCTTAACATAATAGTTGGAAATATGTATATACAGGGTGTCCCAAAATGGCGTACTAACTACTTACTACCGTATCCAGGATGTTTAAATGTACACGAAAAAAATATGGAAACAATTTTTCAGACAAAAAAATAAATTATTATTATTTTTATTATTAACGGTAATACAATGTAAACAAAGATGTAATCGTACATAATTACCTTGCAATGTTACCGTAGTGGATTTAAAATAATTTTTTCGATTTCCAAAGCTTCTAAATTCACTATTGTGCAGGATTAGATATTGGTAGTGAGTAATCTTGTACTTTGTGATAATATGTACGACTAGAGGTAGCTGTAATGACAATTTAATACATATATTTCAAAATAATTTTCCTGTTAAGTGCCACTTTCAAGGACCGCCAAATCAGCAATTAAGTCCAATAGAATTTTTTAAACATTTTTCTGACGTTTACGGTAGTCTCTTCTACACCATAGTGCACCGTTAGTACGCCATTTTTGGGACACCCTGTATGTAGTAGAGTTTTTAATAATAGAAAAGTTAATCATAAATCCAAGCGTAAAATAGTATCGGATTTCCCCTCAAAGTTGGCGTTGAAGAGTCGATTGTGAACGCACCATTCGTCAGTTTGCAGAGTAAAAATACAAACAACGCGCAAAGTGAGGTTAACGTTAAACAGTTGCTTCGTGATCTATAATCCGTGGTACGTTCACAATCCACTCTTCAACGCCGACTTTGAGGTGATATTAAAAAAAAAAAACACCATATCTATCGTCCTATTTTTGTGATTCTGAAATTGTCTTGAGTCAGGTGAAGTAAAAATACTAATTTCGTCCTTGACGTGGACATACCGATAAGCGATAACTTTTAAAGGCAATTTTGTAGTCGTGGAAAAATTTTCAACATCTAATTAAGGCACAGTTGTCAATTTTCTAACGAACCAAATGTCAAATTTCACAGTACGCCCTAAAGGTACTAATTGGTTGAACGTCATACCAAAATTGAATTGAATTTAATTTACGTAGGACAATTATATTCCGGCATATTGAGTACATATAATAAGCGTCTCATTACGCCTCCACCAATTTTATGCTAAATGCACTTATGTGAATGCAGTCGACGTAAGTAATTTAACTTATCTATCGTCTTGCACTTGATTACTTTAACGATTATGTCGTTTATATATGTAGGTAGCAATCGTGAACGTAATAATAACACATCATTTACGTATGATATTTAAAAAAAACAGATACATTTTCACGGATTTTTAGAATAAAGAAATTTTGGCCAGGTTTTAGAATAAAGAAATTTTGGCCAGGTTTTTAATGTACGTAATGTTATTAGGCGAGGGTAGGAAGTACAGTCACCCATTACACTAACGTTGTGGCCCTAACGACAGATAAAAGCGAAAGGTTAAACAAACAAACAACGTTTTATTAGACATTTATTTAAATTTGCAAATTGGCACAATTTACATGTTTGTATTATCCCAGTGGTGACGTCAAGTCGATCGCGTATTTTAGAGGCGACGCTGTCACAAGAATTATTTTATTGAGACTAGCGTGGTTTTCCAGTTTGTCATGTCCTCACTTTTCTCTAAGTTCAAGGTTGCCTCCATAACGAGATAAACCTTAGAACAAATCGATGGATCTAGTCGACGGTCGGTTGGCATTTTCACTTCCAGGTACACCAGAAGTGGCACCAACTTTCTCCTCTTTTTTATAATTACAATTTAAAAATAGCACTTCAGCATCAGCGTTGCTTGTCGGCGGCGCAAGTGTATTACTTTTTCTCGGACATCTCTCCTTTAATTTTTCCTAGTGTTGTCTTTTTATGGGCCCATTAACGAGTTCATTTTCTTTGGTGATTAAAAATCTCGGAGCAATTTATCGCTCTATATTCCGCGGACAAGGATACGCCGAGATGTACGCCCCCCGGAAAACTCCGCCACACACCCCACAATAATAATAATTCACTGTGGATCTCGGTAATAAAGATAATTGAGAGCGTCGCGGCGCCGGCATCCATTTTTATGAACGGACACGAGACGGTATTTAGGGACGTCGGATGAAATAGCTCGTATTTGTATAAAATGTTGGTTGTTCGTTTCATTGTACTTCGGTAATGACGAGTTCTGTACACAGATGAATGATGGTGCAGAAAATTGCGGTCGTGGTCGAGTGAATTTTGGAGAATTCGAATATTTAAGTTACCGTTAATAATTTTATGCTTTTTACTGGTTTGTCAAGAAGTGACGCTGTTTCTAGTAGTGGATCTTTGTGTTATTTCGGATTGTTGAACTTTTGCAGCTTTTACTCACTTTCTTTTTAAATATGATTGTTTTTACTTTCGTCAGGAACTGACGAGTGACCTGACTTGGTTGACCTTTACCGAAAGCATTCTACTTGGATTTGTCGTGTTTAAAAAACGACGTTAGAAGTGATTCTTGCTTGTTTTAGCACAGTTCTCACTCTTGGCATCAGCCAGCCTCTTTCTCTTTTAACAGATTGTTGTAAACATTTAAACAAATCTGTTTGGCCTGTTCATTTAAATGTAGTCTTTTCTTTCTTGATTCACTCATGTCAATTCTTGTGTCTTCTCCATTGGTGCTTTCCGGACAATTAAAACCACGGTCACTGTCATGGTGACGGTTTTCACTTCCACGACTTGTGGTTTGGTACTTCAGATTTGTTTTCGCAAGGACGAAACATTTTCACTATTCTTTTTCACTTTGTTCAGTGAGCGGCAAAAGTTTGGAAGAAATTCCTTAAATTTAAACAAAATTTTTTTCAAAAAAACTTTGCACAGGTCAATTTTAGTTTATAAAAATACATGTTTTAGTATAAAAAAAAATACAAGCAGTCATTTGTTTTCGAGTTATGACGTCATTGATAGTTTTTTTAAATGGAAACCCCCTATTTTTTTTCTTGTTTCTGATAGCCCTTTTAATTGTTTAATGACAGTATAAAAATTTTGTTATCTTACATAAGGAAATCTTTGAGAAAAAAAATAATAAAGTTGGAAAAAATAAATTTTATAACGAACAAAAACAAGTCAAAAAATCAAGTAGGTCAATCAAACAGTCAAATGTTACTGTCAATTTCATTCGTATGTGTTGTTTGTTTTACAAAACGTTTTCGAAAATGACTGATTTTACAGAAACACAACGTATAGAAATTTTAATTTTGATTGGGTGCGGGGATAAAACTAGATAAAACTAAAACGGGGGGAATTTCTTCATAAACTTGCTTATTGTCAACAAGCTAGGGGATGGCAATTCGAACATTTAATTCCATAATTTTAAATACTTACTAACACAGTTTTTGACTTGTTTTTGTTCGTTATAAAATTTATTTTTTCCAAATTTATTACTTTTTTTCTCAAAAATTTCCTTATGTAAGATAACAAAATTTTTATACTGGCGTTTAGACAATTAAAAGGGCTATCAGAATCAAGAAAAAAAAGGGGGTTTCTATTTAAAAAAACTATCGATGACGTCATAACTCGAAAACAAATGACTGTTTGGAATTTTGTTTTGCATTAAAATATGTATTTTTATAAACTAAAATTGACCTGTCCAAAGATTTTTTTGAAAAAAATTTTGTTTAATTTTTAATGAATTTATTCCATACTTTTGCCACTCACTGTATATTCACTTGGTGAAATCCTTATTACATATTAAAAAACAACACTTGAACAACAATAAAATTAACAATAATAGGACATATAAATTAGTCCGTCTCTGGATGATGAGCATGCAGGTGTTGACACGAACCTAACCACTTTTTATGATACGCGAATTTCGACCGTTTCGACGGATCTTATATCGTTGCAGTCTAGTACAGGGTCATTTATAAATGTTTGTCCCATCGCAGTAGGCGTTGGTGTCGTAGTTGAATGTGCCGCAAGCCTCATAACATGAGTAAGACCAGTATCGCCGATAGGTGGTAGTGCAAAACTGTCTACTAGTTTGTCTAACGTTGCGAGGCTGGCGGCACATCCAACATTTGAATGGGTTTTCAACGCTAACTGCGATGGGACAATAATTTATAATGACCAGTATAACTTGCGGTATCACGAGAAACAAACGGAAAAGGTTTCTTTATCTTATAAATATTTAAATCTAATCTTCATTTGCTTCTTGAAAAACCAAAGATGAAACGTTTTGCTTCTTTGCAAAACTGTTTCATCAGATTTTACTTCAAAATTTGAAACTTTCGTAGTCTCCAGGTCAAATTTCTTACATGGCTTCTTTTTCGAAACTGTAGTAAAAACATGAGGTTAACGTCTTCGTAGGTGTTGTAAACCATTGAATTTGATAGTTTCCAGTTAATAACTGTCGGGATGCATGATTAAATACAGAGATACAGAAGATGTAACAAAAGTTTGAATGAATAGAGTGTCCAGTTTTTATGTCCTTTTGTGCAGCATTTATTCACACTTGACAGGTGAGCATTTAGCACTTCTCCCAGCTGCCTTTTCTCTATTTAATTCTGATCATCACTTCTCTGACCACACTGTCCTTTGCTTTACAAGTGCAGGTTTCCGAGTTTCCGTTTGCATCGAATGCGCTATTGAATCCTATCCGAGATTATATTTGTCGAAAAGAATCAATTCCGTTCGTGGCTGTTCCTTTGATCGAATCTTCAAGAGAGAACAAAAATAGATCTGTGACGTTTAATAAGATCAAAGAACGTTGAGTCGACCCGACGTTCGATGTTATTGTGAACCTCAATGTTGGCGAATTGGACGTTTAATCCTAATTATGTTTCATCCTGTGATGGCTTTACACGTCGGAGATAAGAAGCGGCACTGTGCGACAAGAGATTCTCGACTACATTAAGATTAAATACTCGTTAAAGAGAGGATATCCGATATCGGCTGCACCTGCCGCTCATTCAGGCACTCGCTTTGGTAACATCGAGTTCCATCAAAGGTAACAATGATCATTAATTATGGTCTGGTATTGAAATTGCCATAACGGAGGTATGCCGTCTTGACGAACGCTTCAATTGAATTTATTCCAGTCGTTATCATAAATTGTTTCTTAATTGTTAATCTTCTGAAATAATGGCTCGTCTGGAGGTTCCAAGATCAGAAACGTGATATCGAGAATCGAGACGGCGGACGTCCATTATTGGCTCGTTTAGGAAGTGGGATTTGTTTTTTTTTTATCTGGGAACAAAGACGGTGCACGTGAAGAAGGGTCTTCTTACATGGAGGAATCTGTCACAAATAGAATCGCAATTGTCTTGCGAATTGCTAGTCATACCTCTGCTTCAGCGAGGAATTTCCTGTTAAGTAACAGCCAAATTGCACGCAGGCCAATAATGGATTGCCGGAGGGATTATTGTCCACAGAGGTATTTGTTTGTTGTCGGATTGTAAACAGAAATGAACTTGAGATTATTCAAAGGACGTTCTGGTGGGTACGTGTTGAAAGCTAAATTGTCGTGGGTGTGACTTTGTTTCTTTGAATGGGAAATATTCGCGTGACAGTGGAATTTCTTTTTTTGACTCCGGTATAGTTTGGGACTTCTGAATCTTTTTACGACCATTTAACCGTGATAATTATAGTTGTAAATGTCGCTAGCCGCAACTCGTTTTGTAAATAATTCTAGGCCATTCTAACAACAGGTTTATGTACACAAGGTGATTCAAAAATTAAATTGCAAGGAAATTTTGTAAGTTTCTCTAAATACATATAAGGTTATTAAATGACCATCGGTACTTTTTATCTTAATTTGTGGCTTTACCGTATCATGAATCATCCAAGGTATTGTCACTGGTACAGAGATTAATGCTTAAATTGAAATAAAATAGTACATTCTTCAATGAGCGTATATTGATGGTTATTATTCAAGAGGATGAAAATTGCAACACGAGCCGTAGGCGAGTGGTTGAATTATCCGAGTGAATAATAGCTGTTATACGCTAGTTAAAGACTAGACTTTCTCCACGACTATACAAAGACAAAACAATCTTTGAAAATTTAATTTAATTTGATTTTTTAATATCTGGCAATTCAAATTGTGCCACGGTTGCTACGTGACGCGTGACTTATTGTTTACAAACACATCCGATTGGCGATCTGCCGTTGTAGAATGAAAATACCAGGGATGTGATTGGCCGACAGCCGTGGATTTCAGCATACTCTAATACGAGGCGTGAAATTGATATCATTCTTTCATTGAATATCCAGCAAGAATGCATTCATTCAAATATTCGCGGAGAAACAATATTAGTTGATTTGGCAAAGTTTTTCTCTTGGACGTAATGATTTTGTTCGTTTGCCCAAACATAATACATTTCACACTCCATTGACGATTTGGGTTGGCGAACGTGGCGTCGATGAATGAAAGGGTTAAACATCTCCACCATCCGAAGAAAAATAATGACACGCACTTCATTTTATTTTGTTTTCATCTGGATGATCGTTTTGTTGACTTCCTGTCACGTCAACAAAAAAAATTCGCTCCGAGACTCGGAATATATAATTTGTTCGACTGTCTTTGCTTCATTTTTAATGATGAGAAGTTAACCAGGACGTCGAGTTGACGGTCGTAAGACGAAAAGTTTATCAATTTGGATGAGAGGGTCGTAAATATGCGCCAGTGGGCGAGGGCTGTCGTCAAAACCACCGTAAAATTTAATATAACACGTATAAAAGGCCAACTGTGGGTAAAGGGAAATTTGAAAGAAATGTCACTGACAAATAACTATTTCCCCGATACGGCTTTTATCTTTAACATTTCCAAAAGGTGAAATATTTTTCGTGCGCGTTTGGCTTGAAATTTCGTATAGTTTATACTTTTTCTGGTGTAAAAGTCAGTTATTTAAATTTTTGAAGGCAAATCGTTTTTTATAGTCTTTGATTTTTAAAAAATGTCTAGAAATTCCGCCAGTTCTGTAATTTATGAAAACAACATCGGTCCTATAGTGGAACCTTGAGATCTGCTTCTCAATACGGCGTATTTGTTTCACAAGATGGTTGATGGCCTACAGGGTACAGATATGATGAAATTAACAAAAATTCTTCAATTTTATGAATGAAGCAAGAGTAAACCTTCTTCTTTCTTCTGTTGCAAGGTAGATGAGCACCCATTCTTTACTGTGCTGTATTTCTGTCAATGGTGATAGAATGTGAATTTATTGAACCATTGCAGATTGCAATGTTTCTTTAAAAATCTGTTGAGATGCTTTCTGATAAAGTGTTGGTGTAGCAATGAAAATCGTATAAAAGTGGACTAGATTTTTTATTGGTGACGTTTTGTTGAAACGAAAATCCATTGACATGTTCTCGGAGTTAATACCATTTAGAACTAGTGGCACAAATTCATACCTACATGCTAATTAGTATACTGCACTATTCACGGTACAAGCGGAACGCACAATATCTCGTTGCATAATAGCACATTCTCGACAATAACTCAGTTGCATCATCGCCTATCCATCTTTATATCAGCGATTCAGTCCAAGTGTTATGCAAATTGGTCGGTTTTGTTCGATTCTGTCGACGAAACGGAACACTTAATACAACAGACGGTTGTTCGGTTGCTCCGAGTTAATCAGTCCCACCACACCTCCGCTGCCGTAAACAGAAGAGACGGCAAGGCGTTGGTGTCGAAGTAGAAAATTTGCAAGTTACGTAGTAAGGTCGGAAAAAGGAGCCGCCACGGCCACGTTTCAGATGGAATTGGGGAGGTCGCAAAGCGATTTTGTTCCAATTGCGGTGTAATTGCGTGTTATCATGGAGCAAATCTTTCGATGGGATTGTGTCAAGCCATTTTTGTTCGGAGTTTGTGTGGGTGGAGGTTTGAATTATCTATGTGGGACGGGAGTTGGCGTGAAGGCGGCATCAATATTTTTGTAATTTATACAAATTAAAAATGGAAACATTAAATCGGCTTTGGATTTTGAGCGGTTTTGGGACGGAAAGCATGTTTGTGGAAGACACAAGGTTTGGAATCGGGCCCTGAGTGGGATTTTTGATCCTACTAAAATGAAAAATCTTGCAGAATAGAGGAGATGGTGACAATGACAATAGAAAGTAAGAAGTTTATTACCATTAGCAAAGTGCTATTATTATTATTAACAATAATTACATTAATTTGTGGATTTGCATATTGTTAGAAGAAGAGTGACGTCTGAAATTATAATGGGGATCTATAAAGCAAATCTACCTGCAATACAAAGAAAGAACAAAAAAATTATTAACTGGTGTATTAGCAAAACAGATGTCACACATTTGTGTGCGTGCGATTGTATTTTTAGAATTCTAAAAAGGGGTTCTACGTTTGAATGTCTCTAAACGTTGCATCCTTCCTTCCAAGAGAATACAGAGGAAGTTAGATGCCGGTGAAAACTGACCAAAAAATCATTTAAGACAGTTACGGTTTCACGTTTATGAAAACGTAAGTCTGTGCATGATTTGAAGAATATTCTTCACGATTAAGTGAGTTGTATATATTTGTAAACATATAAGTGGACCCACAAAGGAACCTTGAGGGACTCCTAAAATAACTACATAATAATATGTACATCCTAAGTGGATGGTCAGTCATCAAAACATATAAGTGGACCCACAAAGGAACCTCGAGGGATTCCTGAAATAACTACATACATCATAAGTGTATGATCAGTAATCATGCTTAATATATCGAGTGTTCAGTTGAAAAGTTCATCAAGTAGCCTTTGATGTCGTATTTTGATAAAGGAAACTGCCCTGGAAAATATCTAGGAAGAGAATCTATTTCTGCATTTTCAACTGGTTTTAAATTAACCGAATATTAATGATACGTTGTTGAAATCTTGGAAGACAAGGTTTGTTGTAGAAGATTTGGAATGTCATGTGATTCTCGGAGATTGTATTTTGAAGGTTTCTAAATCTCAAATGAATGTGCATTTCGGATTTTGAAAGACATGATAAAGCTATTTGCAAAATGGAAATCGAAAGTGAAGATAAAAAAAAGTGGCGTTTTGAAAGAGAAAAATTTGCTGCTACAGTGTATTTCACGAGTGATAATGAGCCCGGCGGAAGTGAAAATGCAACCCACAATACATTTCCAAAGCTAACGTAGCTATTTTAAATATCATATTGTTTTAATTTGCTGGAACGTTGTTATTGACCGGATTGGGTACCGTCTGCCTTCTCTCTCTCTATTCTCATGACTAAAAACTGTGAAGTCGGAAAAGATTTTTGTCAAGTGATGAAGGATTCGATGAGTATTTTGCAGGCTTTGAAGAATTGGTAATTGTTCACTTTAACTACTTCTGGAATTTTCGCGTTTTTTCTGGCTAGACAGCCTCAGGACGTCCTCCTACATCGTTTCCCACCAGTCAAACCTTGTGCAAATGAAAATTTTCCTTACCTTTTAGTTATACTAAGACTTGGCGCGCCCTTGACGCGACCTTGAAACACAACAAGAGAGAAAAAAAAGGCATTTGCACAAGGTTTGAATGGTGGAACACGATCTAGAAGGACGCCCTGAGGCTGTCTAGCCAAAAAAACGCGAAAATTCCAGAAGTAGTTAAAGTGAACAATTATCGAAGAATTATTGTTTCCTGATGGTATAATCCTAACTTTGGAAGTTTGGCCAAAATTTTTTCTAAACGGAATTTTACTCAAATTGAAAAATACGACGAGGCATCCAGTTGACTGACAAACATATCTCGAAATTTTTTGTCCTACGGAAAAAAAATTAATGAAACATTGTTTAGTTAATAAACAAATAAAGTATAATGTGCAAGAAAACTGCGTTACATTTTCTTTTTCAATTTCACAACAGTTTACTGATGTGTATTATGAATTAATGGTTTCGAGACGAGTCCTTGATGGAGTGGTAGCAGCTTCCATTTGGGTAAATAATTAATGACAACGAGAGAAGTACATCGTTGATGTCAGTGGCAAATTTTCTCTACATTGTCTAAAAGTTAGTTTTAGTAGTCCCATAATTCGCCGTAATCGAGTTTAGTCGCACTATTCAAAGAATCTCCCGTCGCTAACTTTCGACAATTCACTTCTCAGACAAAAGTGCGGACGTTCCTCGCTCCAGCCAGCATCTCCGAAATCTGCCAATTCGATTAAACTTTAATATTTAAATACCTGCGGCGAGGTCGGACAGTCAGTTCGATTCTCGACTTCCAGACAGTCGGTCTCGCCATCCCCACGTCCATGTTTACATTTCCGTTTCCCCCAACCATGCAACATTGCACAAAAGCAATAAAAGCGTGTTTTGTTTTTAACTTTCCTTTGCAATAAAAACGGACTTTTACTGCCACATTTTTATGGCGACCAGAACGAATTTTTATTACTGCAACAGTTTATGTGAGGAACTGTCTTTTTTCCGGAATATTTAAGTGCCGGAGTCGTCTACATGAACAGAATGAGATGCACCCCGAATCTAATTATTGTACGTTTGTTCCGGTAAGATTTGGCGGTCGTCAATCCGAACTCGAAAGAATTACGAGTACTGAAGTTAAAATGTCAGGTGGTTAAGTAATAATGTTTTATCAGCGTCTGGGCTACGCTTCAGAAATACATTTTTCGTGAATAAGCTCTTGTGTAAACGAGGTAATTTGTCACAGTCAACGCACCTGTGGTTTCACGCCGCACGAAAAACGACAGCGTTATCGACAATCTAAATATTTTCCTAATTTATGTTGTTATGTGTATTGTGGTGTGGAAAAATACGATCGAAGGTGTTTTCAAGACTGGGTTGTCCATTGTGGCTGAATAATCCTTTTGATTTCTACGTTGCAACAATAGTAGGTTATATCATTAAGAGTAGAAGTGAGTATTTTTGTGCTAAGTCCAGAGATTGAGACCGAGACGAAGTCGAGGCATGTAATTATTGATAAATAAATCGTCGAATCGCCTGTAGACCTTTCAACTCGTAGGATTTGAAGTGTTTCAAGTCCGGTTACAAAAAAAAAACCAAACACTTTAACCGTTTCTATAGAGACACAAAGGCGCGATTTTTGATCGCTTGAAGATAATTTTTTATTCTTATTTTTCAAAATTGTATTTAGGTCAATACGTTTATTTTTATTTTTTTAAACAAAAACACCAGTTTTTTTAGTTTGAGACATTTTATAAAGGATGTGGCAATATACTAGGAAGTAAAGAATTTTGTGGCACCAGTTTACTACTGTCTGCCAGCCAATGGGATGCATCTCCTTTTTGACGGTTAAATCTGTCTGCTCTTATTATTTCATTATAGAAGGGGTATTGATGTTTTGTCCGTCTAGAACATTTCTCGTAGACAAAAGCAAATGTCCTTACAACGGAAACTTGTATGATGTTTACGGAAACTAGTATCATGTTTGACAAACAGTTTCACCAACTTTGAAGTAAAGGATTGAGCATCAGTCTATAATAAAGTTCCTGTTTTTGAAAGGATTGTCCGACAAGCGAATTTGTGCAGATGTGTTGAGTACATCGCAGGATCGATGTCACATATCCTTATAGAAAATTGGGTTACGGTTTTACAAGAGGAAGAACGGAGGTCGGAGACGTACACCGTGTTGGAGGACCCCATTACTGGGTTCACCTCACAAAAATTTTTGAAGGATCGACGAAGTGTGAGCAGACATTTTAAATATTTCACGTGAACGTTTATTTCACGTCGTGCATCATGATTATCTGCTTAGTGCTAACCATGGACGAAACGTGGATCCGTAATCATTATGATCAAGAAACAAAAGAGCCAAAGGAGTTTCATGAAAACATTTTAGCGAAACGTCTGTGTAAAGTTTCTTGCAGGACAACACGCATATTCACTTGTTCGTGATCGTGTTGCAAACAATTAGTAAATTAGACTTTGTTTGCCGTATTTGGCACCTTCCGGTCATCATCTACTTCCCAGAATCAAAAAGATATTTGAAACCCAGGAAGTTTTTTTTGAAATGGAATGGTACTAAGTGAGCTGGAGGAGTGTTTCGCAGATCAATATATTTTTTCAATTTGTAAGTTTGTACCATTGGTGGTACAGGTATATAAAAAACAAGATTATTCTCTTGAACGTTTTGTGCCTGGTACAACTACAGAGCATTAAATTGTTCTTTTGCATCAGAATCAGATTCAGCATTCGAATCGTGTTCGATTTATTTCACAAATCGAGAAAGTATAGTAGGGAGAAGAGATATTTGGGAACGACTTATTATCTCATATATCCGAAATATATGCGTGCGTTAATTTTAACACGTAACAGAGCTTGTGAAATCTAACGAAAAAGCGTTTGTAATAAATTAGCCATTAAAATGTATATCCGCCTATGGGTAAAAGCAAAAATTTTCTGTTCCGATACAAACGGAGCCTTGTCAAAAAAGTTAACATTGTTATAGAAAAAATTAAATAATTAAAATCAAAATGCTCATCGTTACAAAAAATAGAAACTAGTTAATCGCACAGAACGACTCGTTTGGTAAAAATTGGGAGGCAAAAAATCTTGGAATTTTGTAAAATGTTATAGAGAAAAGTTTCATAAAGTGGAGAGCTCGTCCACTAATTAAAATTAACACACGCATTTCAGATATACCCTGTACCCGCATTTTTTTTTCGTACACGCTCATAATTCACAATTAATTCAAAGAACACAGTTATAAAATTCGCATCAAAAGATAATTATTCGTTTTTGAATTATTCCAATTTTAACATTAATGAGTGAAAAATGACCAAGATTTACAATTGCAGTGTCACAAATAAATATCTCATTGTTGGGAAACATCTGTTGACCACTTTTCTAGTAATTGTTAAGTCCCTAAAGGGTACCATAAACAACCTACGTCAACTTCTTTTGTGGAACTGACCGCCCAATTTAATAATAAATCATAGCTAAATTTTGCACTTTAATATCAAATCCCATTTATTTCAAAAACCGGTGATGTTTTCATGATTTCAATGACACCAAATTTTTCATAAATGTTTGGAAGGACTCTCATTGAAAAATTATGTAAATTAATGTAGGGGTTATTGAATTAAAACAAAATCTTTACCTGTTTCATTAAAAAATTTGAAATTTTTACAGACTGTTCTACAGTGATGCACAATTATTCCTGAATTTTTTGAGAATGTTAAATTAATTAGAAGTGGGTGTTGTCGCTCGGGCGGTATATTCAATGCTTCTTCAGTTTGGCTATATTTATCGTAGTTCCATTGTGTCTTCCAGACGTGTAAGGTAATTGTTAATTCATTTACTATTACTATCACTTAACCCTTTTGTTGCAACCTTCGCATGTGTCTGCATAAACATTTATTTCACCAGTTCAAAAACTTTCTGTTATGGTGGAGGCGTTCAGTAGTTATTACGGTAGATTTCTTTATCGTGATGTTAGTGCTGATGTTTATTACTGTAATAGTTCGTTTTATTTGTATTGTGCAGTAAATGGAAATTATAACACAGTGAAATAATTAATATTACGCCCAAATGTAAGAATTACAAAATTGAACAAGGCTTGAAATGAAATTATTCAACAAACTTTAATCAAATTGTGAACGTATTAAAATATTGAAAGTTATTCAGATTTCAAATGAAAATCAAAAGCCCGATAAAATTATCTTTCGATATCCTGGACTAACGGTTGATTTCGATCAATTATTCGTAACCTCAAAGCTACAAAAATTATGCAAGAAAGTCAAACATTTCTATTTGAAGTTTAATCATGACTCTGTGATAAATACCTATACAGGTGACCCAAAGAAAAAACATCACCTAATATGTACACATAGTTATCTCTGAATTTCATCACTATATTTAAAGTGAAGTCAAGCAGGGCACAGGATTTATTTTATTTCTTTAGCGTTGAAATAATGGGCCAGATGTCATCACATTCACCGTCATCACACTGTATTGCAATGTCTTCTTCCAATAAAACGTAATGGAAATTATGCCGAAACGCCATAATTAAAACTATGTTCTCGTATATTAGGTGACACAAAAATGAATTTATAAAATTAATGTCTGTTCTATAAATTTATGAAAAAATCTATTGTACTATTGTTTTAGAATAAAACACAACTAATTACTACTAAGGAGTAGTCTTAATAGCTTCGGTCCTAAACAGAAACCTGTTCTGATTCTCTCAGTTCTGTGGTAATCCAAATTATACACTTGATCGGAATTACCCCATATTACCCCAAATGATCCTTGTTAAATACCAAATTCACCAATCTCTCCGTTTTAATTTTTGAAACGTTGCCGCATTGTTATTTTTGTTTGTATAAACTAATGAAATTGATCATTTTAGAATCATCACCAGTCGACAAATACTAATCAATTACTGAGAAACATCACGAGTCCCGGACTAATGCTGTTTATTAACTGTCCGAGCTTTTCAAACGCCTCTATAATCAAGGGAAAATGTTGTCAGCTGGGTTCTTTTTTCGCAGAACGATGAGGGAATGCAGAAAGAACCTGAAAATTGATAACAACCTACTGATATTTGATGAACATCTGTCATCGATTGATTCAATAGAATTGACTGTTCATTACCCGCCTCAGATCCATGTCCAATTCAAAACCGAAAAGCACCTTTTTCTGGAAAAGTCATTCAATTATCACGGACCGTACTGCTGCACTCTTCTTTCGACGTCGGTTTGCATTCCTGAAGACCATTCAAACCGACACGTACCACGCGAAAAACCCTTTCTAAAAGGCGAAATATAAAAATGAGCGCTGAATAAATGCTATCGCAAATGTTATTCGAAAGGCTCGGCACGGCAACCATCTCGAAGCAATTAATCCAACACTTGCACAACCGACAACCTGAAAAAAAGATTCGACGATGAAAGCCGTCCATTACCACCTGTTATGACGGAACAGACACCCCGTTAACAAATTGAGCAAACAGAACATCCCCTGAAAACCGTTGGGGTGTGTTTGCACCTGGTCGGGATTCGATCCGAGATACATAAGTTGCAGGGTTGTTACTAGTGGGGATGCATTCGGGATTAGGGGTCTGCGTATTTCTTTTCTGATTCTCAAGTCAGCACATGAGATGCGAGTACACGTTTCGATTGTTATCTAAAAGTGGGAATGCAGAACGAGGAAGGTGCGAACTGGGGGTGGAGGTGGCGGTTTTTCTGGGGGCTACTCTTGGAGATACTCGTATATTGTGCCGAGGAAGTACCACGATACAGTTCATATATAATACAGTTTCAGTAGGGTTTCTTTGCCAAACAAAAGAGCTTGTTCAAATATCTAAGAATTGAAGAGTGCAGGAATTGCGTTCCAGTGATTATTGCCAGGATTCCATCGGATTGCAGTTGCATTTTTTTTCTTTAAATCGAATTCTTAATACATAACAGTTTCTCTGCCAGACTTTTTTTTTTGAACGATGCCGAATTGTATAGTGAAGACGTGCCGCTCGGCTTTTAAATGCGCTGTACTATACTTTAGTAAACTATCATATGGACCAATGAAATATCGACGGCACATTAAATAACCGACATTTACAACGTCCAAACAGTGTGCATATAACATATTTTTGTTATATTGTGTGCAGTGGAAATATATAATTTAATTATTTCATATTTTTTTATTTCGCACATATTACGAGAAACAGAAATTTTCTATTCATTTGCAAATTTATGATTCATACGTTTTCAGTGTTTTTTAACAATTCAATGTCGCATATGTGGACGTGTGAGGAATTGTCAATAAAGCCGCTTGGCTTTCATGTGCCGAATTATCGGCTTAGTGTGAACGTACCTGTAAACAGGGCTTACGCCCAGATTTCAAGCTGGGTCGCAAGTCACTAGCGCGACATAAAGTTGCACCGGTTGTGTTATTGGCCATAAGGTTGCCCTGTTGTCATAGCAACATGGGGTTTGCGACGGTGGCAACTCAACTTGAAATTGGACCCTTAAGGCTGTATGACACGATGCTAAATTTTGTAGAAAATTTGGTAGAAAATGAGAGAGGACCAATGAACGATCAGGATCTGAGAAAGACAGACTATGATCTTGAGCGTTCATTGGTCTTGATCGAGGGTCTCTCTCATTTTATAACAAATTTTCTACAAAATTTAGCATCGTGTCAAACAAGCTTTAGTGAAGCCCAGCGGCTTCCATCGGCATAGTGTGGACCCATCTTAACACTCGAGAGGAGTGCTGATTTGCTATATGCTTCAGTGAGAACGAAAACAAAAGGACAGTGCATCATGTATGTACCTATCGCGTCAAATGCGTATGATACCTGCTAGTGGACGCCAACCTTAAACTTGCAAGTGTGTATCTGTCCAAGAATAATCTCAAAAACTGCTGTAGTATTCCGATCCCATGAATGTGTTACATTTTAGATATTACGAGACCTTGGAGTATTGATGTTCGAAAGCTGAAAAGTTGAATTTTTTATCAGTAGCAATCATTTCTTCATTCTTTTGTGAGCTTAAAAGTACGTGTGCTGGGAAATTTTAAATAATTCAAGAAGCGGCATTTCTTTGATGCCTTTCCCGTGATCCCCTTTGTGTTGTTAATTCAGCAGGTAATAATTGCCTGCTACTGCAGTAACAGGTAAGCGCATGACTTGTCGCCATTAGGACAATAAAGACCCGCATTGCACATCCACTATAATGCAGCAGCATATTCCACTTTGGGCCTCGGGGGCCGCGTTTAGTGCTTCCCATAAAGTTATTAACGTCAGAAAGGTGGGCATGCATCTCAATTGAAGATGCACTAAATCTCTCGGAGACATCATCTGAAGGTGATACCGTAACTTGATGGTCCTGCTGACGATTGTCGAAAGAATCGATCGATCGAACTCGCCGATTGAAAGTGATTCGATTAGAAACGGTGCTGGCGACACTTCTTCGGCTCGAGTGATGGTTGGTAGTTATCGATTTGCATATCTCGAATACTGACGAACCTCATTGCTGGAGCGACGGAATTTGTATGAAATACTGTGCAGAAATGAAGGGATATCGAAATATGGGTTAATTAAATTCATCGAAAGTTGATTTTCATACGTCACGTTCGCAAACACTACGAATTGTTGACGTTGATTTCCATTGTGTGCAACATCAGACAAACGGTGCGAAAAGGGGAGTCATCAAAAAATCATAAATTCATGTTTTACACTTCAGCGTTATATTGTTATGGGGAGCGTTATTGCGTTCTCGCGAAATCAGCATTGCCCCACAAAGCGTACAATTTAACACCACTAAGATAAAAAAAAAAAAAACAGCATAAACCGTGAAGTGTAATAGTAACAGCAACGATAATGATAGAGATATTATTTGCTGTGGTTAAGAAATATGATCTTGGGACATCTATCCAACGATTTTAATTTACCAAAGAAAAATAATGAGAGAGAGAAATAGGCATCTGTGAGAGTCTTGTCTGGAATTTATTAGAATCGATGATAGTTACGAGTATGAAATCCAAAGAGTTTTGTTTTTGTGTAGCCTTAACTAACAAAAAATGAGTGAAATTCAGCTAGAACTGAGAAGCGTAATCAAATTTTTGAGGAGGGAAGGAAATGGACCCAAGAATATTCACCAGAGGATGATTAGCGTGTATGGGGAAGATGCACCGTCATATTTTACGATAAACTTTTGGTTTAAATAATTTTGATGGGGTAGGGAATCCAAGATGTGGAAGGCCTGTTGAAGCAAGAACCAACGAAAACATCAAGAAAGTTGAGGTTTTGGTCTCAGCAGATCGAAGAATAAGAGTTTTAATGATTGCCGATTACAGTATTAAAAATGTTGCATGAAGGTTTACGAATGAATGAGGTCTCAGCAGGTTGAATTCCGAAATTGCTTAATCCCGAACAAGAACTGTCAGTTGCGAAGAGCTTTTTTCGAAAATTATTACAGGTGACATAACGAGATCCACCAACAAAATAAGAAGCCATGCAGCGGATCCACAAGGGATCTCCACCGCCAAAAAAGCAAGAACGCGGAATTCATCACCAAAGCTGATCGCGACGATGTTTTGGGATATTCAAGGAATCTTAATGATTGAATACATGAAAAAGGGCTCTACAGGAGAAGCGTATAAGGAAACAATTAGAAAGTTGAAAACTGTCCTGTGTCAAAAAAGTTCCACAACTGTGATCAAAAGATTATTCTGCTTCATGACAATTGCAGAGTTCACAAAGCTCGCCAAGTCCGTGAAGTCGACGAGTCCGGCTTTGTAGAGATGGAACATCCATCCTGTTTGATGTTTGTTTGAAATGAATATTACCCGTAACTTAACAAAAATATATTGAAGAAAAGCAAGTAAATTAGGTTACAAGTCTCGCACGGAGAGCTAAAGTAATATTGAGTTGACAAAACTTGTCGGGGGTGCAGGTACCTAGACCATCCCTGTGTAAGGACAAGTGGGGGTGCGAGTACCTGCCATTTTAACGTGAACACATCCTACAGCCCAGATTTGGCACCGAGTGATTATTACTTGAGACGTCGTTTTTCTTCGGATGAATACTTGAATACTTGGTGGTGGAATTTAAAAATAATGCGTTTATTGTGTATAAAATTCGATTGAATTAATTACAATTAATTTCTAGCGGTAAAACAAGCAAGTAAAATCGATAATTTTTACAATTGCTTTATCAAAAGTGGCCATAATGGTACTCGTAGTAACCCTATCGATCTTTTTTTATGAATTTTTATCACTGTTTTTTTCTTTTTCTTTTGTGTGTTTTTGCTCGTATGTACGTCGTCAGTGCGGAAACATCCACTTCTAATCAATTTAAAATTCTCAAAAAATTCAGGAATGATTGTGTATCACTCTAGAACAGTTTGTAAAAATTTCAACATTTTTAATGAAACAGGTAAAGATTTTGCTTTAATTCAATAACTGCTACATTAATTTACATAATTTTTCACTGAGAGTCCTTTCAAACATTCAGGAAAAATTTGGTGTCATTGAAATCATGAAAACATCACCGGTTTTTGAAATAAATGGATTTTGATATTAAAGCGTAAAATTTAGCAATGATTTATTGTTAAATTGGGTGCTCAGTTCCACAAAAGAAGTTGACGTAGGTTATTTATGATACCCTTTAGGGACTTAAGAATTACTGGAAAAGTAGTCAACAGATGTTTCCCAACAATGAGATATTTATTTATAACCCTGCAGTTGTAAATCTTGGTCATTTTTCGCTCTTAATGTTAAAATAGTTCAAAAACGAATAATTTTCTTTTGATGCGAATTTCGTAAATGTGTTTTTTGAATTATTTGTCAATTATGAGCGTGTACGAAAATAGTTATTTTTATATTAAGTGCGCGAAGAGAGTGTTTTTTGTGCATGAAAAGGTCTTTTACGCCGAGACGAAGGTCGAGGCAGTATAAGCCTTTGAATGCACAAAAACATCTTCGCGCACGAAATATAAACAATATTTTTTCTATAATTGATTAAAAAAATTGAAATTAAAAATTCAAATTTTTGAAGGAACTCTGAAGTTTCAATGCAGTGACCATGTTGCTAGGTAACTAATAAAAAACAGTGCGTGAAATGAAAAACAGAAATAGTCGTATGCGTGAAATTGCATTTCACACACTGTTTTGTATGGTTTCTATGGTTTCGATCTTACTAACAATGCAAAAAAAATACACGTCAGAAAATGACCCACTTCAGGCACAGATAACTATGCGTGAATCTCAATTTTTTGAATCAATTATAGAAAAAAATTTTTTTTTTGCTCAAAATCGATTTTTTAAATTTTATGGCTCAGAATTAAGTGATAAGTGAAAATTGATTACACACATTTGAAGTCTTATATCAAGGGAATGTAACCCTAAAGTTTCTTAATTTTTACTAATTTTTTAATAGGGTTAATCGTGCTGACGATAAAACCTATCTCACCCGGTACTGGTACTTTTTAGTTAATATTGGTGTTTTAGTCAAACGAAACTATTGTCTTCTACGTTATCAAATTTGTTTTACTTAAAAATGGTTGAACAATCTGTTACAATTGTTGTTAATCTAGCTGCATCAGTATGCAACTCTACTAACCTTTTGTCATTTTTAGAAGACAAAAGGTTATTTTCACAATTTTTTGTTATTTCTAACAATATAATTTCAATTCGTTATGGAGACAATTTCCTGATCGAGTTAAAGTGATTCCTTCTTTTCGTTTGAAATGTCAACTCGGCTTGTTACCTCGTAGTGGGAGGACGTCTCGGCATAATTGATGTCTGTTTGCCTTTCGGTTTAGTAAATTTCAAGTGGAACCGATCGCTGAACCGTGAACTCTCTTCGTTCCTTGTCACTACTACAAAGGCCTCGACACCAATTCAGGTCGTCTTACTACCGGGCCACCGTTAATCCAGGTAAGTTTACGGCGGGGTCGTGTGCAATTTGACTGTGAAATCACATCACACAGTATACGAGCCACCCCCGTGTCGGCTTCGATTGACTAGAAAGCACTGCAGGAAGCTATCGTGTGTTAGGGCGCGTACAGACTACGCGAACCGAGCATGTAATGTAACATGTAATGTAATGCTCGTCGCAAAATTGGTGCCACGAACAGCCGACGAACCGAGCACGCAACGAACAGCTATACTCTGTCCACTGATGATAGATTGCACGCTTTTTTACAGACACAGAGACGAGTGTCTACACTTTATAACATTTGCTATATAATTAATACTCGAAGAATAAATAATTCCAACAACAGTTTATAACAATTATTGAAAATACCTGTACTGAAACTTCATTTAGAGTCACAGCTGTAATTCTGTAAACAACATCATAGGTATAGGATAACTACTGGCGGGATGGAGAGTTTTGTATGTTTCAGTGCGTTATGTTTTTAAGTGATTTTTTTTTATAATCGTCTCAGTTCAGTTCGATAGTTCCGAGGTTGCGTGTCATTACAGCTACATTATACAGGGTCGCTAAAAAGTATGGATTCAGCTAAATATTTTCAGAATGGTTTAGCAGAGCTCATTGAAATTTGGCACACAGCTAGAAGTGTTTAAATTTTATCATTTGATAGTCTTTTCAATTTTTTAACGTCATTTGTTTTAAAGATGCAAGGCTAACTTGGTTTTTTTTAAATGGCACAGGGGACTTAAATGTAATATTTTTGAAAAGAGTATTTTTTGTGAATTCAGTGATGTAACACATGCTCACATCGCCGCCATTTTGAAAAAATTTTTTTGCTTAAAAATTATGTATTTCGGGTTTAAACTTTTTATCTTTTATGTATCTGTTTCAGTTAAATGTCTTACTTCTACACTTATTATTTACTTTTATTAATTTTTTGGCCAAAGTGCAGGCGGCAAAAAATTAACAATGGCTAAAAAACATTCCAAAGGTCAAATTTTTTCAAATTTTATTAATTCGATAATTTTTTTATAAAGTTTCGAGTAAATTGAGATATGCATGTGCTACATCACTGGATTCACACAAAAATATTCTTTTTAACGGTGTTAAATTTGACCTCTCATGCCATTTAAAAAAAATCAAGTTGGCTTTGTATCTTCAAAATAAAAGATATTATAAAATTGAAAAAAATATCGGCCTATAGAATTTAAACACTTCTAGCTGTGTGCCAAATTTCAACGAGCTCTGCTAATCCGTTTTAAAAATATTTAGCTGTGTCGATACTTTTTAGCGACCTGTATGTGATAAGAGTGATAACGAAAAACCGTTAGCTTTAATTCTGTGTAGTGATGCAGTAAGAATTACGTGGTATCTGATGAAAAAAGAGAAAAAGGCTCGACGAACTTTATAAAGATTTAGTTCCAACATATTAGCGGACAGTATAAAATTTTTAATAGAATGTCTCCCACAGACGGTGAGAATTTACTAACCAAAATAGGACCCAAAAATCTCCAAAAAGAATACGCGTTTTCGATGTGCAATCTCAATTTAAGGCAGGTAAGTATTAGCCCAAATATTGTTAGTTCAGAAGTTTGTTTAACGAATTAAAAGTACCGAGCGATCTTTTAAAAAATAAATCGAGTTTGCTTTGGAGCCTATGCTATAGCATGGGTTGCCATAGGTAACACGCCGATTCGATTTATTTTTTAATTGATCGCACCGTAGCTACAACAATGAAGAAAATGAAGAATTTTTTTTTCTTTACTATTTTACAGGTAAACTTTTGTAATGACAATTTGTCAGTAGAAAACGTTTTTGCACCACCGGTCATTTTCACGTGTTTACCGATTTCATGAACATGTTTACTTATCAAAAGACGGTAAGTAATCAAAAAAGAAATTATTGTTTAGATTCGGCATCGGGTGCAGAGCAATGGGCCATAAACTAGTATGAAAAATGTAAAAAATGCCTTCTTTGGAAAAATCAAACAATTTCATAAATTAAAAAGAAAATTTTATCTATTTATTAATATGTTGTTCCGATGATGCAAAAATATTATTAAGCATCACGGGTGCTTGTCCGTCAGAATAACTGAATGCCCATTTTGGGGCCGATTTCTAATTTTACCTGAAAAGGTAGGAGCGACGTTGCTGTTGATTATAACATTTACTTATTAATTTGTTAGGCTGTCTTACATATATGGTGATCCATACATTTTATTAAATACATACCATAACTAAATAAATTACAAGGAAGCGTTCGTCTGATTTGGACGGCGAAGCTGTGAACCTCGAGAGCGCATGCGCGCCACGAACGGTTCGCAGTGCTCCGCTCACTGTCGGTTTTCTGACGAACACAAAGCGCCATTCACAAAGGCATCTCGACAAAGGAAGCTGACCACAGTCATAAACTCATAAATCTAATCTCCAACAATTTCAGTTACAATTAGTTTTTGTCCCTTATTTAAACGGTCTTGATTGTCAAATGAAACACTGTAGTTTTTTATGCATTTCATTTATGCTGAACAAAATAAATAGGTTATTATTTTTGAAAGCAACTCTTTACAGTAACTAATATAGTATATTTCAAACCAAGGTAAGAAAGTGGTTTCTTGCAGACCGCAGGCAAAGATTATAAACCGAGTCGTAGAATTGAATAGTAGGCTGTGTTATTTGTTTAATTAACTTGTCATCGCATTTGAAGATTTGAGGTTTGTTCGAAAATTTGATATAAACAGGGAAAGTAATCTACCTACCTAGCTTATCTGTTTATTTTCCAGATTATATGATTGACCTACCAACTTACTTCATTGAATTGGCTTTCATTTATCAATAACTTATTTCACTTTTGACACTTTTGACATTTGTATTTTGGTACAGTTTTACCATAAACATTTCATGATTCACTTTCTTACCTTAGCGAGAAAGTTGAATTTTCTCACCTCAAATGAGGTATCCACAGCCTACATTTCTAACCGGTAGGGAGAAAAATAAGTTTCACATTTTCTAAAATAATGCGAATTGTGTCAATTTGTTGTAAAAATGCATAAGTCGAGATGGAGCATGCCATCAGCTTCGCAAATCAATCCGATGTTTAAGTCAATTATTGTTATATTACTACAGATTAATTCCCACATAGTTCAAACGTGGGTGTTAAGCGCTTGTTTTCATCCAATCAAAAATGTTTATCGCAGATAAATCGTCTTCCTAGTCTGTCTTCTGTCAAAAACGAATAAAATTGCATGTTACACCTGTCAGATTCCCAAATTGTTTTTAATAATTGTGTTTTTAATAACTGTAAGTTTCAACTATCCCACCTCCACCCGGCGGCACGGCAATTTTGCCGGAGTACATACACTATTACGGATATTACTATCAAGTAATAGTGCAGTGCTTATCAACATAATTACCGGCGTCTTGCCTCCGCATTTTGACTTTGTTGTGTATTATGTTCTGTGTCAATGTTAAGGAACTTCCTCACGATGTGACATGAGTATAATAATATACCTTTTTGAATTTCAACTACCAATGTGTTATCTAAATCCAGAATTTTTAAATTTTTAAAAAGAGATTGCGGTACTATTCCCGTTGCTGAAATTACAAGTGGTAAAATCGAATTTTTTTCTAAACACCAAAGATTTCTCATAGCAACGGACAGCTCTAAATATTTATTAATTTTTGTGTTATATGTCTGTGTTATATTATGTGAATTTGGAACAGCTATATCTAAAAGATATGCTTGCTTTTGTTGTTTATTTAAAATAATAATGTCTGGTAAGTATTAAAAATAAATAATTAACGTTAAAGTTTGAATTCTGGAATTAATCTTGCCAAAAATAACGCGACCTAATTTGTTAAATCTGATAAAAAAATTAGGTCTTATTATTTTACCTTCGATTATAATTTAATTTTTTTAAACTATAATCCGTTTTTTTTTATGACGGATTCGATTTTCGGTACCAAAACTAAAAAACAACCAACATTCTACCTACTTTCTCCGGAGATGTGCAGTTATGGCTTTGCCTTTTTTTTTAATTTTATGATGGGTGCAATATGATTAACAAAGAGAGAAGTTGGTGGCGAACCGAACTCTATAGAAAACACGTCGGTAATGAACTTATGCAAGATTTAAAATTTCAACATGTCAGTGAACACTATAAAAATTTTAGAAGAATGTCTCCTACAGACTTTGACAAATTATTGACAATGATAGGACCGAAAATCTCGAAAAAAGATACTACTTGTACGTTCGCCGAAGAATGAAAATTTTATTTTGAAAGCACACTTTAGCGACGAATCCCTTCCTTGTAACCTCCTACCTTTTCAGGTAAAATTAGAAATCGGCCTTGAATCGGCCCCAAAACGGGCATCCATTTTTTTTTCTGACCATCGCCCAAATACGGGCACAGCACCCGTGATGGTTATATTTTTTTTTATTGGTAACCTATTTTACTTAATTAAAGCACGCCTCAGTGTGTATAAATCCAACTTTCAAAAACGCGCGTTTTTTAAAGTTTCCATAGCAACATCAACAGCCCGAGAGGACCTGAGAAACGTGCACTCTCGCCAGTAGTTTTCCTACGCCTATGATGTTGTTAACAGAATTACAGCTGTGAATCTGAATGAAGTTGAATTATTTATTCTTCGAGTATGTATTAATGATATACAAATGTTATGTGCGCTATTCGACTTTTTGCAGCATAGACCCTCGTCTCTGTGTCTGTGAAAAGGCGTGCGATCTATCAGTGAACGGAGTATAGAAGCTGTTCGTTGCGCGCTCGGTTCGTCGGCTGTTCGTGGCACCAATTTTGCGACGAGCATTACATTACATGTTACATTACATGCTCGGTTCGCGTAGTCTGTACGCGCCCTTATGTTGCACCCTTTCGCAACGGTTCACTACACCAGAAACGATCGTCGGATTACACCCCTTTCGTTTGTTGGCGCGGGGTTGACGCACCTAGTGCATCGCGTGGGCGACGGACCCTTCCGAAGGTGGGAAAGGAGTGGAATTCAAACCGCCGGTGCAGCGACGTTTCGAAAGGAAGAATAATTTATCGCAAGGGCGTGTCACAAATTGTTATCGTCTCAGGTGTGGGGTACGTTCATCAATTGGGAATTAAAAGAAGGAGGGATTACGTCAGGTTGCCACGTTGAAAAGTTAGAAGGCGGTTCGATGTGATCTTCAATTTTATCTTGAAGCATGTAGAAGCATCTTGACCTTGAGACCATGAAACAATATTAATCTGCTAGATACAGAGATGATCTATGTAAACTACAAAATAGTAAGATTAATACAAAGAGAAAAACGAAATAAACTCGAAGTCGCTCATTGCTGTTGGGGCCATTCCCCACCCCCTACCCTCGCACAATAATTTATAAGCATGGGTACACCCAGGAACCGGCAGAAATGAATTGTATCAGACAACCGAACGCTCGGTATTTTGAAAGTAAAGCTTAGTCGTAAAAACACTAAAAACAAGTGCAGTCCATCATTTGTATTGAGGATTCAAACCGAAAATAAACGCGGGAATAGCATACGGTTTTCTCCAGCATAAAATTGGTCCTTCGAGCCGGATTCATATTCAACAGTTAGACACGGGAACAGGAAGTGACAACAAATTGTATCTCTAAATCAAGAAAAATTAAATAACTAGATACTGTGACGTCCTGGATGCCATTGCGAAAATCTAACATTAGACAGTCTGCTAGTAATTCCGGAAGGCCTCTGCTATCAAGATGGATATTCTTCTGAAGGTCATTCTTTCCGCGCCATTTTTTCTTCGATATCTATTAAGACGTTCTTTTTAAAGAAACATTTTGTGCATAAATCAGTGGAAATAGATCTTAAATTGCTTAAGAAACCTTCCCTTGGTAAAAGATCTAGTCTAATTGGTCCTCAACCACATGTCGACGCTGGTGCCATTTATTTTTCACCGTCAAGAATGCCAACTGCCAATGCAAATTAGTAACAGTTCGTGATTTGCAATTGTCAAGGCAATCAATTCGCGCAAATGTTTACGCTAGCTGCGATCAAACTTCCATCAACGCCAATCTGTGGCTCTTTTCCCGAAGAAAATTAGTTCAGCGTCGGAATTAAGCGATCGGCGGCGGCGCCTTGACTTTTCATTTTGTAATTTAAATTATTCTAGCGCTTGACATTTAAAAGGGAACGTTTGCGGTCCGGAGCAAATTCGGATTTCATTATTTTAATGGGGAACACTTGCGACCAACACTAACGATCGAACTTTTTATTTTCCATCAGTAAACAGTAATCCCGGCAGAATTTCACCATTGTGACCAACGGAAATAAAGCAAAAACGCACTCGTCTAGAACTTCCTGGTAATTAAATTCGTTGTCGTTTTATGTAAAGTGGCACGCATTATTCGTTACGTTAATGGTAATTGCGTATTAATTTGGTAATTTTTACGTCACTGGTCTCAAAACTCCGTAGCCGAAGAATGTTGCATCCGAAAAAAGCAAATATTGACGATATGATAAATCAGGATCTTCGTCTGGATGTCGTGTTCTTGGTCCGATGCTGTACTCATATCGCGATTATCGTGTTTGTGTTAAACATTATGTAAGAGTCGTTAACACCATCATCGAAAGAGTGTTTAGAAAGAGATCTGCAACGGATCTGTGAGTTGCACTTGACAAGTTTGGTGTATTTATTTGAATTTTTCTGTTTAGATAAGGAACATGTGGGACGCGTGATATTTTTTTTTTTACTTTGCGACCGGTGTTAGTTTGGCATTGTACACTGTGAAAATAAATAAATGTCACGCCATATGCCGAGGCTCGAGTGATTACGCTTCTCCAAAAATAAATCTCTTTTTGTAATAGATGGGCCATGTATTACGTATTTTTATGCACGCGATGTTGTACCTTCACAGTTGGTCGATCAACTAATTGAAATTTTAATTTTTTTACAAGAATAGAATTGGCAGTTCTGTATCGAAAATAATTTGCTAAGTGGAGGTGTTGGCGTTTGTTGAGTAACAAAAAAAAAGAAAAATTAGGGAGATTGTAAGATAAGATGTGATATATGTAGTGCGTTTTGGAAAATTGATAGACTGATGTTGCTGAATAATGGAAAGTCTGAAATTTTTTTTCGGCGAATTTTATCCATCGAATCGATACACGTTTTTAATTATTATTTAAGCTCGAATACGTTCAGATTGTATTCGATTTGAAAAATGTAAAATTTTAATTCCGTTTTAGGCAAATGAGATTTTGATATCTTGTGGCACACCCACTTTTCCAAATGTGAGACGTGTGGGAGTTTCTGATGAATTGGTTCCGAATATTTGTCAACCACTGACTTATTAATTAAATGGTACAAAAATCGGTCATCGGTTTTATTAGAATTCACAATAGAAAAGGGAGACAAAAAGAATAATAGAGTGGTAGAGGTGTTGGATTCTCTCGTGGGCTGTGACCTTGGAAATATCTGCGCGAAGGCGGAGCGGAGCGAGAAACCAGTGAAAAATCTGTAAATGAAAATTGAAAACGTCGACTACTTTCGCGACGGGATAACATGTGGAGAAACACTATCTACTCTTAGAGATGTCTACGAGACGAAACTAACGTAATGAATGACAATGTTTTCCGGTCGGTTTGTAGCGCCTACTTGAGACCGATATTCGTCGTTTGCGCAGATATGACTCATAGAGTCATAGCCCATGAGAAAATCCAAGATCTCTAGGATTGGTGGCTTGCAACAGGTGGCAACTAAAAATATGGATACATTTTGCCTTTAAAGTATTGCAATTTATTTTGCCCACACATGTACTTAAATTTTACTAATATGAAGTGCGAATTGACCATAAATGATTTATTGACTATCCGAATCGCACCAAAAGAAAAAGCTTTGTACGGAAATCACAAAATATCGTTAAATTTAAATGAGCTGCAACCATTCTTGGGCATTTTCAGTCAAAAACTGTTATTTTCAGTGTAGAAGAGTTATTTAGAAGAAGCAAGTCGCAGGTGCTAAAGATTTGCACTTAGAGGATTGTTCCACAATGTCTGTAGAAGTTTGTTCTAAAACGATAAAGATACTGAATTTTATGATCTGTGGCGTTTGTTTTTTTTTTCACAATTTAAGACCTTACAGGTTGTCAAAGATGAATGGGAATAAAACTTGGCAATATTCTTCTACATCACTCGGATGATGGTTACGTCTTTTAGCAAGACAAATCATTCTGAGACGCGCTAAAACTAGTTTTGCTTCTGAAGAATGATCACTTTGATAATAAACTTCTCCGGTCGTCAGGTGCATTTCATTCTTTGATGTTACCTAGGTACAGCAGACAAAAAACTATCACTTTAAAAATTAAATTTTGTTCGATGCAGTTCAAATTTAGTATACGTTATGAAAAAATTATAGAGAAATAAAATCTCTGATTAGAATTTAATAAAATGTTTTGATGTAAAGATATTTGGTTAATTTAATTTTGGTCCTTCTACTTTATGAAAATGTATGGCAGACAAAGTTAATTTTGTGGTAATTATTATTATTACTCTTGTCCGCAATTTATGGTACGAAAACCATTCAAGAGGGTACCAGCGGTAGCTGCCTGTGTACGGCGTCAGACAAACTGCAACCCCTCATAAATCTTCGTCTGATCGTCTATCGCGTGAGAGCGCGATGGCTCCCGTCCATAGGTTACTAATGTTCGTTCAGTACCTGGTAACCTCACAACCTTTTATCAAGCAAACGTATGATCTTGTGCCCCCGATCAATGGCATCGCCGTGTCATGTGCCAAAGGTGTCCCACCCGGACTTAGTCCGGTGCTCAGGAATTATACCATGGTATCTCCCAGAGGTTTTACACATTGATGGCACTTATTTCATGGCCCAGGTTGCCCAAACCTGCTATCACCCAGTTACCAGCACAACTGGTAACTGTATCTCTATCACCGGCTATTACAAGCCTAATTTACTGCACCACTCCCGGAGCCACAAATTATTCACCTGCCCTCACTCTTGTGCCTCTTGAACAACTCCGTGACAGATACTGCTTCACCAATGAAAAGGAATTTAGAATCAAGTCCCATTGATACATATTTTTGGTCTTGAACCTCGAGTGTTGTGATCCATTGGAAAGACCATTTACATTTCTATAGGTCACAGTTATTCGACTCTCAGCCTCCGCGATTACCGGATTTGTGTCCAATTGAACATCTTTGGTAACAATTTCAACACTTGACCGCTAAACCTCGAGAGTCACAATCTGATATACTCGTAGTTTTTATTTACCCTTTTATCTTTTGTTGATCTAACTCTTATCTTTACCTGTTATCGACCTCTCAACGTTTTCATCGTTGCCAGAGTACAGTTTATTTACTCTCGCGCTTTACTTTGTATTTATTTATTTTGGCAATTTATTCCGACGATGCACCGTTGCATTATCGACATAAAAGCAGCTTACTAGAGTGTCTCGTCGGTGCAAATCTCCCTCAGATTCCGGTAATTGAAGAGACGCCGCCGAATTAAACAACCTCGCATCGACCAGGACGACGAGGTCGGCAATCGACGTTATTTTCGCCAGATTAGTTCGTCCATTGTGGACTCGGTAAAGCTCGAGCTTTTTACGGCATTTTATCTCCGGAGATAATTAAATGGGAGCATCTCGAGCGCGGTTTGTCACAGATTAACGTAAAATGAGTCGGAGGTAAAGGTGAAATGTTAACATCTTCGGTTCTGCGTCTTTCTTGTTTTCTAAAACCCCTCAATGGGATCGACCACTTTGCGGACGCTGTAGCAAAGAAGTTTGACCGTCGTCGCTACAAACCACGAGACTTCCTCTCTTCGGTCGAACGGTCTTTGTAATCGACTTCCGATTTCAGGCGTATTTCCTGCACGGACTCAGCTTCCCGCAGGACGGTCTCTCTGTATCCGTAATTTCCGTCGCCGTTATCAGCACATTGTCCGTCGCATTCAATGCGTGATTCGTCATTCGTCCAAAGAACTCTCCATTGTACTAATAAGGTCCCACTTTAATGACAGACGTTTGTTTAAAGCAAATTTCGACACGTCTGGAATACAAAAGAATCTTGAGTCATGCGTAGGATGGTGTGTCATCATCGTTCCTGGTTTTATTAGCGTCGGGGTTGTTAGACGATGTGTGTTTCCCCACCTCGGGATTCAAGCTAATAACATTGCAAACTGACGTACCTATCTACATTGATCCATCCTGTAATTGCCACCCCATATAGCACAACACCTCATAATTCAGTATTATGTACGTCGATGTGTATGAACAGACCGGCAACATGATCGAGTTCTTGATAAGTATTCTCACCGTCACGAACATCACATGCTCGTTGCATTATCGATAAACCTCACCTAACATAAACACAGGTCGTAAGTTTCAGATGTCTGATGTAAGTTATGAATACTAATGCGAAGTTCTACTTAAAAAAAAACCTTTTTTTTGATTTATGGACGGTGGTGCGGTTGCGTGAACTCGCCGACCTTAATTTAATTGTTATGTGGGTCTTGGAGAGGATTGTGCGTGTGGTCATTGTGTTTTACGATTGCCTATTATTATTTACTTCTGACTATTGTAAAGTAGCGTGTGTTTTATGTGTCTTCTGTGAACAAATCGTAAAAAATTCCATACATGCAATCAAGTCTATAAAGTTATCGTTCAGTGTTTTACCTGTCTTATCCATATTTCTTTATTTCGTTTAGCAATTTTCCTCCCATTAATTGTGCTTTGCTTCTCACTTTTTGTTTCTCTCTGCATTATTCGTTTGTTTCTTTTTGTCAATCATATCGTTCATTCTTCAGCCCTTGTCGTTGGACTTCGTTGTTCTCTGTTCGTAGTTATCATCATATGTACTGTTATTTTCCCTTAGGTAATTGTGTACTTTACCTACTTCTGGAATTTTCGCGTTTTTTCTGGCTAGACAGCCTCAGGGCGTCCTCCTGCATCGTTTCCCACCACTCAAACCTTGTGCAAATGAATTTTCCTTGCCCTTTAGTTATACTAAGACATTGACGCGACCTTGAAACACAACAAGAGAGAAAAAAAAAGGGCATTTGAACAAGGTTTGAATGGTGCGAAACGATCTACGAGGACGTTCTAAGGCTGTCTAGCCAGAAAAAACGCGAAAATTCCAGAAGTAGGTAAAGTACACAATTACCTTTCCTTACATTCCTTACATAAGTAATTTCAGAAGAAGCAAGTCGAGGTGCCCAACATTTGCATTTCTTCATAGAAGAAAACAACTCCACAACACCGCTGCAAGTTATTTAAAATATTACAAAAATATTGCTAAAAAAATAATAATACATACTGTATGTTGTGGTCTGCAAGAGAAGCTTGTGCATGTTGTAGGTTTTAAAAAATTCAACTCGTAAAATTGTCAAAGCAAAAAGTTTTCGTAAAATTGAAAAATGTATCCGAAAAAAAAAAAATTAGGTCTTGTTATTTTACCTTCAATAAATGCTCTCTTCCCGCGATAAATACATACCTACCGTCTTACTGTTTTATAAAAAGTACAAAATTTAATTTGTATAATGAGTAACAAAACACGCTTTGGAAGTTGTTCTAAAAAATATATAACTTGCCAAACATACGGCCTTAAGCAGTAAAACAGTTTTTTTTTTTTTTTTATTTGTTGCAGGAAATAAACTGACCAAGTGATCGAATTTTCCTTGACCTTCTAATTTTTTGTAGATATTTTTTATTTACCATGCAGTAAGTTGTTGCGAAGTGACACAGCTTCTGTGTAAAATTTATGCATAAAATGAGAAGTTCTTGGGATATGATCCTTGATAATTTTTTGTTATGAATGAAAGCATCAGAAATTTGATGAGAAAAACCGTCACGACAAAATCGCGATATGTACGAAGGTCGAGCGATTTTGTCAGTTGATCGTTTATCAAGACAAATTTCTGAGGCAACAGTGCTTGAGTAGTTAAAGTAGAAAATGATTTGGAGAAAAAAAGTTCGACGAGATCATTTTGTGACTCAGGATTGCAAAACAACATATTACATAGTTGAATTTTACAATATTTATTTAATCGAAATTCGTCGAAATTAATGGCATAGTAAACAGTCAACAGATTAAAGGTTTTAACAAGTTTGATAAGTTGTTGACATTTTGCATTGTGTTATATTTCTCACTTATCACAGAGTTGTTTGAATTTTGTAAGTTTATTTATTTTTTGTCTTTTCTCGTGTACATCATGTTATTCGCTTGTCATCTTTTTCATTGGAATTTTCTTCTTGTTCTTATTCTTGTACAGTTTACCCATACACTGTACACTGCCTTTTTTTTAACACTGGCCATTGGGATTTACATGGTAAAAAGTTTAGGGTCTGTTAATGAGCTTTTTAGTAGGAATTTTTAAGTGAAATTTGGTACGATATTAGATCAGTATTTTATAAATCAATTTTAGTTCGGCCCATCGTACAAAACAAAATAATCACGGAATTAGAGCAAAAATAGGTTTATTAAATTTACCACGTGGCTTGCCAAGTAGACTGACGTAATGTAAACTCAATGAACGTCAAACAGTAATAATTTTCAACGGACACCTTTTCAAATAAAGAAATTATTGAACGGGATAAACTTTGAAAAATGTGCAGTTTTATTTCATAAACATAAAACATAGGAAATCATAATTAAATCAAAATAAATAAAATTCTACTGCAACACTATTAAACTATTTTAATTATTTTTGAATTTTCATTTCATAAATTGTTCAAACTGTTTTCCATAGGCTACATGCTACAAGACACTAACCAAGAGGATCATAAAAATTTTGTCGAACATTTTGTAACTGTCTAACGATTAACCTTCTGGGCAAAAAATAATGTAATAAATAAAAGTACTTTTTTTTTTAATTACATAATTTCGTAATTATTTTATCTGCCAAATTTCACTTAAAAATTCCTGCTAAAAAGCTTATTAACACGATCCAAAGTTTTTGTCATGTAAATCCCTATGGCCAGCATTAAAAAAAAGGCACTGTATATTTTTGTTTTTTGCCACGTACAAATCAGTTTGGTTTAACTTTTTTAAATTTCTGTTTCCTTCACATCTTAACGTCACATTTTCTAATCTTTCTTAAACACGATTTCTAAAATGCTAATTCTGTTTTCTCCTTTCAAAGCTTGACCGAATCGTGTTTATCTTTACGACAGTAGTTTGTTTCTTTAAGTGTTGTGTAGTTTAAAAAAAACTATATTTACATTTCCAGATGTTTTAAACGTTTTTTCTTTGTTTTTTTAAATCCATTTCTGCGATGTTTTTTTCTAGATGTTCTATTATGCTTACGTTTTGTTTTACATTATTTTGAGTATTAACACTTACGCCAATTGTTTGGTTTTCTTATATCTCTCTCCCCATTAAAAGTCTCTCGATCATATTCTCTAGTTCACCGTCTGACGTTTTATTTCATCAAATTTTTCTGTTATCAAATGCTGATTCTGCCGTCTATCTTTTAACTAAATTGAAATTTCACTTATGCACCTGTCAGCATTGACGTTTCCATCTGCCTTTAGGCTCATAAATTTATTTTGAATTCATTTATTTTTTTGTGGATTCAGTAACATGAACTGCAAAATTAGTTTTTTCAATTACATATTGTAGAAAAGTTTTATTGTCAATGCTAAAAATGTTAGCCAGATTAAAAAGAGAAAAAATGGTGAATGATCGCGATTATTTGTAATTTTTAGTATCTCCTGAACTTTTATCAAGATAGTAGAGCCTAAATCTTCGATATCTCTCACTGTCAAATTGGTGTCAAGCGCCGGTCAGACATATCACATAACCTACAATCATAATTTATAATTATTCCTCTAGACCTCAGAAATTTTACCTTTGTAGCTAGATACTTCTCATGAGCGTTATGTAGCATTTATACACGTTTCGGGATTTTGGTGGGACTAGATTGAGTTTGGTGCGATCTGCGTCATTTCTGGTGGGGAGCAATGCATTTCGTTTTCAGTGGCATCAGACATAATTCAGATACATATTCGCTAAATATAACAAAAATTATTAAAACGTGAATGGCAAACGATTACAACTTACAACTTATTTTTTAACACTGAACGGTCATCTTGCGCTATTTTTGATTTTGACACCTGACATGGACATCCAATCATCCATGTCATGGACACGCCCACAACGGGCGACTCGTGATTACACCATAGTGAAACTGGTGAAATATTGGATAATAATTTCGTTATTTCGCTTTTTTAGGGGCTTTATTTTAATGGGGATAATTTAATTATTAAATGACAAATGCTTCAAATGACCTTACATTTGACTCGGTCGAGCCGCCTATGGACACTTCTACTCCTAGGACTTGAAATCCTACTCGACTAAAAAAAAATGACACTTTAACCGTCTCTATGGAGACACACAAAGGCGCGATTTTTGACCGCTTCCAAGGAAGTCACTGCATATAATGTTTCCTAACGGATGCTAAAAGAATAATTCAGTCGATAGAAAAAAAAAATCGAATAAATCATCTTTTTTTCTGTAGTAGATTTTATCTCCTGATCCTGACGCTACTACGATTTCACTCCTTTTTCTCCCTCTTATGTCATTTTGCGGTTGACTGTATCCCATTTTCAATACATACTTTTGTCACCGTATTTACCTCTTCACCCAATTTTATCTAGCCACATCGATTTCATATGCATTCATCCTTCCCACATGTCTCCATCAACCACCATTACACTCATTCCTTTGTTTATATTTTATCGTATTGTACATTTTGATCCATCCGACAGCTCGAAATTGATATTTTAATTATGTTCGATGAAACCGAACCAATAACACTATCCACGATTGGACAGATGTGTTATTTCTCATTGTGTCTCGCACATCCAAAAAGTTTATGTCAGCCAGCCATCACACCGGCAACAACTCAAGAATGTAGTTCTAACGTATTAGAAGAAACATCGATGAAGACATTCGAGAAGTCGACATCGAACATGTATCTGATTTGTTGGCATTTGTACGCGGCTCCAGGAGACTTACATAATGGTTGCTTTGAAATGTGACTTGCATAAAAGAATCTCCTTTTATTCTTGCAGTGTAGGTCAAACGGTAGCCGTCGGAGGAGCGCTTAATTAAAACGTCGTCATGTGCAGTTGTAGTAACGCCATACAATCCATCTAACATTTTTCTCACAGACTAATTGGACCAGTTCAATCAAAATTTTACACACGACGAGAGTGAAGCAACGAGATGATAGAATTTTTCGAAATTCTTCTTTAGATGTGGCGCCACCGGTCGATAACCAATCGCATCGCAGCTGATGACGATTCAAATAACCGGATGGTGGAAGCGTCACGTATTTGCATAATTTCACTAAATAAACAATTGGGTATGGGAGATGGGAACGAACATTGCGTGGTCCCTAATAGAATTTTTACCGGTTTAATTTAAACATGAATTCACATGATCCTCGCTTACAATGCAAGGACTTTCGTAATCTCGTCCGACCTTGCGATTTAAATCGACTCACAACTCGAACGAATGTTTATATTTGTAGTACTTTCTTTTGCAGCTTTTTAACAACGTTCGTTGGTTTCAGTGACCCCGCACAGCTCTTTCTTTCGTCGACCGACATCGGCAAATTATTATTATCGATTTGCGTTCCACTTTCATATTAAATTTTCTACTCGGAATAGTTCTTCTAATTCTGCGATTTTCCCCCGAAACTTCTAATGTCGAGTCAATCTGTCAGTGTCGTCCCCAGTTGGGAAATTTTCTGTTTCCGTCATAATAATTGGATTGGCGGAGTCGCGAGACTCCCCATCTTCTCGATTGATTTCTTCCAGGGGTTCGAGATCATTTTTCCGAAAATCTCACAAAAGATGCCCCTAATCGATTATCGATACTCGATGCCCGTTTTCGATACACTTCGTAAGGGGTGTATTTCGCCGAATATCGCTCTAAATACACTCTTGAGGGTTTGGCTTGTTTCTTATTCGGAGAGGGGTCGTGAAATTGTTAGTTGGGGGTGTCTACGTCGTGATGTACTTACTGCGGCAGAATGCATCAATCATTTTATGACAGTTATTACTACGCAAGACTCAATTTCCTTTGTGTACCTTTGGTATTTTGAATGTTTAATACCTAGGGAGTCAACGGGTACGACAAAGAGAATAAAACGTTCCCAACGGTAATTTTACACTGTGGGGGAATAAATTGTCAGAATACAAAAAAAAGATCAGTAGGAGACCGTTTCTTATTCTTGACTGCTGATTGTTTGTATAAGAAAATGTTTCCTTTCTGTTCAGAGGTACCTGTTCATTAACACAATGTGTGTCAGCAGTGACACAAGGAAACTATTTATAAATGCCGTCGGAAGTTGCTCATTAGGTGCACAACGCAACCTTTTTCAAGGAATTAATTATGTAATAGATTATAAATAAAGTTGTCTGCAGTTATATTTCAATTTTCAGTGTCTTCAACACTCGATTTCTGCAGTTGATTTTATCTGCTAGTAGGTAATTTGGTAATTTTTATTTTCGTTGCAAGTGAGATTTAGATACAATTATCGCACGCACGTGAAGTTTGGACAACGAGGCCGTAGATCTACTTTGTGTAGTAACATAAGTGCGATAATGTAGGTTCCCACGCGTTGCGTGCAAAATTTTATCTAGGAGTGTGAGAGTGTTTTAAAATCAACACATTTCAATTTGAAAAAGAAATTTTTTATTCGGAGAATTTTCTCTTGTCAAAACGAAACGTCAAGTTAATTTTAAGTGATTTGGAGCTTTTAAGGGGCTCGTCGAGCAAAAAAAACTTTGTATTCAACTAGTTCGTGTGTAAATTGGGCTCTTTATGGCATGAGTGGACCTTTAAAACACTCGTTAAATAATAATAGATATTTATGCATTAAGGGAGATATGAACATGATTTTTCAGGTTGACGTGGTTATAAACCGAGGGGAAAAACATGAATACATATCTCTCGTGGTGCATTCAATATTTTATTTTTTAGTGTCTGTACTTAAAAGTTAAAACTTTCTTAAAAATATTTTGCAGGGAGGATTGTGTGAATATATGGTTGCTATAGTTTGGTTCTCATGGGTTTGTTGTAATCAATGTGGAGGGCGAAAAAATTTGAAATATACCAAGGGAGTTAGTTACAAGTTGTTTTTCATAATGTGCATTTATGACGAAAAGAAATAATATCGTGTTACTAAAAAATAAACTACATACATACATACCTAGTATTATCCACAATCACATTTTAAAACGACTTTTATCGACTCTTTTGAACTGTATTAACTAGCATTTTATCCACTAGTGAATAAACTACTATAGTCCAAATGTTTTGGATATGGATTGTCAAACTCAAGGTTGCTTAAAACTTATGACATTAGTGAGATCTGTCATAAATTCCAATAACCTTATTGGCGCGTTTAGTTACTTTTGCTGGTAGTGCCAACTTAACGACAAGTCCCCAATCCACATCCAATACGTTCCAGCTATAGATAAGTGAAAATGGAAGATTAATTAATACAAATCATTTTCTGGTAATAAAAGCTGAGTTGCTTCTTTGGGCTTCTTCAAAGATTTCTTGGGGAATAGACCTAACTTCTTCCATTTTAGACAATTTTTCGAGTAAAACGAAAAAATAAACAACAAATAACCTGAGCAACCAGCACATAGCGTTCTGAGTTTCATCTTCAGAAGGACATTCTTTATTAGTTGTGATATTTTAAATAATAATTTTAGCTTGTGCTTGTGGATAAAACGTTATATTGCATTCGTGTTTTCGTCGTATTTTATCCACTTGAGAATATTAAACGCTCGTGCGTTCGCACTCGCGTTTAAACATTCTTGCATGGATAAAATGCTATCTGAAACACTTATACAATAAATAACTATGTATTATTTAAAGTAGAAATAGGGCCGATTATTTTCAAAATAATAACAGCAGCTTAACAACTACACACACAAAATTTTCGTTTTTGGGAAAATTTGGAAGTAATGTACATAATTTCTTATTTGGATGGGATTTATCGCACGGAAGGACTTACATAAAACAATTTATCTACACCTGTGAGATAAATGACACTTATCCCACCGATTTTGCGTGAGACAGAACTTCATTACTACACGCATTTTCATTACCACACGCATTTTTATAGTGACAACCAATTAATCAAAATTTAAATTTAGTACCTAAACATTTAACTACAATAACAGTTGATACACTTATCTATTTATAAATATTAATTACACTTATTATTAATTACTTTTCCAGATTCCGCAATATTATCGGAAATGTTTGTATTATAAAACAAAAATGTTATGTAATTACGTTATTAATACATATAAAGTTTCATTTAATTTTAATTACACAATTTTTGCAATTTGTTAAATAAACTCCCGAAGAAGACAATTGTTGTGAATTTTTGCCCACTATATTAAATTCTTGGTTATTAGTAGTGGGAGACCCTATTTACATAGGCTCAGGAGTTAAAGCGACCAGAGAATCGGAGATCGATTCCCACTTCGGTAAAAAAAGAAGATTTACTTTTTTTTTCATTCTCGGCTGTCGTAGATAATATATTGTACAACACACGTGTGATAACGCATCGTTAACAAACTTGTGCGATTACACAACTGGGCTTCGCGCAAATTTCGCACGCGTTTGTTAATAATGCTCTTATCCCACTTGTATCGTAAATATCTATTTTCTGTTTTGTTACTTTTAAATAGAACATGTTTTTCACCTTAAGAAGTAGTACTTTAGCCTCCGCTAGTTTCTTGTTTTCTTATTTTCCTCGCTTCATTTAATAACCTTTCCATCATACTTTTTATTTCCTTGTTGACATTTTATGTCAAATTTGTTTATATATGTAATCAAATTATTGCCTTACAATAAAATTGTTGTTCTACATTTGACTCATAATAATTTTATTTAAAAAAATCATTGTATTTTTCTTTTAGGATCGACAAAAAATTGATAATTCTTTTTTATTTTAAATTAGACTAATGCAAAACTACGAAAGTCACTTTTGTACTCCTGAGTTGTTTTTTTAACATGTTATTTTTGAAAAGGTAATGTAACATTTCTCTTATAAAAATTCCAAATGTCAATGTGGCGTAACCTTTTAGGTAAATGTAAAAAATACTGCAATTGTTAAAACGATACTTCAGTTGAAAACGAGAAAAACTTCCAAACGTTTACACTTTTTTTTCTCTTGTAATTTTTTCCGCTCCATTTAACCAGGAATTATTTAAACCGAAAGCTCCACTCTGTCGCTTTTTAACCGTGTAATTTAATTAAAATTTCGCCAGCGATCGTATTGTCTATTCCAGCAAAAAAAAATCACAGCGTGACGTCTAATTCGAGCAGGCAGTCATCCTTCAAGTCAAAATTATCTAACTCCAAATATTGAGTCGTAATTGAAAGTTGTTGATTTTTTATTTGATCAGCAAAAGCATCATCGGTGTTCGAAATAATTTCTTCTTTCGATGAGGAACGATTGGATGTGCTCGGTGTACTGGAACTGGAACAGACCCACGGGCATATCATGTAATTACATCGTTTGTGGTTTGAATTACTTGTTTTGTTGGCAAAATTGAGTGCTTTAGATGTATCTATAATTAAACCGGACGAACGTTGTTGCTGCAGAAGATCTACCTGAGCGTGCAATCAAAACTACGAGATCTAGAAGAACGAATACGGACTGGCGTAAGAAGGAGATTTTTGCGAGAGATTGGGGAGAATTTAATAGGAGGGCGAGAGATAAAAAGGAACAGAACAACAGGAAACTGCAAGAATTTTAATAGAGGAATTTAATAAAGGAACTGAGTTGTGTTGGTTGCGTCTGCAAAGCAAAAAAAAATCTGGCTTAGATCTTGTGTATGGAGACATTTTCAGGGCCAAAATTCCAGAAATGATGCAACATTAAAATTTATATATGTATACATCGTGTGGCGGGACACGAAACCGCAAATTTCCGACAAGACAACCAGGAGCAGGTTTATATATAAACGTGGGGAAGGCGGAGGCAGGAGTTGCCGCCCTCGCCGCAGATACAGATGGATGAGATTGTTTTATCACACCTCCACAATTCCGCCGAATCACAAATGGAAACATGACACTAAGAAGCGAACATCAATGTATTGCTATCTATTTGTCTAAATTTGGAAGTTGGTGGTTTTTTGCGGGGGCTATAACCTCGCGAATAGTTGCCGAGAGATGTCAACTGTGTTGCTGTGCATTTCCGCCGTTCCGAAAACGTAACTCCTCATTTCCGTTCGTAAATGCATTCAGGACGTGAAGAATTTCTGTTAGTGATGCATCGACGTTGAATCCGGTGACTTCCTCAGATGTTGCATCCGTAATTACTTGTTGAGAACAGGAACACGACGTGGAACGAGTAAATTAACTTACTGACTTAAAGAACTCAACTGAAATTAACGTCTTGATTGCTTAAGAGAATAATCACACACCGACTGGATTTGCAATAGATTTATAAGAACTTGGCGACGATTGAAGAGGAACAAGAAAATCTGAGCAAGTTACGACGCGGCTTATATCACCCGCTCGTTCGTCGAGGTGCGTCAGCGGAAGCCTCAGGCGCCATCTATTACAGTTTTGTTGGATCAATTACTTTCGTATCGTTTCATGTCTCGTCGGATTTTTTGGTTTCACTTCATCACAATTTAGCTATTGGTGTTTGTGTTGAAATAGAAAGCTGGGTTTAATGCCGAACGATTGCTTTATTGGCGGCCGTATTCACCAACGCCAGTTAACGTTAACTGTAGGTTAAAATACTTCGTTACTTTAGTTACCTATTGTTATAACAATGTTTTCGTATATTTTAACCTACAGTTAACTTTAATTGGCGTTGGTGAATACGGGCCTTAGTCGTAAATTTACACCGGTTCCAGATTTGACACCCGTGTAATTTTACATTTAAAACAACATCATCGCAGAGCCCCATTAAGTCCGAAAGGGGACGCTTTGTCGAGACTTGACGAGTTTTATGCGGAATTAATGCAGAGGAACTCGGAGACGTTGGACTATAAAATGAAACATGTCCTGCAAAAGTAAAAACGTGATGATTTATGTTGAGCTGTGACACAAATAAAGATTCGTTTCGAGTGATTTAGTAGATATTTATTGCGTGTCTTTTTTTTAGTGGAGTTGATTTTTTTGGCGGGTTGCCGATAAGAAAGGATTGAGTACCTGTTACACGTCAAATAAAGTTGTAGTCGAGGCGGAAGTATGTTTTCGTGGGGAGCGTTTGTGTTTTCGTGGTTGCGTGACGTGTCGTGATGGAAGGATTAACAAGCAGTAAACAGTGGGATCTTTGCAGACTACTGTTTTGATTTTTGGGCATCGAAGCGTGAACGAAAAGTGCGCACCGAGGTGGCTGGAAAGGTTCCAATCGTTTCAGATTTGAGGTAATGATGCCAGGACGTAATAGTAACGGTGAAAAGGGGAGAAAAACGTTTTATGGCGACAGAAAATATCGTATGAAAGAAAAATAACCTAGTTATTCATGCGTGATGCAGTAATAAGTAAGAATAAAAAGAATTTAATTGCATAACTGTGCAAGTACCATACAAAGGTGATTTTAACAAATAAAAAAAACTATGTTGGTTCTATGGTCAAGAATCAATTAAAAAAGAATTTAAGTGTTAAAGGCAAAATTCAGTGAAACATAAAAAGTACATTTTTTAAGAGGTTTCATTTTTCTTTTTCCTTCGGCAGCATGGAGTATACCAAAGACTTTGATACCTACAAAGTGTTAATCCAGGTATGGGAATGCCATCAGTTTTACAAAAAAGTTGGCGACCTCAACTTCGCCTCGGTCTTCAATCTGTGTGCTTATCACAAAAAGACTCACTTCTACTCTTAATGATATAATCTACTATTTTAAATCACTGCTGCTCATCAATATCAAACTGGACTGCATCTATTTTTGTTCTATTTCTGATTTATCATGTTCTAAGCCTCACTCGTCCATTTTTTATTTGCGATTTGATCCAACATTTCGTTCCAACTGCAGAAAACACTGCCGTCTGATGCGAACTGAATCAACAGCGTGAAAAATGAACTGCCACCGAAGTCTTAAGAAGTAATTGATCCGAAAAATAGCATAACGAACAATAACGACGCCAGGATCTACATTCAGACCTGATGATTGATGATAAGAGCCTTCCTCAGTGCCGACAATGGAGCAATAAACTCGCAAAAGGTCACTTCCATCTCTATTTTCAGCGGACGACAATAACGCGAAAAGTTTTGGGATTGGGAAAGAATTGAATCGCGACTGCATCGGGAAAATGGTCGTGCAGTTAGTTCATTGAATTTTCATTAATGAAAATGAGGTTCGACGGAAGTGTGGGTGTAGATAAACGCAATAATGAGATTGCCGCATGCGACTTCCCGTGAAATTGCATCTCTAACTTTCTAATTAAAAATATGTAGTGAGTGCAAATTGCACAAGGTGTTTACGCTCTCGGTACTTAAATATAGACCATTCCGGTGTCAGCGGCAAATGTCAACGTCGGTGGGATTTGTAAGATATGATTGCACAATGGGGCGGCTTACGAGACTTGCGAAAACACAACGGGGTGAGCGTCTTGGGGGAGTCCCCGACTAATACTCCGATATAACGTGTGACCCTTATAACGCCCCGAATCAAGACCTCATTCGTCCTAAGCCGGATCATTTTCGCATTGATTTCCGGCACGTTTATTGTTTACATTGCGACTATTTTCTCTTCGACGCAAACATTCCGACTGTAAGATTATTTTAGTGTTGCGGTGGACGAGGAGTCCGTCGAACTTTTGCGGTTTGTGTCGACATTTTCGGAGCAACAATTCGTCCGGAAAAATTATTTTGTCGTTGTAACACCACGGCGCCCATATTATATTTTATTGGGTCTAATGGAAGTGTGGCGATCGTATCGACTTTTATTCTTTGCGTGAAATCACGCGAACATGTCGTTCGTGTGTTTTTTATACGAGCCCGGACATAATTGAATTCCTATTTATGCTTATCCGTCTATGAATTTTCATTTTTAACGTCTACTGAATAATTGTCGGTGTCGCTCTCTGCCTCTATTAATTTATTTTATGTTTGTTTCAGGTGAGTGACCGTTCGCAGGAACACATTTCGTGCTAGGGAGGAAATCCTGGAATTGCGGGGTAATCGATCTAATGGCTAGTACCTGCGTTATTTTTAGTGGGAGAGCTGATTAGTCTCTCTGGTAAACAGTTCGACTAATAAATATTTGACAAACCAATGACCGGGTTGACGGACGAAGATCCTTCCAAAGGGAAAATTTTTGGTAATCGTTCCTAATCATCGAATAAAAACGAACAATGATACATTGTGAGGTGTTTATATTTTCGTAGCGAATCTGTAGTACAGTTCGGATGTTTACACTGTCGCGGGTGTGGGGAGGCGCAACGTCTTGCCGAATTATGAACCCTCCGTCACACGGGTTGGGTCTGTGAGACCCAGACCATGTAAAAATATGCTATATTTTCGTTATGTTTTAAGTAATTTAATTGAGCCCTTCAGTACCTTCTTAACTTTTGGTGTATTTTAGATTGTAGGAATTAATTAAAATAATTCCTGAGCCGTTTTTGGTCTGGAGGGCATTTGGGTCTGTGAGACCCAACCCGTGTCATCGCGTAACTTTTTTATTCTTATATTCTGAAATAAAAAAAAATAAATAAATAACAAACAAAACAACAAATAATAAACACAAGACGATAGCCTCAATTAAGAAATATAAACAGGGAATGATCTACACCTAAAACGACGCATTCGAGAATCAGCAATGTGCTTGATCGCACTTCCGGAGGAATAGCGCCCGGAACCACCTCCAAGTAGTCTAGGACGCTGTAAGCGATGCAAAGATTGTAAAGTAAATTTTTTAGAACACACCGTGGTGTTTTGTTTTGTTTGCGTGGATAATTTTCGCAGTGATTTTTGAAATTTTTGAATTTCTGTATAAATTTTTGTTTATGCCTTTTGAGGACTTCAGAGAAAGGTGTCATGTATTATCTAATGAAAAAAATTAATAACACTATATCACAAAATGTTTGTTTGGAATTAAACGCAAATAAACAATTACATATGCCAAAAATGCAGTGTTTAAGAACAAATCGCAAAGCATATTTTTAAATTAAAAATTGTAATAATTAAATGGATGTGCGAAAAACAAACACACTAACGGACAACATAACAGCAATAGAACTTAAAAACAATGATTTAATTTGCAAAAAAAAAAATATTCAATTTTGGGTCTCTCAGACCCAACCCGTGTGTTTGTGTGACTAGCAATGAATGCACCCGTGTAACGCAGGATTAACTAACACAAGAACACTGACGGTGATAATTAGGTAGGTTCTGAAAGTAACTCAAGAAGTTCATCGAAGAAGTGTACCAATACAAGCTTTTGATGAAGCGATTGGTTTCTAAAATCTTCACAAAAAGGAGATAAGAAAAACAGTTGAGAGCGAAACCCCATTTTCTGTTTTACTTTTCTATTCTTTTCGCCTTGATAATTTATGCGTCATTCTTTCGTCTTTTCTCGTCTGTTTGTTTTAGATTGCCGGATTAGATATGCAGAACTTATCGTACGTTTGACGTTTTAATTGCCATCAGGATAATTAACTACCTGGTGCTAATAAAGGTGGCAAACTAAGCAGATAATTTTTCTTTAAAACTTTGAAATTAGCTCCGCCTGTAAGCTTTTGTTCGGGTGTTATCGTCGCACAACGGTTAATTGATACTGAACTGTCGGATGTTGTTTACAGATCTGGCTGCCGTTAATTAACAAATTTTAAAGTGTAATTAATTTAAATTTAATTGCGCGCAGTTTGTAGGTTATTATGTCTATTCCAGTTTAAAAAGGCACAGTTAATCCCACACTTGATTTAATCAACAGAAGGAGAATTCAGTTTCGTTGTTGGAATACCGTAGATGTTAAAACGTGTTTGCAAATTCCACAGATTTTTTGACAGTTATAAAAACATGCAAAAATGTTTTTTGTGGCATCAAAATGGACATCGTTGAGTGGCATTAAGGAGCTTTTTAACGTTATAATTTACATTTTGGATTTTTTTGTGATTACATACATATTATAAAATTTTTATTTCTACCTTCTAAGTAAGTGACATTTTACAGGCATTTCTGGTAACTAAGTAAATGAGTAGTTACGGACAGAGCCCTGTAATATTTTTGCAGGCTCGTAGAAGAGACCTGTAAAATTTTACAATGCTCATCAAAAAATAATTAATCAAAACTAATTAAATCATTTTTGAAAAAGTTTATTATGATATAATAAATTTAACTATCAATTTTTGCAATTACATTAATAATGCATTTTGATCCGTTTTCGAAAGTCATTTTCATACCATTCTTTAGATCAAATCAGCGTTGGCAATTCCTTGGATATTTTCTTCCACTTCAAGAAAATCGCCTTGAAAGTCTTCATCGGGCGTTAAAGCACTTTTTTTTTGCAACAATTCGTTGCCCTACTGCCTTTCATTACAAAATATCATCTTTTTTATCTGAAGGTGGAAATAAAAGTTTGTATGCAACTCGTTGAGCAATTCATCTTTACTGGGCTCACTGGATTATGGAGACTCGCTCCTTCGTCGCTCGTCCCACAAACTTCCAGCTCGCCCGTAAAGATTAATTTACTAAGCCCGTCACATAAATAACTATGTATTATAATCTAGAACTTACAAGGAGAATTATAATGATGGCGTAATTGATGCTGATTTAAAATGAAAAATTACAGAATCAAAAATCTGATGAAACGGAAAAAATTAAATAATTAATCACAGACACGGACTAGGAATTAGTGACTTTCGCAAAAAGTCCATTTCCAGAGGACTTTGTTTTTCCAGCTGACGGCTGATTCTTCCACCTCTTTTTTCCGTTCCGCCTCGTCCTTCGCCGAAAGAATCGGGTGTTAATATTAATTAGGAGTCCCGGCGGCATCCACTTTTTGTTTGCATTTTACATGAAATCGTCGGGATTAATTTAGGAACGCCGAAATGGCGGTCACGTGCAACAACCAGAGAAATTCCCGACACAAAAGGCATGCATTCGGGTGTGGGTTTTGTATTCCAGACTTTTGCAATTTATCCAGGCGTGATCGAAATCTCAAAGGTGGGAAAATGTCATGTTTCTCCCCCACAAAGGAACAGGATCGTGATAATGACCTTAAAATGATTAGCTTTCACAAATTTTTCCAAGCTCAGGTGTTGGCGGGAAAGGTGACTGTGCCCTGTGAGCCCTTCCGTTGGCTTTTAACGACTTAATTAGAAGTTCAGAAGTGTTTGTTCTGCTCGAGTCGAGATGCTTTTGACAGTTTGTCACAGTCACATTCCGGTTGGACGATTATTGGTATTTCTTAAAATTAATCGCTCTTTCCTTGTTTGGGGGGAGTAAAATGATGGAAAAATCTGTAAGGAGCGCTCACCTCCTCTGGACGACCTGAACCAATTAACTTTATTAAACTAAGTAACGATGGCGATAAAGATGATCTTCGATCAGTGGAGTGACTTGCGATATTCATTCATAAAACGCTCAATAATGGCAAGAGATTAATTTGCCAACCAGATTACAACGATTACGGTTAGTGATTTTCTCGGACGCGCCAGTTTTGCCAACGTTGTCTCGATTTTGTAACTGATTTAAATCCTATTGTCAGCAACAGGCACCTTAAATGGAAAAGTTTAGTCGAGGGTTTCGCCATATGTAGCGCTTCAAGATGGAGTTAAAATTACTTAAAAGTTTAGAAACGATACACTTCTGGAGGGTTTAAGAGGGATTTGCGGAAATCATTATTTACCCTTTCGCGTGCAGTTAATACCAGATAGAGGTGTTCATTTGTGGAATTTAATTTGCAAAAACTTATCCGATTCGACGTAACATGCAACAAAGGGTTTTCCAATTTGTCACCCTAATGGATTGTTGGTCCAGGTTTGTAGTTGGCGGTTGCATACATGCAATGTTTATATCGACATTTGCGCCGCCGCTACCGAACAATGCAGCCAGTGGAATTTCATTTTTAGATTTTCGGAGTTTGTGGAATTTGATTGATTTTTGTTTAAACCCGGAACAGTTTTTTGTTTTTATTTTCGGATCTAATCCAGCAGTTCTTAAAAAGATGAATTGCCTCCAAAAAATTCAGGATATCTTTCGGACGTACAATAGAGGCTTAATCGAAGGTAACGGAAGTTTGTTTCTTGTCGCTGAAATTGAAGAGTCGAATGGCAACCGGACAATCGACCGCCTTCCACATAAATGTTCGTGATGCTTTGTGACATTTTTACGTTACATTCTTTCAGTCAGATGTTACGCAACACATTTTCATAACACGTGTACCTATCAGAGATCACGGTTTTGTGTGGGTCGACCTGACCCGTTACGACACCCCATTTCCTCCCTTTTTTTTATCTCATGCAGTTCAAACAGTCCAACGCGGATACAACCCTCTATGCTGATGAGTTTCACACGTAATTGCGAAAATAGGAAAACGCCCACGATTCTGTCTGCTAATGACCGTTTCTGGAATTGCAATTCCAGATTCGTCGTTCTGCCTCGGAAACCGTACGGGATGACTAATTCAGTCGAATTCATAAGCTAAATTAAGACGAGTTGACCCAGGAACTCTGTTACGGAATCGCCACACGACCAGCTAATCCACTATTCCAAAATTAATTAATCTTCGTCCGATTTAGCATTCGAACGCGTGTCAGGTCGGCGAACGAGGCGGACAGACGGAGGAAATGTGATAGGGGAAACTGTAGTGTCGGAAAAATCGGAAAGTCGGAACGATCAATCCAAAGCATTGTGTTTTCTTTGGGTTTCGATGTGTTGTGACTTGAAATCGATCAATCATGTGAGAATTTTACTAAAATTATTGCGGATACTTTGAATATATCTTCTTACTGGCGATTTATTCAAATTTGACGGTAAGAATACAAGAACGTTATTACTGGTTGCATATCTGCAAGTCTCGATATTTTGTGGTGGTGTGCCGTGCTGAATGTTTCCAGTTTGGCGCTTCGCTGCTAGGTGGCGTCGCATTGCTGCGATGTGCAGAAATCTGTTAAGTCGGTGGTTCATTTCCGAGTGCGGTGAACAGGAATCTGTTTCGAGCAAGTCACATTGCTCCGCAAGATGCCTCAAGGCTTTGAAAGTGGACGAAACAAAACGAAAAATAATGATTAAAGAATTAAAATTAAATTTACGAGCAGCTTTTCTTCTTATGAATGTTTAAATTCTAAAATTTAAAGAAACATTTATTTTTCAAAATTAGCTTAGATATGCATATTTAAATTTCCGGTCAAAGTTGGCGTTAAAAAGCCGATTGTGAACGCACTACGGATCACAGATTAGCTGTTTAAATTTTACGGTTTTACACAAGTGGTGCGTTCACAATCGAATCTTCAACGCCGACTTTGACCGGAAATTTAAATGAACACCAGATACATATTTACAAATTACCACTTCAGTGTAACTGCAATGAACAAACAATGTCGAGAGTTTAAAAAAATGTGTTCAAGCAAGCCGTGGTTTTCTCTTTCCACCTCCGATTTCAAAATATGTCGCCATTCTGGGTTTCAACGAGTTTGGAACCATCTCTGTCGCATAAAGAAAACCAAAATTAGTTAGTTCCGAAAACAAATGTTTCTTGTAAAAGAAATAACCCACACCAATACTTGTTCGCTGAGTAAATGACGTAGTCATCTATAATTTGACAGTCGATGAGGCTAATCCATACGGAAACAAAAGCAAGTGCGAGACCACGTGACCACAAATCTTTCTGAACGCTTGATATGTTTTGCTTGCACTTGTTTCAAAACGAACGTCAACTGCTTCACATCGTGTGATTGAATGTATCGATTTTTTTTTTTTTAATCGGCAAAGAAGCGTTTATTGATCGATAAAATTAACTTGACACGTTTTATCCATTAAATAAAATATTTCCTTATGTATAATTGGCGCATTCGTTAGTGAACATTATCATTTATGTAAATTCGACTTTGACTCCCGACTGTTTTTTGGCGTCATTTGATTTTGACTAAACTAAACCATAATCTGTTATACTGAATTCGTACGATGCAGTTCAGTGGGCGTCCACCTTTAACTGCTTGTACGCAACATCCAAGGTCAATCTAGCCGTTTTGTAAGAGTAGAACGCGTCACATTCTGACGTCACAGTCACACGTTAAGCATAAATTTCAGTATCGACGTAAGACGTGTGGCGTAATAGATTTTCGCGGTTTAATTTTACCGGAACGACCACGTTACGCATCGTTTGACAACAAGTTGAAGTTTGCGCTACAAAATTAATTATTACGTTGCGTTCGTTTCTGTGTAACTGTCTACTCTGTTGTAATTATTATTAGAGTAGTCGGTAAGATTCAAAGTTCATTTCTGAAATTGGGTCTGTTCATATTCGAATGGGGGTTAAATAGGTACAGTCGTTCGTCGGCATTGTTGTCAATTTGGGGGTGCTCATCACAGTCGGCAGTGGTCAGTACTGTGACGTGCGCCATCTGTCGGTTGACACGCGATGAATGACCGGGATTACGGTTAAGTGTGATCTCATTACTTCTGGTCGAGTGTGTACTCACGCCTCGCTCTTTACACCTTTCGCAGTCGCTGTTTGGCAAATAACGAATCAGAAAAATCGAACGGGCTCGCCCCCGGAACTCGTCGAAGTAATTCAATCTCCGCTGCACCATTCTCGTCGGGTGCATTTTACATTTTGCATTTTCATTAAAAGTTCCAATGGAAACATCGCGATTGTGCTTTGAGCCCGCGAGATGCTTTTGCATTTTTTCCCTCCGCAATTCAGCAAAGCTCCCCTCGCCCCGTCGCGGAACAGGGGCAGTTGAGAGGGAACTTGTTTGTAGAAAGCTCGCGGCCTAAAAAACACGAAGAGTTGGCGGAACTGTAAACCCTGGTATTATGATTGAAACCAACCCTCCCTGTTCGCCTCATTGCAGATTGCCCCGCATGGAAATGAGTTTTTGCATATTGAAAACGCTAGGTAGACCACGTGGCGGTCGGTTCGGCTAGCTAGACAGAAAAGAGTCCTGCGAGTGTCCTTGCGGATTACCTCGTGTTTACACGACGGAAAGGTGGTTTTTCTGGCGGTTCTCGTTGCTCAAGTGGTGAATTCTTGAACCGAATTAATCCTAGTCAAACATGCGCCATTGTGGAGTGTGAAATGTCAAGTACTCGCCATTGTGCAACACAGGAACTGTTGAGGTGGTGCATACGAAATGTCCCTCCTTTCGAGTGCGGCGTCTCCATCAATCAACATCAAACCAGAATGGCAAAAAATCTGGTGGCAGGAGAGTCCGCGTTTCTGAATCTCGATGTCTGGTGTGGAGATTTATTGGAATTTTATTGTCTCTAAAGCGAGTCGGTTTGAACAGAAACCGTGAATAATTCATGTGGTCCTTCATTGAAAGGATTTTAAATTCGATTTGAACGATTTTAAAATGTATGTTTTTGGTACCTTGGGGGATTGTTTCGTCTAAAAGCGCGAAATGAAATTGTTTCGTAAAAATACGGTTTGAAAAGGGAAGAGGATCAATGAGGATATGTTGGTTGGAAGCAGTGACATATTTGTTTTTTTTTTTTGTCTGGGGCACGGTACTATAAACTAGTTGCTTCTCGATATTGGGTGTAAAAGGTTCAAAATGATTCTATAAATAGAATCAACTGAGTACGAAACCACTAAGAACAGGTTTACGGAATCTTGCGACAAAGGATCGTAAAAATCTGTACTAATTAAGTCATAATCTTACTCTTTTTTTGATTGAATGGCTATGTGGTTAGTGATTTGTGTGCAGTTCAAGGACTTTTAGATTGTGCAGTTTTGAAATAGTTATGGTTCAGTAATTTTTTAGAATACAAATGATCTATTAGACTAGTCCAATAGAACTGAACAAATACTGTTTTTTTTTTTTTTTTTAAATTTAACAATTTATTATGGTCAGTAGAACCTAAAGCAAAGCATCGTTGCCGATCATTTAAAATTGCACAAATCAGCCACAAGTCGAACTAACCCTACAAAGAACAAATACGAGGAGGTATTGACAAGGTTATTATAACCTAGTGAAAAAGGAAACTACATATTTGGGAGATAATATTATTTCATTCAACACAAATCACCCTTTAACTCTTAAGCACGTAACACAACGTTAATAAAGTAACACTCTAGCCCCCTAGAAAAAAAATTGTGTTTTTGGTCTACAAACTAGGCCTCTACAACATCTATGACCATTTCTTTTGATGCACATCTTTATCCTTTTATTGTTTAGCAGATGCATTTTCTTGCAAAAACCACACACCTTTAGAGTGTTTTCCACGATGTGTTTCCAGAATTTTCCTTCGAAGTTTTGTTAACAAAGAACTGTAATAATCTCCCGTCATTGATTTTCCTTGTTGCATGTAATCAGTGAAAATGACCCAATCTTTTCCCAGAAAATTAAGGTAAGATCTTTCCGGCAGACTTTCTGCACGCGAAACTTTCTTAATCGAGAACCAGCACGTTTCCATTCTTGACATTTTTTCGGTCTCTGAGTCATAATGAAAAACTCAAGTTTTATCCATCGTAACTAAACGGTCCAACTATCTTCAAATTGGCTGCAAATCAATCTGGATGTTGTCATCTTGATTCGCTGTTCGCTGTTTATCAGAATTCAGGTATTTGGGTGTCCATTTTGCTGATAATATTCTCGTACCCAATTCATTGTTAATGATAATGAAAAACGCGTCAAGGTATCTGATATTCGTAAATGTGGAACGACATTGATGTACTAGCTCAAACTATCAAACCCTCGGCTTCGCCTCGAGCCTAAAACCTATTTTTCGCGCTGAAAAATACACCTACCGTACTCTAATGTAAATAACTGTTTAAATATCCGATTATGTATTCTGAAAAGACTGGACCTTTTAACGTCAAACTTTGCACATGCATTTATTTTTGTTCATACTTTAACCAGTTGAACTGCACTTGCTTTAATTTATTAAAAATGTGCCGTTTATTATTTTTCTCGTATGAGAAAAAAAAAAGTAATTTCTAAGAAAACTGGAAAGTAGGAATAGAGTTTCCGAGCAAATATCTTGATTGGCTAGCAAAAAAAAAGAACGGATGTGAGATGTGACGATTTATGAAGACACATTGGACAACATAATACCTTTTATTTGAGTTTGTTAAATTTGTGTCTATGTATAAATTAATCCCTTAATGCCGTAATCCTCGTCTAATTGGCATATTAATCCAGCCGACGTGGCGGTTTTACCCAACAGTAGCTGCTAATTGGTGATGACTTGATGGCCCATAATGGCACTTAGATTCAGCAACTTTGCAAGTTTCTACTAACACCGTCATAACGTCGAGACGTTCACAAAACATCTTGTGTTCAATTATGATTAATTATTATAAATTTACTGGTTCATACTAACACAAAAGTACAGGGTCATTCAAGTTTTACCGCCTGATCGAAAACACCCACTCCTAATCTATTTAAAATAATTCTCAGGAAATTCAGGAATGACTGCGTATCGGTGTAGAATATTCTGTATACTTTACATAATTTTTCGCTGAGAGTTCTTTCAAACATAAAGGGAAAAATTTTGTGTCATTGAAATTATGGAAACATCACCGTTTTTTGAAATAAGTACCGGGTGATCAAAAAGGACTGTTAAGGTGGCAATAGAATTAAGAGCATTTTATTATTCGGATGTTTGCAATACTGCAACCGGAAGTTACTCCAGTTATACCATTTAAAAGTAAAAATTAATTTAAAAGTAAAAATCAGTTCTGCCAACTCAAACAGTCCTTTTTGATCACGCTGTAGAATTTGATATTAAAGTGCAAAATTTAGGTATGATTCATTATTAAATTGGATGGTCACTTCCACAAAAGGGTTGACATGGGTTATTTATGGTACCCTTTAGGGACTTATAATCAGTATAAAAATTCTCAACAGATGTTTGATGGCTGTTCACCAACAATGAGGTACATATTTATTTATGACACTGCAGTTGTTAATCTTGGTAATTTTTCGCTGTTAATGTTTAAAATTGGAATACATAATTCAACTAATAATTTTCTTTTGATGCGAATTTCATAAATTCATTAATTGTGAATTATGAGCCTATACGAAAAAAAAATGTTTTTTGCTCAAAATCGATTTTTTAAATTTTATGACTTTGAATGAGTGATACGGGAAAATTGATTGCACACATTTGAAGCCTATTGTTTCGTAATTTTTACTAATTTTTTAATAGGGCTTATCAAAATTTCAATTACGCTGTATTGTCGGAGCATTTTTGACCGGCCATATCTCTTTCCAAAACTCGAAAAGGACAACATCCCCACGCCCGGACAATTTCATGGACTCATCGCTTGCAACCGCCGTTTTCTTGAATGAATTAGCGTGTCTACCGGTTGACCGTAGCATCTTGATACAATACATTTTATATTTATGAGACATGCACCTATTGTAAACACACCGCAAATGGTCGTGTACCGCAGTTAAAACGTTCGAAACTATTGTCTCGACTGATTTATTGAAGCAGAGAGGAGCCCGTGAAAATGTACGCGATAATTACCCCATCCATGACGATTTCGAATGGAAAAGCGTGAAAAAGCCGGACACAATCCCGTCTCTGTCCCGGCAACCATCAGAATATCAATTAGCAAGGATCGATTTGACACTCCGGTGATGATAACAATGGATTGAGTCATCGTCGAGTGATAAGCATCGCAGACACCCTCCACGTCTAGTATTTAGGGGGTTGTAATTATGTCGTGAAGGGCAGTAGGATCATATTTCCTGAGTCATCGAACCACTCTCCGTGAGATATCACAAGCGTTGTGATTTTGCACAATTCCTCTTCCTGGTTTATTGAGGCAACAATTTATTAGATGGAGCACCGTTAAGGTCGGTCTGATGCACCACAACGGCGCATAATTGCACGCTTGCAGAATAGCAATTTTAAACAAATCTCTTACATTAGCAGCTATCTCCTGCCAACGGCCAACGTGCAATTAAAGCACTTTCTATATCCTTGCACTTAGAACTTGACAGGCAAATCTTCCAGTACTCATCACTATCGCTTGTACGTATTTTAATGACAAAACAATCGCTGATCTGGGGTGGTGATGACTCAACGTCGAGATTTAGGGGTGCGTGCAACGTGGGGGTCTTCAGAAGTAGGCCTAAGTGGTTGTGACATGTCGGAAACGCCTCGACCATCTCCCATTCGGCCATACCCCAAGTAGCTAAATCAGTACCGTAATTTATCGATGCAATAAAACCACGTCCCATTAACAACCCTAAACGCTCTTATAAGAACGAAATTTACGACTTCAATTTTCATAAATATGCAGCAGGTACAAAGAGGCCTGAGGCAGAGCAATGACGAAAATTTATCGCCGATTACATGGACGAACCTGGTTATTTTCGTGCAATTAGTGTTGTATTGTGCGAATTTAACATCGCCGAAAGGGGTCCCAGACGAGAGAAGAAAAAGTCAGACTCCAGGTGTTCAATAACCTACAATTGGACCAATTCAAAGGCGGAGGCATAAATTAGGGTTTGGAATTGCTCGACCAAGACGGCAGTGGTGATGTTGTCTCCTTCGCAACGTCAGGTCAGCAGACATGTACAGACTCGTTGGACGAAGGAAGAAGACACAATTTGGAAGAGATCTTCCTAAGTAGTGTTCTGTTGATTAGTTCGTGTTCCACGATATTTCCCAAAAAGAAACAAAAATTTTTTAAGAGAAAAGAACAACTGTGCTCTGCAATTCTCAGTTTCAACCCTCGACGTCTCCGTATTTTCCAAAATAAAAAATTAACCGAGTCCGTTTCAGTCGGTTTCATCCCCCTGACGAAATTTGTCGAGCACGCGGCGACTGCACAAATTACTCGCTTTCTGGGCACTGCTTTGTCTAGAAAGTTTGGGGATTGATTCGCATTGTTTGAACACTCTTAGTGTCGGAACCCCCGCATGGTGCGGCGCCCCGGCAGTGTATTATTTCACCCTAGCACGTGTCTGAGATCCGGCGTTCATTAACTCGGACCGGACTAGACCGTTGAAAAGGGTGGTATGTCGAAAGTTCACGTGCGGAGGAACGTCCAAAGTTTTGTTTTACGTCGGTGCACACAGAAAAACACCACAGACAGGGATTTAATTCGGTTGGATCCAATCTGAAAAGTCTGAATTGTGGTAATTGAATTTTTGTAATTATCCAAACACATCAAAGGGTGAAAGCGAATATCTGTAGCTCATTGAAGGTGTAAAATTTAGTTCCAGGGTTGTGACTCATGGAAATTTACACATACATCATTATAATTTGTTTCTGCCAGATTCAACATTTTCCAAAATATTTTAGAGATTTATTTTTTTTACAATAGCTAAACTTAGTAATGTTTTGAAGCTAGTTGTTAGTACAGTCGTGGAGAAAGTATAGTGTCCAACTCGCGTATAATGGCTATTATTCACTCGAATGATTCCACCACTCGCTACGGCTCGTGTTGCAATTTTCATCGTCTTGAATAATAGCCATCATTATACGCTCATTGAAGAGTGTACAATTAGAAGCATTACATAGTATTTTTCGTAATTCTGTAATTTTGGTCTTTAAGAAACCATTGAAGTTATGACCTATATGTTTTCCATCGGACTCAAATCAGGATAGGATGATGGTCAGAATATAGTGGAGGTGATGGTCGGATTATGAAATTATTATAAGGCAGTTCTACAGGCCATTAAGAGTCATGACTAGTCCTCTCCGTTTCTGTTTTGTATGTTATATCCCATTCTCCATGTCGTCACAACTATCCTTGGTTATTTTTCTCCATTGTTCTCTGTGACGCTCTCTTCTAGTCGGTTACGCCAAGCATTCTCAGGTTTGTTGTTACCGCCTCCAGCCATTTCTTCTTCTTTCCTCCTTCTCCCTCCAGTAGAGCATCTTCGCATGGCTCTGTTCTGGCATCCTACCGACATGACCTTATCTCTTGTGCTTTTATATACTGCGCTATTCTACTGTGCCTGTATAGCTCTTTTATCTCTCTATTTGTTTTTCTTCTCCAACCTCCGTCCTCGGTTCTTGTCCCCTTAAAAATTTTCCTCAGCGTCTGCCTCTCCCATGCTTCCAGTTTTATCTCGCTCTTCTTCGTTAACACCCAGGTTTCACACCCATATACTACCGCCGGCCTCACCACTGTCCTGTATATCCTGATCTTCGCTGCTCTTGAGATTTCTCTTACGTTAGCATTCTGTTTAGTGAACCCATTGCCTTGCTTCCTTTACTCATTGTCTTGTCTATCTCCAGCTCTTCTTCGTTATCGTAGACTGTTGTGGAATACCAAAATAAAAATATGGAAAACTAATCTTTTAATCAGTTTTAATCAAACCACAAAGACATATGTACTTCCTAATTCCTAAAAGTTTTCCTAGTATGAAATAGACGTCATAGTATTTTTCGTGGTTCTTTGGCTATAATTGTTAGCGATGAAAACTGTTGCTTCCTTGTCAGATGTGGTTTTCCGGCGTAGATCTTGATGGAAACTGTTACTCAAAAGAAACGTCTTTCTAATTCGTGCAGATTTTTAGCATCCCACAAACTTGTTACAAGTCCTTGTTTTCTCTGCGTCGAGGAATTGCCAAATTTTATTTTGTTTCTGAAAAAGCGTCATTTTAAGACAAGACGACCACTGGAAGTCCAGATCTACAGCCTCGGGGCATCACGTCGGTTGGTCAACCGAAACCTCAGAATCCTCTTATCCGACTGACCATTGTCCCTTGCGGTGACAAATCCACCGAAAAAAAAAACACACCCAAGAAAAACTTCCCGACCGGTAAATCCACTTGATGTACTTCCCCCGGTTTGATAAACGAAATAAGAAACGTGAAGGGTCGAACCTGGACCTCAGACCACCGTCTCGTGAGTGCACTAGTGCGCTGCAATAACAACATCATAAAATTTGAATACAAACTCGTGTATCTCTTGCAACCGGTTTACAAAAAAAAAAAAAACTTATTAAATGTTACGTGCCCCATAAAGGCGTATACGTTAATGCAGCGAAGAGGTTCTGCCTTGTATTGCAAATGGTACAATAACATATGGTAATTTTGATTCAGTGCCAGATACGGATGGAAGCGCGTCCCGAAACGTGCTACCAAATGACACAATTTTTGTTGGCAGAAGAAATTAAGAGATCGGTTTTACAATAATCTGGGACTGTTTGTCGATTCAATAAAAACGCAAAAGGGGGTAGAAGATCGACGCCAGATTGATTCGTTTGTGGCGCAACACTCGATCCATTCTGGGTGAGGGTTCGCTCCGTCGTAAATCACACCGATAGGGATACCCAACAAGAAAATATCGTTTAGTGGAATTTATCGCGCTTTTATTCGCATCCAAGTGTGGGCTGGCTTTATGCACGTTTTATGAATAGTTTTAAAACCGCAATTAATCGCATTTTATTACCCCTCGCTAGCAATATTTCAATCTACTTTTTTGTTTCAAGGTAAGAGCACCGGTGCCTCGCTCCGGAAAAAGGTAAAATAAACAGTGTAACTGTAATTGAATTCAGGATGGATCGTTGGTCGATAAATCATGTTCGCAATTCTCGAGACTTTTTTCTCTCGTTATCCTCACATCTCGAGCTCCTACCAACAAGTAAATAAATTAAGGAACTCGTTCCGTTTTGAAATGTTCCACCATTAGATAACTATTCTGATGTAATTAGATACATTGAAGGCAGCCGTCTAAAATATGGTCGTCTAATGAGTGGCCCTTCTTTTTTCCACCGACCTGGACTAGTCCGGTCGCATTGTCCGCACCTGAGCTAATAAATAGCTAAATTCTATTAGCATAGTTGTCTAGGCTAGATAAAGGGGAGCTCTGGTGCAATGTGTGACCAAACCGTACCAAATTGAATTTCTTTATCACCGCACCAACTCAATGCACCACTGAAAACTGAAACTAATCGAGCGGTTGTCAGGAAAAAAATTGGGCACTCGAATGTGTATGTTTTTTTGCTGTCTCATTGTCTTCCTTTTCCTCCGAGTCTTATCTGACGGATTTTAATGAGAACATTTATAATTATGTCGTGATATGACATGTCAACAAAGCTTCCACAAATCTGCACAATTTGTTTCCGAGCGTGCCTTCCATTCTTGTCACGTTGCCACATTTTATATAAAATGGAACGTGAATTGTCTGAAGTACACATCACGATCATAATAAAACGAAGCTTGCGGTTGTAAAATGCGCTGCATTATGGCATGACTTGGCCGGGATAAGTCCGGATCTGTTGCAAAGCGCCTCCATTAAAAAGAAGAATTTACTTGGAGAGCGGCGTCGTGGGAACTGGGGAGTAAATCTGAACTTCAACTTGGAACTGGGGGGTGGAAAAGTGTCGGAGACCTACAAAATTCATGACGTGGAGACAAAAATGTGTCCACAAATACATATAAGCACGAGTGGTGGAAATGGATGATGAAGAGTTATGATGTCCTGGAACAGGCAAGTGCTGCGAGGTACCAAATGTTGCCTAAAAAATCAAAATTACGTTAGCAGGAAGAATTGGAAAAATTTACGAGTGAATGAAAAATAGTGAGCGAAAGTGAAATGAATGAAATGAACTAGTAACTATGGATACAGACTTATTTTCTAGGGAGGTACGGAACAAATAATATTGTTTCTCAAATACACTGTTATGTTCTTCCACAATAGACTAGAAAATTACCAATACATTCTCATACACCAGCATCGGTCAAGCGCTCGCAAGGAGAAAGAGAAAATCGAAACTTTGTTTTTATCTCTTTTGTGCAGACCGACCAAACTTTCCTAATTCGGCAATATTTCCCATCCTGGCCGGGAACCGGAAGGACTAGAGTCGCTGCCACATTTCTGCCTTCCTCTCCCCTGAGACGTCGTTAACCCGAAATTTGTTGTGTGCACTGACCCCATATGGAAGTTCGTCAAGACGTCCATTGTTTGTCGGAAAGTACGTCCGTCAACTTTGGCACTCGTTCCTTTTGACAGCTGGGATCCTCGTCGTCCTCCAAAACGTTACAAATACGCCATTGTTGAACAGGTATTGTTCTACACCTTTTCGGTTGGTACTCCTCGTATAAGTTAATGTTGCAACAACAACAACGTAACGGGAAGAGAGTGAGTTTTTGATGAACTGTCAGCTTCGATTAGTGTAGAGCGCTTTTCTCACGTGCCACCCCGTTTCGTGTTCCTCGAACTTATGGTAATTCCGGCACTATGAGTTTCTCGTTAAGGGCACGAGGGGATCGTAGATTAGACTAATGGCGGCTCCGACAATAAGATTATCGTTATTCCGACGTAAATAATCGCGGTAATGGACGGATTTATTTGCATGATTTGGTTGGCGCCGGGGAAAGTTTATTTTATGGGGTACGTTGAGATTCGAGCTAATTAATTTATACCAGTTCAGAAAGGAAAAATTTATTTAATAACGATGGAATATTACTCAAATAAAAGTTTGTTTATTTCACAAATAAGTGCTCTGTAATGCTTCAATAAATGCTTTTTAATTAAGTGTGGGTGAGTGATAACAAGATGGTTTTTTCTTTTGCTTCGGGCTAAACATTAAGCATATCGCAGAGTTAATTTGACGTGTTTTACGCTGTTAAATAATGAAAAAATTAGGTTCTCTAGGTATAGTAAATCACTAACAGAACATGGAAAATTAAAGCAAACATCAAGGATAATCGATTCTACATTTGAACAATATACGGGGGTGTATCTGAAATACGTGTGTTAATTTTAACCAGTGGAAGAACTCGCCCATTTATGAAACTTTTCTCTACAACATTTTGCAAAATTCATAAAAGTTTTCCAAAATTTTTTGCCCCCCAATTTTTACCAAATGAGTCGTTTTGTGTTATTAACTATAGTCTCTGTTTTTTTTTTTTGTAACCATAACAATTTTTCTATAACAATGTAACTTTTCTGACAAGGCTCCGTTTCTATAACAACAGAAAATTTTCGCCCCCCATAGGCGGGTATACATTTTGATGGCCAATTGATTCCAAATTTTAAATTAATTTGTGACGTTTTTTCGTAAAAAATTTAAGAAGCAAAACGTTTCATTTAACAAGCTCTGCTACGTGTTAAAATTAACACACGCATTTTAGATACACCCTGTATAGCGTGTTCGCACGGAACAAAGAGAAGAAATTGCGAAATTTAAAATGTGTTTTATTTGATAAAATATCATTGTCGTGCAGATTGCAAGAAATGAAACTTGAGAAATATGTTTTTCTTCAAACGTCCGTAAATTATGACATTATACTGTTGCATTGATAATGCTAACTAAAGTGTTACTTCATTGTCATGGCATCTAACGAGCTGACCAGCGTCCGTGAAGTTATTATCTCCGCTGAGGAGCGTCCGTGAAGTTGTTATTTCCGCTGGTGAGCGGCTGTGAAGTAAACTAGCTAAATCATTTGAAATTCCTACCTCAAATTGTAACAAATTCCTGTCTGAATGTGAGATATTGAAAGCTGAAGTGAATAAATAAGGTGTAATTAAGAAACTTGTACATTATTGCAAAACGTACTTACAAAATCTATCCAAATTAAAACGGGTTGACACGGATAATTATTTCGGATTTTGTTCATAGCGTTGTTTATACTAGTCATAGTCATATAGCTTTGCAAAACAAGCTATATTAATTTATCAATCTATCCAATCTTCTACCCGATTTCTTAACATTTCTTAAATACATAATTTGTTATGAAGGTTTAAAGAAAAAATAGTACTTATATGTTATTCGGAGGAAAAATGGTTTTATGTGCTTTGGCTGATTTGTCTGTTCGGCAGCCAAACTACCAGCCGCAGCACATAAAACTCCATTTTTGCTCCTCATAACATAATATACTATTTCTGTCAATTTTGGTGAACACTTCGAATAATAAGAAACTTTTCTAAGATCTGCGGATCTTGTATATTTAGCAATATTTCACTCAGCCGCAAACAAAATAACTCTACAAAATGCAAAATATAAATACTAAAATTGATTGTATCAACATCTTGCAATGGTAAACTATTCCTTCTTCAAGATAATGTCCACATTCTTATTTTAAAAGACAATCCAAAAACCAGTGGTGTATGAAGTATTAAAAGTTATAACTAGAATTAAACGAATCATCATGAAATAATTTATAATTCGTTTCCAACAAGAATACGAATTATTTTTTCAAATCAAATTTTGTCAATTGCTTTTATGTGATCCTGCTGTTAATTGGTAGGAAGAATCAAAAGTCTGTCCTAAGAATGTTTTTGATTTAGAATTTAGAATTCTTCAATCAAAATTTTAATTTTTTCTTTTCATTGGTACAATGAATAAATCACATTCTTTAACATGTTGAAAATTTGCAGATAGACAGAAGATCTGCAAAACATGTTACCTCTTTTGTTTTTTATTAATATAGCAAACAGATTAAATTTTTGAATATATTAAAATTAATGGACAACAGCGAAGGATCAAGGGTGACAACTGTTATAGAACTTACTGAACTGTCAGGTAAACAGCAAAATTTATTTTTTTCCAATGGAAAACTCGAAAGGAGGCAATGGAATATCTGCTTTAGGAAAATGTTGTTGTGAAATTACATATTTGTCGACTACTATGAAAGAATGAATGCATTCTTGTTGGATATTCAATGAAAGAATGCTATCAATTCCACGCCCCGTGCTAGAATATACTGAAATCCACGCCTGTCGGCCAATCACATCCCTCGTATTTTCATTCTACAACGGCAGATCGCCAATCGAATGCGTTTGTAAACAATAAGTCGCGCATCGCCTAGCAACCGCTAAACGAGGCACAATTTTAATTGTCAAATATTAAAAATCAAATTAAATTTAATTTTCAGAAGATTGTTTCTTGGTATAGTCGTGGAGAAAGTATGTATAGCCTTCAACTCGCGTATAATGGCTATTATTCAGTCGGAGATTCCTCCACTCGCCTACGGCTCGCGTTGCAATTTTCATCCTCTTGAATAATCGCCATCATTTTACGCTCATTCCGTTCTTTTTATGGCATTCTGATAAAAATCACAAGTTTGTGGAAACATTTTTTCTAATTTAGAAAACCCATAATTGTTTTTGACGGTGCAAATTTAAAATTTTTCTTGTGACGTTTACAACTCAAAAACTAATTAATTTCTTAGGAAGGCATACTACACCTTCGGCAGGATAACGTCTAGCAACATACAGGGTGTTTCTGAAATAAATACATTAATTTTAACTGGTAATAGAACTCATCAAAAGGAACAACTTTTCTTTCTGCCATTTTGGCGAAAAACGTTGCGTAGTGGTTTAAAAAAATAGGAAAGATTTTCCTAAAACCGTTCATATCTCCAAAACTAAGCTACCTAAAAACGTGAAACAACCAGATTCTTACGAAGTGGATTTTTTGCTATACGGTTAGATTTATTTGAATTTCGATTTCGGCGTTAAAACACGTTTTCTGGATGAAAATGGATGTTTTTTTCATATTAGCGCTGATCACAATTAGCCATTGCAGTATTTAGTGGCGTAGGGTTATTTTAGTGAAAAATCTCTCCAATTTTTTTTTTGGAATTAAACATCGTTTTTCGGCAAAATGGTAGATAGAAAAGTTGTTCCTTTTGACGAGTTCTATTACCAGTTAAAATTAATGTACTTATTTCTGTTACACGTTGTATATACAAGTACATTCTAGCTTTGAAGAAATTAAAATTAAAGGAAAACCAAACTTTTTTTTTGGTTTATCATTCGTTCTTCAAACCTATTAAACTTTTGAATAGATTATGTTAGTACATTCTTAGACATTCTTTTGTAAGTTGATAAATGAACAGAAAAGAGTCATAAGTGTATTGTGAAACAATAATTGTGTTAGAAAACAATTTTGAATTCATTTAAAATAGTATATTATGATACAAGTTTATAAGGAAGCCTTTAAAGCACGCGAGACGAGTTTAAGAGCACGACGCGTAGCGGATTGCTTTTAACGTCGCAAGTGCTTTAAAGGCCCTTATTAACGTGTATCATACGCTGTTTTTTATTATACCTGCACTACAATCTGAAAATTATAACAAAAAAATTAAATTAAAATACCTTTTCCGAAGTAATCTGTGTCATTAATCGTTGATATAGAAATGGTCAATTGTTGTTGTTTCGTTGCTATTATAAATTGTGTATTTACCATTGTTTAAAATATAGGTGAATTTGTTGTTACCTAAGCGACCCTTAAAGCTTTAGTCTTTTAAGGGCCCTTTTTCGCACGCATTTTAGTGTCAAAAACCGGGATTATCATTCAGGTATAATAAAAAATCATTTAAAATTCTCTCATAAAATGATCTGAATGGTTTTTGTCTTTGCACGTTCAAATTAAGAATAATTCAAAAGGTTTATTCAATTACAATTTGACCTTGTGAATATGCGCCAACGAAAACAAAAACTTTATTTAAGTATACATATTTAACAGTTTAAAAAAATGTTTTTTATTAGACCTGACTCATAATCCCTGTTTTTGACACTAAAATGCGTGCGAAAAAGGGCCTTTAAAACACTAAAGCTTTAAGGGTTGCTTAGGTAACAACAAATTCACCTACATTTTGAACAATGATATATAGACATTGATACACGATTTATGATAGCAACGAAACAACAACAATTGACCATTTCTATATCAACGATTAATGACACAGATTACCTCGGAAAAAGTAATTCAATTTACTTTTTTTGTTATAATTTTCAGATTGTAGTGCAGGTATAACAAAAAAATAGCGTATGATGCACGTTTATAAGGAAGCCTTTAAAGCACTTGCGACGTTAAAAGCACTCCGCTACGCGTCGTACTCTTAAACTCGTCGCGCGTGTTTTAAAGGCTTCCTTATAAACTTGTATCATAATATGCTATTTTAATTAGTTTTTGTAACTCTATATTCTATGTACAAAATATATCTACACAGATGGAAATTGTGGTAGCCTGATTATTGTAGAGCTTAATTAAAATATATTTGCGAGCTTTTGCGAGCATTCACACAAACGTAGCGAACAAGGTTCAAACAACATGAATTTATTGTTGTGCTTCTTCTGTGTTTGCTTAAATTTAGATTTCATAATGGTAAATTCATTAACTATAGTAACAAAGTACATTATCTAAACAGTGCTAAAAAATTAATTTGTTTACAAACATGTTTGTACGATAATATTTTGTTTAACTCTGATACAAACTCATTCACATTTAGCTTAATTAATTTCACTAGTAATTAAAATATTTTTGATAGATGTGAGTTAACAAAATCTTCAATCAATCCGGGATGTTTCTCTGTCGGTTTCACATTTTTATCAGGGGATTGGTTTGCTCAAATCCTAGTACAATGCTCCCCGGCGAAAAATAATTTTCCACCAGACCACTAATCCATGGATTATCCTTTGTCGCAAATCCCCGTCCGTCGCGGAAACGCGTTCCCAAATTTGGGCGGTTCGCACGGTCGCAAGGTGTGAGAGGGAAACTCGTCGTCCAGGTAGGTCTACGAGGGGAGCCGAGCCCCCGTTTAGATTGGGTTTTTGTCTGGTAAGGGAGACGTCTCAACGGATCTCCATTTCGAGAGAATATAAAAGCCGCGCAATCCGGAAGAGGAAGAAATCTGGTCCGGCAGGGACCAAAGGTTAGACACACACGACTGAATCTGCTTCGGCAACCGTAAAAGTACATCATCCATTCCATGGTTGTTCTCTTTCTCTCTTCTTGGATTTTTTGCCATCATGCAATTGATGCCGCAATAAGGAGAAGGCGGGTCGTCGAAGGGGCGACAATGAGACCATGGCAGCCTCCCAATTAAGACGCGGATTTATGTTGTCTTGTGTCTGACGGAAGCGGATCGATTTGTTGGGGCTCCATTGTCAACGAGAATGTTTTAATATGAAGTCCTGGAGGAAAAAAGGACGATTCGGATTTTTCTACAATGTCGCGAGATGGCCCGGCAGGGGCGTAAACTCCCGTTGTGACTTTGAAGGATCACGTTGCGCTGATGGTGTTCAGGTCAGGGTCGATGATTGTGCATCTTTCATGACAATCGACGCCAGAGGAAGTTGATTTGTGAGCGCAGGGGCGTCGCACCAGGGGGTCGAGAGATGGAGGCACCCATGGATCGCAATTATCTCCTAATGAATAGGGAAATAAGACAAAATAATGAAGACGCTTTAATGATGATCTGGAGGCTGCAGCAGAAAGGATCTTTTTTCTTGGCGGAAGGCAGACCAATTACATTCAAAATATCCTATTCAGTACAATTCATGGAAGCTAACGATGGATTTTTCTTATTTAATGAGATGGAAGTTCGGAACATTTTTTGGCACTAATAGCGATAACAATAACGAATTGGCTGTTTCACGTCGAGTGTACCGCAAGGATCTCCCCTGGACTCATTCCTACTAATCAACAGTACAGGTAACAACTCGTGCTGTTAGAATTCGTTGCTGCTACTTGCTCTACAGTCGAGTACCGGATGTGCGATTTATGATAATGCGGTACTCCCATGATGGGTTTGAAACTTTTTCGGGAAAGAACCTTTATCGAAACTTGGGCGGTTGATATATTTTTTTCATCCAGAGACAGCGTCCGCCTCGAAACCTTCCCCTTTTGTTAATTAAAACTGATCTCAAACATTTGTATTGAATCTGGCTTCAGTAATTAAGTTTCGAGTTGTTCGAGTTAAAGAGTTCGAGCAACTCCATCAGGGTCGTTTAGTTGCTCCATTGATTCGGTCGCGGGGCATAATTGAATATTCCACCGAACCACCGTTTTGTCTCCTCGAAAGTGGATGAATCATCGCGGCGGAATTAGAACGAGATTTCGCCTGTCGGAAACACATGTGCCCTACGTAAGTAAAAAGGGCACCCCTAATTCCGAATCGATTTTCTCACAGTTGGAGCCGGCCATCTTCCGAGGTGCGCTTATGAAAAATTCATAAAAAAGTCGTAAATAAAGGAAACATAATAAGGACCGAATCTTCCTATAGGTTTTGAAAGGACGAGGAACGCACGCCGCGACGGATTACCGGACTCCCTGCGGATTGCTTTTCTGTTTTGTCAACCCCCGTAGCTACTGTCGGAGCGTCCCCACACTTTACGAGAAAATGTGGGACAAGCGATCTGACAAACGTCATTATTTTTCCATAATGGCAGACGAATTTGTTGCGACGGGCACAGCAGGCGATGAAGAGTGGCACTTGGAAGGGACCTTCCACAACCTCCTTGATTTTAATTCACTTTGAAAAAAAGATCAATGGGTGGTGGTACGAGCAATAAAAGTCAAAGTCTATAAAACACACCACACCGTAATGGATTGCATCCGCAAAGACAGTTTTTAATCATTCTTCTTGGGTGTTGCTTTTTATTCTTTGCCTTGATGGTCCTGCTGTTAACGATTTTTTTATTCAACTCTCCCTTTCGCAGACAACAGTGAAATCACTGACTTCCTGACATGTGCCACCGTATCAGCGTCGGAAAGAGCAGGGCGGCTCATGTTATGCACCCCCGAATTACACGCATGCGATGTCCGACGTCGGGGGTTGACCATCTGTCAAATACCATTAGGAACGACGGAACCGCTAAACAGCGAGATGTGATCCGTCTGATACAGAAAGGGGTCCTCGATCTACGTGCACCCATGATAATTAGAAGCCCGCCGAGTGAGTGGCAAGGGTGGCGACTTTCACGCCCACTTCGATTTCCATCAGCTGCTGTTGTTGACAGGGTCGTGTGGCGGCGGCATAATTTGTTCAAATTCGTTCGGAATTTGCGAGACAGTTACTGGTGGTAGGGGGTGGGATTTTGTCGGTGGAAGGAAATTAGCGAGGCCAGGGATATTGAAGCAATTTCGAGAAATCTAGAGGGTTATTTGGATTGTTGACGTTTAAACTAGTTTTTGGTTCATAGCATTGGAACGGAATAACTGATTGTGAAATTTGGATAAATGAAGAGGGTGAACGTGTGAAGCTGGTGAAGATGGTAACCAAGTGAAATAATATGAAAGGTAGGGAAGGAGGCAGTGAACAAAAGAATGAGTCTATAAAATAGAAATCAAAGAAGAAAATAGAATTGCTTCAAAAATAAGAGCAATTGTAAGAAAGGAGAAGCATTAATGGAAGTAGCTCTTCATATTGTACAGTTGAAAGAGAAAAATCCACGATGGCCACAAAACACTATTTTTTTTTTATTATTTAAGAGAAATATATAAATCAGTAAACTTAATTTTTTATTCGGACAAAAGAACTTTTTTTATCTTGATTGGTAGATCTTTCAATTTTATAATGAGTAACAGAAAATGTTTCGAGTTTATTAGTTTTGTACATAAAATTGTAGCGGAAATTTATAAAATAAAGGAACTGTTAAAAGCACAAAAGCACTGAAACAATAACTTCTACAAAATTAGCCCAACAGGGAACTCACGGAAACAGCTTTTCACAACAAAACGTGGATCAACAAAATTCCAAATAAAAGAGGTTATGTTGTTAGGTGTTGCGTGTTTGTGATTGGTGATTGGTTTACTGATTTTAGTTTAATCAGTGATACCAACACATAATGCATGTAACATGAAGTTTACCCAAAGCAATTTCACGTTTTTTCGTTAATTGAACTCTAAATAACAGGTTAAAAATTTAAATAAGTCAAAAATAAGACAAGCTTTACTTATTAATATTTTAAAGACAAAAAAAACTTTCAGTATAACAAATTTAGCGCCCTCTATCAACAAACTCACAAAACATTCACTTTGCTCACTAGTGAGAAAATATTATTTCCTCACTAGTGATTAAATTGCCATCTTTGCCAACTATTTTCAGTGAGCAAAAACCACTAAAATTCAATGTTACTGGAAAAAATTATTTTTATCTTGGAACCTGTGGAACCTGAATCACTTTTTTTCTTTGTTTTATTACTTTTTTTTATTTAACGGCGTATTTCACACAAGCGGGACATCGTCTGGAAAATTTTGAGCACTTGTTTACACAATTGATTTTTCGCGGAGTTTTTGAACAAATTTCACACATGATGACGTCTCTCTCCAATAAATTATCCCCAACGGCGTCCTCTGGCAAATCACTGCTTATTTATGAAAGCTTTGGAACAAGCGATCATCAACGCAGTTTATTACCAGACATTTTATTTGAAAAATAAACGATCTCACCTCGAATCCGTAAACAGACCTTTCCCATTGATTTGCCATCGTGCTTTTTTAAATGCTTTTATTTCCACTCATCACAAGATCCTATCCGTTCTCGTCGACATATGCCACACGCCACTGACAGTTGCACAACACGTAATTTGCTCAACGTTAATTGCATATTAATAGGTAACCGGTTAACATGCCATCATCAGTCCATGAAAGCAGAATCGCCATTGTACTTCAATATTTCAATTCAACTCGGACGACGGTGTACATATGTTACAATTTTACTTTTTTTTCATTAACCACTCGTTACGCATTGTTCCGCGTTCGTACCCTCGATGGACTTTGATAAATTGGCTCCGTTTTAGATACGGCGTTAGTTTCTTTATTTGGGGGTGATAATAATTTGCATTAATTATTTTCTCTAATTTATTCATCGCCGCCCGGTCTAAATTGGGGTGCGTTTGCGTCACAGCCAAACGCGAATTATTAATGTTACTTCTGACACCCTTCTCATCCTGTCTGGTCCACTGTATTATCTGACAATTACAGGAAAACGTTTTTGTAATAATTGACCGGAGACCGGAGAAACTTGCAGGCTGAAATTTTCTGCCGAAATTTAAGTGTATATGATATACAGTTTCATATAGTACATTCGTTGTAGACGTAGAGCTTGGTCGTAAAACGTCATGCAATTGCATATATCACGTTAGTTATAAAAGTGGAGGTTAATCCTAAATCATCACCGAAACTCTTTGCAACTGACTGCCTGTTTTTACTTTTGATGAATGACTATTAGAGATAATTTCTAGTACATTCTGTTCCTTGGAATAACCATTTTTCTATTTCCCAAATAATTGAAATTTTCAAATTTATTTTTTAAATTTCTTACTCTAAGCCTGGAAGAAATGATAATGAAGTGCCCTTGCATTTTTTTATTTTTTAACAAAATCCAGTATAACTTTTCACTGCGAACATACTCGTACGTTACAAGCTGTTTGAATAAAATTCCCTTGAAATTTCCGCTTAACCATCCAATCTCCGCATTTTGAGAAAGAATGTGTGGCATCCGCTGTTGCTTAAAATGTCACATTTGTTTAGTGTTGTGTCATAATTCGCTATGCACATTCATCAGTTTTGCACGTTACGAAAATTTTCCGTCTAAACTGCCGACCTAGATTTTTCCAATCTGACCCACCGTAATGGAAAAAAAATTAAACCTTGTCATTATGTATTATTACCGTTCCGGTTAATTAACCGAATCGGTTATGCATTTTTCGGTTGAGCTGCCACCCAGATAATTGGTCGAAACGTTTTTTTCCTCCCAGTTTTTGGTGGTGGAATTTCGGAATTCTCACCTTTTAAGGCATCACGAGTCGCCGAAAAGCTTCAAGGAAGCGATCATGCATGACTAAACCTTGACATTTATTATTATGCAATGGATTCGTTGCATCGGTTCGTTCTTTTTACGGCGAGTCCGAAGAATGCCTTTTCGAATTTCACGGTTAAATCTTCGGTCGTTTTTATCGTCTAGTCATCTGCTCGCTTCAAATTGACTTGGTAAAAAAGGTTCATTCGACCAAGGAAAGGGTAAGAGAGAATGGCATTGCGGTCTGTCCGCATAATCGGATTGCGTAATTTTTGATTCGTCGTGCGTTCGGATGATTTTCCTGGTTGGTTTGGTTCGGAGAAGAAATGGAGAAAAGTTGATGGCCGGAGTCTGTGGTCATTAACATTGTCTAAAGTGGAAAAGACGGAGAGTAAAATTCGTAACAAACACATGGATTTGTTTGTTTTTTCTGTTTGTTTTTTTTTTTTGACATCAGAAATCGCTTTTTAATGTTTTGGCGGATGCTGTTTGGTGTAGGTGTAGATTTCGTGTGGACGCTAATTTATTTAACAATAAGGAAAACAACACTGGAGTCACTGGAGTGACTGTTTCGTGACGTGCTGGATTACTCTGGTAATGTATTAGAGGTGTTGGATTCTCTCATGAGCTGTGACCTTGAAAATATCTGCACGAAGGCGGAGTGATAAACCAGTGAAAAATCTGTAAATGAAAACTGAAAACGTCGACTACTTTACATCCAAATAGACGAGAGAGAGAGAGAGACGACACTAATGAATGACGATGTTTTCCGGTCGATTTTTAGCGCGTAGGTACTTGAGACCGATAGTCGTCGTTTGCGCACATATGACTCATAGCCCATGAGAAAATCCAACACGCCTAACCTAATGTACTAACATGAAGGGTTCATAATATCTGGCATTCAGGAAGATGAGGTGAATGCGTTCTAAGAGATGTTCTAAATGAGCACCTTCAGGTTTTAAAATTAAATACAAATTAGTGACACATTTCTTGTAAATCCGTGAGTATTTCTCCTGGAGCTTTTGTTTCTAAATTAAAAATATTTTCAATATTTGAGAATGAAGAAGAAATAAAAGAACACAAAACGATATCTCTGAAACGATTAATTTTTGTAGCATGGTTTTTACAAAGCTTTAGTACAAGAAGACGAATATCATTTTTTGTCATTTACCAAAGAAAATCAGAAAGTAATGTCACTTTAGAATCAGCGATTCTGAAATAAAACTGTATCTTTCATATGAAAGGAGCCATTTCTAACATTGTGAAGCTCGAACGCGTATTGGACTTTTTACAAAAATATTTAAATACAGTTTCCTTTACATTTATGTATCATCAAAAGGACCTCATGTTTTTCTTCTACTACAATTTTTGTATCTTGCCAATCCAGTAATTCTTTGAATTATCAACTTCAGCCAAAGCAACCAATAAAAAAGAAATATCTGTTAATTGTGACGTTGAGAATTTTCTAATTATAGAGAAAGTCTGTGACTTTTTTTCTAGGTTGTAATAAGTGAAATGGATCCAATTTTCCGCTCTTGATTTAATTTGCATCGGCGGCAGTAAATTCCATGTAAAACATGACAATTATCGTCAATGTTTATGCGATCTGTTTATTGTCAGATACCATTTATCAATCGGCTCTTTGATTAAAGTCCTGTTAGCATTTTATAGCCTTGTTGTTTTATTTTCGCGATAAGACACTAAATTTCTCTTATCTCTCTACATTTCCTGCACCGGAACGCTTCTGTTGCAAGCCGCGTTGTTCTTTTCTGGCGGCGAACCACATGCCGGAAGAAATGGTTTTTGGGACGCCCCAATTAATGTAAATCACAAGATTTCCCCATTTTTCGTGATTAACATACGTCATCCGGTTCGAAAAAAAGACCACAACAACAGCTCCGGAATTGTGCGTGGTGGACAATGGCCGGATCACGAATCCGAGTCCACGCACAGATTTACAATGCTAAATAGTTTTTGACCCGGGGGTTGGAACTGTTTTGTGTATCTTTTATGGTCTATACGGTCAGATGGTCACGACAGGTGTGGAATTTACATCGATTTTTAAACAGACTTTTTTCGATGGGGATAATGAGGGGTTAATCAGACCAAATTGAGGGACCGTGAAGCATTGTCGTGATTAGTCACGGGCATGTTTTATTTATAAATTGGCTCCGGGCAAAAGTGAATAACAGAAATTTGATTTGATTGGAGATTTCACGTCGGCTAATCAGGAGAGTTAATGAGGTGGATGATGTTATACCGGATGTCTCGTCCTGCTGCTACTACTACAATCGGAGAAATCTTTCTCGTATACTTTTTTTTCCTGTCTTCTTATTTTTATGCTCGATTCTTGATCGCCTTACAGATACAGGAAACTCCAGGCACGGCTCAGAGAATTAAAAATCGCAGCTTCACAGCCGTACCGATGATATCAATCTTGGTGCATTGTATTTGTCTGTATCCGTCTTGTAAATCATTCTTGCACATAAATTAGACCTGAGGATCAGGCAAGATTGTAATCTATACTTTTCATATACCACGTCGAGATCAGCTGCATCAAGTTCCTTCGCAGCTAGAATTTTTTAAGCGTAGTCCTTCACACGAATGCAGTTTTTATTTCTGTCAAGAAAATTTTTGCAAATTGGCATTTTGATAAATGAAGATAACAACATCTAAGAATAATTTATGATGTGACGAACGTTCTAATCATTGTGACAACTGAATATATAGATAATATTTATTATTAACTCTAGTCTACTGACTATTGACCGATAATAATAATCGATCATAAATTGTAAAATCTTTTATCGCTTTATTTTTTAAAAACGCCCTTTATTGTTGTTATGACGCTTTAATTGCAACAAATATGCAAGTTGCGTAAGTCGTCATTTTTTTGACCAAAACTGGTAAAAAATGCTTCTACCCAATTAACCTGATCAAAAATTATCCCTTCAAGTTTGCCATCTAGAGTAGGATCCCTACAAGACCAGAAGAGTCCAATTTTAAAATTTGCAAAATTTGATTTTTTGTCCATTGATAAGAATTTTTTTGGTTAAAGTCTAAGCATCTAGACAATCGCATCGAAACGTATTAATTTATGGCCAAATGTACAATCGAGATAGTAACAGGCCCATGTACCACATCCTTTCACTTATTCCTCGCATTATCTGTCATGTCTCGAATTACCAACAATACGAAATGTCTTTGAAAGCGAACACCAGCAACGCAATCCCACTTTCACAGAAACTCTAAATTTACAGCAATCGCAAACAAACTGTAAAAAGATTACTTGGTCGATTTTCTCACAGTCCTCGCGAACACTTTCCACAAATTTAAAAATACTTGAACTATTTTCGGGTCATTATTTTTGTTCAATGTTCCTCCTCACTGTGTCCACTTAATTATCATTATTTGAAAACGCCACAACGTTCTCCGTGAAGCATCTCAACTTTTGTCGATGACCTAATTATACTAATAGCATTACAAAAAAGACGAGCGGATTTTTTTCTTCAACTTGTTTAGAGTGATTTCTGCAATCAACACCAGCACATGTCTCTAAATGCGTTGCATAAATCATGGGAGATAGATTTTTTTCGAGGCAGGATGCGAATGATATTTTATTTACAAGTGCCACAAGGCTCGGATACAATTTACAACAATCTCGGGGTTCTCACGTAGCGACGATCTCAGATGTAAACAAACAGAGCTTGTAACGTTGCAGAGTTGCAAAATGTCGACAGATGTGAAAAGAGCGACTGGTTGTATGTGTAAAGTTGCAATAAAGAAAAACAGCAGAAGAAAAAATGGAAAAGTGTATTCTGATTCGATTTTTTGTCCATGTCCTGTTGTTTTCTTTTTCTGCACGAGCTTCGTTTAGTACACTTTTTCTTTGAAAAGTTTTGGTTGGAAAAACATTTGAGAGTCAGAAAAGGAAGTGCGGGCACAGCTCAGATTGGAAGCCCTTTTTTGTGAATGTTATGATATGAGGAGATTTGTCAGAAAATGGCTCCCTCAACACCGCCATCAAATCATGGAAATGGCAATCGCACACGCACTTCCCCCTATTCATCCCGATCCAGAAGAATTTCCCAACTTGTTCGATAATCGCGGGAATCCTTTTCTTCGCCTTCGTATCCGCGGTGCGTCTGCGCGCTAAAAAGCCACGAGGTCTGACGGGTGGTGGGGACGTGCCCACCGCGGTCCCCTATCCGAGCACGAGACACTATCATAGTGCGTACTATACGACGGTGATCGTGTCATGAAGTCCGCGAAAATGCGAACGATCGCGTGAACACCGCCGCCGATGTCGGTGATGGTGGACCTGAAGGACGAGCCCTCGGCGACGCCGAAGAAGTCGCGGGGCATCTCGATGACCGCCGTCAAGAACTGGCTGATGCCGGAGAAGAAAAATCCGGAGACGCCGAAGTTCCAGAGGATGCCGGAGTCGTTCTTGCGGTCGATCAAGAGGCGCTCGCTCCGGGTCAAGAGGACCAAGTCGTTGGTGTTGCCCGAGAAGAGGAAGTCCGGTGAGTGACGGCGGTGTCTGTGCTGTGGTGAAGAGGTGATCGGTACAACCTTCGTCGAACGATTCCGCTTTTTGGGAACCTTGAAGTGGCCTTCTGAGTGGTGCGATTTTTTGCGGGGGAAAGCAGCGGACATTTAATAACGTTGTGCAGGCGGTGAAAGTTTTACGTTTAGACCAGTATGGTCATTATCTGTGTACCTGTTGGTCGTTATCTTGTGATTATTGAATTTTACGACACGCGTTCCCGTCGCTGTTTTATGGCGCCTAAATATACAAACAAACCCAGGAAGTTATTTTTTGGCACAATCGGAAATTTTTACACCGGGTCGCACCAAATGTGACGCCACCATTATCACCGATTCGATAAAACTAAAGATAAATAAATAATGGAACTTTAGATTTTAGTCGAAGTGTCAGAATGAGGACGAGACGAATTTTTTGGAAGAAAACGGAAAAAAACCATTCTGGGGTGTTTATTTATAAATCGAAGATCTGTTTTGATGCAAGTTTCGTGTAAATAAGCTAATTATTTCATTTTCGAAAACATTTACAATTTTTGGCACGTACTGTTGGCACAAGTGTCTAATCCGTGATAAATCACAGTTGCTAAAAGTCGAAACTTTCAAAGAATTCAGTTTGATGTTGCTGAAAATTGGACTGGAAGCGTCGCAGTTGCTTGTAAAATATTTTCGATGCTAAATTTACAAAAACTGGTGACTTATAATTTATACGCGACAGAATTTTTCAGTTTCGGTTTTTTTTAAATTATTCAACAACTAAAGACAGCATGCTTTTGCATATCGATTGTTTTTTAATATCAATTACTCAACTGGACACCTTCGATGGGTGACATATCAGGAAAGCGTGCTGGCCACACCAGCACAGTGAAGTCATTATTGAACGAATACCGAGTCAATGTCACTTTCTGTGTTGTTTACAGTGGATTTTTTAATAGATTCATTTATTTTTAAGCGTATTTACCCTCGTTCTGATTTCGATATTTACATTTTTATTTCATAAATTTTACTTCACTCGAATTTGTCACGTGAAAAACCCGTGAAAATGATTGTCAGTTTTATCTAATGAATTGGCCTTTTTCCAAAAATTAATGATCATTAAACGCCGAGTTTTTAGATTTGGTTTTTGTTGTCAGTAATTTTGTGCAAACGTGCTGTCACAGAATTGTCATTCACAATTGTTGTTTCTTTTACCTTTTACGAAAAGATCTTGGATCTGGAGCGCTGTCTAAAAAATCAGCAACCGAAATATTTCCATAGCTAGACTGATAAAAGTTATGTATTTTTAGTTGTCTATTTATGTTTCTTATCAAATTTAAAATAGCATTGACCATGAATATTTGCGAAAGTGGGTTAGCGACATTAAATTGTCTTATCGATGTTGACAGAACAAAAAAAAATCGTTCATTCAAAAAAATGTTTAATCCTTGCAGTACTGACTAGATCTTTTGACAAAAAAGTAGAATAGTCTTCTTCAACTTGTGACGTTATTGACAAATTGATAGTGCTTTGTTGATAACTGAAAATAGTTCAGATCTAACGGAACTATTATGAGAGGAAAGTTTTCGCAGTTCTAAAAATTTTCAAAAAAAATTTATGCGTCTAATAAATCTAATTTGTCGATTTAGAAAGCTGTTATCTCTCGAGAAAGTTAGAATATTTGGTCTTCGATGGTAACGACTTTGTAATTAGTGTCCAAAAGAAACATCTCATTAGTCCTCTAATGAGCCGGTACCATTTTACCGAAAGATTCTCTCCCAATACTCATCGAAAATAATGTAATTCTTCGTTGATCGAATAAATCGTTTTATGATTCACCCGTCACATTGCCAAAAATAGATTTTATTAAATCCGTCCAAAATATTTGGCCTGGAAGTGAGATTTAAGACCGATCACAGTGGGGAGCAGCGCCCTCTCCCTCGCTCCGATTAATCTGACTCATAATCCCTCGATAAAGAATTGTTAAAAATAATCACGTCTATTTCTGTACCGTAATTTGTTGATGAAATCACCATCCCGCCATCCTTTAATAAAGTAAATATTTTATTATTAGAGTTTATCTCAGGTCTTGCGGATTCGGGTCGAGAGATCGTGACGTCGGATGGGCTCGATTTCGGATTAGCTTTCCCATTGTGTACCTTATTTGTGCGTCTTCTATCAGAGAGCAAGCAGCTGCGGCTCCTTGAATGGCGCCAGCACAGACCTAGATCTTCCTGACGTCAGCTGTCGACGTGCGAACACAGAGCACACAGACACGTGCTTCTTCAAAATTCGTTTTTCGACCAGATCCGTCCCGAAAGCTCTCCGTTGTTGTCGAGACGATTTTGCATCCTCCGAACGATAACCTTTTATCGAGGAATTCGAGGCGAATGGAGTTATCGCGCAGGGAACCCGCGATGCCCCCCATTATTCACAATATTCCGGGACCACCGTTGACAGTCCGAGACTTCGGGCTCTTTCCTGTCGGGGAGTGCATTTTTCTTTTCGATTTCCGCTTCCAGACCCTAATGGCCGGATCATGCTTCTCTCGCGACCTACTCGCTCGGTTTAACACCCTAACGGCGTGTTCCTGCAAGAAATGAGCGGTTAGGTGCAGCGTTCGATACACCTTGTCATTGTTTCCGGTTGCAGAATATTATTCCAGGAAACGCCCGTTCTGGACAGGAAATTAAATATTCATTACCGACCAGCGAAAGCGGTGTCGTGTTTCAATTATTCGAGCGTTATTGGCGGCGCCAGTTGCGCCGCAACTCTCCGGTAGGAGGTCGGAGGTGATCATTTCAAAGGGACTATTGACAGGTTGATTTGTCGACGTTCGGGGTGGACAGTCGGCTTCCGGAACGGTCGGGGATGATTCAATAACCGGGGGAGGGTGCGTTGCGCTTTGAAGATGCGCCCTTCGGATCCGGGTCCCGGAGGGACGAGGTGAACGATCTCGGAACGGGACGATATTAAAAAAACAAGAATTGTTCTCGATGTTTTGGTCACGTCGATGTTTTTGAAGCCTCATAAAAAATTTCCCGAACAATCAAAAATTAGTCCATCGATATCCCACTCGGATAAATATCAATTTCGTAACAGATAAGAAAAATTTCATTATGACCTTGCGGTTGAGAAGGTTTTAATTGGCTTTTATCAATTACCAATCGTCGTAAAATAACTGCGATAACGATACAGCTTACGATTGTTATTTTTATTTGTTAAATAATATTTACACTTTCACCTCTTTCAAACAGTGCGTTGTAGTTGTTGCAGTGTGGGACCGCACATTATCTTGTTAAGCTTTACGAGGCTTCCCACTTTTCCCTCCAAGAAAAGGACAAATCTTTTTTTTTCTTGTCCATAAACTTGCACGTTGACCTCGCCGGGTTAAGCGACCGTTCCAATTATGTAAATCGTCTCCTCTTCTGGTCCGATCTTGTGATGAATAAATTGATGGCAGTTCCTTTTATTCGAGTTGTGCTTGCTTTGATTTTTTTTTTCGTTGGTCGATGCGTGCCCCATCGATCATAATTACTGTTCCTCCGAACGAGATCCAGATCGCAATCTCGCGGCCGCTTTCTGAACGTAATGAAGCATAAAAATTAATGAAGAGGGCCTCTCGACGGCGGAAGACGATCGTACGTGCAACAAGGAGGCGATTGTTGCACGATTAACCCCGTAAAAGCACAATCAAACAACACCTCCGGAAATTCGAGTAGCACGCGTGCGGTTTCCGGGTTCGGGAACCAGCTGGATATCATCCTGGTCACGCACCTGTCCCATCATCTCGAACGTGCGTTTCCTACGCGTAATAAATGGCGGACCCATATGGTTGCGGCCGATCGGTTTTAATTGCGGTTGAAACAGGTGGTGGTGTCGATTGGTGACGGAATTGCCCCTATCATCGGTGACGAATTGATGCGAGATTTTTTGGTGGCGGGTGAAATCGGGTCGGGAAACTGTACCTACTGCCGTTTAATTAGCTCATATTTTAGTCCGGTCCTGACGCGATAAATAATTCATCGAACTACCGGAGAGCTGTTATTTATTATCGTGATCCCAGGGAATAAATTAATTGAAAATAAACGACGCCTGTTTAGGGATTAATTTATGCACATGCTACCTACAGGTTCATCTAGGGACGGAGGGAAATGTCTGGAGGGTTGAAGCGTTTGATATATTCGGGGTTTGGACCATTGTTCCTTTGATGGGACGGCAAAAACGTACAATTTGAATTTGCTTTGGGCGAATAAACGTTGCCAACTCTGACAGTGCCAACTGGAGTGAATCTAGAACTGCTCCACGGGGTTTTGTACCATTCCTTACTTAACAAAACTTCTAATTTACATTTTACTGCTCTGAAGTTTTCTGGTGATAAATGTTTTATTTATAAACAACAAATACAGGGTGACTTTGAAGGTTGTGCAGATATTTTAACCTGTGATCGAACTCCACAAAAGGTAACGATTGATTCACTAATGCATCATACAAATGTTGATATTTTTCGAGAAAAAGGGGCTAAAAGATTTTCAAAAAAAGTTTGGGCGCCACTGAACTACAGGGTGAACCACAGAAATTAAAAAACATTGTTCAGACATGGAAAACGTTAGATACAAGGAGATGTTATCTTATCAAGATATTGTTAAAATATTTCATTTAAGGTAATGACTCCACTTTTCACTTCAATTTAAGAGACTCTTGTACTATGTACAGTCGCGAGCAATAAATTTTGGTCGTCAAGATCATTCTTTGACGCAATCGAAAATGGTCCATTGTAAAACAATCCTAAATATCATAACCTATCATCATATTGTATGACATTAATTGTCATTTTTGGACACTTTGTTGACATGGGCATAATCAGGCAGGGATTTTTTTTAAATTTGTGACAATCTAACCAAATTTTGAAATGACATTGACGACCAAAATTTATTGCTCGACCTTTCTTTTATCTAATGCTAAAAATGTTCTTTAAATTTCAAAAATCCAAAAAAACATGACCATATCACCAAAAAAGGGAAGATACGCGTAGCTAACAAAAATTTTAAAATGAACAGATTTACAAGGTGCACCCAGTGAAAGTTAATTAAAATGTATTAACGCTGAACACGGAATACAGAAAAATTACCATGTCAAGCTATTATCCTAAAATTTAAGAAACATTTCAATTCAAATAAATAATTAAATTTAATGTTTTTCTCTGTTGACAACATTTTACAAACGAGAGCCTCTTCTGACTGTACGATTTTCAAAAGTTTCTGCTTGTCGAAATAAAAATTTAGATCAGAAAATATACCGGGTATATCACGTCCGACGGATTTGAAAATGCAACCCACAATACATTTGCAAAGCAAATCAGAATATGGACGCGGAATAAATCCATTGTTCTAAACATTTTCACATGTTTTTTTTTCTGTTTTCTCTGTTGGCAACATTGAAAGACTTGACAAATTAGATTCATGTGCTTCTATATTATTATGATTCTATTTTCGTTTGAAACGATTCCAAATTTCACTTTATGTATTAGGCCCTAGTACTTTGATTCTTCTGCTGAATCTAAAAAAAATACTTGTTTAACAACTGTTGGTGTGTTAAAGAAATCATTTTGCAATCAAATGGTCAAAAAAATTACCGTACACTATAGTTTTATACAGGCCGTTTCCTAAAAAACGCCGCAAACCGTAGCTCTATTATTTATTGTCCGATTTTAATAAACAAAAGAAGCAGTACAATGGTTTAAAAAAAATAATACAAAACGGCTTATTTTTTTATTTTTTTCAACATTAACTGTTACGTCAAATAACTGGCACTTTGTTTTTTTAAATGGAAACATGTACATATTTATTTTTATTATAGTAGAGATTTTTTCTGATTTCAACGATGTCTAACACGTTGACTTTTGTGCAATAAAAATTCAAGAAAAATGAATTATTAATGAATTTGAAAAAAAAAATCCAGCGCACCGTGGAAAACAATGACAATGACAGTGGAAATACGACCTAAATACTTAAATGACATTATCCCTTTCACATTGTCATCGTTTTCCACGGCGCACTTGATTTTTTTTTTCAAATTCACTAATAATAAAACATCCTAACGTAATAAATCTTTTTATTTATTTTCTTGAATTTTTATTGCACAAAAGTCAACATGTTAGACATCAATGAAATCAAAAAAAATATTTCTACCAGAATAAAAATAAATAAATGTTTCCATTTGAAAAAAAACAAAGTGACACTTATTTGACATAACAATTAATGTTGAAAAAAATAAAAAAATCAAGCCGCTTTGTAGTGTTTTTTTAACCATTGTATCGCTTCTTTTGTTTATTAAAATCGGACAATAAATAACGGAGCTTGCGACGTTTTTTATGAAACAGCCTGTATATCAGATAACGAAAAGTGTTAATTTTAAAATTAATCGATTTAAAGGGTGAGTTAGTGTCAGTTGAGAGTGTTGTGAAGGATTTGCATTTATAAACAAGACTTTTATTTATAGAAAGTTATTCTGTCCTTGCAACGATAAGATATGTCATGTTGAAAGTAATATCTTAAGTAATGAAAGTAAATAATAAAGTAATTTATTTAATAAAAAATTGTTATTTGTTTTTAATATTGTTTACCCATTGATAACATAACATATTAAACATGAAGGTTTTTATTCAAATTAATCAGGATTTAATAAACTCTAAGATAGAATAAAACATGAGAACACAGACCCGTGGTGCAACACTGTTCCAATTATATTATAATTTTTGATTGATCTTGATAAATTGGAAGGAAACAAGCAGTTTCTGACACACTAACTTGTACGTGTTTGTTGTGATGGAAAGAACAGTAAATTTGTAATTCAAATGGATAACGAAAAAGGGTAACACTTTATACCAACTGGCAGCAACTGGCTGAAACACCGTTGGCTAAGCGTGTCTCTCAAGACGGGTAATTACGTCTCGTAGTCGTTTTATCGGAATCAAATCGACCGTAAAGTGTGATAAGTTAATCCTCGAGAGACAATTAATAGAAATTATTTCCAAGAATCCCGTACTTTTATCGAGGTGTATAATAATACCAAGCATGCAATGTTGTCGAAGATAAGAAACAGAAATGTAGGGGGGAAAAATCTAGGCGGAGGAGGTAAAGTTAATACTCCACTTAGTACACCTTCTGCTTCGATTTTTTCTGTAAATCTTGCTTTCGTTACTGTTCGTTCAGAGCTCTCCGATTTTTCTGCATTAATTCGAATTCACGACACATCTCGGGGGACTTCCTGTCACGTAAATGCGACGCTACCAAATGCCAGACAGACATTCCGGGGATTTTACGATCTGAAAAAGTGATAAGGTGACAGGTCTTTTAGCGTTCTCGTGACACCTTTATGGACTTTATGCGGATTCAGTGGTTTAATTCGACAATAAATCGTAAAAGTACTCACACCACGAACTAGACATATGTATTACTGGTTGCCTGGACGATTTTTTCGAAATGTAAATTCGTCGTTTTGTTGCAGATTCTTTCGTCAACAGCCAAGAATGGACGCTGTCGAGGACCGTCCCGGACCTTCGGTTGGGGATAGTTGGTTCGCTGTCTTCTGGAAAATCGGCGCTGGTCCATCGCTACCTAACCGGGTCGTACATGCAGGAAGAGTCGCCGGAAGGGGGCCGGTTCAAGAAGGAAATCCTCGTCGACAATCAGAGTTATCTGTTGCTGATCAGGGACGAAGGCGGACCTCCGGAACTGCAGGTATTACCGTTAAGCGACCCCATTTTGCGAAAGTCGATGAAAAATGCAAATCGGATGCGTTTGCACTTTGTTTAATTATTACCCGCAGCGGTTGTAATCGTCGCCGAGTGGGTAACCGCGTCCTCCTGGGGTAACTGTTGTTGGTCGGTGCGGTTTTATTCGGTGGCGAGAGGAAAAGCGGTGGCTAGGTGAAAATGGGGGCGGTCCGGCCATCAGCTCAGTTGAGATCGCGGCGTCGATATGTTTGTTTGTAAAACGAATTATTCCGGTGAATATTCATGAGATTGTCACTCCGAATAACTTTCACGCATCTGATCTGGGGTTGTTGATTCTGTACTAAATGCAGTGCTAGTGACATAATTTAGTACAGGGGTTAGGGTTTTAAAGATGAGAAAGTGGGCGCTTAAAATAGGACACCAGAACGATAAAAATATGTATCCATAATTTGTGTTCACGCTTAAAAATAGTTTTTCTCAAAACATTTACATGATAGATTCTAACGATGATTGTGTAAAATGGGAGAGATTGAAGCTACGAAAGTAGTTCAAGTGTGCGGATTCTGATACAAAACTCCCATGTATTTTCTTACGCGGTTTCAAATTAAGGTTCAAGGTCATTTGTGTGACTGTATGTTTGGTTGATTTCAATTTCAAACCGATTCAAACCTGCTTGCAAAGTGATAATCTGTTTGCAGCCAACAGTTAATTGACATAAACGGTTTTAAATCAATTGAAAAGATACTGAAAATGTCATCAAAATCACCATAAATGTCACTAAATAGGGAGGCAACCAAACTGAGAGGACACTGAGGGAATAAGAGAGGAGAGCAAAGTACTAAAAAAGCAATTCGCGATAGTGAGAGGAGAAGGGGGAGCTAAGGAAAGAATTAGTGGTAGAGAAAGAGAAGAAAAATGACAGTTTGAAGAGGCAGATTGGATGAAAAGTATGAAAATGATAAAGGAAAAGATGGAACAAAGAGAAAATAAAGAGAGGAAGAATAATATTATAATAACCGGAATAAGAGGAAATATAGAGAGGGAGTGGAAGAATGGTTGAAAAGGGAAAGAGTGGTGAAAGTGAACGTAAAGGAAGCATTTAGAATAAATAAAGATAAGAAGATGCTGGCAAAAATAGAAAGTTGGGAGCAGAAGAAGAACATTATGCTAAATAAGAGTAAGTTGAAGGAAAGAAAAGGTGAGAGGATGTATATAGACGACAATTTGACAAACGAAGAAAGGAAAGCAGAAAAGAAGTTAAGAGAGGTGGCTAGAGAAGAGAGAGGAATAACAAGGAAAATAGGATACAGAAAGATAGAGATAAACGGAGAATGGTTTATAAGGGATGACAGAGGGGAGAAAGAAACTGAAGAAAAATGTTTAGAAGGAGAGAAGAAGAGAAGGTGAATAAAAAGGTAGATGGACAAAGAAAACGGAAACCGGAAAAGAAGCACAAAGGGGAAAGTCACTACCGAAACAGTACAAATGGGAAGGTCAAGGGGCAAAACGAGAAAAGAAAAAGGGAAGAGCTACCGGGGGAATAATAACAGGGGTGAAATTGGGGATTAAAGAAAAGGGAAAAGAAGAAGGATGCATGGAAATAAACGTTCATATAGGCAATAAATGGTGGAAAATAATGACCATGTACAGTAAAGAGGTGAAGACAACAAGAAGACCTGTTGAAAACGCAATTAAAGAAAATTGGGAAGAATGTGTGCTCATGGGAGGGGACTTCAACGGGACAATAGGAGAAAGAGGAACAAGAAATTGGGAAGAGGAGAGTGGGATGGGAAAAGAAAATCCAAAGACAAGGTGGAAAATGCAGCGGGGAAGAGACTGATGGAATGGATCGAAGAAAATGGATGGGAAGTATTGAACGGGAACAAACAAGGGGACGAAGAAGGGGAATGGACCTAAATATATAGGTAGCAGGGGGTATAGTGAACGAAGAAACATGGGAAAGAAGAGAAAAATTCAGAATAGGAGAGAGAGCAGAGTCGGACCATCTCGAAATAGCTTTGAAGAAGCGAAGGGGAGAGAAATAACAGAGAAGGAAACGGGGGGGGATCGGAACAAAACTGTTTATTTTTATTTTTTTGGAATTGCTGTTGCTGTTTAAAGAAAATGTAATCAAGAATCGGAAAGCCCGTAGGGCAAAATAAAGCATTCTTTCTATGTAGAGAAAAGTGTATAAGGGCAAATTGCAGATAATTTTTGAAAAATATTAATTTAAATTAGTCGCAATATGACAAAAGCAAAGTCAGAAGGATTTGAGGAGTCAAAATGAAGGATGTATCCCACATAAGTATTGAAAAATGGAAAAATTTTGTGTAAATGCATTTTACAATGGAAAAATTAAAGAGTTTGTCAGTTTACGAATTCAAATATGTAATAGAGAAGACAGGAGTGAAGGAATCATTGTTCATGGAAGAGTATTTGTATTTTAAATTTCATAAAAATCCGTTGGCAAATAACCGAGATATTAGGCTCGAAAGTCTTAGCTCAGACACCCTGTATAATATACTATTACATGTATTCTTTTTCCGATAAATGTGTTTCTTTAATTTTTATATAGAGAAAATACAATCTATCGGGTTGGCAGCTCTGTATATCGTACGGCAGGTATTTTCAGCGCTCAAAGTAATCAGGCCCTCGGCTTCGCCTCGAGTCTGAAACCTAGTTTTCACGTTGGAAAATTCACTTACCGTAAATAAGTATTTATAATATTAAAAAAATATACTTAAAATAAAAAAAATGTAGAATGATGATTTTATGTTACTTGCACATACATGTACGAGTACAATTTACAAAATAACAAATTTTGTTTTAGTCTATTTATTTTTTTTTCTATCCAGTTTGAAAATCGTCCAACTTCCCATTTTACATTTTTATAAATAACAAATGAAAAGATACTCTAATCTAAAATCGTTTAAATTTTAATACGTTATCGTTATCCACAGTCCCCCAGTCGCAAATAAAATTCCCTATAGCTCTTTCGAAACTTTCTTCTCGTTACCTCTTTTCGATTCCGTGGAAGCGTTCGCGTTATCATCATTATCATCGCCGGCAGTCCAACCGGCGCCTCGGTTGTCGCCATCAAACCTGCCTTTTCTTACCTAAAGTACACGCACCGTCACGCAAACTCCTTAATAAATAAAGTATAAGGATATTACCGCGACCGGCTGCGATGAGGGTCGTTCAATTTTATTAAGAAACACGCTCGCTTAATCCATTAATAATTCAATCCGGAAAGCAGAACCGGCCCTGCCGGGGGTTAGCCGAAACATAAAAATTAGAAAAACGACTTCGGAAGCGCGACGCTCTCCGCAACAGAATTTATGTCACCACAAACTTCGACCAACGTCTGGGAAAAATCGACCCACAGAGGAACAGACGCGAAGAAATTCGGCCGCGAGTGGAAGATAAAGGATGAGGTTGGGGGCGGCGTGTTGAGTAGAGTCTATGGGTGTAGGGGTGTTTATTTTGAATTTACGTCGAGTGTCGACGCCGTCTTTAAATGCGACCTCCGGTAAAAAGTTGTCGATGGCGCCCCGTGAAGGTACAGTTCTGCGCACGATAAGCGCGACTGGATTCTTGACTGTGAAAGTTGTCACCTACAGTATATAGCGTAACTATACTTTGGTAAATGGTAAGTCGATGCGAATACTTGGTTGCCTAAGAACGAGGGGCTTTAAGCTCTCACTGCAAATTGCGTCTGTTTACTGCTTGATACAGTATGTCTTGAAAAAATTCTGCGGACTCAAAAAACCTTAATTAACACATTGCAAAATGGTAGCTGCAAAATGACAAATGTCAGCTGCCAACTGTCAAATTTGCAAGTCCAGAAGAGGCGGCACATCTACACGTGTACCATAAATCAGAGCCAACTACGATGTAACAAACATTTATAATAACGCTACACTCGATGCCGTTTGAGGGAAGTGATTTTCGAAAAGAATCATTGTTGGAGTATTCTGTCCAGCTGTTCGTGACAACAACTGTACAGGACTTGCTGATTTATTTTTATTTTCGATGAAATATAAAAAGATTTCAACAATTCGCTGGTGCATTCGTGATGCAAGGGGTGAAATGTTGCACGGGCGAAACGGGGACGATATATCGATTGTAAAATACAAAATTCGCGACAAGGACGGCTTTAGAGCGAGAAAAAACGAGGCGCCGCGGCGCTAGCAGCCCCTGCTTTGTCGGGTCTGCTTCAGTAGGGGTTTCGCCACCTGATGGACGAGTTGCAGCAGGCGTAAGAGACGGATAAGAGCGTGAGTTAAAAATTTCGTCTCTTGCCTTATTTTACATTTTTTTTTACTGCTTTTACGTGTTTGCTTTTATTGATTAAGTAGCACTTGAAAGATTCTTTTTTTTCAGTTAAGTGCACAATAGTTGTCAATTGCCTAATTTGTCCTTTTGTAATATTTTACTAGAACAACTCGCCATTGTAGATTCCCTGAATGGCGAAGTATCAAAATTATCAATCATTGATTCTTGATAGCACTTTGAGAAAATTAAATTTTTTATCTGATTTAATTTTTGAACCATCAAATAAAATACTCTTCCTTTGTGGATCGACAACAAAATTTTAATTTGTTACCTGGAAGAATTTTTTTGAAAGATCGCACCCCCAAACCTTCCGATTCCAAATCCTTTGACCGCCTAACCCCGCAACTGCATCCCCGGTGCAGGCCCAGGATTGCAGGGCCGGCAAAGTTCACTGATCCCGCCGCATCGCAAACTTTTCGGCGAATTGCATCATCCCCTAACGCGTTCGCCCTTTTTCTTTCCCAGCTCGGGGGTGTTTTGCGCGACTGTAAACAAACCATAAAATAGTTGCTTCCGGGAGTCGATCCGTTTTAGTTGGTCGCAATCGACGGGTTAGTTTCGCAAGTTAGGGAATTTCGATGGGGAGTAAGATGTGTGTCTTTGAAAGTTCGGGAGTCGCGACGAGGGTGGAATATTTAAATGAGGACATCAGGAATTCATGAGACACGATAAGAAATTGACTATTATAATCGATGTGTGCGTAGGGTATGCATAGAGAGTAGTGCTTGATCTTACAAGTCGGTAAGCACGTGTGGATGATGCGGGATTATTTTACATTGCGGTAAATGAAGAGCGACAGACGTGACGTATATTGTGGATTATTGATACAAATAGACATCAGGTATCGATCAGTGGACGAAAGCGGGTCGCACAGCAAATCCTGGATGATCTTGCGAGTGACGGACGTGGTGTCCGAATTCATCATTGCTGGAGGTTAAATGTGAAACGCTTTTCCATTTCTCTTTGACTGCCGGTTTTCATCTATTTCAAAAGGATATAGATTTCATCCTTTCCAACAAAGGATCAAATATAAAACGGTCGTTGGTGGTTAAAAGACAATTTTTATAAACAGATAAATTACATGGGTTGGCTATTTTTAAAAGTCAATTGTGATATATGAGAAAAGGGGTGACAGATCATAAGAGGGTGGAAATATGAAACGGACAATAATAGAGTTTGGTACAGGACAACATGTCTAAGGAAACTCTGAAGGGAGTCTTTTTGACTAAAAAACAACTAAACATTCTCCCAATCTGTCAGTCGCGATAGCTTCCAAACTGTCCCAATATGACCAAAATTCGGAATTAATGCTGTTAAAACATATTTGCATAACAGTTTTTATTTGCAATGCAAAAATTTCCGATGATAATGCGGAATCTGGAAAAGTACCCTGAATGCTTGCAGCGTTTCCACGTTGAATGGCAAGGGAAATCCTCTCAAAAAGGAATTTCTTTTATTTTGAATCACCTGATTCCACGATAAGTCGGTTTCCGATGACATTAATGAAATCGATGTTTCTTTGCTGTTAAATAAACTGACTTTCAAAGAAATTTTTTTTTCGCGTATACTTATGTCGGTTAACATTCGTCAGATTAAATTCTACATTTTCGAGATTGTTGGAGATTTTGCCAAACAAACAAGAGCAATTTATTATTCAGCAAAGCGAAAATCTCAACTTATTCATTATTAACGTACTAAATTATTTAAAATTTCTCTTTTGTGCGTTGATGGCCACAAAGATGTTAAAACTCTTTGAAGTTCTATCAGATGAGTCAGTGCTTTTTGTGCTTTATAGCATTTTGCTTTTGTTTTTACTTTGCATATTGAATTTTTCCGTCTCTCTCTCTCCCTCTTGCCAATTACCTTTGAGACAAACGTGATTAAGTAAATGAATAGTTCAATTGACTCCGATTTTTCGCCCGTCCCTGATGGTCGTTCTCTTTTTCTTCCAGTTCACCGCCTGGGTGGACGCCGTTATCTTCGTTTTTAGCCTGGAGAACGAGTCCTCGTTCAACGCCATCTACAACTACTACACGAAGATGTCGCACTACAGAAATTCCGCCGAGATACCTCTCATCTTGGTCGGGACGCAAGGTAAGCGGCGTTAATTAACGTTGTTTATTTACGTCCCTCCGAACGGCTTGTTAGGGGTTTTTTAAATGGCGACCTTAAGTGGAAATTTAATTGCGTAATTTGCGGAGACGGCCGAAGAGTGCCCGTTTTGTTTATTTTATTTGGTCGTGTCGAGCTGTCGGGACTAGACTTGACCCTCCAGGATCGAATCGATTACACCTGTTCGTAGTTTTTTTTTTTTATCCTGGACGAGGCAGTCAACCAGCAAAAACAAAGACGTGCAAGCACACTTTGTGTCAGAATCGGGTCAGGGGAGTTGGAAAAACGACTTCGGGAAGTTTTTCGATCTCTTCCTTGGTCTAGACTGGAATCTGTGCGATACGCTCAAAGAGTTAAGGCCTTGGAGTTATCGAGGTTTTAGCCAGGTTGTTTGTTTCTTTTTGTGGCTCGATACTTACCATTAGTTTATTGAAAGAGAACCTACATAAAGTTGTTGTTAGTGGCCCGTAACGACGGAAACAAAAAATTGGTATTGACGGTGCAAATACCGAAGAATAGATAGTGAGCGAGGATAAAGTGGATAATGAATATGTTACGTGTCTAACAGTTATTAGCATGGAGATAGTGAATTATGTGTAATTTCAGGATTTCAGGAGTGTTCTCCTAGCCAGGAAATTATACAAGCTTAGGACTTTTTTTGCGTTGGCTGCATGTCCGCTTCTACCGTGTTATTAATTTTTTTCTTTTGCTTTCCTATTATGTTCGCTGAAAATTATGGACTTTATCTTGGATTTTTGCATTGTTTTCTTTGATGGTTCTGCGAAGAATGACGTAATAATGTTAAAAAAACGCTATTACGACACCGTAACCGGTGATTTCTAAACTGTCACTTTCTGTACTTTACCAAACTGGATTTGTCTCGCTTGGTTCATTAATGTTTTTGGAATTGCAAGTCCTCGATTTCAATTATCTGTTTCATTGGACCCAAATTTGAAAAAACCTGCGACTGGTTTGCAAAATAAAAAATAGTGTGAATTGATTAGAATCGCTTTTTTGAAAATCTACAAGAGAAGTCTACTCGAAGGTGTTTTATTGCAACAGGTAACTATTGTTATTTTGCCGGTACGCAAACCTGTTGTCAAAAAGGAGCTTTGTTTTGAACATCTTTTCAAATGTCACTATTTTTAGTGATCTGTTTCAAAATGTCACTAGAATAGGTAGCAAGTTCCAGTTTTTGCTCTGGTCTTCTAGAGTAGGCATCTGTAGCTAAGTGGTTAAGAACAAGCCAATATAGAGGTCTTGTAGAATGTACCAAACGCCAGGCACCCCAAAATCATTGTGGGATCAGAAAACATTGATATGTTTTCCACAGTGGAGGAATCTGGATGAAATTTAGACCCAAAAGACTAGATCACTTGGGAAAAACAATTCACAAGAAAGTAGACTCAGAAAAGATCCAATAGATGCCAAAATTGTTAACACCAGATTACAAACTGATCTCGAAGACAAATCCAGCCATCACTGATCAGTATCCACGATGATTTCTTGAAATATTTACTACCATGAATAATTAAGCTTAGATTCAGCGTTCTGATTCAAAGACAAAATACTAAGGTATCAAATGAAGACTGAAAGGTTCACAACGTTTTTTGGATTTTTGGTGTAATACTACTGATTGAATATTTGATTTGTCTAGTGCAGGACTATTATGCTAAATTGATTTACAAAAAACTTGTTGCTCTCTAGAAGAAAAAAAAAGAAGAGAAAATGTCCTTGGTGTCCACGGCCTCTTTCAAAATATTTGATGAATTCCCCTTGTTAGTTAGATCTAACTCCCAATGTCCACTGTTTATTGCCAAATACAAAGCGCATTTTCTTGGTACTTATTTTCCGAAAGACAAAACAGAAGGAGGATGTATGGAAACCAAGAAAAATACAGTTGTTTAAGTTCTCTTACAAGTATTCTGATATGTTTGCGGTCGATAAATAATGCAAGAGCACCATACATTAAATGTCCTCTTCTTCAAAACATCATGATTAATCAGTGGAGAGATCTTTTTACACATGGTTGCAGAAATATTGAAGAAATTGCTCAGTGTAGCAGGTGAAGAATTTAAAAAAGCAACAAAATGATCGAAACGTGCCAGTTCTACCACTCCAAAGAAGACGAAAGAAAATCCGTCCGTTGAAAAAAATCGTATGATCACTTTTCATTTATTCATAATGGATTGTATCCCAAGCAGTTAAACCAGCGCAGAGGAATATTGTGCAAATCTGAGCCAACTGGACAAGAAACTTGTTGCTCCATCCATCCTATTCTTCTGACATGTCCCTTTCAAATTTTTTCCCCACTACATTGAAAAACTTTTTAATTGGAAAGAAATTTTCAAAAACATGGGGTTCTTGAAGTTACTGAGCAAAAGTTTTCTCGAGGTAGATCTTGTGGAACAGGGTTACTTTAAAAGTTGTGCAGATATTTTAACCAATGGTAGAACTCCACAATATGTAACGATTGAGCCAATAATGGCCTCATACAAATGTTGATATTTTTCTGGAAAAAGGGACTAACATTTTTTCAAATAAAGTTTGGGGGCCACTGAATTTTATGAAATTATGGGTCGAAAAAAAATCACAGTAGACTTTTTTGTTGTCATTTAATTGAAAATTAGGTCACTTTGATAAGAACCTCAATCTTAACCTCAATTTCAATCACAAATATCTTTCACCAACCTGGAGAAAACCGATATGGTCTTCGATCTATGGCAAGCCCGGTGGACATTCAGAGCTAGCACGGCAAATCTATGGTGAAAGGTTTCCTCAAAGGATACTTTCCAATGCACGAGCCTTTGTAAACGTTGTGTAGCATCTACGCGATCTCGGTCGTTTCGAAATGAATAAGCACGATTTTGGCTGCCAACGAGAAGATCGCATTTTAATTACAGAAGAAGAAATTCTTCACGAGACTGAAAATCAGTCACGAAGAAGTACAGGGTGATTCAAGTTTTACCGCCCGCACGATTAACCCTATTAAAAAATTAGTAAAAATTACGAAATGTTAAGGTTACATTTCCTTGATGTAAGGCTTCAAATGTGTGCAATCAATTTTCCCGTATCACTTCATTCAGAGCCATAAAATTTAAAAAAAATTGATTTCGACCAAAAAAAAATATTTTCCCGTGCACGCTCATAATTCACAATTAATTCAAAGAATATATTTATGAAATTCGCATCAAAAGAAAATGATTAGTTTTTGAATTATTCCAATTTTAACATTAGCAGAGAAAAATGATCAAGATTTACTGTCGCGAGCAATAAATTTTGGTCGTCAATGTCATTTCAAAATTTAGTTAGATTGTCACAAATTTAAAAAATTTCCCTGCCTGATTATACCCATGTCAACAAAGTGTCAAAAAAATGAGAACAAAATGACAATTAATGTCATACAACATGATGATAGGTTATGAGTTATGACATTTACGACTGTTTTACAATAGAGCATTTTCGATTGCGTCAAAGAATGACCTCGACGACCAAAATTTATTGCTCGCGACTGTACAACTGCAGTGTCATAAATAAATACCTCTTTGTTGGGAAACATCTGTTAATAACTTTTCTAGTAATTTTTTAGTCCCGTACGAGTACCATAAATAATCCATGTCCACCTCTATTGTTGAAGTGAGCGCCAAATTTAATAATAAATCATAGCTAAATTTTGCACTTGAATATCGAATTCCATTTATTTCAAAAACCGGTGATGCTTTAATGATTTCAAAGACATCAAATTTTTCCTAAATGTTTGAAAGGACTCTCAGTGAAAATTATGTAAATTAATGTAGCGGTTTTTGAATTAAAAAGAAATATTTACTCGTTTCATTAAAAAATTTGAAATTTTTGCAGAATGTTCTACAGCGTCACACAATCATTCCTGAATTTTTTGAGAATTTTAAATCGATTAGAAGTGTGTGTTTTCGCTCGGGCCGTAAAACTTGAATCACCCTGTACTTACTGGGCGTCTTGCAAATCATCTGGGAGTTTCTCAGTTTGCGAGTTCAAAACACCGCTCAGGAAATTCGTCAAAACAGAGGCATTCTGAGTCGAGTTCGGTTTTCTTGGGCACGTCGTGCTAAAGCTTGCATTCCAAACGATGGCAAGCATTTTAAGCAACTTCCTTGATGTTTCAATTTATTCTTTTACTCACAGTTACAGTCGTTTTACTTTATTGTTTAAGCCTTTGCTGTTTTCAGAATAAGTTGCAGGCACTATTTTATCATCACTTACAAATTTTATCAAAAAAACTTGACATTCTAGGTTGGTCCCTACGTCAAAATTGCCCGCCAAATTTGAAATTTCAGCGGTTTCCAAATATACTGATTCCTTTTATTCTCTTGTAAACCATTAAACCTCAAAAAAGTAGCTTAGCAAGGGCATCCCAAAGTAGAGCAATGGCAATTATATATTTACGTACATGCTTTAATTAGATAGAGTTGCGATTTACATTAAAAGTTCTTCTGATTTCAAAACTTCCACATGGTTGGAACCTTGACTGACCTTTTTTTATTAAAAAAAAAATAGGAATATTACTGACAGCGTTGCATTTCTTTGTATCATAGCTAGCATCTAAAGTTCTAAGCAAAAGTTTGCAAATCGTCAACCACTCGAGAAGAGAGTTACGTTCGTGTGTTCGTCAGTTTTTGTCACAACACTTTGCTCCCCTTTGATCTTGAAAAGGGAAAGTTCTGAAGCTGTTCGATCGGCAAACTCGCCCCGACAAAACTTAGCAAAATAGTTTGTCGACGTTTCACTTGTAAAAAACCATCGAAGCGTCACGATTTGACGATTCCTCTTCCATTTCAGACGCAATAAGCGAGAATAATCCGCGAGTGATCGACGATTCTCGAGCTAGGAAGCTGGCTAACGACCTGAAGAGGTGTTCGTATTACGAGACGTGTGCCACCTACGGTCTCAACGTGGAACGGGTCTTCCAAGACGGTGAGTAATCAAGTTTTACAATGCCAAAACGCCCTCGTAAGGCGAAATTGTATCACCTTGTAAAGTTGAAGGTAGTTTTTGGGTCTAGACATTCGCACAAAGAAGGTTCGCACTTCTATAGAGTCGTTGTTGTTGCAGCTTGTCAAAAAATCGTTCAACAACGACTGTCGGTGTCGACGACATGCCTAACGCCCACGAATTCTCGGCCTTCGACGCCGAACAACCACTTCCATCCTCCGGGCCCCATGTCCGTACCGAGACACATACCGCAAGTAACTGCCCAGTCCAACAACGGGTTCTCCCAAGTGTCTCCTAGTCACAATACTCTGTCCCACAAGGACTCGATGAACCTCCACTCTCTGGGAGGTCGCCAGGTCCACACTCTGTCCTCCTCGACGCACTACCTCCACCGTCAGTGCGACAAAAGTGAACCGAACTTCAAGTCCTCCGACGAGAAGTGGAACTCTTCTTCGTCAACGTTGAGTCACGGTTCGTCTCAAGCTCTCGTGGTGCAGTCCGTACCGACGGAGAACAACAACGTGGCCAAGTTCGCCGCTCCCCACCCCTTGGACAACGTCCAGCCCAACGCAAAGGACCCGAAGGACCTCCCCACCCCCAGTTCCACCCCGACCACGGCGCGGAAGAGTCGGCGGAGATCCAACCTGTTCACACCCTCGAAGAAGGGCGACGACAAGCTGAAGAACGTCGGGGACTTCGGCAGCGGCAGGGCCATCCCCTTGAAGCAAGGCTACCTGTACAAGCGCAGCAGCAAGCCGCTGAACAAAGAGTGGAAGAAGAAGTACGTGACGTTGTGCGACGACGGCCGCCTGACCTACCACCCGAGCTTGCACGACTACATGGACGACGTCCACGGCAAGGAGATCTCGTTGCAGTACGTCACGGTTAAAGTCCCCGGCCAGAAGCCGAGAGGGTCGAAGTCGATCATCACGGTGGCGGGGACCAACGGCAGCAGCAGTATTAACGAGGGGCTAGGTGGACTGTCGCTGAGCGGTTGGTCTCGAATTCTGTCCCGTCGGCAACAATCTCGATTTGTGGTTTCAGGGAAGGACAGAAGGACCACGGAGAAGGTGTTGTTGAGTGCGTTCGAAGCGGTCAAGGACCCCAGTTCGAAGTACTCGCAAGTGAGCGGCGACGAAGGTCTCGTCTTGTCGAACAGTAGTTCTTTTGTCAACGGCGACGGAATCAAAACGGAGACGCCGAACGTGAAGAAGAGGCACAGGAGGATGAAGAGCAGCGGAGTGAAGAACTCGGAATATGACGGTGAGTGGGAGGCAAAGACTTGTGCGAAACGTGGTGGTCATTTGTCGGTTGTTGCAGACCCTGACGGTTACGAGTTCTACATCGTGTCCCTCGACAACAAACAGTGGCACTTCGAGGCGTCGAGTTCCGAAGAACGCGACGATTGGGTAGCTGCAATAGAGCAACAGATTCTGAATTCTCTCCAACTGAACGAATCTTCCAAGGGGAAGAAACAGAACAACCCAATGGAGGCCGCCACAATACAATCAATACGTAGTCGTGTACCTGGAAACGGATTCTGTGTCGACTGTGACGCAACCAGTACGTCCCCCAGCGTAACAACGACAACTCGCGACAATAACCGATTGTTTTCCAGATCCGGATTGGGCTAGTCTGAATCTCGGCGTTCTCATGTGCATAGAATGTTCGGGGATTCACCGGAACCTCGGATCTCACATTTCTAGAGTTAGGTCGTTGGATTTGGACGAGTGGCCGTGAGTGGTTTCCATCCTTGTGACGACGCGATCTAACCGACTTTTGTTTTCCAGTTCCGGCCATCTGAGCGTGATGTTGGCGATCGGCAACACTGTCGCCAACTCCGTGTGGGAGTGTCGGACGCAGGGCAGAACGAAACCTGGACCCACGTCGAGCAGAGAGGAGAAAGAAAGGTGGATAAGGGCGAAGTACGAAGGCAAAGAGTTCTTGCCGCCGCCCAACAACACGATGCCGTTGGGACAGCAGCTGGTCGATGCGGTCTGCAGTTCCAACATGAAAGCTATTGTGCACGTGTTGGCGGCGGCGAACACCGAACAAGTCAACTCGACGGTGGGACCTAGGGATTTGAGGAGTCCGTTGCACTTGGCCTGCGCGATGGGAAACCTCGCCGTAGCTCAGTTGCTCATATGGGTAAGTGGAAGTGGAAGGAAATGAGCGATCGCGATACCAAATGGAAAATGATTCGATACAGATACATTACGCAAATACGAGCGGCATGCCGTATCCGAAGAAGTACAGCTTGCGTGTTAAGATTTTGACGATAAGTTTCTGTTCCACTCTGATCATTTTAAATAACAACAAACATCACAACTAGGAGGTTCTAGAATTCATGATTGTGATAATAGTATATTATATCATTAAGGGCCGGTTGCACCGACGTGAGTTAAATTTAAGTACAGATTAAAATATACGAAAACATTGTTATAACAATAGATAACTAAAGTAACGAAGCATTTTAACCTACAGTTAACTTTAACTGGCGTTGGTGCAACCGGCCCTAAGAGTAGAAGTGTCTCTTTTTGTGCTAAGCCCAGAGATTGAAGACCGAAACGCAGTTGAGGTCGACAACTGGGCGAAGCACAAAAAGAGCTTCTACTCTGCATGATATATAATATTTTATCTTCAAGCGGATCACAAAAAAAAAAATCGAACATGAACTCACTTATTTATCTTCAAATTTTAAGGCACTAGTAATTTCTACTTCCCTTGTTATTGGTACTTGAAGTTTCAATAATATTAGTAAAGTCTACAATGCTATCTATCCATTCTATCCGATGTACTTTCTGCAAATTTCCACCTAAAACTTTCCCAAAATGGTGAATGATCGCGATTTGTAATTTTTTGTATCCTTAATTTTTTCTGCAACGTGATCAAGAATGACTGAATCTGTTGGTAGCAATGAAAATTTGAATGATTTTGGTACCACTGTATAATCTAAACGCATTTCCGGTTGTCAGCTTTGACAGAGTTGACAGGAGAATTTGACGTTTACCATCAAAGGGTCATTTTTGTAATAGCATAAACTAGAGTGGTATATAAGGGATAAACATACATATAGTTGAATTTTTTTAATAAACAATTGTCAAAACGTTGTCTTGTTGGTATGAGCCAAACTGTGATTTTCATGATAATACGATTGGTCACATTGAGTGTCAACATTTTTTTATGTAACTGAGCCTGCGCCCCAACGAGCGAGAGTTTATTTCAAATTCGAAAAGGTTTCTCCTGATTTCTCATTAAATTTGTTTTGAAAATGGATTCACGGAAGAAAGGTACGGGAAGTGAAGTGAACATAACCTTAACCATGATTTGGTGTCAAATTGTTATACAGCTGGTCCATATGTCCAAATTTTAGGGTGGTACAGTATGGTTTTTTACTTCATTTTGACACTGACAATTGTTTATTAAAAAAATTTCACTATACATACATACATACATACATACATAGCATAAACATACCCGACATAACCAATTTTTTTTTCAATGTCGTGTCAAGTTAACACATCCGGTCAGTGCCAATTACGAAATAGAAAAACACCAATATTTTTCAATTGTTTCATTGCCAACAGACTCAGTCATTGTGGATCACGCTGTACGTTAGCCCAAATCTTCGATATCTCTCATTGTCAAATTGGTGATTTCATTGCATCAAAAGAGATCACCCTTAGTGACAAGTAAGACCTAACCTACAATAATAATTTATAATTATTCTTCCTCTAGCGAACTCAGAAATTTTACCTATAATCTGTTTCAAAATCAAAAATCCACCACCTGTTGAATTATGTTGGCAGAAAAAAAGAAATCCCTAGAATAAGATTCATTTTTGGGTTGGCCCAACCTCCCGCAAAAATTTGACATTGAATTGTTGAGTTTATTTACGTAACACAAAATAATTATTACGTACAAAAAGGTGGTAGCTACCATATCATACCTTTTGAGTGAAATAATAAAATGAGAATAAAAAAAAACACTATGAACTACGCCCGAAACGACTCTCAACAATTTTCTTTCATAACCCCATTTTTTCTGACACTTGCAGACACACTAAAAACAAAAGTTGGCGACGTTGTCGGTTGTATTTTCGAGGTAGAATGCAGTGTTGCTGGATTTTTGATTTTGAAACAGATTATATGTAGCCAGAAACTTTTCATCAGGAGCAGTTATGTAAAGTCTGTTTTTTTAATAATCAATTGTCAAAGTGTTGTTAGGTTGGTATGAGCCACTGGTTATTTGATAGTAATTAGGTTGGCAACGTAAAATGTCAACTGTATGTCAGTATGTCAGTCATTGATGTGAATTGTGAAGGCGCTTGCGCTAGTGAAGCCGCAATTACATTTAAATAAAAATAAAAAGTTAAATGAGTTTCCGAAAGCAAGGATCTAACACAACGAGAAAAATTGGCTATGATTAGATTACGTGAAGAAATGCAGAGAAAAAAACCGACCATGCTAAATTGCAGTACCTAAAGATGCACACATATTCGAGCGAGGTATTTTCTTTTATAATTTTAATATATGGGCCAATGGTGTTCGTCACTGAGAGGAACTGATTAGAGATGGGAAATCTACCAATTGAGGACATTCTTTCAATAATAATTCAACTTTCCGCAGAATCATATTCGGAAGACGATTGGGGGTTAGATTCTAAAGATGAATAGGTAAACTGCTTATATTACCCATTAAATAAATTCCCATTTTGCTGTATATCTTCAGTTGCCCTTTTCAGTGTCATTATGGTCTTTATTTCTTGTCTTTTGGTATAAAATTTGGTTACACCTGAAACTTTTCTGACATTTGAAAATTACTAACATAACCTCAAACCTGATCTAGGGAGATTTTGCGATAGAGGTGTTCCGAAATGTAAGGTTTCAGGGTGATACAGCCTGTTCTTTGAGGGAATTTTGACACTGACAATTGATTAAAAAAAAAATGGACTTTATAAATCATACACTTTTGGCCCGGGACTGTGGTCGAATTAGATCTACATTGAGTTTGCCACGATCTGCATTAATTTTGGAGCCATCGCCGTGCATTTTATTTTTGAACAGTACACACTAACTTCAGACATTCTCTAAATGTACAAGACACGTTATCAAAAGGTAAATAGCAAACGATTAATACTTATTAGGCATTCACGATCTTTTTGGGACCGAGTTGGTTATGACCATCTAGTGATTTTGTTGGCAGTACCTAAATTCCCTAAAGGAAATTGACATTTCTTGTGTTAGGTTAGGTTGTTTTCAGTTTAGGGCGTAGAGGGATATGGAGGGAGCACTCTTCAAAAAAGTGGATACGACCGCGCTTTTCTGTAGACCTAATAAAAGGTCTCCAGATGAGCCGAGCGAAACCGAAGTTAACGCAGATATTTCATCTTTCCAGTGGCGTCCCTTTAACTTTTTTCTAGGGACAATTTTTGTAGGAATTGTGGGAAGACGACCGTAAATATTTAGTTCAAAATAAAAACAGATCAAAGTTATACAACTGAAAAAATACAAAGACAATTCACCAACCGGTTCACGTGTAAAAAAGCAAATCCCAGTACAATGACGGAACACCGACGCCTATGGCGGTCATTTTAAAAGGCGTCATAAAAGGTCTCCGTAGAGGTCTCGCGACGTGCCGCTTCCTTTACATTGCCAGCATAGGCAGTGCTCCCTCCATATCCCTCTACGGTTTAGGGTTATATTTTCTGAATAGGTACATTGTTACTGGATCTCTTAAATCTGGTCTGTCCTTTTTAAATTAAATTAAATCGTTTAATAGAAAATGTTTATCGTAATAAAATTATTTTAGCAATTTTGACTGTTCCTTTGACGGAATTTAAATTATTTTTACACACTTAATAAATCATTTAGTTTCTTACGAATATTAAAATAATAAATCTGGCAATACGGTGGCAAGAAAATGTCGAACAGACACTGACAGAAAAAAAAATTGCATCCGTTGCATCACTGACTCAGTTAGTCCAACATGAAAAGAAAAAATCATAGCCAACTCGGTCCCAAAAAGATTGTGAATGCCTAATACAACTGTTTACCTATTACATCCATGGACACGCCCACAAGTCCCACAACGGGCGGCTCGTTTTTAATCACAGTCAGATTATTATCACCGTCGAATCGGTTAAATATTCGATCATAATTTTGTTATTTCAGCAGAATCAGCAGAATTTCATGTTTTGTCGACGTCTTTTATTTAGAATTAAGCGGAAACGTTCGCAATTTGATAAAAACGATAATTTGGAAGGAAACGAGCGCGGTTTTGAGGCCGCCGTCCAGATTTCTGCGCAGACTATTTAACAAAATGTGGTCAGCAACAATGAACGATTCATCAGAATTTTAGTTTGACAACCGCAAATCGCGATTGGTCAAGTTTGTGAAGGATTTTGTCGGAAAAAGTTTGTGGTTTCGGTGGCCACAATTAATGTGAATTGCTTTTAATCATGAAGCGGTCTGGTTTCGCTGATTAAACATTGAAAAATAGCCGAATTTTTGTTTTATCGGTCTAATTCATTTGGAAATAATACCAACCGCTGTGATCAAACAAGAGAAGCTGTTGTTTTCGTTTGTTTTGTCAACATTTGATCAAAGTTTTAATGAAATATGGTCTGAAACGATATGGAAAAATTATGTGGGGATTTTTTTGTGGCGTACGAGGATAATTAAAGGTAATCAAGAAGAAAAAAATTATATAGGTAGCATTGAAGTAAAAATAGAATGTTCGGTTTGGTGTAAAAGAAAGCAAATATGTACCTCTAAATTGGGAATGAGAAATGTAACAGAAAATGTTTTTTTTTTTAACTAGTCCTTGTAAGTACTTGAATAAATTATATTATTAAATAGAGTGCCCAGACGGGAGAAAATTTCAACTGAAATATGTTGCAAAGAATATTGTAGAGGCAGGGAAGTTTGAACACTTTAGTTAATTAATTCAAGAGAAACATATTCGATGGCTCTGTTGACTCTTTACATATCAAAAATATTTAAATGCGAGAGTCTAATCGGATTGACGGACATGCTAAGCACAGACTTTGCCAATCTGTGTTTTGATTTCGGTCCTTCCTCTTTTATATCGATTTCTTGGTGTTCACCAAATGTCAACAGCCTGACCCCTGACCACCATATTCTGTACGTTAGGTTTACAGGATGTATATTAGAGTGCAAACCTGTACAGCGGACCAATGTATAGAGTGTCTATAAATGAATGTGGGATCCTAGTAGGCGCTGAAAGTTTGTAGACTCTTTCACTAGAAATCGAATAATGTTAGTATGATCTACGATATGCAACCCTCTGAACAAATTGGTTTTAGTGGTTGCCTAGCTTGAGAAAATGCATTATTGGTAGGTCTCAACATTCTCAACAAATTACTTAATTATTGGACACTTACGAAGAAAATAAATAACATCAGAGACTCATTTAAAAAAGTAACAGTGAAAATGAAAGAAATGGTTCGAAGTGTCCTCCATTTTAAACATTTTCTCACTCTCACTTTCCTGTTCTCAAAAATATTTTGTAACATTTGTTCATTGATATTACGATAACAGTTGGTAATCTTTTCTATTAACTCATTTAAATTTTTTTTTTTTCTATTAGTCTTAAATGAGTGGTACGGCTTGCCGAACCTTTTCGCCTCAGCGGCACTTTAAGATTGAAACGATTCCAATTAACACAAAGATGATTTTCTAGAGTCACTCTGTATCGAATCGTTTTATCGTTAACACCTTGACAAATAACTGATCGTGACCTTTTGCAGCACAACGCGAACGTGAAGGCCGTGGACCAAGACGGGCGCACGTGCCTGGCCTACGCCCGCGCCGCCGCCAGCATAGCGGCGGCGAAGCTTCAGACGAGCAACAGCGTCTCAGCGGACGTGTCCGCCGCCGCCAGCAGAAGCCTGGTGGACCTCCTCCTCTCCTATGGCTGTCCCGAAGTGTCTTGCGTGCCCGGGAGCGGCACCTTGCCCCGGAGACGGGGCAGCCAAACGATGCCTCAATTCGAAAAACTACCATCGAGCGTTATCTAATTTTATCACCGCGATCCGACTGATTCCATAACTCACACACAGGGTGCGCTGTCACGGTCACATATTTCTAAATTGTTCTCCGATCGAATTAGGTTAATTAATTCAAAAAGTGTTCATATTCGACGAGTCAGAGTGTTCGCGATGCTGTTCTGTTATTTATTGAAGGTGGGTGGCGACGGTGGCATCCCTGTATTGTTGTTACGACACACTGCACTGATTAATGTATAAGTGTACCTTGAATCCCGATTATAGTCATGTTCGTATGCAGCTGTACAATCAAGTTTTTGTCAAAGTGTCACTTGGTAATGCACATTCGTACTTAATGAGTTGTCTTGGCGTTTGACAGGTTTTCGTTTGAGCCGTGATTATGTCAATTTTGCACCGCAACACTCGGTAATTGTTAAGTCTAGGTTTTCATGACTATGAAGTGAGTATTAATCGTAAGCGACTATACCTATACAAATCTTTTATATGTGAATTTGTAATATTTGTACCTTGTACGTGATAGTAATTTATCTCTTTGCAATGTCCCATGGTTTGCGAGTGTTTTGTGTACTGTGGTATGGATTTATTTATGCAGAAATACTCTCTTTGTTACGTTATTAATGTATATAATTTCGCCAAAGATTTGTATCTATTGTTTTGTATATACGAAGCTAAATTATGTACAGAAATTATATATGTTGTTCTTCCTTACATAAAAATGTTACGAAATTATACCATCGTTTTATTTCTCACCACACAATAATGTCGACAGAACAGTTCATCAACGTAAGATTTAAATTTTGTATACATAGAAAATTAATCCACTTGGGGAAAATGTACAGTGCATTTTTTTAACTGTTGCCATATTTTTGTAATAAATCATGAATAAGACCACGTAATGCATACTGTTAGAACAACGACAAGCAGTTGTATTTTACTAATTTTACTCTTCAAAGTTGAAATTAATGAACGTAAATAATTTGACAAAAAAAGTAGTATGCGATATGGGAAGAAAAATTAGGTTTTATATTTTAATTTATTATTTATTTTAATCATAGCCTCGAGGAGATCTCGCTATTTATTTTTTAAATGAAAGGGACAAAAGTGGAAATGGTCAGATGAGTCAGGTGCTGGTTGAGCCGACAGGGACGCTATTCTGGTGACCGCTCGACGTGCTATTATTCCGGCGCGCTAGAAAATATTTTTTCACAACTTTTTCGACAGTTAATGATATTGAATTGTAATCTATCCGATAGTTTAAAAAATCTTCCAACTTTGTTCCAAAAATCGTTTGAATATTTTCATCAGAACAAAAGTTAACAGGGGGTATAAGTTTTACCATGCAATTCCCTATGGCAACAGTTAAAAAAAATGCACTGTATATCGAGTTCTAGATTACTGTCTATAGCTTTTAATTGTCAAGTAGAAAGTGGACCAGGTGTGGAAATAAGTTTTCAATCACAGTGTTAGTCATTTTAATGTCGGTAATTGATAATTTTTATACCTGCTGTGTATGCAACCAATAAAACAAGTGCTTCACGAGTGGTAAAACTGGGTAAAACACAGAATAAACATTAGAATTAAGAATTAATGGAAAAACACAATAACTTTCTTTTAAATAAAGTTTACGTGTTAATAGTAGTAATTTTTCTAAACATTTTCGAAGACATTTCTCTTGAAAATGTAAATTATAGTTTGACAAAGTCATAATTATAGGACAGTTCTGTCTTCTGGTTGTTCCTGTTTTATATCTTTTTTAAATTAATTGCTAAAAAGATATAAATATATCAAATTCATTGTGCATAAATTCTTCGTTTTCAGCATTTTCAAATACAAGGTATTTCACGAGTGATAATGAGCCCGAAGGAACAAAAAATGCAACTCTCGATACATTTTCAAAAAAAAGCCGGACATTTTAATTTCAGTAGCCAGCTTTTTTCGGAAATGTAGTATGGGTTGCATTTTCAATTCTGTCGGGCACATTATCACTCGTGAAATACCCTGTGTAGTACTATGGCGGACAATAAATTTAGGCCGGCCTGTCATTGGCTTGACATCAAAATGTGAAGCTGGCATTATGTTCAACCGTTCAACTAACCCCATTTTCGATTTTTGTCATTCTTGTCATCGTGACAGCGATAATTAAAATTAAAATTGGGAAAAGAAGCGTGCACCAGAGAGCAGTGCTACGACAAATCAGTTATGCTAGTGCGTCATGATCTGTAAGTTACGAAAAGGGCGAAGGAAACGCCAAACAGCTTGAAAACCTTTAGTTTAACAAACTGACACATCAGTCATAATAACAATAAATGGTCGCTTGCATTGGCTTTTTTGAAATGTCAGAAATTTGCCGGCCTAAATTTATTGTCCGCCACAGTACAAATTTTTACATTTATTAGATATTGCTATTGCTAAAATTTGGTTATACAGGATTATTCAGATAAGAATACGGATTCACATGAGGGCCATAGGCAGCCCAAAATACACCTTCCAAAGCCACCTTGATAACTTATTAAATTGAATTTTTTTTTTCTAATTTGCTGTTTTAACAAAGCTATTAACACATCCGAAATCTTCTATCGTATCAAAAATAAATTACTCCCTAGAATTTAGGGATATGCGTTACTTGGTTAGGTTGGAGGCTATGTGGTTTCTGGTGACAAACAAAAGACATCGTAACCGTAAGGCAGCGAATTCTTTGTAACAGTTGCATAGGTATGGCTCTATTTCTCGCTAAGTGATGGATGTTTTTTCGTTTCACAATCAATTTTGGTTTCTGGCGGGATATTTAGTTGGACTTAATCTCTCAATTCATAGTAACCAACCTTAAGCATTTAAAATTACTTTTGAAAATTCTAGTTACACACAACATAAAAAACGTTATTTCTCTAAAAGTTCGAATTCTAGGGAGTAATTTATTTTTGACACGATTATACATTTTTTTATAAACTATTGTCAAAACGTCGTCATGTTGGTATGAGCCAATGCCAAACACTGATTCTCATAATAATACGATTGGTCACACTGAGTGTCAACATTTTTTTAATGTCATTGAACTTTTTAATAATTGTAATTGAGCCTGCGCCCTGACGAGCGAGAGTTTATTTCAAATTTGAAAAAGATTTCTCCTGATTCCTCATTAAATTTGTTTTGAAAATGAATTTGCGGAAGGAAGGTAAGGGAAGTGAAGTGAACATAACCTCAACTATGGTTTGGGATAAAAGTGTTATACAGCTGGTCCAGAGGGGTACGTTTTAGAGTGCTATAGTATGGTTTTTTTATTTAATTTTGACACTGACAGTTATTGTTTATTGAAAAAAAAATCACTTTACTATTCTAACAATGAGTTAAAAATGAATATTTTTGTTTCCAATTATTAAATTTAATTCACATATGACATACATTACTCTATTCTCACTTGTGGACACAAGAAAGTGAGAGTGTGACTGACACATCTGATTTATGTGTCTTGCTAAAAAAGTGAATATCAAACCGTACTACATCACTGACTCGCCTACGTAAAGATTTTAAGAAATCTATAACTGTTTGTTTGTTTGTTTTCATTAGAATTGTTACCTACTGGACCACTGTGTAAATTTGTTAGATACACGCAATTAGAATACATTATACAAATTATATACAATTTATTATTCATTATACAGTACATTAGTCTTAAGTTTTGTGGGTTCTAAATTGCTCCACTTAACACATTACCATATACTGAAACATCGAACGTGTCTACAAAGTGTAGCAATAGCAAGATACATACATATATACAAGACTCTCTAAAAATATTAATTTGTATTAGAATAGAGACAGGTCACTTAAAGCTTTTATACCGAGATAGTCAAAGCTTCTGGACAAACTGTTCTGCGAGAAAATAAACACCTCATAAAATATGTATTGACAAATTAGAAAAAAAAATTCATTCAAGAGAATTATTTAATTACTGTTTATATTGTGGAAAATAGGGAGGGTAGTTTTTTTTGGACGAATTGTGTGTCCTATTAATTTACCAAGATACATAGTTTGCTTCGCTGAATGGTTTTAGCATAGAAGTTTTCACTTCTATCGTGCGGTCTTAAGCACACACTCTTTTTTGAATTTTTGTTTAATATACCAAAAGAGTACAACTCTATAGATTATTATGACCAGTTGCAAATTTTTTAACAGGACGCTTGTAATAGTATTTAACATTACTAGCATGGTAAAAAGGGTTTTTACTGGCGACAGGAGGATATGACTGGAGAGCCGAAGGCGAGCCAGTCACCTTCTGAAGCCAGTAAAACCCGTTACCATGCGTGTATTGTTGAATATTTTATTTGTTCCTCACTTGTAAATAGTTATACTCGTACAAACTATTAAAAATTCCAGTATTTGAAAAAAAAATCGTATGAGCTTTACACGTATTGCTTTGGAAACGCACATCACTCATATGAGCACGGGTGTAAAATTTTACTGGCTAACCAGTAAAATTTTACATTCTTGCTAGTATAATTTTACATGCTAGCCAGTTAAGAGACATTTTCAAGGTGAATACAGTGACTTGATAAACTGATGTTTACAAGTAGGGAACAAATAAAAATATAAAAAACAATAAATTAAACTAAATACATATTTAGATCTACAAACACAACATGTTTGTGGAACTTTTGACTAACGCTGTATGTTTAATTGAAGAGTATGAAAAGGGACAAGAACAAATTGGATGGACATTGATTAATTAATTACATTATTTATGAATTTTAAAATGTACTCGTATGTGATCTTCGAAAATTAAAAACAAATATTTGCGGGGTCGAGTTTAGGAATGGGTGGAACTGAAACACAATTTTTGAAGTGAAAACTTCCTTTGGGCGTACCGCATGCATTATTATTCCCGGGCAGTGAATTGGTTGTGGCGTCACGCTAAAATCGTCAGGCTCGGAACGGTTCGGAACGTCAGGCTCGGATTGTCAGTAGTAAAGCAAAGTGATTTCGAGGTATATGAGACCTATACCATCTTGTAGAGGACATTTTGAGCCATAAGAAATTGTCATTTACAACTTTCTTTAGTGGAATCGAACTTTGAGAATGGCCTTTATACGTAACCGACTAGATAGCCGAGGTGAAGTCTGAAAAACTACGTTTCTCGTAACATTTAACGCTATGTTAATTCAACTATTGAAGCTATAATTTTGATCTTCTATTGTTTATAATAAAAAGTAAGCGCTTCCAACAGTGAGTTGGAAATTTCGAAAATATCGATGGATTTGAAAAAAATTATTAATACATTTTGATTAATCAATAACGCGCGTCGAAAACTTCACTTTGCTTGGACCTATGTGAAATGTCAAAAATTTTGATACACATGCCGCTAGTCAAATGTACAGTCGCGAGCAATAAATTTTGGTCGTCAAGGTCATTCTTTGACGCAATCGAAAATGCTCCATTGTAAAACAGTCATAAATATCATAACCTATCATCATGTTGTATGACATTAATTGTCATTTTTTTCTCATTTTTTGACAGTTTGTTGACATGGGCATAATCAGGCAGGGAAAATTTTTAAATTGTGACAATCTAACCAAATTTTGAAATGACATTGTCGACCAAAATTTATTGCTCGCAACAGTAACTAAGATATTGAAAAGGTTTTTAAAAAAAGAATTAAGTCGCTAGCCCGTATACTTTTTGAAAAAATAATATTTTATTCGACGAGTGAGGGCGCGAGACGCCTGGCAGGCAGCAATAACCCGACACGCTGTTTTACTACGTATTTATTTAAGATATTAAAATGAATTTGAATTCAAAGTACCGTGCGATCGAAAAAAAAGTCGAAACGGCCAGGATGTATACACTTCAGTTGGCAGCACAAATGTTATCAGATGTCATTAATTACAATAGTAACTTCCCGACTTTCAAGGCACTTACCAAAAACTTGCCTTGACTATTTTGTTTTTCCATACCTGAAAAACAACGTGTTCAAAAACAGGCGTGGCACAATTCCTGAATTAATGCAAGTAATTACTGATAACTGCAATTTAATTGATGTCCCGACTTTGCGAAGGTCATTTGAAAACATGAAACGAAGAGAGTAGCATTATGTTTGGAAGCTGAAGGCAGACATTTCGAACATTTACTCTAGTTCGTAAATACGATTGGAGCTCCTCATGATTCTTTTACAAACGACAGGTCACACATAATGCACACCTTTATGAAAATCAAGATTTCAACGTTCTCAAAATCACTAACCTAACTTTTAAGACTGACATCTGATAATTGAAATTTTAACGAATTGCCAACTGAAATTTTTGGTCACAGCCAACTCTAATTTTTTTTTCGATCTCACGGTATTTAGTGGTATTTTAGCTATCATAAACCCGTTGTTCCTGATTTCTTCAAGTAGTATTATTCATAATAATATACTTTATATAATACAGGGTGTTTCAGCTAAGACTTTCGAGCCTAATATCTCGGTTATTTGCCAACGGATTTTTATGAAATTTAAAATGCAGATATTTTAGACCGTGAAGGTTCAATTAGTAATAATAAAATTACCTCAAGTGAAAAAATGTAATTTTAACACATGTTTCCTTTATCGAAAATTATGGGCGATTATTATTAGATTGTTAAACATTAAAAAATTGTGGTCTACACAAACAATTAAGTAAATCACTTGTCTGATTCAACGAAAAGATTAGATTTTGTCGTTAAAAATTTAATGTAAAATTTGAAGGTATTTGAGCAGTTACCTTTTGAAACAATTGATGATTAATTGCCAAGCAACATTTTGTATACCTTTTAAAGTCTGTCAAAATTGGGCGCGCTTTATTAGAAACGTCAAATTGTGAAAATTTATTGAAAATACTCTAAAAATAGACTACAGCGGCAGAAATTTCAATATTGTTGAAAAAGGAAAAAAAATTGCCTAGTGTCGTAAGAACTTCAATGACATAGTTCGTTTTCTCGTGGAATACAATCCAAATGTAGGCTTTACAAAATGTAAGGTTAAGAGAGTCGTCAATTTATTTGAAGACCCAGGAAGCGTAGGTGAACTAAATTACCTTGCTAAAATATCCCGATCGTGTTTTAGTCCTTTATGGAAGAATTAAAGCATCCAATATAATAAATTACGTCTAAATGTCGTCTTTAACTTTGTAAGTGTTTGTAAGGTTAAAAAGATAAACGTCAAATATGTCACTTGCGCTTCTGCGAAAAGGGATGACCAAAATTCTGCAAAACTGCGCGTTTGTTTCATACGCGTCTACGTTTTTGCATTTGCAGCCACGTTTAACCCAGTTTTTTGCTTTTTTCTTGCAAACCAGACGTCTTTCAAGGATGAGTTTTTCCCTACAGCATTTTTTATTGACGATCAATTTTTTATGTAAATCTTAATTGATTCAACATTTTAAAAAGGCATGTAAAAATTACGTTTTTAAGACTTGGGTGATTGCATTAATGGGATTTTATTCTTCACCGTCTAAAATATCAGCGTTTTAAATTTCACAAAAATCCGCTGGAAAATAACTGAGTTATTAGTCTCGAAAATCTTAGCTGAGACACCCTGTACATATGTCTTAATTAAAATCAATTACGAACGTCATAGAAGTTTTCACTTCTGTCGTGCGGTCTTAAGCACACACTCCTTTTTTATTTTGTTAATACGAGCTACAGCACCTTTGAGGGAAGTTGTATCGTTAGCACTCAAGTGTAAATATTTAGTTGAAATAAATGTAAGATAATGTGTGGTTTGATTCACCAGAAATTAATGAATTTTGTTGTTTGCTCGTGACAAATTTGAGAGATTCTAATTTTGTGTTGTCGCCGAACTGTGTGGCCAAAAAACCCCAACGAATCGGTATTTCTTGGCCCAGCAACAACCGAACAAATTTCCGAGACGGACTCCAAGCTAAATTACAAGATCTCGACGCAAATATATCTACACGACCCAAGCTATCCTGCCCACCCTATCACAAGTAGTCGTCGTCGTCGCCGGCACCGAGAACCCTCCGATCCCCCCCACGACGCTGACCCCAACGCCGGCCCCTTGGGGATCGGGGGGAGGCGCCGATCAGTCAGGGTCGTATTTACAGTCGATCCTCAGGAGCATGAAAACGGCGAGGAATGTGATGACGGAGAGCAACAACTCCACCGAGGCCAGGATCAGTAGATCGGTTTCTTCCTCGATGGGGTCCGCTTCGTTGATGCACACGTGGTCCTGGTAGCAGCTCAGCACTTTGGTCGATTGTAGCATCAGGATCGCCAGGAAGGAGCATGCCGTGGCCCAGAGGAACGTCAGAGGGATGGCGATCTTGACTGAGGGGCCGAGGAAGCGCAGGTGCGAGCCGGGCATACAAGTGGAGGTGCGGTAGCCGCCGAAGCCTTTGGTGGTGTGGATGCTGGCGGCTGGAAAACATAACAAAAATTATTTTTCAATTGTGAAACTATTACAAAATTATTAATTTGCAGATCTCTTAATTAAGGCTCTTAGGCCCATATTCACCAACGCCATTTAAAGTTAACTGTAGGTTAAAATGCTTTGTTACTTAGATACCTATTGTTGTAACAATGCTTTCGTATAATTTAACCTACAGTTAACTTTAACTGGCGTTGGTGAATACGGCCGTTTGAGGTGCAATAATGTAGGTACGGTTAAACTGTCACTTTTTTCAGAACGGAGTAGAAGTACTTCAAGTCCTAAGAGTAGAAGTCTCCCACAGACGGCTAGACCGGGTCAAATGTCAGGTCATTTGAAGTATTTGTCACAATTTCTTTATCAATTATACGAAATATTTAATAAATAAGTTATCCCCATTAAGATAAAGTCTCTAAAAAAGCGAAATAACGAAATGGATATCAGATCAGATGTCAAACAAATGTCAAAAATAGCCCAAGATTGTTCTTCACTGTTAATAGGTAAACAGTTGTGAGTTGTAATCGTTTGCTATTTACGTTTTGATAACTTTTGTTGTATTTAGCGACTATCTGAAGTAAGTGTGTACTGTTCTAAAACGAAATGCGCGGCGACGGCTCCAAAATTGATGCAGATCGCGGCAAACTCAATGTAGATCTAATCAGACCACAGTCCCGGACAAAAAGTGAACGATTTCTACGTAACTGCTCCTGATGCAAAGTTTCTGGCTACGTAGGTAAAATTTCTGAGTTCGCTAGAGGAAGAATTATAAATTATCATTGTAGGTTAGGTCTTACTTGTCACTAAGTGTGACCGCTTTCGATGCAATGAAATCACCAATTTGACACTGAAAGATATCGAAGATTTGGGCTCTGCTATCGTAGTAAAAGTTCAGGATACTAAAACTTACAAATCGCGATCATTCACTATTTTGGGAAAGTTTTACGTGTAAATTTGCAGAAAGTACATGGTATAGAATGGATAACATTGTAGACTTTACTAATATTTTCAAAACTTCAAGTACCAATAATAAGGGAAGTAGAAATTACTAGTGCCTTAAAATTTGAAGATTGTAACTGCAGGAAAAGAAAAATAAATAAGTGAGTTCATGTGATCCGCTTGAAGATAAAATAGTATACTCGTATCATTCAGAGTAGAAGTTCTTTTCGTGCTTCGCCTAGTTGTCGACCTCAACTACGTTTCGGTCTTCAATCTCTGGGCTTAACACAAAAAGAGATACTTCTACTCTTAATGATATTTCTAATCCTTATATACTATTTATTTACATTTCATTCATCACAATTAAAGTTGTAAAAAATGGTATCTGTAGGTAGCAGCTCAACAAATAGTAGAGATATTATTAACTTTAATGGGAGAATATCTTAGGGCGTCGACTATTTTGACATTTTTTCCTCAATAGTCCAGTCGTCAGCGAGGTCTAAAGCAGTTTATCCTACAAAGTGTGGTGGAGAAATGGTATTTGATAATTTTATTAGATTTGAACATGTGTATTCCTCAGAAATGGTGGATGCGCCGGAATATTTTTTAGCTAAAAATTATAATCCCTCCCTTGTTGTTTAACTTAAAGCAAATCTAAACACCGTGTTTTATCAACTTAATTAGGGCAAGCAGAATGCAAAAACCCGCATGATTTTATCTTTGTATTCCAGTTGCTAGGTTATTTTACTTAACAAAGTGTAGCCGAGAAATGATATTTGGTAGTTTTATAGACACAAATATGAATTTGAAGAGATATGAAGGTGCAACAGGAGTATTTTTGACAATAACCCTTTTAAGATTGTTCCTACGGTAAAAACTGCGCAGACCAATTTTGTAGCTTATTAAATTGTGAACGAAATCTTTTGTACAAAAGTTTCTGAACGACCGATAGTTCCTGAGATACGGTCGTTAATATGCTGGTTTGTTGACGACGAAGACGGCGCCCGTTGAATTCGCGTTACTATTGCTTTTATTAATTAATTTTTAACTACATGTTTTAAGATTCTTCTAGATGAAATCGTAAACATTTCATCAAGGAATCCAGACGGTATGTACGTTGTCGAAGAATTTCTTTAGTCGAAGGTATAAAATAACAAGACCTAATTTTTTTAATACATTTTTCAATTTTACGAAAACTTTTTGTTTTGATAATTTTACGAGTTGAATTTGGGCATTTTTATTCTTGTTAAAAATTTTCAAATATCAACGAGTAAAATTGTATAAAGCAAAAATGTTTAAGTGTAAATTGGAAAATGTATCAGATATAAAAAATTAAGTCGTGTTATTTTTCGCAAGATTAATTCCAGAATATGTACAAACTTTAACGTTAATTATTTATTTATAATATAGTTACTAAAAACAGAATTATTAAAACCAACTTGCGATTCCGACAGGAGTAGCATGCAATTTTAATCATTTTAGACAGGGGTAGTAGGACGTTTTTGTCGTGATAAGAATTTTTGATTTGATGAAAGCAAGCGCTCTGATTGGCTGAACACGCACATTTGATATATATGGAAATTAATCTCAGTTATTTTTCGAGCTTGTTATTAACAAATGATAAGTTTGTCATTGCAAACAAACATGTTATCTTCATAGTCATTGAGTTAAAAAATTTCCAAAGAAGATTCTTTTGGCAAAATTAATTTGCTACAAAACTAGATATATTTTGACTTATTATTATTGGAAAGCTCTAAACCTACCTAATGCAGTTTTACAGATGTCATCATATTAGTCACTCAAACATTAACAGGGACGAATATGATTTTAAATTCAATAATTTTTAAGTTCTAAACATCTAAGGACAACATGTTGATTATGATTTGTCTGACAAATTCTTCTTTGGTTGATTATTACTCAGAAAATAGTGGAGCCAAAAAAGTATTGAAATAAATTTTTTGTTCGAAACTGTCAGAATTTGAGAATTTTCTCCTGTGTGAACGGATTTTGATAAATTTGATAACTTGTCAAAACGAAACGTCAAGCTAACTTTAAACATTTTCAGCGATTTGGAGCCTTTAAGGGGCTCGTCGAACACAAAAACATTGTATTCAACTCGTTCTTGTGTAAATTGGGCTTTTTTGGCACCCGTTAAAACGAGTGTTTTAACTGGCCCACTCATGCCAAAAAAAGCCCAAATTACACACGAACTCGTTGAATAAACTACTATTTTAGCAACGTAGCATACCTTTTTCATTCCTTGACGGGTTTTTTCTCACTTACAACATTGTCGAAAGTGATTGTTAAATTGTTAAAAAAAAATTCCTAACTATAATACATTTTACCATTCTACAGGGTATTTCATGAGTGATAATGAGTCCGACGGAATTGAAAATGCAATACATTTGCAAAGTTAACGTGGATATTTGTTTTTTCATTTAAAAAACATAAAACTCTGTTAGATAGCTGTGCAGTTTTGTAAAGTTAGACATAAACGTCATTCGCTTGGTTAAATAAAATTGTGAAAAAACGAAGAGTTTTTGGAAAAATATTTATTGTCTGCATAAACGCGCACGGCAGGAGCATTTTTATTACATTCACCATAAATCAGGATCATTTCTGTTTTCTCATTGGTCGAATTTTAACTCTTTCATAAATGTCAACTGGATTCATAATTTCATTTTAAAACAATATGATATTTAAAAAAAACACCTTAACTTTGGTAATGTATTGTGGGTTGCATTTTCAATACCGCCGGGCTCATTATCACTCGTGAAATATCTTGTATACTTGTATCAAAACGTAATATCTTTTGTAATTTTTATGCAATTGTAATTTTAGAGGTATTATCCTAAATATCATTGTACAAGGTCATTATAAATGTTTCTTACATCTAGTTGGTGTAGCGGTGCACCAAAAACATAGCGCACAGCCACCTTCGATGTTAGAAACATTTATAATAATGACCTTGTATTTGGAAATAAAAATTGCATGTTGTTCAAAATTGATGAAAAATGCAACAGTAAGGCGAGAATACCAACGAAACAGAAACTATTGATGGTAAAGAAATTTTTATTACAGAGTTGTTCTAAATTTTATAAGAAAAAAAATGTGTAAGACAATTTTTACCGTAGGAATCATCCTAAATATATTATTGCTAAAAAATGTGTCCTTGCTCCTTCTCACCTGCATAATTCGTCAAATAGATATGTTTACGTATGTATGTACAGTCGCGAGCAATAAGTTTTGGTCGTCAAGGTCATTCGTTGACGACTTTTTGGAAGTCCCAACTGGGTTGCCACCCTAGCTTCTGACACATCTGTCTCAGTCGGCGAAATAATTTTTACTCTGTTAAATTACGATATTGGAGACATAATTTTCAATGTTTAGAATAAAGATTTGACAATTTTTTTTTTATTGACTTTTATTGACATTGCTCCTAATTAAGCAGGCAAAATTTTTAATTTGCGACAGTAAGTAGCGAAAAATTTCAAAATGACCTTCACGACCAAGATTTAATGCTTGCGACTGTACATCAGATTTACAAAATTGCTAAATATCATTATTTCTCGACTACACTTTGATCAGTAAAATTATCTAGCGACGCACAATTCGCCGAAATCCCAAAAACCTGGTCACGAAGGTTGTTCGCTGATTATTCGCGCTATGAATAGTTGGTTTTTGATGAAATCTTGTATGTTGAGGTTTTCAAGGTTGCTGGTTATGAATCTGCAATTTATTTTGCAAAAAAGCAAAATGGCGGACCCGAAATGGCGACAATTTTTTTTTTAAATTAACAGAATTTTATCAAAATCAGTATATGAGGATTTTCGAGGTCGCCCAATACGATTTGAATATTAACTTTTCGAAAAACAAAATGGCTGATCCAAAATGGCGAACCTTATTTTTTAAAAGTTAACAAAACGTCACCAAATTCGGTATTTGGGGTTTGCAATGTCGCTGAACACGAAATAAGCATCTACTTGTCAAGAAACAAAATAGCGGATTCAAAATGGCGTAGGTACATTTTTGTCCAAAAGTTAACCAAACCCCACCAAACTCAGTATTTGGGAGTTTTCAATGTCGTTTAATATTAATACGAAAAGAACATTAACTTCTTTTAAAAACAAAATGCCTACATTTTTTTAAAGTTAAGCAAATTCAGTTTATGGAGATAGGTATATAATGTGATCTATAGAATATACTGGTATTCCATTGACATATTCATTGTATTCTTAAATTGTATTTTACAAGCTTCTCGTTGTCTATTGTAAACTACTAAAAGTCAGTAAAATCGTATATTAAATCATTAGTTTACATTAAAAAAGGTTTCCTTCATCTCCTGCTCATTTCATTTTCAACAACTTTTTTCGCTTCATTGATTCAAACTATTTTTGAAAAGAAAAAAACTATCTTCTTTCCAAATAAACATCATCTCCCATAGTTTCTGTAATATCATACAAGTTATACAAAATATTAAAATGTTTTAAAAATAAAGTATTAAAAATAAACGGTGGATGTACTCGTAAGTATTTATTTATATAAAAAATTATCAAAATAAACAAATTATTATTCATTGTTTATGTAACACCGGGTTCCTGTTATCAGTATTTATTCAAAAATGCACTTTATATACACATACGATGTATATACATGCGAAAAATCATTTATATACATCGCCTGTTAAACGCACTTGAATATTCGTTTGTTACACGAGCGTGCAAAATTGTGGCTAGAAGGCAAAAAGGCAGATAAAGGCAGCGGCATTTTTGTATATCAAAAGGTAAACGTGTAATTAACATTAAGAAATTAGTTTGACCGTGGGACTCCGTGGGACTTTTGACTTAGCATCACATTTATCACAAGTACCTAACGCGCGCTCTCATCAAGTTACTGGACAGTGAATTGGTAATAACAAAATCTGTTCGGGTTAAACGTTTTTTTTTGTTACATAATATTATTCTACTTAACTTTAGGAGAAGAATCCATTTTACACGAAGTTCAAACAGTAATAATTAACAATTGTACGGCGTTTTTAAAACGTAATATTTTTGCGCGGCTAGCACACGAAATTCAGGGTGCTCGACGCTCACTGTCCAAATGGAATATAATAATAGAAACCCCAAATATTTGCACTGGTCAAAAGCTCAGAAAGATTCTAGGGGGGGCATTACATATATTCCATAAGTAAAAAGTTCATAAATGGGAAATTTTTTTTGGAGACCTGTGACCAGGTTTTCGGGATTTCGGCCCACTGTGCGACGGGAGTAAAGTTACCGCTAGAGAGTCATGCAGGTTTTTACATTCTGTCTGCCCTGATTAAGTCTATAAAACATTTTGTTTAGATTTGCCTTATGTTAGGAAGAGATCATTTAGGAAAAAAAAGGAAAACATTATCCCGGCGCATCCACCATTTCTGTGAATTTTTTCGATATACTCAAATGGTGTTAGATGTTAAGGGTATTTTGTATTCAATTCGTCACAACTACGACTGACATTATATCTTTCGGATTTAATAATAGGCATAATATACCGCGTCCCCACTCATATGAAAGCACTACAATGATTCGATCAGTTTGGATGAGAGACTGCCGAGGGAAATCGCATTCCGTTGTAACTTCAATACTTCATATTGAAAAAGCAATATCGCTTGACGAGGTACAATCTTTTTCATATAATGCAAATTACACTAGTCAAACCACACGATTTTCCGTAACATGCTATACACAATATATGATATAATTTCATTTACCTAAATTCTTATCTCTCATTCACTTTCTAAATAGTTCTTAAAATTCTTACAGCTTTATCAATATTTGACAAGCAACTTACAATTGAATGACTAATTAGTAATTATACAAATAATAATAAATTTTTTGTGCTGCCGTAGTTGCAATTGGCATTTTTATTGGACGATTAGCGTGCGGCAATGGAAATGAGAAAACTCTAGTGCTGCAATGAACAAACAAGAAATCTAAGGCAAGAAAAAATAAACTAATTGCGGCAAATCAAGTATTACTGAAAGACAATTATGTCTCTAATGTTATAAAACAAAAGGTGCTCGTAAATATTTAAAAAATGCTAAAATGTGTTAATTTTAGGTTTGGGGGGTTTATTTATAAAAATTTCGGTTGGTGACCTTGCAAGCTATAGAGTTGCGTTTGAATTTGAAATTCTAGCACTGACAGATTGACATTTGACATATTTAGTGCTAAATTGATTACCAACATAATTTTGTTTAAGTAATATTTATTATGTTAATGATTCAAAAATATGTTTTATTACAAAAGGCAGCACAAAAAATATTGTATGGTACTCTTGTGAAAACTCCATTGCTTTACTCACTCACATATAGCGCTCGACTGCGTCTCGCGCCATATTACCGTTCGTAAAGCAATGAATCGTTTTCAACACTTGTAACATAAATAACTATTATCTTCAAGCGGTCGAGAATCGCGCCTTTGCGTATCTCTGTAGAAACGGTTGAAGTGTTTTTTTTTTGTAAACCAAGTCAAATGTAAGGTAAGATAAATTAGTATACATCATTCAGAGTAGAAGGTTTTTTTGTGGTTCGCTCAGCGCCGCTCGACTTCGTCTCGATCTTCAATCTCTGGGCTCAGCACAAAAAGACTCACTTCTATTCTTAATAATATAATCTATATTGTTTTGACAGAAATTTGTTGTGAAATGGATTCTAATTCCGAATCAAAAACATCCTCAAATATTCAAGAATTTGACTGCAAGTGGTTTGACACCCGAAATGTCAAAACAACTTTACGAACGTGCTCTGTATAAGAAATTCGAAGATCGGTGTCAACGAAGTTAATGTTTATGTTGTTCATGAAAAGGTAACCTTGGCATATTTTAGAAATATGAAAGCATTGAAAAGTTTTGCGATATGGATTCTCGTTATGTAAAATGCCTACTGCAATAATCTTTTTGGCTGACAACTCGTTTTCTGAAATTTGAAATTTGTTGTAACCACTAATACATATTTGCAAAACCTGTCAAAGACTGACATTTGATAAATAAAATACCAGAAAGTTATCTATTATACCGATAACTGATATGCTTACGATTTATACCACAAGATGGCGCCATCAGAATTCACAATTTTTCAGAAGAAACGGATCAATGGTAGCGGTATCTCGACTTAGTATAAATGGACTTTATTTATGATAAGCTAACAGTTTTTTTGTAGGTTCCTGAAATTTTCGTGGTATTTTACACACTCAGTGCGGTAAAATGACAGATAGTTTGATTAGTGTGTAAAAATCAAGATACCGTAGCTGTTCAAAATGTGTAAACATGTCATTTAGAGTTGAGGAGGCCAAAAAGTCCATTTTTTAATTATATTCCAATGTACCTGTTAATTAAAAAGCAGAACAACTGTTATATTGCTATCTTTGTTCAACATAATGTAAAACAAGTTATTGAACTCTTGTACTTATTGTATTAAGTGATAGATCACAGAAATATATTATTAGCCAAAGCAATGTCTTGCTTTGAAGGCAACTATTTATGATACCTTTTTGTTCTCTTTAAAATTTGTAGCCAAATAAAAGCAACACATGTTCATTCTCTCAGAATTGATTCTGGTTCCAACGAGAAGCAATATATGTTTCAGTTCTCCCATAACTTACGAAAATTGTCATTAAATGGAAGGTGGCACAATTCTTTACATTGTCGGAAGCCAGCTTACAAACAGTATCACACCAGATTGGAAAGCACTTTTGTCCGTTTTCTCCAATTGTAGAAAAGTTCACTCGAGCCACAGCACATCAAAGTATTTTTTTAAACAACCGTATTATTATAGCGTAGAGAGGGCAACAATTTCCACATTTTCACTTTCCAGAAATTTTATTTCACCAATTCCAGCTTGTTTATATTTCGGTAACAGTTTTCCCTGTTATTTCAGGACTTCGCGATGACATTTCCATGCGGCGTAAATTCCGAACTTTGGGGTAGACAGAAAATTAGCACTGTTGGCTGCGTTACAACGTTCAAATTTCATTTCCTAACTCGGTAACTATGCTGATAGAAACCGAACGATAAGAGAATCCGTTTCCCACCTGATACCAACGGCTCACATTTCACATGAAATATAGAGATTTCGGTTTTTGTTCGTGCGGTACCGCAGAAGATTAACTCCAAATAGCAGAGGATGAGAGAGCGATGGGAAATCCGTTCGTGTGAGTTACAAACAGCCTAGTCCCGAAAATGCGAGATAAAAAAACGCAAGGAGGAAAGAAAGCTTTATTTCATTGTAATAAGGACATTTATAGCGAGGAGCAATAAATTGGCGTGGAGATGGAATAATCGCTTTCCAGGTTGACAGTTGTAGAAAGGAGGCGCAATTTATTCAGGATAAAAGAAGGATGAAGAATGACAATATCTGCCGTAATTAGAGCCACTTTTTAATCCTGCGGCGCCTTTGAGCGTCGCTGATTACATCAAACAAATAATCAAAGTTTTAGTTCTGTTGACAGAAATCAGCTTTCTTAGGCGATTTTGGCGGCGGGCTCGATAGACTGCTGACTGGAGAATCTGCTCTCGAGTGCAGTTTTATCGATAATTTGAGTCTTTTATGATTTGACGCTTTCTTTGCCCCAAACTTTCGTTCGGTTGTCGCAATTATCGGGACCCGAATATTCCGTTGGGAGAACGAGTCATGTTTTATTTAAGTCCTCCAAGAAAAATATTTGCGGCGCAGGTACGAAATTCACATTTAAATTGCCGATATTCAGTTAACGGAACGAAAAATTGTAGAGTTTTATGACTGCGTTACGGCTTTGACCTGAGGGAAATTTGTGAAGGAATGTATTGGGAAATTTATGATGCATTACTTTGGCTTTGTGAACGACATTTCTCCTAAATTAAATTTTTAACAAGAAAAACTAGGCAAGAAATTTAAAAGTAAAACGATGCTGGTTCAGTTTTTTATTTAGACAGGTTATAAATAATATGTAGATACAGGGTGAGCAACAATAACTGATTCAGTTGGCAAACAAATTTTTTACATAAAATGTTCAAGACTGTGAATTGTACCTATTTTGGTTTGTTTTATTGACATTATTGACAGCTGGTATACATTTCAAATTTAAAACTCTTGGTTTTTGTAATCGTTTATTAATAAAATGGTTTTCTCGTTGGAACATGACATAAAAGTCACCAAAAATCACCAGAATTTATTGCCAACTCAATCAGTATTTGTTGCTCACACGGTATTATATTGCTTAAGGGCCGGTTTCATCAACGCTAGTTAAAGTTAACTGTAGGTTAAAATATACAAAAACATTGTTATAACAATAGGTAACTAAGCAACGGATTTTAACCTACAGTTAACTTTAACTGGCGTTGGTGGAATCGGCCCTTAGTAAATTAATTAAACAAGGAATATTGGGAACAAATTTATTATAATTTGTACAAGGTAAAATAGACGAGCACGAGACGAGGACTTGTTCAATTTTGTTATTTTCAACAATATCTCCTTTATGCAAATCTAAATCCCAATAGGTCCTTTTTCATTAACGTTGGGTTAAAAAGTTGTTAAAAATGGTGATCTATGTTACTGCGTTTGTCTGATCACGTTATCTCTGATCACGTTTAAGAGGTTTATTGATTCAATGCTGACGAAACAAATGCAAAAACTCGCGTGAAACTAGCTCTATTATACAGACTGTCTATAAAAGAATGTAGGATCGCAGATGGCGCTGGAATTTAAATTTGCAACCTCGTTTAAATTCTTGAAATACTAATCGCAAACTGTCAAATATTCACAAGCTTTCATCACAAAGTCAGCTCATTTGCGCTTTCGAAGTCCTGCTTTGTTGTTTCTTGCGTTCCTGATCAGGTTGTTCTTAAAAATAAAGCATTTTCCAAAGATAGATAATTTCCAGTGATGTTACAAAGGTATTATCGAGAATAAATAAACCAGGAACGCAAGAAACAACAAAGCAGGAATTCGAATTCTAAAGCGGAAATGAGGTTAAGTTGACTTTTTGTTGACATGTTGTGAATATTTGCAATTAGTAATGGATGAATTTAAAGGGGGTGGTAAATTCAAATTCCAGAGCCCTCTGCGATCCCACATTCTTTTATAGACAGTCTGTACATGATTCTTCAGAAAATTAAAACATTTTATTTTATAAAGTTGGAATCTTTTTGTTGTTTGTGCTTTCACAATGACATTTTTGCTCCCAAATGACATTTTATACTATCATAGTTTATACAGAGTGAATACTCTAAGAAAATCATGGCCAACCCTTACGCATTTAGATAACCAATTACTTATTTCTTCTTTCTTTCATTATTCTGATTGCAAATTCTTATTCGTGACTTATCCTCTTTACAATCTTCTTCACTCTAGATGCACAAGTATAATTAAAACTCAGAGCTTAGATCGAGATGGCTTTGTGAATTGTCTTTTGGGTTGCATTTTTATCTAGTCAGGCTCGTCATCTTACGTGAATAATCCTGTATATGATTAAATGTCTGTGATAGCTTTGTCGTTTTATGACGAGCAATAATTTCAGCAAATTGCATAACGATTATATGAAGTAATTAGCAGGAATGAAAGCTTGTATATTGTTAAATAGTCAATGTCAGCTTCATTTAGTAGAAAAGTAATTAACTACAATGACGGCTGTTTGAAATTATCTACTCATACCCTATACATATAGAGGTGCTTTTCACAAAACCATTATTATCAGTGTTTAGCGAACATCCAGAAATAATACTCAAGAGTAATGCATATTGTACCTAAAATTCAACAAAAAAAATAATTTGAATTTGGTGCCTGCAGTGTTATAATAGCAGTAGATTACCGAAAAAATACGGTTTTCAAAAATAGCAAAGTCAGTAGCGACTGTTCATGGATTTAAATGTTCCTTATTGATTCATTCATTTTATTCTCTCGTTAAAGATAGATAGTGATATCATTAATAAACGATCATATGACTTGTAAAACCGGAGCAACCCATTTAATTCCTCCCGCCGTTTCGTTCGATGTACAATTACTGTACTGTTTAAACCAATTTTGCAGATTATGATATTTTGACTTTTTTTCCGTAAAAATTTCTATACGATCAGCGTCTGAGGCATCGCCAAATATAATACCTAATGTTTGCGCGATTGTACTCAATTTGATTGTTTACCACGTCTGTTTCCAAGACGGTAAGCTCTGTTTACTCAAAAAACCACCACTTGTTGCTTTAGGTTGGTAAAATTTAAAAAACCTTAGGTAGATATTTTTTCATGCTATGTTGGTAACTATAAATTATGACATTTATTTGATTCAAAATAAAATTCAATTGCTTTGAATTTAATTCATATTGTTTTATTAGCAGCACGTTTCATTTATTTATTGATTCTTATTATTTTTACTTAAACATGCCCAAAAAAACAAGACACTTAATAAACATTTAACCTCAAAATCACCAAATTTTACACTAGACAGCGTTGACGATAGTAATTATCGAGGAAAATGCAACGTTGGTAGTTTTTTGATTTTTGAATGGACTTTACTTACTATTTATTTTACACTTTACAGCATTAAAGCTACCAACAATAAATACACAAATATCATCCATCATATTGGCCACCTATTAATAACCTACCACAAAATTAGCTGCCTAATTTAATAAATTAATTATCTAATTTTAAGAGAACTGATCTTGCTAAAAGTATCGGTCTTGGAAATTTTCTTTAACTGAATTATTTTTTAAGTTCAGAACGTCAAAAAATAGCGTGTTGTTTACTTGTTCTAACAAATTCAGCTTTGATTAATTATAACTTGGAAAATATAGGTACAGGTAAAAAAATACCAAAGAAATTATTAGCAACATAATTAGGTATATTATGTATCCAGAACGTATCATAATTATGATACGTTCTGGATTTCTTCATGGAATTTTTGTGATCTCAATTATTAGAAGAATTGTTAAAATATCTAAATTTTTTTATACCGGTTATAACTTTTACAATTTTTAAACAGTAGTTTGCAGGTACAGTTAGGGACACGGAGTTTTGGGCATCATTTTTCTGTCACTTCAGAAAATTGCCATATAAATCACTCTTTATTGTCAACGTGACATTCAAAAGTCAAATTTTGAAATTTATTTTCTGTTCACGTCAATCGCATGTCAATCAAACTCGTCGCAAACGGTAAAATTGAGGTTAATAATGTAAAACCTATTTTACATATTTTGACAATATATCACAGACAGTGATGCCCGAAATTCCGTGTCTCGAACTGTACCATCGTAAAAAACATTGCCTTTAGATGCAAAAAAACATGTTCTGGAAAATTGATCAATAAATATTGGATGATTCAAAATGATTGTGGATAAGTATGGCATCTATGTACGGAAATTTATGTGGCAACTGTTGAGTTGATATTTCCTTGACAGTTCATAGTCGCGCAATTTGCAATGGTATAAAAAAATCAAATGCACGCTTATTGTTCTTATTGGGTGCTGCTACTTACTCCACATCACAAGACTCGTCGCTTTCAATGATGCCAAGCTAGACTCGAATGGGCTAAGAATAGAACTCTGTTTTAGTCACAAGTTCAGGTTTTGCTTGTGAGGTCGTGATGGCAGTATAAGAGGCAGGTGTTTCCGGGGTGAAACGGAATATAGAGAATATAGAATTACTACAGAGATTGCGGTTTGTAGGGCTATACATATTATTGTTTCCCTCCACCACCCGGCGGCACGGCAATTTTGTCGGACTACATACACTATTACAGAATTACTATCAAGTAATAGTGCAGTGCCAATCAACATAATTACCGGCGTCTCGCCTCCACATTTTGACTTTGTTGTGTATTATGTTCTGTGTCAATGTTAAGGAACTTCCTCACGATGTGACATGAGTATAATAATATACCTTTTTGAATTTCAACTACCAATGTGTTCCCTAAATCCAGAATTTATTAAATTTTGTGTTCATGTCTGTGTTATACTGTGTGAATTTGGAACAGCTATATCTAAAAGATATACTTGCTTTTGTTATTTATTTAAAATAATAATGTCTGGTCTATTATGTATAATATGAATGTCAGTTAAAACTGTTCGATCAAAATATAATTTGTAATTGTCATTTTCCAAACAACTTTCTGGTGTATAACTATAATGTGGTTGTGTATTCTTTAATAAATTGAATTTAACAGCTAAACGCATGTGTATAATTTTAGCGAATATATCATGACGTTTCTTATATTCGCTTTGAACCAAAACGGTGCAAGAAGAAATGATGTGTTCAATTGGTTCCCCTTCAGCTCCGCAAATCCTACATTTATCAATTATTATTATTGTTGACGGCTAACAGGCTAGACGCCCAATTAGAAACCCTGCCAAAAAGAAAATGATACACAAAACACTATCACTACACAACAACCATTACACACAGAGCATCCCAACACCCAGGCTACATTTGAAATTTTTTAGGTTATGTTTATTTAAACACAAATATATTTTAGGTTTGATAAATGTCCTGTAACGACAACTGGAAATTGTTTTAATAAAAGCAGTATTGATCAATTGAAATCAACTTGTTTGAGAAATATGTTTATACCCCTGTATACAGTGTGAACATAAAGTTTGGGACAAAGTTCATAATAGCCTTATGTAATGTTTTTAGGAAAATCGCTCGGACAGAGCGTAATGACGTCATCACCAATTTTTTTTAATGCCAAACCCCACTTTTTTCTTCTCTTTCGGATAGTCCTTCCTACTACCTAAACGATAAATAAAGCAATGTAGTAGCTTACATGACAATTTTTTTGAGAAAATGATAAATTTTACTTGCAAAATTTAATTCAATTTTTATTTTTTTTTGTGTTGTATTCATTTACTCCAACACTCTTTGGTAGAAGTAAGAGTTTGACCCAATTAAGAGCTTTTGTTATAAATTCGCCATTTTATGGCTTAATTAACCCAAACCACGAAATTTCACCAGGACGTTAGTGTCTCGGGTGGTAAAATTAATTCACCATCATAAGCCCTCCAGCCATAATGTTCCAGCACGTGAAGGTAAATTAGTGCCGAAGAAGGCAACAGTGCGTCGAATTTTAGTTAGCAAACCAATATTTCACCGGTTTATTTGAATATATGCATAGCTATTAATTTCCATTAAGAAAACGTGTGTTACGGCGCAAGGATAAATCTGTTCCCTTGCTAATTATAAATTGGGGTTTTATTGAATTCAGGTCGAACAAAGCTGAGCATTAATTATGAAAAGTCAACGTTTTGCCAACACTCCATTAGCAGCTGAACATGGCTATTAATTTAACTAGCAGTTTAATAAGTCAAAGTTAACAAGCCACCCAACAAAGGCAAAGTTTGTTTGTGTTGTGTTACTTAATCCATGCTTAAAGTTCCCCAACTAGGATAAATTCCCGAGGCTGCGGGATTTTTCCACAAGTTCATAAAAAAATTACGATTTATTTGCAAGTCGTAATTAGAAATTTGTGGATTTAAAGCGGGGATGACAATGATAAGCTTGAAGGGCGGACCTGAATTTCAGCAAACAGATCTCTGCTGTCGTATTTTATTGCCAAGTTTACGTCTAAAGTTGTTTTTCTTTAAAATACATCAAAATTTTCATATATGTCGGAAAGTTTGCTGATGTTAGTAAATCTTTTCACGGAGACACAGTTTTTCTTTCGAAGGCAGCTAAAAATATTCTGCCGGGAAAACTTGTACGAAATATAAACAGAACAGCTCTCCTTACATTTTTCCCGGTTGAGCACCTCTCATACTCCAATATTTCGTCGTCTTTGATTTTTATTCAAGAATCGATTCAACCAACCGGAGTGTTTGTCTTGTCCACGATATAATAGTGGATGTGGAGTGCATGTAGCAAGCAATATTTTCACACGACACTCTGCCGTTCCTATATTTTATTGAATTCTACATTTAAGTGTTCCATTAGATTTGTCTACAGATTTTAAGGTACTGACTAATGAATAATACAAGGAAAATTAATGGAAAAAATCGGATCGAAAACGTAAAGAACTGGGAACAGTATGCAGGAAGTACCTATGTGGGAAAAATGAATGGTGACTTGATTAGTTTATTGCTTGAATGATACAAAAATAGCTTGTATTTAATGCACATAAAAAGTAGAAGTGAGTCTTTTTGTGCTTCGCCCGGTGCCAAACCTCGACTTCGTCTCGGTCTCAATCTCTAGACTTAGCACAAAAAGACTCACTTCTACTCTTAATGATATAATCTACCATTTTATGTAACTATATTTTTATTTTATGGTATTTTTTGTCAAGCTGTATTGTTGAGTTACGACCTTTTTCGCATTTCGATCCAATTGTGAAGTTCCCAATAAAATTTATATGTGGAACTCTTTTGCTAGTTGTAGTCGCACAGTTGATCGCGCACTAATTCGCCACTCTTATTATTACTGTTCATGCATATGCATACCCAATTGAGTCTGATTTGGCGCCAACATCATTAACCCTTTCCAGACGGGCTCCCTGACCGGAAACAAATCCGCAGGTTAATAGGGTGCATTCACCCTGTCGCGCTGCATGCAAACTGCAAACTTTTCCCGCCAAGCGTTTGATGACGTTTCAATCGCAAGATCTCTGTATCAAACGCACTCGATTAAAACGTCAAATTTAAATTTAGATCAAAACGTCCTCCGGCTTTGTTCAAGCAAATTGAAATTTGCGCCATCGACGACAATCGTCATTTCCATCTCTTTCACGTCGAAATGAAATAATAAGACAATATTGTATTTCCTATTGAAACCGTATAATGAATGACATTCAACGGCGGACGACCTAAGGAGGGGGCGGCGGCAAATTGGGGTTTGTCAGAATAATTCGTTCCGAGTCGTTCGACTTAATATTACTGGTTTGGCGGCGGGACCGGTGGTGGGACCACCGTAGTTAGACAAAAAGTTCGGCGACGCAAATGTCATTGTCAGAAAAAGTGTTCAAGCTTTTTTGCAATTATTGTAGTAGCTCGGCTATGCTACGTTTCACCTCGCTATGCAAACAAATCACCCGTCAAAAAAAGTACCACTTTTAATCCTAATAACACAATCTACTATTTTTACAAATACTAATAATGAATGAAATATGTTTTATAAGACATGTTTCTTATGCAATTACGATATTAATAATAATAGTATTTTTAATATTTTTATCTACGATCATCGGATAAAAGTAACTGCAGCAACATAACCAAATACAAGAACGTAACCATGGTAACAAAACGAACATTATGATTTAAAAAAGTGAAAATATTGAACTAAGAATTTGTTTTATTATTTTTTTGTACATTTGATCGTAGATAAAGTAAGCATGTCCCAAAAGTATCGCCTTTACTTGAAGGTACGTCATTTAGGGATGTAGTAGTGTTGAAAAAATATTTAAAAAAAATTCTGACCTTTCATTTAGGAAATATATGCAATTTTAAAATATAAAAAACGCTGTAACCTGAGAATTACCTCTACATAGAAATACGTAATAGCATTGTACACTGACCGGCACAAAAAACGACTCACTTTGAATTTTATTAACATAATTAAGTAATTCATTGTCTTAGAAACATTTTTTGATATCATGTTGTATTGATAAGTGTTATTTAAGTTATTCTTTGCCAAAGAATATCCGACAAACAAAACATTAAACACAGCAAATAAAATTTTAATGAAAAAAAAAATAAAAGCAATTTTTCAGAAAAATTGTATGTTATGAAAAATTGCTAAAATTTGAACAGCATTTTGAATTAGTATCTCGTATTGTCACATTAAATCTTTTAACACGTAAATCAACCGACAAAAACACAACATGGAAGTAACGCAAATTTTCTAAACAATTCGGTTGCCATGGTGACCATAGCACTCCCGATGATTGAAAATATCCCAATTTAACTATAATAAAGAAAAATAAGCACAAATATAATTTCAAGATCATTTATTAAAGAAATCATAATGAGTCGTTTTTTGTGCCGGTGAGTGTATTCTTGAATACCTATGCAACCATTTTTATTAAAATAAATTTTCAAAATTTTGCTCATTTGCGTCTAAACATGCGTTGGCTCTTTTAACGATGTTGCTGTGAACGCGCTCAAGCATTTCAGGAGTCACCGTAGAAGTAGATATTGAATTTTTTAAACTATTTTTCAGTAGTCCATAACACTTCTAGATGACGCACCTTCAAGGAAAGGCGGTACTTTTGGGACACCTGTATAGTACAGGCTGTTTGAAAATTGCTAGTACAAAAAAAACCTGGTAATTGGTGATGGTGAGTTGAAGTCATCGGCAAAAGAAAATTCTAATAAAAATCCTCTAGTTTTCGAGATAAAAATTACTAAAAATTGGGTTAAAATTGTTAGTGCACCACTGAGTTAAGGTATTTTAAAAAGACACTTCACGTTGTTAAGCAATAACGAAATAAAAAATTTGATGTTCTTAAACTGTCAATCTGTGGTTGCCAAGATCTTGCAAAAAAATATAAATTTTTCATATTGTTGTATAGTCCTTCATTATCACGCTTGGTTACCAAGGTTTAAAAAATATTGCCCCGCCTGAGGCGTAGAATATGCAGGAATAGGGTTACTTTATCCCTTTTGTTTTAAAAAATTAAAAATTGGTTTCTTGGATTTCTTAGGGCTTCCAGATGCCACAGTTTTTTTTTGTACTAGCAATTTTCAAACACCCTGTATATTACTCGCAAGTAAAGGTTTTTATTCACTCAAATGATTACATGCACTCACTCGCCTTCGGCTCGTGCAGCAACCTTCACAATCGTGGATAAAAACTTTCTTTACTTGCTCATGTAATAATATATTATTACAACTAATCGTGAATTTTGAATCTTTTACTGGATTAATACAGAATTATAATGTACGGTGTTGCAAGTCAAACAACCAATCGATTTACCAACGTTGCGGTCATCAACTCATCAACAAACACAAACAAATTTTGTACGAACCTGCCTACTAAGCTGTTTTTATTTGAATTTATTACGACCGCCTTGTTTTATTGCTTTCACTCGCTGAGCTCTACAAAAATTACGAATTTATTTGTGCGAGATTAAACACTTTAAGTGGAGTCACACTTTTTCAATTTAATTAGATTTCTCTGCATTTTCAGATTTTAATTAAACTCCTTAACACAGTGGAACAATAAAAGAAGGAAGTCATTCACAATGTACTAATCAACGTCAACGCTATATCAGTCACACTATATACAGGGTGGGGCATCGTATACGCGCACGCGAGAAATCACGACTTCTAATTAAATAAAATTGTCGAAATTTGATTATTATTTGAGATTTTTTTTTGTTAATACATAAATAAGGTCGTAACAGTTTTATTAGTTTTCGGAAATTAACTGTTAATTTACCATAAAATTTTTACACTAAATGAATCTGTCTGTATCTGCTAGCGCATCAAACCCTGGTGGCACAATTACAAATTTTGACTTGGTTAGCTAAATACAGGGTGTTATTGAAAGTTGTACAGATATTTTAACCACGAGCTACTGGCTTCATGTAGAACTCGGAAAAAATATCTAAAAAATTCTGTCAAAAAATAAAATTAATTGATTTTAATCTTCTACGTTGTCAAACAACCTCGCAGGTAAAATTTCGGCACATTTAAAAAATACACCTGTATATCATATTTTATAAAACGTACACCACTGCGGTTTTCTTGTTTTAAAGCATATTTTCTATAAGTTACTTCGCATTAGCGTACATTTTATAAAACATGATATACAGGGTGTATTTTTAAAATGTGCCGAAATTTTACCTACGAGGTTGTAGGACAACGTAGAAAACTAAAAGCAATTTAAAAAAATTGTAGCTCAAAAAATAAATGTCATTTAATTTTTTGACATAAAATTTTTTAAATATTTTTTCTGAGTTCTACATGAAGCCAGTAGCTCGTGATTAAAATTCACGCACGCATTTCAAAAATTAAAATAATAATTAAAATATCTGTACAACTTTCAATAACACCCTGTAATTCGCTTTTTTATTTAAAGGCAAACCAGATGCGTGATTTATGGCCGAAATGCCAACAAAAGGACCATTCACTAGTAGCTGGCCGTTTTGAGCCTCTTGCTTACAGCTTTGCCATAAAAATGACAGGTTCCATTGTCACCTAAATTTACGACAGCACAAGTAGCAGAAGCAATTATTTTTAAAGTTGAAAAGTAAAACTGCGTTTAATTCAAAATCTAAGTGGTGTTTTTTTCGGCTGATTTCGTAAATAATTATAGGAAGTGAATCTGGGTAGGTCAGTATAAAAATCACTTGACTTTTTGGTTGAAATTTACATTTAATTTTTTTTTTGCTTTGTTTGTAAGTGAAAAATTATCAAAAAATTATGAAATGTACCTTACCAATAGTCAGGTAAGTGTGAAAATTTTCCACAATTTTATTTAATTAGAAGTCGCGATTTCTCGCGTGCGCGTATACGATGCCCCACCCTGTATATCGCTCGAAATGTACATTATTTACTCTCTAACAGTGTAGTGTAAATAATGCAAATATTAATTAAAGCGAAGTTGAAAGGGTTAGATCCGACTCTGTGTTTTAACGATTACCATAATGGAATTAAATTAAAAGGTTTAAACCGAGCGGGATTATCCTGGACAGGATATTTAGCTTCAATGTGGTCCAGGTGAATTATTTCCTGAACGTCCAGCTCGTCCGCAAAATGTGACAGAAATGTGCCCGATTTTCACTAGATCCTTTTCAGGACGTCTCTGTTAAATCGTAAAACATTCCTGGATTTTTTGTTTTGTTTGCACGCTTCGTTTGTTTTTCACAAAAGCTTGTCCCAATCAACTCGACGAATTAGGAGAAAGCTGTCTTACCTGCGGCCAGGATCGTCGCTCCTCCTGCGGGGATGCCCAATCCCAGATTCATTCGTCCTTTTTCCTCGATGAAGGCCACCGTGCCTATCACCAGAAAGGAGATGCCGCAAACGATCTGAGAAAAACCGAATAGATCATTAATTATTATGGGACGTTGGGAAAATTGAACGTGCGTTAAGAATAATATTTGCGTACGAAGTTAATTGCGTTGGAGTGAGTTGTGTATTTATGTTTTCGGGGATAAAATGAAAGTTTTGTTTTCTTGGCGGTGTTGTTTGGAAATTTGGGTTTTTCACAGAGTTGGAGTGTTTACATTAGCATGTTTGCCTGCAGAGGGGTAATTTTTGGTGCTTGTGAAGGGTTGAACCCCCAAAAATGTAAAATAAGTTTTTGTGGCGATGACAATTATTCAGGAATAACTACTTTTTTATCTGGTTGGGTTATGTGTTTGGATAACTATGACACACCTGTAATACTCTCAGCCTGAAAACCGTGGCGAAAGGATAATAGTCCAGGGACGTGCGCGTGTCAGGAGTCTTGTCTGAATCAGATGGAGCCACAGATTCCTTCAGCTTTGATAATCCAACCTGCAACAGAAATATTATTTCAGTTATGTTTTCAAATTATAAAAATACCACTGGTGAAAGAGTCGACTAACTTTCATCGCCTACTATGATCCCACATTAATCTATAGGCACTCTGTATACAGGCTGTTTTTGAAATGTGTGAAGAAATTTTAACCACGAGCTACTGGCTTCATACTCGGAAAAAATATTTAAAAAATTCTATGTCAAAAAATAAAATGACATTTATTTTTTGAGCTACAATTTTTTTTAATTGCTTTAGTCTTCTACGTTGTCAGACAACCTCGTAGGTAAAATTTCGGCACATTTTAAAAATACACCCTGTATATCATATTTTATAAAACGTACACCAATGCGGTTTCCTTGTTTTAAAGCATATTTCGTATAGGTTACTTCGCATTGGCGTACATTTTATAAAACATGATATACAGGCTGTATTTTTAAAATGTGCCGAAATTTTACCTACGGGGTTGTAGGACAACGTAGAAAACTAAAAGCAATTTAAAAAAATTGTAGCTCAAAAAATAAATGTCATTTTATTTTTTGACAGAATTTTTTAAATATTTTTTCCGAGTTCTACATGAAGCCAGTAGCTCGTGATTAAAATTTCTGCACGCATTTCAAAAACGCCCTGTATATAACAATACTGAAGGTTCTGTATTGCCCTGTATTAAGCAAATGAAACTACTTAGTTAGTTTCATATTTTTATAGTATTACCTAATTATCAGAAAAAAATTTGAAAAAGTCACACTCAGCACTTCCTGTCGCAAATTCTTAATTTATCAAAGCGGCTTACCCACATAACTTGATTTCCCCATTTAATATTCACATCCGCATTTGACCCAGAATCTGTAATAGCCTTAAAAAAAGAAGAATCGATGGTGAAACGCTTTCGGTGTTCTCCTCATCATTACTTCCCACAATGAGTGTTGGTTTCTTCGGCGGAAAGACAAATCACAATTGCCCCGCTGGAATATTAAGCTCGGACACGATTGTCGAGAAGTCGAGGATAATAAAAATAAAAAATATATCGAGGGTTGAGGCGTTTTTCGGCCACTTCTTTTGGCCTCGGTCTTATTGGGATTCGTCACTGGGATATAATAAGGAAGAGTAATTCAGCGTAGTCGCACAATGGGGCATTGTGCCATCAAATGGGGCGTAAAACATGGGAAAAGCGGCAAATGGGACATCTGTATGCTCTGCCGGCAACAGAGCTCGGTCGAAGACGCTCGTAAATAAACTGTATTTATTTAGAGATTATTTCTTGCGGGCTTTGTTTATTTTAGTAGAATTACAAAGAGGGGAACAGACGTTTTTAATAACAAATGACAGAAAGCAATTTTGGGCGTAATTACCAAACTTTTGTTATAATCGTCTCAATTTAAAATCAAATAGTATATTTTCCAAAAAGCGATAAATTTGATTGTCTATTTCCAGCTCGGAAAGCGCGTTGGCGTTTAAATAAACTTTGTGCGTGGGTTCGTTTTCCTAAATGTTTATAAACGGTTAGTGTTGAGTCAATATTCTGGAATATAATTGGGGAATAAATTAGAAATTTAAATCTGGACTTTCCAAATATTTAAACCCACTTTACGTCCCGCAAACTTTTCAAAGATAAGGGCTTGTACCATTAAGGCTCCTGCTGCAGAACCAATCGAGAATAAATCGAGGGAATTGACTTCTCTTGTTTACGTAAAACCGATAATATTTTTCATGAAAGTTTTCCATTATTGGGCATCAATTTTCTAAAATACTACGTCAAACTATTGAGTGTTCAAAAAATTTGTGGTCAAATAGGCCGTGGTTTACAAACGTAGGTCTCTTTTCAGCCGGTATGCTTTGACATTTCCTTCATAATCATACATTCTGTTTCATCAGTTTAGTCATACGTCAACGGAATCAACAGAAAGTACCAGACCACGTGACCACATGTTTTTTTGAACGCTCGATACGCGCATTTGTGATTTAAATTTTTCTACTGTTAGGTATTTTTTAAATTAATCAAATGTAAATTAATAGATAAAGCTATAACAACGCATCGATCAAAACGGAACACATCGGAGAGCTAATTACACTAAGAGTCGTCTCCCGACGCCACGTTTCAAATTCGATGCCAAAGCAAATCCTTTGTGGGCCTCGGTGCCTCAAGGCACCGCCTTTATTTCAGCAGAAATATTCCCAGAGTCGTAATTTTTGCTAAATCCTCGATAACGTACAGTTGAACGATTTCAGTCATACAAATGGTCCAATTCGTGTCGCTTGATAATGTAGAGATTTTTTAAATCCGCGAATTTTAAAGCTTTCGTCTCTCGTGAAACAGGAGCTTCTCCTTTAATGTGCTTTCTGTGAAACCCGAATCCACGTCAACTTAATTGTTAATAATGTTAAGACTCGTATTTTACGTGGCTAAGTTGGATCTTGATTTAAATTAAATTTTGCTTTGTTGTGTTTTTGTTTGGTTGGTATTAAAATTTCTGGATCTTGAGCGATATTTATTTGATGGAAGGTTCACCAAACTAAATTATGTGGATCAATGTGGGCGGCTTGATAAAGTTAAATTGACGGACGAATGCCAGAGATTATTTACTGCAAACAAGTCTAAAATTTCAAAATTAGTTTTAGAGAAACCTTACACTAGTTCGTACTCATAACTTACTCTAGCGTTCAGTCTGCGTTTTTCCATTCTTCAGAAAATCAATGTTTCATTTGAATAACGAAAACGAAAACTACACGAATCTCACAAATCTCATTATATTAATAATTGCAATAATTGCAACAACAAACATTTATCTTAAAATCTGTCATTTTTTAAAAGATTTTACTACTATTCATCCTATTCTCTATAAAAGTCATGATACGCAAGAACAAAGTAGGAGCAGAATAGGAGAGAGAAAATGGGGAGGCGATTTCAGGAGGAAAATGATGATGTTTGAGAGCATGATAGAGAGTATAGCATGATAGAGACCTGGGGATGGAAGGAAGAAGAAGAGGAAGTTAAAATGCAAGAAAAACGTTTGAGAGGGGTGCTAGGTGTGGACACACAAACGCCAGATTACGTAGTGAGGGAAGAGTGCAACAGAAATAGGCTGAGAGTGAAAGCGGGAAAAAGAACGGCAAGGTTTGAGGACAAATGGATGGAAGGGAAGAGTACAGGATACTAACGGAATGCTGGAGAGAAAAGGAAAAGAACAGGGAGAAGAAGCAGAGAGAGAGAGAGAGAGAGAGAGAGAGAGAAATACTACCGAGCAACGGTCAGTGAAGAGTGGAAAGATTGAGAATGAAAGGAAAATGGATGAAAGTAGAGCTGAGTGAAAGGGACAAAGACACAGACAAAGAGGAAAGAAGGGAAAGAATCAGGGAATCAAGATATAACAGGGAATGTTGTTGTATGTATATTTAATACCTATACAGGTTTATAAATTATCCGATTTTCGACATTTCCCACTAACTCAATAAAATACAATAAAATATAATATAATAACTAAAACTAACTAACTAAATAAGACAATAATTCAAAACAATAACAAATTAGCAGCTTTCCAAATACAATTATCCCTCCCCACATATTGTCCCTCTTCTCCACTCAACCTTCTTCATCCATTCGATCCCTCTTCCGTCCTCATTCAACATTTCTTCTCTACTTTCCTCTCTCTCTTTCAATTCTACGCATTTATTCAACATATGTTCTATCGTCTCCTTTTTTTCTCCACACATCCTGCACACTCTAATCCTATCCTCATTCCAATATTTATTCTCTCTCTCCTCATTTCCACACCTAAATCTTGCTATTATCACTCTCTCCTTTCTACTCTCTCTTCCTAGGTACTTTGGTAGTTCTTCCGTTATTATTTTTTCATACTTCCCATTGTACCTAGATTCCCTAATTCTCGTTCTTCTTTCCTGCACTTGCACATCTCTGTCTCTCTGCACCAATTCATAAGTCATTGCTCTGCCTCCCTCTCGCATTCTTTCTATCTCCGCTCCTGCATACCCATTTCTTTCGAAATATGCCTCCCTCTCTTTCCATACCCCTTTTCCTATTTCTTTCCTTTTTTCTTTCAGACACTCTTGCAAAATTCTACACTCTCCTCTCTCTATCAACCTCTCCTCAAATCTTATTGCTCTCTTTCCTGCTTCTATTCTTATTCCATCCCTTTTTGTTTCCTCCATCACTATATAGCCCGGTGTCTCTCTATCTACTCCTAGCACCCATTTCAAATATTTTCCTTGCACCCCTTCCAACCCTTCTTGCTCTCTCCATCCCCATATTTCCGCTCCATACATCATCACGCTTTTCACCAGACTATCAAACATCATTATTCTCCTTCTAAAGTCATGTCCAAATTTTCTCTCTCCTATCCCCCATACCGCTCCTATTATCTTATTCGCTTTTTTCACTAACTCTCTCACATGTGCTGCTGCTGTGTTTCTTTCATTCATCACATAACCTAAATACTTAAATTCTTTCACTTCTTCAATTTTATCCTTTTCACATCTCCACTCATTTATTTTTCTCCTACCACCCCCCTTTCTAAACACCATCATCTTGGATTTCTCTACATTCACCGTCAACTTTTTCCTCCTCATATATTTCTCCATGTTTCCCAACATTTCTTTCATACCTTTCTCCTCTTTCGCTAGCACCACCAAGTCATCCGCGTATGCCAAAGACCACACTTTTTCTTTGCCCACCACGACCCCCCCTGCCTGCCCCTTCCTGAACATCTCCTCTATATCTCCTATAAACGCTGCAAACAGGCTGGGGCTTAGTGGACAACCTTGTCTTACTCCCTTATACGTCTTGAAACATTCACTCACTCTTCCATCCACTCTCACTCTACTTATATATAACAGGGAATGTGAGAGGTGTATTAGCTGGGGAGAAAGAGTGCAAGAGAAAGAAAAATTATGATGATTCAGATGTGAGAACGAGGAGAGACAAAACAGATATTCGATTGAAGGGGAGGAAAGAAAGTGCAGAATGTGCTATGAAGAGAGAGAGACAATCGAGCACATGTGGAATAAATGTAGGGAAATGAGAGAGAAGGAAGGAAAGGAACAGCGAGAAATACTGAATGAAGACTGAAGGGAGATAAAATGTACGATAGAGTATGGAAGAGGAGGGAAATGATACAGAAGAAGAAGGGTGGAGACAGGAATTAAAAAGGTTTATTTTATTCGCCATATCTGCTAAGTATACCCATTATAAGATAAAATTTCAACAATAATTGTCCTTTTGGTTTGCAAAACACACCTGCATTAATTTCTTCCTATTCAATATTTCTTGAGTTCTTGAAGTTACCGAATCCTAAGCTACCAAATATAATGAGTATACCCAATCAAGGATAATTTATTAATTTTCTGGTGCTATTCTCTAAGCAAAAGTCGCCCACTGTAACTCTATAACTCTATAAGCTACAGTCTGTAACACAAAATGGTATTCTCTAAGAGAAATTGTCTCTGTAACATACATTCTATAGCTTACAGTCGCTGTAAATTTATGGTGAGACAAATCGTCACCATAAGCACTGTAAAGCCTCTGTAAGTCATCAATTCATCATAAATGTCAGTACATGTAATCTTGACGTTTGATTTCATGTTAATTCTGCCTGGTTCTACCGATTATACCGACTCACTATTACATCACTAAAATTAGTAGGTAAAGTAAAGACTTCTTTGCGGGATGCTTCTCGTTTATTTCTCGATTACAAGTGCCGTAGAGTATAGTCTATTCTATAACCCCCACCAGTGGTAGGGGCTAACGGCCTGAACAACTTCCAAATGTAATTTGAGGAAATATTTGGATTTAATTCGCCAGAACGAAAAATATCATCCGTTTCCATTAAGTTCGAATATTCTTCGTACTGCTCGGAAATTGTATTTTGACACCTTTTTCGTTTTGTAATTGTTCATTTTGACACTTTCCATTTTTGAAAGGTACGAAATTTGCATTGTTGACTTGGGAAAAGCTTGCTCCACTAATTTTCAAATGTATTAAATAGCTCTGTGAGGCAAATACTTACAGAGGTATTTAGAGAACACGAATTTTATGTATCTCTGTAAGGACGTTTCTTACATTGCTCTGTTAGCTACATACTGTAACTTTTTACATTATGTAGTGAAATTTTAGAGAATAGCACTATTAATTTCATTAGTCAACATTTCGTCCATAGTTAAAACAAGATCCAAAAAATTACTTCCTCAGTCACAGAAAGTGTTGTTACTCTCATTCGTAAACGACTGTCCATCAGACAATTTTTCATTGTCAATTCATGATACTCGATATGAAAAACATGTTCAGCCGACCGACCTCCATTTTCCCTTTTAAAATATTCAAACCCATTTTTACGGTGGCGAAGCAAGGAAATTAATCCTTTAACGTATTCAACATATCGCATTTACAATTAGGATAATCTTTTCAAAACGAAGCAATTTATTACCGAAGGACACTCAATTGTGCTTAAATCGAGATCTTTAATGTTTACTTTAAAAATTAGTAAAGGTTCTAGGCCAAATATAATATTTCTTGTTCTAGTCTAAAATGGTGGAGGCGCCGGGATAGCTTTTAATTAAAAGTTACACTGTTTGGAGTAGATTTGATTGTGATAAATTGAATGCAACAAACTGTAGGACTAAATCGGTGAATGACTTTATTCAATACAATTGGATGTAATTCCTTGTTACATAATTATGTAAAATATGTAAATATAGATGTTGACTTTTGTTCTTTTGAACATTTTGTAATATTATGTTTCTCAAGGGACTTTTAAGTTTCTTGTTAATACACTACTACTACAGTTGGCGTTGAAAACCACACAAATTTTGGATGCGCCGCCAGCCTCGCAACACGAGACAGACTAGTAGACAGATTTCCTGCGGTAAAAACAACCGCCAGTATCGCGATATTAGTCTGACTCAAGTTATGAAGCTTGCGGTACATTTAACTACGCCACCAACGCCTACTGCGATGGGACAATCATTTATAATAACCCTGTATAACTTTGACACATCAAGCCAAATTAACTATCATCTGGTGTGTTTCTACTCCCAACGGACTTATAGTGCCATTTACTTTCTCATATGAGGGACCAAAATTATACTTCACGCAAAGGTCGTGCAATCCTCTAGCGAGTCTAGCACAATTAATTCTTCAAAAATTCATAAAAGTAAGCGAAGAAAACACAAACTGCTTATAATATGCAAACGTAGTAATTCAATAGGTTTACACTGGTCTTCTCATTTTGAGCAAGCGTAATTGATATCTAAAGGTTTATTCTAAAAACTAAAAAGATGGTATAGTTTGGCCAGCGAGAGATTGGATGTCATAAAAATCATTAAATTCTACGCAGAGAAAGTACTACCTACCGTGAATTATTTATTTATTTACCTTCAAGCTGTAACATTTTTTGTCCTGAAATTATGCTCTAATTAATGTATTCTAGTGCATTTTGTAGTGTTGGATTAATTTAATACAATTTAAAATCTCCCACTCTCTCACTGGACGGAGTATAGTAGAATAAATTGTATTTAGAGTAAAGTGTCTTACTAAGTGTCATAGCTACCCTCGACTGCGACTCGGGCATTAAACTTCACCCGCAGAAGGAAATTGTGCACTTTCCTCCCTTGTCACGCAAATAACTTTTCTACAAAATATCGTGGCGTTTCATTTATCCCTCGATAAATGTCTTCACAAATGCTCACTGCATTAGTGAATGAAATTTGAATGAGAGATTTCCTGAAAGTTAATGGTTCTGAGAGATGCGTAGATGCTGACGTCACGTTGGCCACGCTGCTAACTTCTTCACCACAGATGTGAAACTGGATGGTCGAGTAATAAAAGGATAAACGATTTATTTCCTCCGCAAAGAGCAGGCTAATGAAGCGATCCTTTTGGTTTTTTAGTCACACACTTAGGAAATCGAAAGAGAAAAGAAAAATTATTGTTAATATGAACTGTCAATCATGTATTGCCATTTTAATTTTGTGACCTAGACGTTGCCAACGAAAAAACTTACAAGTAGAATCTTACAACAAATCGCAACTCCCAACTACTACTTAATTTTGTTTTTAATTCCATTGCGAGGGTTACATATCGTAGATCAGACATTATTCGATTTCTGGTGAAAGAGGCGGCAAACTTTCAACGCCTACTAGGATCCTACATTAATTTATAGACACTCTGTACATATTTACTATCGTTTACCTTAACATCATATTCTATAATTTATTAATTATGAATTATTATTTATTATTGATAGATTGTCGGTTATATACCATTTAAAATTATTAACAAAAGGCTGTGAAGAATATATTTTTCTTAGTTTTGATTTTACTTTTTTTTTTTGTAAAATTTAGAAACAAAAATATTACTATTGCTGTCATTGTTATTATTAATTAAAATCTCCAAACAGAAAAAGTCACAAACGGACCTCATATTAAAGAAACTTTTGTTTCATAAAACATATTAGATTTGTTAAAAGTTTGTAACTCTTGTTCTTTACTAGTTGTTAAAAGCTGATATTAGTTTTTCTTCAGACTTCCTGGATAGATCCGACTTTTTCTTGGAGCAATTCAGGGATTTGAGAATTGAGACAGTAAAACCAAACGCTTAATAACTTTTTATGAACGCTAAAATTTTTATCGTATCAATTTGCTAACGTTACTTTTGAAAACAATTGGAACAAAAGAAACGATCTGGAAAGATGGCAGCGAAAAATCGTGATTTCGCGCGGTCGAAAGAGAAAAATGACAAAAGCATCGGAAACAAAACAACTAAATTAGAAACGGTTCCGTTGTTAGAGAGATGCGTTTCCGATACACATCATTATCTGCTGGCGGCGACTCCTGTTGCAGCTTGTGAAATAAAAATTTTATGAAATCAAGCGAGTTGTTTATTCTTGAGTCTTATTTTGTTACCTCGGATGGACCAATCTATCTGACTTCATTAGCCACCAGTACCGATTCCATTTTCGGTGTTTTTCCACACGTTATCGAGTCACAAGAAGCTCGTTGCGATGTATTTACTCACCTATCCAAGACCCCGAAAAGTAAACGTCGAAACTGAAAAACGTCTCTCTCTACGAAATGGAAACGTAATTATTTTCAGGCTAACATGTTTTCGCGATGTGGAACAGTTTTCAACTATATTGAGTCGGGAATCTCGCAAAAAATGCAATAGATTTTTCCGAAGCATAAAATTTGACGTTTGGGGAATTAAATCAAAATTAGGTGCAGAGCGGTGCGATTCGAGATCGCTGAGGTATTGACATAATCAAATCAATCTTAGCGACGCGAGCAGGGGTCGTTAAAAGCAGCGGCCACGAAATTGGATTTCGCAGCCTGTACGCAAAGTTGGTTTCGCGTACGGTTGCACAAGAATATTTTCTTCTCAGATGAAATAGTGTCATAATTAAAATGTTATGTGAGGATACTAATTGTTAGTACTAAACAATGCACAAGATTATTTTGAGAATTAATCCCAAAAGTAGTTTTCTTTGTTGCTTAAAATTAAAATTTCAGGTGTTTTTTTAAGCTTAATTTGACCTCGTTTCCAACATCCAAAGGATTATTGTGAACAGTTGGAAATAATTCTAGTTTTTATGAAAGTCTAAATAAATGGAACATAAACTATTTGATTAAAATATATAATTTATTCATTTAATTATTCGCTAAAATCCAGACATTTTTTTACAAAGCGTAAATTTGTCCAAAACAAAATATTTTTAATTGAAAAAGTTAACTGAAACTGTTCAACTCGCATTGCATTTAATAATAATCGACGAAGCCGCTTAACATCCTGAAAACTGAACAAGCATCTTTTTGTCGGAGAAAAAAGCAACGAATTAGTCTAGCAGGGAGTCGCATAATGGTCTCCCAAGCTCAAATAAAAATATGCAGCTAAAATGTTTCTCGTGTATCATCCAAATGAATCCTCCCGTGTTTCCCCCTATTATAATAAAGTTTCCCGCAACTTTGCAAGGCATCTCCCGCAAAACCAACCGCAATACAGGAAACGTCCCTCCCACGTAAACAAATTCACCATCAATGACTCGATTAAAACCAGATCGCGTTCCGCTCGGAATAACGTTGATTCGTCTCAACTTTCATCAGAGTGAAAGGATGACCGGTCCCAGCAGGAAACCGGCAATTTTCCTCGTAGCGGAAAGGAAATCCTTACAGCAGTCCCGAGCTCGTCAACTTTGACTTTATGTATTTTACACCCACCCGAGCAGCTTACCTAGTCCTGTTTCTCATTAAGGTTCGACCTAAAACAACAATCGACGTTGACCGGTTCAGGATATCGTGTCCTGTCCAAAATGAGTTAAGTTCAGGGATCGGGTGTCGACACGGCTCTGTCCCGCGAGCCGGTGAACTTGAATCCACTTAAAATAAGTTTTCAAAGGACGAAAAAAGTTTCACAACATTGGGGTTGGATACCAGAGCTTTTACATAAAACGGATCAAAAATAGTCGATTTTATTTCCCGAAAAAATGTTGAATCGTTTATTTCTGGCGCTTATTTGGTACTTAATAAGAAAATAAACGTTCATATAGTCGATAGCAACAGCGACAAGAATGAAGAAATGTCTAATACAACAGCAAAAGTGATGAATAAATGTCACCGTAAATTATGTAAATAAGTAATTGTATTGCAAATAGTAAATTTCTAGTTTTGTTGGAAAGCTAATAAAAAATACTATAAAAAAATGTTTGATATGTATTAATAAATTTATTTAAAAAAAGTGTAGACACAAAATAAATTTGTAATTTTTTCAATGATGTCTAAAAAATTTAATTTAATGTGCACCTCGGCTGCGCCTCGGCCAGAACTCAGACTCACACTTTTTGGCCTTGATACACAAATAACTATTCTTTAAAACGTAGTAGTTTCGAAAAGTTGAACGCTTCGCTAACTTGCAAAGACTTACGTGACTTATACCCTTGTATAATCTTTGGCAACTGCGTTGTAATTAATTAAGGACTTATAGCGTGACATGTTTAAGGATTGCAGCCAAGACGTGAGGAGGATGAGTCCTTTGCTCTTATGTTACCGATCAGTCTCATCTGATAACGTTGTAATGTAATTAGTGTAAGATAGCTGCCTTCAAGGTAAATAGTGTTTATCATAATGGCTATGCTACTCAACTCGTGATTGCTCTTAACCTAGGTTCGAATTAAACTCCTTCTGTTCTCTTGTGCAAATTCTGTGAATCTGCTTGTCTCGTATATAATTTACGATTGGCAATATCTTTGTCTCGGCGCATTCACAATTTATTAATTAAAAAGTGTAAAGAAAATCTCTGGAAAAGAGATTTTCACGCTACACTAACTTCAGGTTTTTTCTATATTTCTTGGTTGTATCATTTGCAAACTGTCGCTTTTCAAAGCAATTCCACCGACTCTTTTACAGCAAAGTTTCAAGCCCCAGATTAAAATTTATTACTCCTTCTACTCAACAGCCATGAAAAAAAATCATTAGGTACCACATCCATGTCCTTAACCGCCTACATTGTATTTGTCACAGGGTCTTTGCCCGTTGTGAGATTAATGCTGTCTTAATCCTGTTCGTTGACGCAATTTAAGAAAATCCTCGGCAAGCACGTGTTATTTTTAGCAGTTGGTTTTCGAATCCGACGCAATTATTTTGTTGATTATTCTCTGCCGCAGACATTATTTATTTTAAACCCATATCTAAACAATTAAATGCCCTGTTGCTACATGTTTGCTCTCTGTGCGGACTATCGATCAGTTTGTGTTCTGGTGAAGCTCTAGTGCATCAAGTGATGCACTTGTAGAGGGTAGAGGCTTCACCAGGACGCTACCCTGATTGCTAAAATATTCAAGAGGTCACCCGGGTAGGAGATATAAGTTTTGAATTGTTCGTTCCTTCCAGTTTAATAAAATGGAACATGGAACGTAACATTTTAAAAGTACAAGAGAAGGAGATATGCAATTTTGATTCATGAAATCAATACGAAAAGTATTAATTCTGTTGAATCGTCATAATAAATGACAATTTCTACGTCGTAGAAAAAGTCTAGTATTCTACTCGCGTGTAATGGCTATTTGGTACTCATCATTACTCGCTCGTTGAATAACATATTATTGTTATAAATGGAAATGTGAAGCACCTTACTCCCCCCAGCAAATATTTTTTCTTCTTTAGATGTGTAGTTTAGAATCTACTGCCTTCACAAATAAAAAAAAATGAACAATAAAAATTTGGAAGTGACAAGTGACGCACAGTTGACTGTTTCTCGCTCGCTCCGTTAAACTCGATTTCCGAGATTTTAGCTTGCTGCGAACGATTTTAGCGTGTCGCATGAAACTAATTCACTGCCCGGAAACAAAATGTTTGTGGTGCGCCTAAAGAAGTTTTCACGAGTAGCAAAATGCACTTTTCTTTTTATCAGTGTCACTGCTTGGCCACATCTACACAATCAGTCTGGAAACTTTAATAAGTCACTGGCCCGGAATAATTCTCGTCGTTTTTCTAATCAAACTTTAAACTGGCTTAAATCTGGTCTTTCGGTGATGCACTGCATCCTCTTTCAGCCGGTTTAGATAAAATTGCATTTGCATCGAGGGAAATTCAAAATAAACTCGTCTCGCTTCTTCAACCTCTACCTCTTATTAAACTGCCAGTTTAAGTTTCCGCACATAGTTACAAAGCAGCGCTCTAACCTATAGTTTATTAATAAAGTTTTATGTTTACAGCATTATATTTCATCCCATTTGAAGTTTAGCTTTATGGCGGTGAGTTATGTACGTTCAGTGAAATTTTACGCTTGAAATGACTGCAATGTTATCGATTTGTAGTCAGATTATGTCAGGTGGATGGAGTCAAAGTCGGTAACAAATGGACCTTGATAAACAATTAAACTCCAAACAAAAAAAAAAACAGTCACAGACAAATTAATAAATGGAATGTCAATTTTTTTCGGCCTCGGTCTATAAAATACAGATTTTCCATTCGTCTAAAGCGTGATGAAAATGGCATTTCCCTTGGACTTGGCAAGAAAATCGAAACAGGAATTTTTAATTAAAGATTTTAGATTGGCAGCACTGAATGTTAATGTCAAGTGTGAAATATTGATATTGGACTAATTTGTATCTTTTATCGTAAGCTGTACATTGTGTATAGTCGAATCAGTAGAGGCCGAGGGGGATATCAGACTTACGGGCGGGTGGCCACCCTCATGGACAACTGGGAATAACAGAGAAGACGACAACGGTTTTGAATATTTGACGAATTGATTGACTTTTACGGTGTCAGAGTCGCTTCTTGGATCTTTCATCTTGCCAATGGAAGAAAAATAAATTTCTTATCTGGTAATATCTTAATAAAAATGATTACATTTTGCTTTAAATAAATAATAAATTGTCGGTCGAAAAATGTTTGTGTGCTTGCTGTTGTGCAGCCTCGGCCAACGCCTCTGCGCCTACAAATCGTGCTCGCACTTGCAAAATGACATTTTCTAGCCCTGTGAACCGAAAAGTGAAGTTCTAATAAGATAAGAAAACAAATCTGGGGAGAAGTTGTGGTATTTTTATAGTGGATGAAATGTGTGTCTGGTATTTTTACGATTCCATTTTATTAACGTTTTCGGACCACAGATCCTACAAACTTCCAAAATTTTCGCACTCAACACAATTAAACCCGCCACTAGAAGAATTTAATTGCTCCATTGGGATAACGAGATGATAAAGTAAGGGTAAAAGCTAAGCACTTTATTTTCAGAACCACGCCAACAAGAATTAACTGAGTTATCGGTTGAACAAACGTGGCTTAGTGCGGATTAGGATTTTTATGGCACCAACTGGCCAACCAAAATCCCACAAAATTAATTTAGATCCTTCTGCTTAAATTTAAAACAGGCGGGAGCAAAAAACAAATGGAGTTGCTGTTTGCCGAGTAATGTACAGCGTATAAAGTTGCGAAGTTGCTTTAATTTGCTCGGCTCATCTGCATCCTGTTGTGTTATCTCGAAAATTAGAAAGAATTTATTTTAATGAGCAACTTCGTCTCTCGCAAAATGTCGGCGTTATTTAAAATTAATTAATTAAAAAACTCAATTTGTTCCTTTTGGTAAAGATCAATCGAGGAGTATTTTTTGTTTCGTGAAATTAAGTTGGCTTTCAATTAATTGTTTCGAGTTCGGACTCTCTTTCCACTCGATGGATTCTTCTTGTTAAAAATTTCTAATTAAAAAGGGAAATGGATCTCGCCTCCAATATTCGACTGAAAGTGAATTTATGAAAGTTAAATATGGAATGCGGAGTGTATTTCGCGTTTTAACATCGCACTTGGAAGTTGATGAGTGTGACATCCATCTTCCTGTCACTCGATATCCGCGCCACTATTAGCTCTGGCAAATTTGCCACATCCGTTGCAAGTCGGAAGGTTGCAGTTCCTCCACAAATATTTATTATCGTATGAAAATTACACTCCTTTTGTCTCAAATTACAATGAAAGAGAAGTGGACGGGGCGTGGCTTGTCACGCCTTAAACCTGTGAAGACAATCACCACGTGACGTCCAGTTCTACTATTAATTCCATTTATTTTCGTTACTAAGCGTGTTTGCGATGCGCAAATCTCCCAAAATCAGATTAAAAAGGAATAGGACCCCGGTTCGTTTTTCCTAAATCCTGTTGATAATTCTTATCGGTTTCTCCAGCCCCGGGCCGCTTTATTGCACTCCCTTATTCAGGCTCTCAAATTTGTTGGTGTCCAGAGCTTCTGAATAATAAAGGAAACCTTCCATTATCAGAATTTTTCAGCCCGAATGAACCTAATTAAATCTGCTCGGATCCGGAGTATGACACAAAAAGATTTTATTTCTTTGTGACGCATCTCATGCATGCCGAATGCGGATTGTTCGGGACTTGTTTACCTGAATATGTTAAAAGAAAAAAAGCTCTTTGCTGAAATCACTCAACGACAGCAGTCTCCATGTTTGTCACAAATGAACGTTTCAAATGTGCTGTTTTCAAGTTTGCTTTGTATTTTTAATCCGACATGACAGGTGAAATTTTGCTTTTGACAAATAAGTGATTGGGGGTGGAGTTTTTTGTAAATTCTCTTGTAGGAGATAACCAATTCAGCAGCGCGGTCAGAATTTGTTCCGGGAGTTTCAGGATAACGGAAAATTGTTGTGCAAAGCGTCGAAAATGTTGATTTGCGAGGAGGGGTTGGAACATTATTAACCGGGTATGTTGCAGGAGTGCCAAAGATACTTGCATTGAGTTTTTAGTAGACAGATTGATGATTGTCTTTCTGGCATGTTTGGAATTTTGCTGCTGCTGTCTCTTCGTCTAGTCTCACTTTTTTGGAAAATTTTACATGAAGAAATTTTGAAATTTGGAAATTGAAATTCGCAGGATTTAATTTATGAAATGTACAAAGTCCTGACTGATTTCTCCTATTTGTAAATAAATGTTTTAATAATGTCAATTTGTTCTGTTTTTTAAGCAGTCTGATCCAATTCTCAAAATTTTGACGGCGTCGCTTAGAAACCAGTCTAACAATTTGCCAAAAAGTGTCAACTTCAAAATTCCAAAATCATGTAGGTGCTGTTACCACTGTGAGAGGAGAAAGTAAATATCCGCATTTTCAGGCGGTCCTCCTACGCTAACGGCGGCTGCTTCGGACTGCTCCTTGAAGCTCTTTTTGGGTGTTTACTTTGTTGTTGCGAACTCTACTGCCGAAGACTATAAATCACCCAATCTAAAGTAAGAAAATTCATTCAGACGAATCGCTATTGTATACCTGTTTCAGCAACTGAAAAATATTGTGGTGTGATCGATTAATCAAAAAGAATACTCTCGAGAACAGTCCATCAATACAAAAGCCTTCACAAGTTTAACTAGCACAGTGGGGAGAATGTTTTGGTAGTCTCTTATCACAAATTTTAATTAAGAAGAAACAATGACAACTAAAAATGGAAAACCTTATCCAAATCCTGATCCCTGTCCACTGTGTACAAAGTTAAAAAAACATTATTTAAAAATTCTGAGGAAGCTTCACATCGATCCGGCAGTTGCATCGATGTTGTTGGATTGCCTTTTCGGAGTACTAATCTGCTGCTGCAAAAGATATTAAATTTTTCCAATTAAAGCCGACTTTCAATGTTTTACAAATTGAAGAATATTAAAGAAGGGTAGTCGTGTACGGATTTGTTGGGGACTTAAGTCTCGAGAAGGATCAAAAGAGTCGCCTTTACTCATAAACCGAAAACGAGATTAGGAAAGTAGCGAGAATGCTTTTGACGCTCGAATGACAAATCTGCTGCAGGGAAACAATTTATGTCCTCACAAAATTGAAATTATTTTTTCATCAAATCGGAGCTGTCTGAATAATAAATTTGATCTTGAAGCAAGAGTCAAAAGGAAATGTATTGTTTTGCACCGATAAGGGCTAAAATTTATCATCAGCTTTAAATTTAGTTATTTTTGCATTCTTTCAAGAGTTTCGCGAGTGGGAGGCTTGTCTCAGGACATTTACTCCAGAATTATGGAGTCATAGCCGGCTACAGTGAAATCACTCGGTATTAATAAAGGGTGTCTACCATGAAACTTAATTAGTGGTGCAGTGTTGCTGATATACAATGTTGCCATTTTCCTTACACACTAAACGTAACACGAGATTTATGTTTGGTTTTATGACTCCCCGAGTTCAGTTTCCTTCCGGCAATAATTTGCGAACATAACGGAACGCATCTATCTATACAATTTCTAAATTTTGTTAATTACTGATAGTTTATTTTGCTCCGGAACCGCATTTTTGAATTAATCACCAAAAAAAAAAACCTGTAACCAGTACAATAAAAAAGTATTATTTGAGAATCCGGTCGATAGTATGAAAACACATCCACTTTGAATATTTGCACTGGATTTATTTCAGTAGTGGGCTGTTTGTTGTTTAAATAGAGTTGCAATAACTTACAAAAACAGCTGATATGTGGTATCAATAAACAAGGTAAAAATACACATATGTTGGAATAAATTTTAATCATGGGAGGATTAAAAGTGAAGTCCTTTCAACAAGTCCATTAGAACAGAAAGATCTCAACTAAGTGTGTAAGAAAAAAATAATAAAGTACAGTCGCGAGCAATAAATTTTGGACGTCACGGTCATTCTTTGACGCAATCGAAAATGTTCCATTGTAAAACAGTCGTAAATATCATGACCTATCATCATGTTGTACGACGTTAATTGTAATTTTTTTCTCATTTTTTTGACATTTTGTTGACATGCGCATAATCAGGCAGGGAAATTTTTTAAATTTGTGACCATCTAACCAAATTTTGAAATGACATTGACGACCAAAATTTATTGCTCGCGACAGTACCTATCAGAAAATTAATAGAAGAAGGAATTTGATACATTTGCAGCTTTTCAACTATAAACGAAGAGTTTTTATAATAGTTATTTGTGTATCAAGGTCAAAAAGTGCATCCTTTTTGTCCGAGAATGAGTTTTCTAGCCGAGGCACAGCCGAGGCTTGAAAACAGGCGAGGACAAAAGCCAAATACCCTATACATGAAAAAAAATCTATGAACACTATCGCCCAGTTTTAAAATGATTCTTTTTGCCTGGGTGAACAATATTTATTTATTTTTAATTTCAATTTTTCCCGATGTTTTTTAATGTAAAACATAAAAAATAAATTCTCTTTGAACTATTCGATACGGTATAAATCACATGAAGTGTCTATACGCCACAGAGGTCTTGGCAGAGTTCCATTTATAAAAATATGTGTTAATATTATCTGTCAACATTTGTCAAGATATTAATTGTGGCCATTCTGAAAAAATATGATTAAAGCTTAAAAAAAAATGTGTTCTTAAAACCGCATGACAGAAGTGAAAACTTCTATAACGCTCATAATTGATTTTATGTAATATAAGTATATTATATAAATTATATTATTATGGGCGAAAAAAGTGGGTTTTGCCATTTAAAAAAAATTGTAATGACGTCATAATTAGGAGATGACAAGCTGTCAACATAAGTAAAGTACTGAGGAATACGGACTTTTTAAAAACAAAGTTTACCTCTTCGAGGATTTTTCTCAGAAATTAAATACCGTGCGATCGAAAAAAAAAAATCGAGATGGCCATGATTAATACACTTCAGTTGGCAGCACGTAAAAATGTAATTCAAATGTCATCAAATGTCATTAATTGCAATAGTAACTGTCATTTCGGACTTTCAAGGCACTTACCAACAACTTGCCTTGATTATTTTGTTTTTCCAGACTTGAAAAACAACCAGACCTGGCACAATTCCCGAATTAATGCAAGTAATTACTGATAACTGCAATTTAATTGATGTCCCGACTTTGCGAAGGTCATTTGAAAATATGAAGCGAAGAGAGTAGCATTATGTTTGGAAGCTGAAGGCAGACATTTCGAACATTTACTCTAGTTCGTAAATACGATTGGAGCTCCTCATGATTCTTTTACAACCGACAGATCACACATAATGCACACCTTTATGAAAATCAAGATTTTAACGTTCTCAAAATCACTAACCTAACTTTCAAGACTGACATCTTATAATTGAAATTTTGACGAATTGCCAACTAAAATTTTTGGTCACAGTCAACTTTAATTTTTTGTTTCGATCTCACGGTATTTACAGTTTTATCGAATTTATTCTAAACTTTACGAACGCACTGTATATTTACTTCAAGACTTGTTTAAAGAAACTGTACATTACAACGAATACCCTGTATTATCCCGTTCAATAGCTCTCCCCATATTATCTGTCTCCGGATTTTTCCGCTTCATTTCTCTCATTTTTATCCGTGTAACGACCGCGAACCGGAGTTTGTTAACATCATCACTTAATAAATGATCTTTTTTATCATCTCTCGTCCCCCAGTGAAGTTGCGGCGTTAAACTCACTCTTCTTTATTAACTCCAATCTCGACAACACATCTTTGCAATTAAACGAGACAAAACGAGACCTACTCTAATTACGTTTTCGCATTACCATTTGAAATTTGCCGGTCCCTAGTTTGAATCTAAACAGTTGCAGAACTGCGCTAATTATGACATTCTCTATGATCACGGATGCAGCAAAACTTGCAGCCACGATAATTGCCTTAATCTTTTCATTTCAGACCGGAGATATGAACGTTAGGCGGAAGTGGTGTTTACATTTTGGGCTCACGTTCTCCCTTAATTGCTGAGTATTAGTTGATTAGCTAGTGGCACGTTAAGGGTGGGTCAGACTAGCGACTATCTCGTAATTAAATCAAACAACGAGATGCGAAGTGGGCGTAATTGGTCGTGCTGGACACAAGCGACGTCGTGTAAATTGGAAATTTCTAATTTTAACCGCTCCGCAACGGTTGTTTTTAATCATGAAATAAATCGCTAAATGATGACCTGAATCGATGCACCAGGAAAATACTTTGTCCCCAAATCGATTTTCAATCCCTCTGGAACTTTCAAAATTGAACTTGGCCTCAAGTTGAGCAAACTTGACAAATTTCCAAATCCTCAAGTAAAACCTGCACCGGTGAATATTTAATGGTGCTTGCGTTGCTCTCGAATCCTCCAATAAATTTACTAAGCAAATACACTAAACAATCCTGTGTGTCATGTCCTGAAACCTGGATTTCACCCGTCAGATCGAGCCATTTTCTGCATAACGCGCCACCCCTAAATCAGACAAGACGTTCCATGCTCTTCCTCTTCTCCAGGTTGTTTGTGTCGCGTTCGGTGAACTTTCGGACATCCATCGCAAAATAATTGCAAAAAGGAGTCGCCGTCTCGCTTTTAAGTGAGTCTCGTTGAAAGTAAGTGTCTGAAATAAATTCTGCGCCTGAAAGTATATTTCAGGGGGTCCCGAGCTCGTCCACTTTAATCTCGGAGATCGCGAAGAGTGGCAGGTTGTGAGCTCTTATCAATGGCTCCGAGGATAATAATGTATTCACGAGTCGGAGCGGCGTCGTGTAATTACTAGTACGTCGACTCTGAAGCAATGAACCGCAGTGGAGTGATGAGACACGTGCTGAAAGCACGCGGAATCCTGAAAACTTCACCGGTATTATGGGGCATTAGAGCGTATCGACCTGAAACGCACCAGGTTTACGTGATAGGGTTGATTTTTTTGCATTACGGGGACGAGAGGGGCTTCCTCATCATGAAAATGATAATCCCCCTAAACAATAAATTGTAGATTCTTTTTGACCCCACAGCGAAATAATATTATGTAGCACAGATCAAAGTGGTCAATAAGTCATTAATAAATATCAAAAAGTAAAGGGGCCAAAACACAACCCTGAGGTACGTCACTACCTTATTTTTTTGAAATAAAGATGTTCAATACATTTTTAACTCTTTTATGTATAATAGTAGGAAACGATATTTGGAACGACTTATGTAGGTTTTTGTAACGTTCTAATACTTTTAAGAGGGTTGGAACGGTTATGACAGCCCATTGCTGTCGGCCGTCATAAATTACTCAAATTATTGAAGGTTCAGAAATGGGCCGTATTTAAACATTTTTTACTGCGGTCCAGATTTAATAACCCTCCACACAGTAGATTTTGGAGTTACTTCTGCAATTTTTTTCAAGGGCCGTGGTTTACCATCGGCTTTTAATTTGTTGTCTACCCTCAAAATAAACATTTTCACTTAATAGGACACAATTTTTTGTTTGGGGGGTAATTAGCATTCCTAGAAGGGCCCAATAATCCATTTGTTATCGAAACTTTGGGTAAAATCATTTTCTATAAGTCTTCTCCATTTTACTCAAAAACCAAGAGGTTTACGACTCCGACTGTTATAAATTAAAAGAAGCACCTTGAAAACAGGTATCCAACGGTGTTAAGTTCAATGGAATGCGATATTTAGTTAGGGAGCAATGGTCAATTGAATCTTGAAATTTAAACTGACGGTAAAGTCTTCTTCCTTTTACTCAAAAACTAAGACGGCTACGACTCCGACTGTTAGAGATTAAAAGAAGCATCTTGAAGAGAGGAATCCAACACTGTAGTCCTTAATGGACTGCGATATTTAGTAAGGGAGGCGTGGCCAATTAAACCCTAAATTTTAATACAAAATTTTTTTTTAATTACTTCATTTTTCACCCAAACCAAGAGAGCTACGACTGTTATAAACTAAAAGAAGCACCTTGAAGAGAGGAATCCAACGGTGTTAAGTTCAATGTAATGCGATATTTAGTAAAGGAGCAATGGCCAATTGCTGTAGACCCTGTAGTTTCCTGCTACTATATCTGTTGGTTTATACAATTTAGCTGGGATTCAATATTGGTTTGTTTTTTGAATTGCTTGACTTAAGCATTTTTCTGAACGCAACTGAATTGAAATTCTTATGTTGATTGGTCAGAACACAAAAAAATGTGTGTTTTATTCAGTAATAAATCTCCAGAAAGATACATTGATGGTTTACCGAAGCCAGGCCATCCAGCTGTTGACGAGGATATTAAATTGAATATTTTACTGGCAATGAAAGAGAATTCACACAATAATGTTCGCCAGATTGGTCGAGATTATGATATTCCTTTTACGTCCGTCCACACAGAGTTAAAACTTGAAGAGTGATATCCTTGTAAGATACATTTTGTACAATAATTTTCTCACGAGCATCCAGACCGAAGAATAGAATTATGTCACAGATTAACAGATATGAGCAATCATTATGCCATTGAAATAATGGAAGATTATATCATCAAGACTAGAAGTGAGTCTTTGTGTGCTAAGCCCAGAGATTGAAACCGAGTCGAGGTCGACAACTGGGCGAAACACAAAAAGACTCACTTCTACTCTTAATCATAGCAGGAGAAATATGACATCATGGATACACAATATAACACAAAAGACATAGCAAATATAGTTCTATTATTTCGTCAAACTACATATTTAAAGGTTTAGTCTTTGAAACCTTAGGCCCTTGGTGCAAAGAAACAATCGATTTCATTAATGTCATTGGAGACCGACTTATCGCGGAATCAGGGGATTCAAAATATAAGAAATCTCTTGCCATTCAACGTGGAAACGCTGCAAGCATTCGGCGCACTTTTCCAGATTCCGCATTATTATCGGAAATTTTTGCATTGTAAATTAAAAATGTTATGTAATTACGTTTGTTAAATTAAACCTTAAATACCTAAAAAAGTCCCTGGAATTAAAAAAAATTTTTTTTTATTATTATACGTATTCTGAAATAGAGAAACTCTTCCGTACTTAACGTTCACACTGTATATTATTACAAAAAAAAAATAAGGCGACAAAATTGCCGAGAAACTTCATCTAAGTATTAACAGAGCATTTAACTTATAAAGAGGACGAAACGCCAACAATTTTGATTTACAACCTAAGATAAAAATACTTCCGTTAATGAGTGTTAACGAGTGTAGTTTTTGGAATTATTCGCATTTAGATGCGAGAAAATTAACTTACATCACACCCTTCGCTTATTTTTGTACCTACTAGTGATAAGATAGCGGGATATTATTATAGCCTATCTTACATCCGGATAAATAAGGTATCTACCAGTGAAAATCTCGTCGAAATCGATTTACTACTTAAAGCTATGCTGTAATAATGAGCCCGACGGAAGAAAATGCAACCCACAATACATTTGCAAAGTTAACCTGGATATTGTCTGCGTCCATTTCCAGGTTTGCTTTGTAAATATACAGGGTGTTATTGAAAGTTGTACAGATATTTTAACCACGAGCTACTGGCTTCATGTAGAACTCGGAAAAAATATCTAAAAAATCTGTCAAAAACTAAAATGCCAATTATTTTTTGAGCTACAATTTTTTTAATTGCTTTTAGTCTTCTACGTTGTCCTACAACCTCGTAGCTAAATTTTAGGCACATTTTAAAAATACACCCTGTATATGATGTTTTATAAAATGTACAGAGTTTCACTCTGCTCAGTGATCACTACTTCTGATTCTTTTGACAACTCATTAGTAAATATCAACAAATCAACCAAGACGGAATCCTGAGGTTCTTCGAAATTCACGAAATATGAAGATAATGAGAACAACAAGATTGAGTTACAACACAATGAAGAAGCTCACTAATCCAAATTTTAAACGGTTTGTTTATTTCTTTAGTTTTCCTCACAGCAAATGAAAAAAAGTCAAGATTATTGTAATTTATTTTTTAAATGAAAGACTAGGAATAAAAAAACACATTTTTATTTAAGAATATCTAATAGCATACCGTATGTGTAGGACGCAAAAGTGCTTCTGGGAATCGACGAAAGAAAATCTCGTCCAACGCCCCCAGTCACGAGGCTTCTCCACCACCTCCTCTGTCGCCCTCTAGCTTTCTGCTCTTTAATCCTAGCATATCTCTTTCTTTGGCTCTTTTTCTCAACCGAGTCATAGAGTTGTCTTCTTTATTTTCCTCCTTTGACCTCCAGGTGAAGTCCTAACTGAAAAGATGTTTCTCGAAGTATTTCCGAGATTTGACGGATGGATTCAGAAAGTACGAAAAGGTGACATGCTTGTTGTCATCACTGTGGAAGTCCTCGTAAATGTCTGGAGAAGGCGACGGTTTCTCTTTGACACCATCACGGCAATATCTGTGAATATTTCGTTTAATTCCTTTAGTTTGTTCTTCTGGTTGTCTTTCTTGATCTCGTGCTCTTCTTTAAATTTTCTGAGCTGTTCTAGTCGTTTCAAGAGTTGTTTGTTTCTTTCTTGTTGGTTGATACGGATGCTGCTTCTGAACTGTTTCAAACTGTTTTTGCTCTGAATTAATCTTAACTTGTTTCCTTCAATCGTTCTAGTAATCACCAGGTGTGGTTCTTCAAGGCGACAACTCATTAATAAATATCAGATATTTACAGGACCTAACACGGCAACCTGAGGTACACGACCTAGTTACAGTACAAGACTAAATTTGAAACAGTTATTTCAAACAACCTACTTCATAATAAGTAAAAAGAGCACAGTCAAGATACTTCAATTTTTTTTTAATAAGACCAGATATAAAAGAAGAGATTTACTTGAAAACATCTAACAGCACAATCTACATGTAAATGAGACAAGATAAAAGTATCACATAGGCGCAAAAGTGCTCCTGGAAATCGACGACGAGATTGACATCTCCTCCATCGCCGCCATCCGCGCGGCTTCAGCGGCTTCAGCCACCGCAAGCGCCTCTGCTGCTTCTCTAGCTTTCTGGTCTTTAATCTGAGCGTACCTCTTCCTGTGACTCTCCTTCTCAGCTGAGTCGTCGAGTTTCCTCCTCCTTTCTCGACCAGTTTTCAATACTGACCTCCAGCTGAAATCGTAACTGAAAGGATGCTCCTCGACGTAATCTTGCGCCCCGATTGATAGATTCTGGAAGTAGGAAAAATTGGCGTTCTTGTTGTCGTCGCTGTAGCAGTCTTCGTACGGATCGGGAGGCGGGGGAGGTTTCTCCTTGACAACATCTGGAAACAGCATTGCCACTGTATCTTTGAAAATCTTGTCCGATTCCTTGAGTTTATTCTTCTGCTTGCGCCTCTTGATTTCGTTCTCTTCTTCCAGTTTTCTGAGAGGTTCTCGGCGTTTCAGTAGTTCTTCTGTGTTTAGCTGCTTTTTGGTCAGAATTATACTTTTGATTCTTTCTTGTTCGTTGATGCGGTGCTGCTCTTGGACAGTTTCCAAATATCTTTGCCCCGGACTGATCCTGACAATCTTCTTTTTCTCTTCTTTCTTCTTGGTTTCCGCCGGTTCGGTGATCATCACATCAGGTTCTTCTTCGACTACTTGATGAGTGACGACGTGTCTCTGATTCCATTCCCTTTGCCATTTCAGAAATGCTTTTTTCCGTTGAATTTCGAGAGTCAAGAATCTACTCATATTCTCCTCTTTCGCTCTTACAACCAAAGGACTTGAGTGCGTTGTATAGAACAGCCGCAAGGAGCCGCGGTAGTCGCTCAGGCCGAACACGTTGTTTTTAAGTTTTCGGGGATGGCTACTGATTATATTGACAGCACCATTGGATGTCAGAGCAACTTGCAAAGGTGACTTGCTTTGGTAGAAGAGAGTCCAAATTTCAAGGTAACCATCCATTCGGATCAGCTTAATCGAGGCCTGCTCGAAGGTAAACCATGAACCATTGGTGTAAATTGATTTGCTTTTTCTCCACAAAACCGGCTGGTCTTTGAAATCTTCTCTCCACAAGGCAAACAGTTTACCTCCGACTGTCAAAATTGTGTCAAGCACCGGAGCATAATCGATGCTAACAATAGGACCATCGTGAAATTTACCACGATTGATGAACTGGCAGTCTTCGAAATTGACAATCTCGCCAGAATCAAACTCTTGTCCTTCCCAAGTCCCTTGGATAAAATCGCCTTCCATGGTACCAGCGTAAAATGTCTTTCTTGGAGAGCTGTTGTACAAGTTCAAGACGGGTTGGAATATCTGTCTATCTATCAGCTTGACCTTCTTACGACTTTCTCGAGTTGACGGTTCGTAAACAGTCTTGAAGAAGTTTGTGTGACACGACGCAATCCCGATCAATCTGTTATTCTCCACGGGATTGATCACATTGATCTTGTAGATAGGCTTCAGATTCAAATGCAACATTTTAAAAGGCGACTCGAGGACACTAAGAGCACTCGGTCTCTTCTTCAAGCGTCTCACCCTCCTGATCGCCTTGAACCCTCCAGGAGTGACGACTGGCTTTTTCCGCAAATCCCAAATCATCACAGTACCGTCTTCAGCCGACGTGATCAGTTGCAAAGAGTGAGGAGCGTCATCTTGCAATTGCTCGATCTTTCCAGTCTTGGACACGCTATGAAACGGAGACATCCACGAGATGGAGTTAACACAACCCTTGTGAGAGTACTTCAGATCGGAAATCGCCGTCGGTCTGACCAGCGCCGCGTCGGAGATGTTTTTCATCCAGTTCATCAGCGAGAACATGTACTCGCGGTACTTCTGTTGCTCGACTGTCAGAATCTCTTCGACCTCGACGTGTTCGAGCTTGTGGGTGATGTCCCAAAGGATGATCTGGCCGTTGATGCAACCCCCAATGATGAGATTGGCGTCGTAGGGGCAACACGACAACGAGTAGATTCGACGCGGGGTTTCCAAAATCAGTTTGGGTTTGAGGTCGTCGTCGAAGCTCCAAAACAAGACGGGGTTGGTGTCGTGGATCGCTTTGAGTACTTCGTCTGATGTCAGCTTCGTGGTGATGTACAAAGGAGGTGCTATGTCCACGTAAGACAAGATGAGACAACCGGTCCACATCGGGTGCCAGGCCACACTCGAAATCATCTTACCTCCGCACAAGTTCATCTCGATGAAGCAGAAGTACTCGCGGGCTTCAGGAGTTGCAACCTTCTTGGCGTACTTATCGTTGAGTACCAGATTCTCGTAGTCGTTGGAGTACAAGTCTATGCATCCGTTGACTTTGAGGATGTCGCAGAAGGACTCCATGTTTTCGGAAATGAAGTCCTTCACGTACTTTTCCGAGTCCTCCACGTCGACCTCAGGGAGTACGTACTCGTACTGGGTGTAGGAGTTTCTGGGGTAGGTACACACAGTTTGGGCTTCATTCGCCACAACACTCGGAGCCACCTGGACGAAGGCGTCGACCCGTCTCCTAAAAATAGTGGCGAGAGCTTCGTCAGAAGGACGCAGCTCCATGTACCCATCCCGCAAGTCCTCCGCTTTGATCAGCCTGAATTGTATCTTGAACGGCAGAATCGGGTACTTGCTCTCGATCTCCACTTCAATCAAAGACCTGTGGTCCTTGACAATCCCCTCTTCGACTTCCTTGTCCGACCCCAGCGGCTTCCACCGCTTGATCTTCCTGTGGATCGCGTTCTTGAGACGCTCTTCCTGGATTCGCTTCAACTTGTCGATTATCTCGTTCACAGTTTCTGTCGCCTCTTCGGTCAAGCAAATGTAGAACTCGTCGAAGTCGCGGGACTCGTCCGGGATGTACCCTATGAGGAACTCATTACCTGGGTACTCCATCACCTCGTTCTTGATCGGCAAAAACTCTGAACTGTCGGCGTGCAGATCCAGGTGGTCTACAATCACTTCTTTCTCGATGTTGGTCCAGGGTCGCTCGGCTGTCACGGTATCTCCGGCCACGCATCCGATGCTGTTCTGGGTGAACTCTTCCAGCACCAGCTTGCGGACGCCCGGGATGTCGAAATTCGGCTCGAAGCGTCTGTCCTTGCGCCGTCTTCGCCGCCTCGTCGGGGTGGTTTTTTTCGAAGGGACGGCTTCGCTCTCGCTCTCAGACACAATAGCGGTGTTTGGGTTTTCCACTAAATTCTTGTTCGATTCCATCACTAACTCAATTATTCGCGTTGTGCTCGTGACACGTAACAAATATATTTTTTGACACTTGAATGACACTCCACCTCGATTTATCGCCGCGACTTTCTCACTGTTGTTCTTCTAATGGGGCGGCGGCGGTGGGCGGATTGTTGACGTGAGGTATCGACAAAACTTTGCCGATTTACTCGCCTGCTTGCTGATAGTTTTCATAATGGTGGGGAGCTTTCTCGGACAGGTGTCCCATTGTGATGTCACGACACGGATATGACTTGTGAGAGTACAAAGGACAAATCCCGGGCCAGGATTCGGGATTTCACAACTCTCGTAATGGTCTATTTTTAATCGAACGGATGAAATGCAACTCCAGGATTTAATTTAATGAAATTGCTTCCGAAGCGAAGGTCCAATTAGTAAATGATCGGTTTTTTTGGCGGTTTTTGTTTTTTGGAAAACTGGTTTTATTTCAATTACCGACTTTCCGAGACACAATAAGCAATTACATTTTTTTCTCTCTTCGTACCTTGTCGATGATTTAACAATGGAATTAATGGAGCCCACGCTTGCTAATAATTTGCAACAGACTTCGTTTCTTTTCTTACATTTTTGTGAGTAGGTGTAAAGAGATTTTTTTAAATTCAAACTCAAACAAGTAAACAAGAGTTACTTTATGCTTTTAAATTCCCCTCCCCCGCCCCTTCCTGTCTAATCAAAAATATTTTCATATTCTACAATTTTTTTTGGAAGAATATTCACGAGTCCTGAGCCCAAATACGAACTGATAAGGCCGAAAACATATTTCTTTAACTGTACGACGCGACTCATTCCTTGGCAGCACCGAGATAACTTTTTATTGTCGTTTATGAGCCACCTGTGTGTTATGTTCAATAATTTATTGCGCATCTTTTATACCAGATAAGGACGCCAAAACGGGCCAAGTGTCAATTTTGACATCAGTTTATTTGAAATTAGTTGGTACAAAAATTGAGATAAAATTTTTAATGAGGTTAGATGACGCAAAGTTTCAAACAACTTTGGTAAATACATACCACTTCGGTCTCCTCCATTCTCGCCGAACAAATATGTGCTTGATCTTCTTACAACACAAAAAACTGACAAATATTTACTGAGTAATCAAGCGTACGAACGACAGCTTCGTTGCACGAAAGCTCGCTGTGCTTTCGTTGAGAGAGCGGCGCGCACTACAGGTTGGAGCTGGGGCAAACAGAGTCGGCATTTGGCAGACGCGAGGATCCTCCTCTCTCTGTGTTATTTAGCTTGGTGGTCTTTGTCTCCGGAAGGTAATGATCGCCAAAAATTAATGATGGATACAGTGTAAATTTTCGGCTTGACGAAGAAACTGTGAAGTGAAAGGTTTTCGCTGTTTCATTGATACAACAAATGATTTGTGTTTCTTGATTGGTTCTAATCGATGCTTCATTCATACAACAATAGTTGTTTGTATATCAAAGATGTGAAATCGTACTTTGACGGACCGAGAGAAAAATTGTCGTCAAGGCCGCTTTGCGGCCGAGGCAAGACAATCTCGAGGTCGTCAAAGGATTTCGTAGCCAAGGTGTACACAACATTTTTCCTACAATCGATGTAGAAAGTAGGTCTTTGCGCTTGCATTTGACAACGCAAAGTTGACGTTTTCCGAGGACTGTCACTTTGTCGCTCACGCGCGAAAAAATGTACAAAACGCTCGCTCTTCGAATTTTTTTGTTAAAATCAGATGTCCAGTGATTATTGTAACTAGTGACAACGAATAAACAGAAATTAAATATTTAAAGGTTTAGCCTTTGAAACCTTAGGTCCTTGATGCAAAGAAGCCATCGATTTCATTAATGTCATCGGAGAGCGACTTATTGCGCAATCAGGCGATTCAAAATCAAAGAAATTCCTTTTCGAGAGGATTTCCCTTGCTATTCAACGTGGAAACGCTGCAAGCATTCGGGGCACATTTCCAGATTCCGCATTATTATCGAATTTTTTTATTGTAAACCAAAAATGTTATGTACTTAAGAAAACAATAATAACAATTACGATAATAAAAATTGCTGTTGTAGCTTATTTATGTTTTCGACCAGATATTATTAAACAAGAAAATTGTGTCAAGTTTATAACTCGCGACTTCACCCCAGTGAAATTTCTCACCAAGAGAGAGACGAAACTCCTCCCCAAAATATGTCTCCTAAAAATAAAACCGAATTGCTGGCTCGCTTTAATTAAATAGTTGTCAGAAGAGCGAGAGAACACCCAACCTGACGTTTTAATTTTGTTTCGTAAATTAAGCCTCTTCGCGACTTCTCTTCTCTTCAGGGATGTCTCTCACCTCTTTTAATTGTGAATTAATCGCCGCATAAATGGTCTTTGCTTGTTGGCCCATTAAGCCTGACAAACAAGCCCTCCTCTAATTGGAATTAAAAAGGCTTCGTTTAGAAAATGTTAGTAAATGTGCCGTTGGTGAGGTCGCAAAGCGGCGATTAATTTCATTTTGTAACTGCACAGATGAAGCTCCGGTACAATAAAAAACAAACTCGAGAAAACAAAAGATATTTCAGTCTGCATGTTATTAAAATCACTTTTAAACATGCAGCCAATTTCTGGTTTTATTTTTCTTGAAGTTGTTTTCTTTGTTTGCAGGAGGGGTCTCATTTCCTGCTGGAAAACTTCCTGCCAGACGCTTTTTTCGTCGAAAATATCCAATAACGAGAAGTGAGGTGCTACTTTGCTCTTTGTTTCGAATCAACGAAAATTAAAATGTATCCAATGTCTTATGCCTATTCTCTTGTGTAATTATTCTGGTGATAATTGCACTTTAAAGTAAAAGAAAAACTACAACATGTCAAAGAAACGTCAACGGGTGCTGTTGTTAACCTAGAAAATAACTTTTCCGATTTCGGCAAAGTTTACAGATGTTTACTGTACCTAATTGTAAGCAACAATTATCCGAGAATAATTAGTAAAATGAGTTTTACCATTAAAGATAAAGCATTAATAATTATATAACAATTAATTAATTTTTAATAGATTCTTCGAGAGCTAGGCAACCAAAGAAACGACTGTGTATAGCAAGACAAACTTTTCGATAAAACAAAAGATGAGGAAAACAACAAAAGCAAAAATTATTCCGCTTTAAGGATATGTTATCTCTATCTGTAACTTAAAACTTTCACACTAAAAATATTCTACTTAGAGTTCTAAATTAAATGATCTCTCTTGAATGGCTTGATCTTAACACAAACTTAACCTAAACCTGTCGAACGAGTAATAAATCCTTCTCAAACGTGTCTTGCCTTAATTTCCGACAATAACAGGATTACGGCAGTCTCATTTGCTACATACTACTGCATAAATTTGTCCTTAAAGCTCCATAATGTAGACACTTGCAAAAGCGTGTTAAATCCTTTCCGCTGTTTTCATTACATAATGTTTATTATTCTACGGCATGAGAATTGTATAAAATCTGGAGAAATTTAATTCGTGACAAGCAAAGATTTTTCTTTAGTATGTTTGAAAGATGAGATAAGAGGTTAATGATGGAAGGTTCGGCCAGCCATATCAGTTATTTAATCTAAATAAAACTCTGTCCAAATAACAGTATTATAAACTCCTTGTGATCATGCAACCAGCAATACACAATTGCAAGCAAGCCGATAATGTTAGGTATGGCTAGCCGTATCGAACATGATGGAAGTTGTCTTTGGTCCTCTCGTGTTTCCTTTCTTTTTATTTGTTGAGCAACTATTGTTCACAAATGTCCCAAACCCCACCATCTGCGAACACTCTTGCTCTGCGAGGATCCCATCTGGTGGGACTAGAGCCTCAGCCGAGATGCTGCACGTCTGCAGGTCTGGACCCAATATGAAACAGAAGCTTAGTAACGATTATTAAATGGCCGGTTGCGTTTATATTAGCTCGTATTTCATCTGGAAAGACGGGAAACAAATCTCCGCTTAGACTGAGAAATTCGCATTTTATGAAGAGTCATAAATCAGAATTAGAGTGAAATCGGGGGTTGAAACCGCGAAACATTTAATTCAGGGTTTTTAACTCGGACGACCTCGGATAAATTTAATATTCGGCAGGTTATTCGAAGAGGAAACGAGTGTTTGTCGAGTTTAAGAAATCGAAAATGTTCGGGTTCGCTCTGATATCGATTTGACAATCCCAGAGATTATTTGATATAGGTAAATGTAATTAATTCTTTGTGAAGTACGTCTTGGAATGGCGAGTTTATATTGTGTCTTGTAACGGGATCTGTTTGTTGATGAGGATGTCTGTCTGACCTCTGCGAAGTTATTAATAGTAAGATCCTGGTATAGGAGTGATGCCTAACTTTGTAGCAAAATTAGGAAACAAGGAGCTTACAACTATGTTCTAGATTTAATTAGAACGCCTGATATTGACATTGGTTATCATAACTTCTTGTTTTCACTTCCGGCCAAATTCCAGCTCAACTCCAATCCTCAATTAAACAGAATGTGCTAACAAATTCAAAGGGAAACACGGTACATAGTTAAAAGAAATGAACATGGACGTTTCTGAAATTTGTAGTATGACTACCGGTGAAAGTAGATACAAACTTTTTGCTTAGGTAGGTAAAAGTAGTAAAACATTAAACCTCAACTTCTTCCATCACAAAACACAAAAGGACCTATCTGCACTAAAAATGAAAGATTCGAAAATGACAACAGAAGTGAAAAAATTTAAAAATACATCCAAATGCCAAATTTGTGCTTAAGTTTATTCATATTTTTTGTTCCTGAGTTGAATAATTTTCATTTCCGACTTTTTAAACGATCTCATCACAAATTCGAAAGAGCAACTCTTTCTCCTTCTCACCTGACAATTTCAATTCTTAATCGGCTGAATCACAACTTCATTTCACTTGTGAGAATTGTAAATTGTTTGTCATATACCATTATCGAAAGAAACAATTTTGTTATCACATTCTCGTGCATACTGACTCACACATCACAGACTCGTGTGTGCTCACAAACTCATCACAATCCGTATATTAGTCTTCAACCTTGATAAAAACAATTTAAAATCAAAATCACAAACGCGTCTTTTTTCTATTTATTGTGGCAAATTAATCTGTAACCAATTTGGTTTAAATTAGCCAAACGTCAAGTCTTCTTCTTCTGTTTATTTGTCTTGATTACATGTTTTCTACGTCATTATTTACTCACATCGATCCTCCATGACGTTATCTCACTAATCCCAGCGTTGCTATTTTATTTCCTTGAATCTGTTTACTCCAGTTAACAGCAACTCACTCGAGGGATGATACAATTTGTTCGAAAAAAATGAGAGTTTGTTTATACGAATTATCCGCCATCTTTGCCAATTTAGTCGAGCTTTTTTAGGAAACTCTCCAATAAAACGTAATGTTGTTAATTGTGTGTATTAAGGCCGACTCGTGATTGATGATCTGCGCTGAAGTTATTTTTGCTCCATTTATTTCAATTAAGCGACAGACCAATCGAATTTTTTTTATCGAACGTTCCCGGTCCATTAATTTTTTTATTTCATGCTTTGCACTTTAAATAATTTTGTTCTTGTTAATTGTTACTTTATCACATACCAGAGTAGAGAGATAAATAAATCTATAAAGCTTAGTGTTGTTTTTCGAGATTCGAAACATGTAGAGATTACGACGTTTAAATAATTTACTTTAAAAAAGGAACTGGATATTTACACAGCAGTGCATCATTTTAACGAAGCGAACCGCCTAACAAACAAGCACACAAGTATTGCTTAGGTTTAACATTTTTTAGTTTTTCAAGCAAACATGAAAAGCGTAGCTTCTTTTATTCCTTCAAAAAGCATATTTTTGTAAGATAAAAACCTGGTATTTAAAAGATTTTTTTAAGTTGATAAAACATTTCTCTCTTAAATTTTATAATCAATTCATAGTTATTTTCGCTCCCATAAGTACAATAATAATGTAATGTAATGTAATGCCTTACCAAACTTATACAAACAGTAAAATTTAGAACAGAAAATGAGTTCTTTAGACAAGATCTGATTTTAGACATAGGTATATGAATTAGCTTGCTTAATTTTTATCATTATTTACTTTATCGTAAGCGTGCGATAAAACTGTATTATTGCACGTCCTGTAGTAATAGATATTTACGATACAAGTGTAATCGCACAAGTTTGTTAACGATCCGTTATCAGACGTGTATTGTAGGTACTAATAACCAAGAATTTAATATAGTAGGTAAAAATTCACAACAACTGTCTTCATTGGGAGTTAATTTCAAAAATTGTGTAATTAATATTTATAAAAAATAGTAATACCAATTGTTCTTGTAGTTAAATGTTTATTAAAATTAAACTTTGACTAATTGGTTGTTATTATAAAAAAAGCGTGCGGTAATAAAAATCCGTGCGGTAATGAAGTTCTTATCTCATGCAAAATGGATGGGAGAAGTGTCACTTATCCCACGCGCGTAGAAAAAATGTATTACAGCACGGCTTGGGGTAAGGTAAATCATCATCTGTTTGGAAGAAGTAAACTAGGATTTACCAGGCGGTCGTAGATTTAAAACATGTCTTCGCCAGTTTGTTTTTTATTTTTCCCTTCTAATTTTTATGTCTTCCAAACTTCCCGACTTGACAAACAATATACATCGTAAATGTCGCCACCACCCTTGTGTCGCTATCAAAAACGTGTAGAAAAATCCCCGACACCTCGTTCTCGTTAAACGCGATACTCGCACAATTTTTAACCCTCATCCCCATTCACCCCAGACACTCACTAAGAAGAAATACGACGTGAAATTGCCACTCGGGTGTAATGTCTACCTTCTTATTCATTTCTCTTTGGTCGTTCCACATTTCCAGGAGTTAACACACGAATTTTTATCGTAAGTCCTGCAATTTAGGAATCATCGTGTTAATTCCGTTGGGAATTTGAAATATGGTTGAATATTTCATTAGTTAACTAGAGGGAAGATATCTGCGGAGGTTCGCCGGGATAATGGACACATCTAACGTAGTTATCCGGTCTTGATAGACCGGAGTTCATCCGGTTTTAACATATTATCGATCTAATCCGGTGTGTACGAAATAATTGTGTGAGTGCTAGCTACTAAAACGTTTAAAGAGTGTTTTGGTTGAGGAACTTTAAAAGTAATTTGAGGCCAACCCCTTGATGGAGATTTTATGAAATTTTCTCGTCAACTCGGAAGCTTCAGCGTTTATTAAACGTGGAAATGCGGAAATTAAAAAGTGATTTTTTTCTATTTTGGCATTGATATTAGATTCCAGTTTGACTTTAAGATGTCTTAATAAGAAACAGAGAAACAAAATAAGAAATGTATCCATGAAATATGGATGGTTGTAGAAAGACTTTTTTTTATATTTGAAATAAGATTTATATATTTTATGAAGTCTACACTGTTAACAGCTTTAACTTTTATTTAACAAATATCCGCAGTCCAGAAACAGTTTTACGAGTAATCGCATTTTGAGGCCTCGGCTATCGCCTCGGCGATATATTTTAGAAATTGTTTTTCGTAGTCTGTATATTATTCTTGTTGTTGCTGGTTGTTGTTGTTCTGGTGTTATTATGTTATTTTTAAATAAAGTAAACACACTGAAAGTAAAGTTTGAAGCTAATCTAAATATCAAAACACTAAACCTAGCGGGACTACATTCGGTTTAAATTTAGTCTTCGAGAACTGGGTTCAGAGCAAGACAGCTAGTTTTAATCTGAAATTGAATATTAAAATTCACCCGAAGGGCAAATTCGTTCGTTAGGCAAGTTACAAACATCGCTCTTGGAACTTCTCTGAATAAAAAGTCTGATAATTTTTTATTATTTTTTTAAACGTGAGATGTCTGAAGCGAATCAATGAAAGATGTGACACACCTGGCCGCGGAAAGAGAATAAATTTACTGGAGAAGTTATTTTATTTTCCGCCGAGTCGAATCTGAATAAAACGCTTTTCCCGGCCATTTCCCAAATTACGTTTGATTCCTCTAACAATGTTATTTTATCCTTTCTGAACCTTTGGGATGGTTTCTCGTTTTAGAAACAGAGATGTTGAAATCTTTTTAAAATGGCGCTGAACTACTTTCAACTAGGATACGATGGGATAGTTCCATGAATAAATCATAGTTGTACTTTTAGGGAAACGTTCGGATATTTATTACATTTCATAAGTTTGTTGGAGAAGATGAAAGAAGATGGGATTTGTCTCATAAATACGAAGTTCCGAGATGATGTATTAAAATATACTTTTGAGAAAAGCACCCGGTAAAAATATTCCATATACTTTACGATTATGCGTAAAGATTTTTATTTGACAATAAATTTCAACGAAAACTTCTCGTACTTATCCAATTATTGACCCACGAGTATTGAAAATGCAACTCACAATACATTTGGAACGTAAACCTCGATATGGACGCGGTAAATATCCAGCTTTACGTTTCAAATGTATTGTGGGTTGCATTTTCAATTCCGCCGTGATTCACCTTGTATAAGCTCCGAGATCATGCTTTCTTTTTTTTTCCATTAATTAGTCTTTAGCTACGGCTTTGCTCGTCTTGAAAATCTTCCCTGAAGTCTCAAACAACAATTTATTCTTGTATTAATTAAGAAAAGAAAAATTCACATCTTTCCACAACTTCCTAAGGGAGTTGTTTATATCTCCAACAAAGTCGGTCGCTCGAAGGAACACCAGAAAAATGAATTACCTATCTTAAATCAATCTCACTCTCTTGACAATAAAAAAATGAAACAATAATTGGAGTATTTCTTATTTTATTCTTGAAAATTCATTCAAACAAATCACAATAAATATTTTAATACTATAGTTATAAATAACAAACCTACAAATCTATCAACAAAAGTACATCACAATTATCAGTCAGTTCGACTTTTCATTTTGGTCGACATTTGCAAGATCTTGAAGCTTTGAAGGAGCCAGAACAGCCCTGACATCACAAAGAAAACTTCAGCCGTCAGGAGTAGAGACTCGTCCAAATCGGCAAACTCTATCCTCTGGATCGCAGTGACAAGAATCATGCAGCGAAGAACCTCGAGGATGCAAGCGTACGGAGTGTTGTCGAAAAGCAACCCGATTGACGTCAGAGATGCGATGATGTACAACACAAATACCAGGACTGTGAGAGGGTTCAAGTTCTGAAACAGAAATCGACCGTGGTAGTCGACGATTTGATGGTTTTGCACAGTTGGTAACATGTTAAAAAACGATAATAATCGAGTCAGGTGTGTCCATTATCTCGACGAGTCTCCACAGACATGTTTCAGTTAGGTAATGAAATATTCAACACGACAAATTCCAAATGAAGTTAAGTCGATAATTACAAATTTTTGACGTACCAAGTATCGAGCGGCAAGCTCTTGAAATCCGTAAACCACAACGCAGAAGTGGATGAGGAGGTAGAGGTTGCACCAGAGCGGCAACTGCACGTCGTATTTCTCCCTGGGTATCACCTGTAACAAGGAGTAAAGTGGAATAGGCTTGGTTATGAGAAAGAGAGTTCAAAAGAATTTGAGCCACCAAAACATACTCTTTAATGCATTCATAGATATTTGCGATACAAGTGGGATAAGAACATTATTAACAAACGCGTGCGAAATTTACACAGTTTTGTTGTTTGGTGTATTGTACAGTCGCGAGCAATAAATTTTGGTTGTCAAGGTCATTCTTTGATGCAATGGAAGTGAAACGGGTATAACCTCTAATAAATTCTATTTGTCTTGTCTTGTCAAGATCTTGTCAACTTTTTGGAAGTCCCAACTGGGTTAACACCGTAGCTTCTGACACATTCGCGTCATCAGCGAGATAATTGTTACTATGTTAAAATACGATATTGGGGTCATAATTTTGAATGTTTAGTATAAAGCTTTGACAATTTTTTTTTGATTGACGTTTCATTAACATTGGCCCTAATTAAGCCCGCAAAATTTGTAATTTTTGACAGCTCGCGACTGTACAAATTTTATCTACTAAATAATAACCAAGAATTTAGTGTAGTAGGTAAAAATTCACAGCTTAAATTTATTTAACAAATTGCAAAAATTATCTTATGTCAATTGTTCTTGTAGTTCAATGTTTATTAAATTAAAATTTTGATTATTGTTGTTATTACAAAAAAGCGCGCGGTAATGTAAATCCGTGTGGTAATGAAAATGCGTCCGGTAATGAAGTTCTTATCTCACGCAAAATGGGATAAGTGTTATTTATCCCACGGGCGTAGCCAAAAAAAAAATTAAGTTGTAACAATATCATTTTTATACATAATTAGGACGAAGAAACATTCGAGACAAATACAAAAAATATTCTTGATTATTAATACCGAGCGATCATTTAAAAAATAAATCGAGTTTGTTTTGGAGCCTATGCTGTAGCATGGGTTGCCATAGGTAACACGCCGACTCGATTTATTTTTTAATTGTATGTATTGAAAACGATCTAATGGTAGTGACTTTCTAAATATATTTCAAATAATAAAATTGAAACACCAAATGTCTCTTACTGAGACAATAACAAGTATTGTAAAATACGATCTTTTAGACAAATGAGAAAATAATTAAATTAAATGTGAAACTCAAAAAGAAACAATTCTGTTTTTAACTACATTAAATTGTTAATTTTCTCTGAAACATAATTAAATTTTCGAACGACGTAAATAAATAATTATTTTCTGTCTGAACATAAATAATTAAAAATAAGCATCCACCCATCTTTTCTTTATGCAATGTTTTTAAATAAGAATTTTTGAAACAAAGTCATTACCAACACTTTTTCATTGTGAATTAATGAATTTCTAATGTCCTGTGTGAAGAATTTTTGCAAAACTCTTTTTTTTAAATTAATATATTGCATAGTGTTACATACTGATAATTTTTAAAATAATTCGGCAATAACCATTACACATGTGTAGAGGTATTGGACTCTCTCATGGGCTGTGACCTTGGAATATCTTCGCGAGCGATAAAATTTGTAAATGGAAACTGAAAACGTCGCCTACTTTACATGCAAATAGATGAGAGAGAGAGACAACACTAACGTAACAAGACTATGTTTTCCGGTCGGTTTGTAGCGCCTACTTGAGACCAATATTCGTCGCAGATATGACTCATAGCCCATGAGAAAATCCAAGACCTCTAAAATATTATACTTGTCCTACTATGTAAAAATGTCACCTGAATGCTCACTTACCTTTATTTTGTCTTCGTCGAGTCCCAGCCGAGGTTTTCCTGGTTGCCAGCTAGGTCCGTAGAATATTGCAGCAAACTTGTGTTGCCAACAACTCATTTGTTTGAATTTTTGGGCAACATAAAATGTGTAAAATGTCTGCAACGTAAGTAGAAAAAAGAACATTGGTATTTTTTAAAGAAATTAGTGTGAAGTGTTGCAAAAACGAAAAAGAGGAGCTGAAAGCGACCTACCTGTAAATGGAGGATGTTGAAGGATGGCTGATTCATGACCAGTCCGTAGACAATCTCTTCATCTGGACATTCTTCGCTGAAAGTTCCAAAAAGTCGGTCCCAAATTATCAAAACGCCACCATAATTCTTGTCGAGGCAGTAGATGTTGGCTCCTGTAAAGATACAAATAAAATGATTGGATTCTTCCATTTTCCAAAAAAAAATTCTAGTTGGGGGAGTCAAGCAAGTTTGATTTAGTTCTAGATTTTGAAGTAAAGTCAAAAGGAAAAGCTTCCTCACCGTGATGGACTCTATGATGTTGGGGAGTGTTAAAAATAAATTCGAGTGGCCCCAGAGTCTTCACCGTTTTGGTGTGTATCCAAAATTGGTAGAGCAAATTGAATTGCTGATGTGTGATGAAGTGTGCGGGGGGAATTGCAAAAGCGAGGGGTAGATAAAAGATCTAAAAGAATAATAAATATCAATACAAAAGCTGAGTCAGATGCAGTAAAATAAATTAAAACTAGAGAAAAATAAGAAAGAACACAACAAAATAAAATTTTTGAAGGGAATGAAGAGCTAGAAGCCAGAAAAAATTTATGGGACAAAATTACTCATTACGTAAAGGTATTATGAAGAAAAAAATGTGAAAAAACTACTAAAAAAGATTTGGGATTTTTTCCAAAAAAACAATTTTTATTAAAAGTTTGCAAAACATGAGTTGTTCTTTTATTTTCGACGAATTCAACAAACAAATGAAGTTTAAACAATCATTTTGCCAAATTATAAAATATTTTAAAGAATACAGTGCCAATGTAGCTGTCAAGGTCGCCATATTGGGAACATGGCGTACAACTTTTCACCATATCCTAACCCTTCCAATTTGACTTTGATGTCCGATACTTACAAAGCCGCACCATCCTTGGACGAGGCTCTGACGTAGACCCACAGCGAGGTTAAATTCTTCGGAACTGTGATGGACCTGGTGCTGAGCCCACAAGATGTGAATCTCTGATGTAAAATAATTGAACAGTTTACATAAGTTGATGAAAAAAATTCTTAAAAAAAAATTACCGTGACAGGCTCGGTGTACCCAGTAGTAGCAAAAATCTACTCCAATCGCGGCCAAGTACCACGTGGCGGGTTTGTCCCAAGACAACTCCACAAGTCGAAAGTTCTCGTAAATGTAGACGTAGGCGTAGCTTTCAGCTCCGCGGAATACCAACCTGGAAGGATAAAAGAAAAAAATCATTTATATTTTAACAAGATGATTGTCGAGCTCATCCGGCAGAAATCCCACCGGAGTACGGTAACTCTCGGTAAGTATCAACACACAAATTTACATGATGTTTTGTTGCCCTTTTGTATGTTTATTACTTCCACGTTGTGCAAGGCATAAATCTTGAAGATCCTTCGCCTGCCACTAATTCAATAACAACGCTTCAGTGTGAATATTAATTTGCTTTCTTATCCTTCACTCGGCCTCACCTCGAGAGCACTAACGTCAGACAAACAATAACAACACTCTCAAATAAATATAAAAGTCATTGTAGTATTTTTCAAACCTGAACAAGACGACATTTTTGCCCAACGAGTCTCGTGTTTGCGTTAACCTCAGCCAAGCGCCTTTTAATTACTCCACATGTCAATTACGCTCGATGTAAAGTGGCACTTTCATCATTCGTTATTGTCAATTAACTCCACAGCCGACAAAAAATTAATGAAACCGTCACTTGAAAACAACAAAAAGTGCGAACCACATCATCGAGACAACGAACAGAGTAATAAACATCGATATTAACTCAATTTGGAAAATGTCACTAACTCCTTGAGACACACCGTACCGTATGCCCCAGATTAATTAACTAACCTTCCACATTCCTGGACAAGACCGTGCGATATGCTGGTCAGTCCGTCGTTCAGACGAAAAATCGGCTTTCGGTCCAACCACAGCAAGATGTTTTCCAAGAGGATGAAGACTAGGAAGTAAGGCCAAGCCTGAAATACAAATAACAAATTTACTTTGTGTTGATTGAGAGACTTAATCCTAGACGACGATGGTTTTGGGAATTAAGGAACCAGGAGATACGGGCTCAACATTCGCCGGGAGCTTAATTTGAGAAATTAAAACATTAAACATTTGCTGGGGGTTTGGGAAATATTGTGTTACATCAAGCCTGTGAGAATTTCTTTAATGCCTCGAGCTATTTGCTCTGTTTGAAATGTAAATGCGTTGTTTCTAATTAACTGGAAGAATGTATTAGACATTTTATTTACAGTTTATTTTTCGCGGAATATTGTAAAATTATTCGCATATGTAACTGAGAGCTCAAAGTGCAAAGCAGACTTTTAACAATGCAGCAAGAAAAATTGCAGTTGATTTTCCCGTGGAGTTGACTGTTCCACTCCATCGGTGCATAATGGAAACTAAATTTCTAATTTTTTATTCTTTTTGATTTAATTTATAAACTGATTTTTTAAGCTCAAAGTTGTACAATTTGGAGAAATTTTGCATCTTCGATTTTTTAATATGTCCCTACTTAAGTTCTTGAAAAATTGTTTTTTAAAAATCAAAGTTTTCAATTCTCTGAATAGTTTGTAAAATAATGTTTTCCCGATTAATTAAAATTTAAATTTGTCTATTATATGTCTTCAACACAAACTGATCAAAAAGAAAGCAAATCAAAGCCGGCGTTGCAAATTATTATCGGTCACGTCGTAGCGGAATCCTATGCAAATACGCGCTCAGTGCATGGGCGTAGACAATTTGCTACTTTATAATAAATCATACCTCATGAAGTTTTATAATTGTGCATTTTATTATTATTATCTGACAATGGACACAAGCAGCATTTTACATTCGTAAGAAAGGGTTACTTACCAGCTTTATTGTCAAACGCGACGCCACTGATAAGCAGATTTTTCGGTGAAATGTCAAAGAATCGTCAGTTTTAAAGCAACGGTGTTGATGTTAACCTTGGAAAAAAGTTTTCGATTTCGGCAAAGTTTTCTGTAATTGTAAGCAACAATATCCCAAAATAAGTGATAAAATGAGTGTTACCATTGAAAAGAATGCATTAATTATTTATAATTAATTAATTAATTAATAATAGATTTTTCGTAAGGTAGGCAATCAGTAAAACGACTGTGTATAGCAAGTATACATATGTGTACGATTAAGCTAAGATAGAGGTAGTACTTTTGATTTGTTTTCTTGTTGATCACTCTGTATGTACTTAAAAAAATTTAAATCAAGCACAAAAATAATTTAATATCTACAAATGAAGATAATATACAGGGTGTTTAAAAATTCGCGAATTCTGTAGTCCAAATATGGAAATTTAAAAAAAATCAGGACTCCCCCACAAAGATAAATTGGTCTGAAGGTGCACTCTTTGAACTGCGTTTTCCTCAAATACAGGCTGAAAAGTTCATTGTTTATTGTTATTTATGGTGTAGATGATTGTGGAAAATAATAACGTAAAACAATTTTTTGAAGAATAGCTTTACTTTGGAGTAAAAAAATCTTAAATTTTTGTAATTTTTCTCAAAAATGGAACGGCACCGTAGCTAGAATAGTATTTTGTTACTGTGCTTATATTTTCTTCAGGAAGAGCGATTTTTTTACGAGCTCTACTGGGTACTTCCGCACCACGCTCTGAATTCGGAATTCGCTAATTTTGAAACACTCTGTATATAGTCTGTTTTTTAATCAAAGAACCACAACACCGCAATTTACACTCAAAATAGAGCCGACAACATTGTACAGTCGCGAGCAATAAATTCTGGTCGTCAAGGTCATTCTTTGACGCAATCGAAAATGCTCCATTGTAAAACAGTCGTAAATATCATAACCTATTACGAGTATCATGTTGTATGACATTAATTATCATTTTTTTCTCAATTTATTGACACTTTATTGACGTAGGCATACCTAATCACTAATCAGGCAGGGAAATTTTTTAAATTTGTGACAATCTTACCAAATTTTGAAATGACATTGACGACCAAAATTTATTGCTCGCGACAGTACATTTTTGACCTAGGGTGACAAATCTCATCATATAAAAATTGAGGTTATTAAAGATACTAGTAGCGCAGCATGTTAATAAAGTTAATAAGAACCAATAACAACTAATTTGAGAGTTTAATAAATGTCTCACTTTGCGAGGCATTTTTAATAACACGTTCAAATTTCAGATGCGAGTTTGCGTACTTTCAAGGACATTAAAAATGACAGGCGTTGGCTGGTATAGCCAATAGATATCATTAATTTCTCTAAATTTAGTAAAATTTTATATCTGCAAACCTAAATCAACAGGTCGTGGTTCTTTGATTAAATAACAGACTAGTAAGACATTTATTAAATTCTCAAATTAGTTGTTATTAACTGAATATGTTGCGCTACTAATATCTCTAATAACCTCAATTTTTAATTGATCAGATTTTTCACCCTAGGTCAAAAATATACATTGTTGTCAGCTCTATTTTGGGTGTAAATTGCAGTGTTGTGATTCTTTGATTAAAAAATAGACTCTTATAATTTATTTCATTGGCTTTACAAAACTATTGGAGTTATAATAATAATACATATATCGCCTATCTTTATTCATTTATTGTAAAAAACCACAAAACTGCCCTCACTGACATTACTAACTGGTTCAAACAAAAACAATCAGGAAAATGATTTGATATTGCAAAATTTTATCAAAATATTTAAAAGATAATTATTTCATTATCATCATCATCATCATTAGACAAATACAAAAACAAACAGTTGCGAAACGATGATTTATTTTTTATAGAATATAAATGGATCGTAAACTGGTTATAGGAGGTATAGTACCTAATACTGTAAACAGGAAGAGTTTCCGAAATTTTTAGATAAACAATCTTTAATAAAAAGCTATAAATACTAAAAGATACTATTATAAGATAATATCTATGTAACATAACAACTTCTGAAGTTTTTTCCAGTATTACCAGTAAAATCCATTGGCATTAAATCCTATAATTAAACGATAAAATCTAAAATTGATGAATTAAAAAAATCAAGTGTACTCGTAGGTACTCAAACATGTTTCAAATTAGTTACGTTTATGGAATTATACTATGCGATCAATAATTATTTAGATCAAAGAAGACTGAGATTTTGGACGTATTTCCACACATGCTCTGGAATGCACGGAAATGTTTTTGGTTGCATATTCAATTTAAATTTGGAAATTTTTGCCGAAACTCGCTGAATCATTCTCCGTTATTGAAAACACCATTACGAAAGTAAGATGAAACTTTTATATTCTGAAGTAAAAACCATTTTTGCGTTAAAATTTTATTCATTGTGACCGTTGTTTGACGTTTATTAGCTGAGTTACGAGCGTACCAGATTTTCCCACTTTTCTGGTTAAAAGAATAATATTTAAAGTCAAAAGAAACTGACTTGTTTCAATATTTGTTTTCGATATAATCGTTGCTTGACAAACAAAATAATTATTGAATGAGGATTCTTTTAGTTTACGAACAGTAATTTATCGTCGATTTTGTTATAATGGAAAAAATTGAAAATAACAAACTCAACATTGACACAGGTTTGATAACAAATTTTAGAATGTTATACCTAACAATTATATTAAATTTGCTAAATTTTTAGAACGTACAATTCGTATTAACTGATTGATTTCAACAATATATGCATATTTTACAGCAACGATGTAGAATATAGCAATGCCATTTATCGACACAAGTGAAGGATCTTATTATTAGAAAATTTTAAGAAAATTAGGGGCCCCCAAGAATTTTCAATAAAAACTGACGTTTGTAGCAGTGGCGTCGCGTTTGGCAATAAAGCTGGTAAATTACCCGTTCTTACGAATGCAAAATGTTGCTTTTGTTTATTTTATATTTTCTCCATTAACAGATAATAATAATAAAATCCACAATTATCTAAAATTCATGAAGTATGATTTATTGTAAAGTAGCGTTTGAGACCACGCCCATGCATTGATCGCGTATTTGCATAGGATTCCGCTACGACGCGACCAATATTTGCAACGCCTGTGGTTCTGATTTGTTTTCTTTTTGATCACTTTGTATGTCTATTTAAAACGTTTCAAACTGCACATAATCTAATTATCTATGAACACTTATGGCATTCCATTTTTAACTTACTCATATGAAGTTATTAAATGGAGCAATAAATAGATACATAATGTAGCAATCGTGTTTCGTTTTAATAGCTTTTTTTTTGTTTAATTATAGTTAAATCACATATTATGTATTGTATGTGTCATCAAAAAATGCAATACTTTCGGAGGTCCTATTCATTTAATAGTCAGCAGTAGTAAATAAATATTATTGTAAACAAACTGCTTTCCATTTACATCAGAAAAGCAGAGGTCATAGAGATGGAAATTTCCTGAAAACAAAGTTGTTTTGATGTATCACATTTCCCGCCATTAACAAACTTGACACAATTAATTTATACGGAGGTGATAAGAAGTGGCATTCGTATTCAAATAAAAATGAATTTAAATGACAATAAGTAATACTGGCGAGAAAACAATAAAAGGAAATAATAGCCTGACGCTTTTACTCTAAATAAACATTCGTTCTGTCTGTCGGAAGGGTCGTCAAGCAGCGCATTGTTCCCATCTCTAAATTAATCATTTAAAACCCATCAACGGGGTCAACTGCCAACAGTTTATCACTTTTCGCTCCGCATTTAAAAACATAAACAACCAAAATCGCAAATTGAATTATTATCGAAGACTCACATTTCTGAAAAACGTCGGCACCTGTTCCGGCTCCCGAAACGTGGTCACTGCAGGATCGACGACGTAGAACATCCTTCCGGCTCCTGCGAGGACGTCCCAGAACCTGCCGTCCCAGGTCTTCGTTTCGTGTTCCATCAGTCTGATGAAGACCGAGGTGACGGTTTCGGTGCAGTTATTGCAGTGTGACACGTCCATTACGCGGATCAAGTGAACTCTTGGATCAGGACGAGATAGTGCAACAGACAATTCATCTGCTGGCGAAACACCAACTGGACCGATATTTTTAGACGAAAACTCGCGTCGTTACAGCCTCTCAAATGTTGGTACTTTCTCGTTTGCTTGCAAAAAACAGGAAGGCCGGCTTTATACTCCTCGTCAATGTAAACAAATTATCGGAGGGGGGACGAACAATCGAACGAATCTTATCACCTGGTCGTTTGTTTTTGTCAAGTGCGTCTTATCAAGCGAACTTGGCCTAAAAAGTGTAAGAGCTAAAGGCGTAGGTGTTAAAGGGCGCTCTAAACAGACACATGAACGAAATTTTCTACCAAACTTGAATGTGTCATTTGCAACACAGTGGCTAACGAAAGAATTTGAATAGTTATTTTTCAAGAATATTTAGGTGTATTGATAACAATGATTTTTAAACAAACACAGCTCTAAAACTTTTACAATTTATACATAGTAAAGCGGAACAGCAATTTTTAAATTTTATGTAATATGTAACAACCCTCGTTTACCCTCCAGTTTTTAAAATAAGATAAAGCTCGTCTCAGTTATTATCTCACATTTTGACTGAGCGGCTAATTTTTAGTACTTCCGGTTTGGCCGGAAATGACAGTAAGACCATTTTAGGAATTCTGAGGAAATTCTGAATGCGTTTGCACACTTTTCTTAAATTTTTTTGACATACTCGATTGTTTTCGACCTAATTTTTTTTCCAATCTAGTGTTGTGAATGACTTCAAATCATCATAACCGACATACAGAGTGATCAACAAGAAAACAAATGAGTGCTACCTCACCTTGTGTTTTATCGAAACGTCTCTCTTAGCTTAATCGTACACATACAGGGTATTATTGAAAGTTGTACAGATATTTTAACAACGCGCTACTGGTTTCATGTAGAACTCGGAAAAAATATCAAAAAAATTCTGTCAAAAAATAAAATGACATTTATTTTTTGAGCTACAATTTTTTTAAATTGTTTATAGTTTTCTACGTTGACCTACAACCTCGTAGGTAAAATTTCGGCACATTTTAAAAATACACCCTGTATATCATGTTTTATAAAATGTACGCCAATGCGAAGTAACCAATAGGAAATATGCTTTAAAATAAGGAAACCGCATTGGTGTACGTTTTATAAAATATGATATACAGGGTGTATTTTTAAAATGTGCCGAAATTTTACCTACGAGGCTGTTTAACAACGTAGAAGACTAAAAGCAGTTAAAAAAAATTGTAGCTCAAAAAATAAATGCCATTTTATTTTTTGACATAGAATTTTTTAGATATTTTTCCGAGTTCTACATGAAGCCAGTAGCTCGTGGTTAAAATATCAGTACAACTTTCAATAACACCCTGTATGTATACTTGCTATACACATTCGTTTAATTGGTTGCCTCCCTCTCGAAAAATCGATTATTGATTAATTGATTATTAATAATGAATGCTTTATCTTCAATAATAAAACTCATTTTACCACTTACTTTGAAGTAATTGTTGCTTACACTTACAGGAAACTACACTACAACAGGACCGCTAATAATTTGCAACACTTGTTAAATTGTGGAGTCTTCTTTAAGTTGTTTACGTTAAACAAAAACAAAAAAACCAGCTGTTTCGCGTCATAATAGTTGTCATGTAAATATGTATAAACTTTTCTTATCAGTTTTCGAAAAAAATTACTCATTCGACTGTTAATCGAAACTTAAGTACCCAGTATATCTTACTGGGTTAACAACGTAAAAACAAACAGCAAAAACAATGACTATTTAACAGGTATTCAAAGTTCAAAGTTCTATCCCATTTATTTAACGCCTCATCCACTTCTGAACACGCTATTTCGTCAAACTTTTTGCAGCATTGCAGACGTAATATTTCCAGATGCTCGGCGTATTCAGTTTTCCAAAATTTGAAGCGTGGCTGGTGCTCTGTTATAAAGACAATTTTTACGTAGCCCTATAAAAAGAAATATGAGGGCGTAACAACCAGCACCGAGACGGTGGGTAAGCGCTTGACGTTGTTGATTGTCATTCGGGAGGTAGCGGGTTCGATTCTCGCACCGGCCGGCCGTACTGGATCAGGTTTTTTTCAGAGATTTCCTTCAATCTAGACTGTGGACTTATAAACAGGAGGCGAATGGATGCTACAAATAACAACATCCCCTGCCCAGCACTCGACACTTCATAGTGTCCCACCCGCGGGAGACTTCTCTTAAGGAGGGGTCTCTACCGAGGTTCGCTCAGCGAAGCCGCTGCTCTCTCTGCACAACCCTTAATCATAACAGAGGCCCAGTGTTTGTTTTTTTTTACATCTGGCGAACGCGGGGACCAACGTGTAGGATCAATCGTCACAATGGCCTGTTCTCCAGACCTAACCACTAGAGATAATTGTGCCAGAAACTTACTCGTATCTCCCTTTTGTAAAAAGCCGAAATATGGTAATTGTTCACTTTAACTACTTCTGGAATTTTCGCGTTTTTTCTGGCTAGACAGCCTCAGGACGTCCTCCTACATCGTTTCCCACCAGTCAAACCTTGTGCAAATGAAAATTTTCCTTACCCTTTAGTTATACTAAGTCTTGGCGCGACCTTGACGCGACCTTGAAACACAACAAGAGAGAAAAAAAAGCCATTTGCACAAGGTTTGAATGATGGGACACGATCTAGGAGGACGCCCCGAGGCTGTCTAGCCAGAAAAAACGCGAAAATTCCAGAAGTAGTTAAAGTGAACAATTACCCGAAATATTACTATCCATTTAAGCATCCTTAGAAAAAATTGGTCCAGTCATCCTAGTCCCAATTATTCCTTTCCACGCACTGGCTTCAAACCTTTCTAGAAAGAGGTCCTGCCTCATAGTATGTAAATTTTCTTGAGTCCAATATCGAATATTCTATCTATCGAAAATGCCATCATTGGTGAACCGTAATTCATCAGAAAAAATGATGAACAACACATAATTGTGTCTTCATCAATATTATGAAGCAACCAGTCACAAGAATCCAGCTTTTGACGAGCATCATCTTCTTACAAAGGTTGATGTAATTTTTATTTAAATGAACGAAATCCATGCTCTTCAAGAATTTTTCTAACCGACGTATTACCGCTGGTGTTGCTATTTGAAAAGACAAATTTAAATATATAAAATTTCTTCACTGAAAATAAAGTTTTTATTTTTCTGTTATTGTTTACGTCGAATATAATGTTTTGAACTTATCCGCTGCACTTTAGATTTGAAACAAAAATTGGTTAGATAAAAATCAAGGAGACATAATACTCACAAAAATTAGGCAATCACACTCAGAATTTTGTCAACAGTCTGAATAGTTATTTGTGTATCAAGGCCCAAAAAGTGCATCTTTTTTGTCCGAGTCTGGGTTTTCTAGTCGAGGCGGAGCCGAGACTTGAAAACAGGCGAGGACACAAAAGGCACTTTTTACCGAGGTGCACCCAACGTTTTTCGTGTTCGTTTAGGCAAAAATTTTGAAAAACATGAATTGATTGTAAATTTTGAGGTTATCTTTGACAGATGTCAAGTTAGGTCTATAAACTGAAAAATTTATACAGTATGTCCCCGGATTGAGTTTACAAAAGGAAAAAAAAATTATTTATGCTTTTACGTAAAAACTTGAGAGGAATAACATTTTTTGCTTCATCTGAAACCCCCATTTCCGTTATTAAAATCTCAGTATTGATACACTGTATTCTTAAATTAACATTTTTTCTTAAAATTTGGAATTAATTTTTATGTTTTAAATTTTATTACAATTGGCCTGGTTTTTTGACAAACAACTTATTACTGTTTCAAAATGTTGTCTTTAGAACAAAGAATTTATTTAATCCAATGTTGAACCGGTTTTTGTCACTTAATTACAAAATTTAATGAAAAATTTCCCAACAGTTATGTATCAGGCATGCGGGTTCAGAAGCTTCGATTCAGGGTTGAATTATGTACAGAAAACGGCGCATAGTTAATAGAATAGTTTTATATTCAATTATCATTTGATTTTTTCAAAAAAAAGGAAAATATTTTTTCTGAATCCTTAATTTTAATGTTAAGTCTTCTTCCTCTCTGTTGAAAAAGACTTTTTAATAACAGAAATGGGGGTTTCAGATGAAGCAAAACATGCTATTCCTTTGAAGTTTTTGCGTAAAATCAAAAAAAAAAATTTTTCCCTCTTGTAAACTCAGTCCGGGGACATACTATATACAGGCTGCTCCAAAAATGGCGTACAAACTACTTACTACCTTATCGAGGATGCTTAAATGTACATGAAAAAAATATGGAAAACATGTTTCCGACAAAAAAATCAATTATTTTTTTATTATTATTAACGATAATACAATGTAAAGAAAGATATATTCATACATCATTACCTTGCAATGTTACCGTAGAGGATTTAAAATAATTTTTTCGATTTCCAAAGCTTCTAAATTCTCTATTATGCAGGATTAGATATTGGTGAGTGATCTTGTACTTTGTGATAATATGTATGATTAGACGTAGCTGTCATGACAATTTCAAAGATATATTTCAAAATAATTGACCTGTTAAGTGCCACTCTCAAAGACCGCCAAATCAGAAAATAAGTCCAATAGAATTTTTTTAACATTTTTCTGGCGTTTACAGTAATCTCTTCTACACCGTAGTGCACCGTTAGTGCGCCATTTTTGGGACACCCTGTATTTAGTTATATACCACTTTTCACGTTATGTATATACTATATACTAGATAGATATAATAGATTAACTAGATAGATAGATATCATTGTTGGCAAAATCGGAAGTCCCAAAAAATGTGACTTTGGGTCTTCATTAACTGAGCGGAGTTTTGTTTTAATAGCTTGAAAAATGGAGACAACCTATACAATTTAATACGTTGTAGTTCCTCCTTCTGAGCTATGACTACTTACATTTAATGAACCAAATTTTCTGTTACTATTGAATGCATTGAATTACATATTTCAAGAATACGATTTATTTAACTTTCTTTTGTAGTAATCGTAAATGGTCTGAGCATATTTTTACTTTATTCAAGAAATGCTCGACTGGATTTATATCAGGGTCTTGCGGAGGTGACAGCAAGTTATGACTATTAGTTATGAGGATTATTATAAATCTACCGTTCCTTGACATTCTTCGCTGTTTTTGTCTTTCACACTTTCTTAAATCGTTTTTTAGAAATAATAAATAGGTATATACTGAGTTTTATCCATTGTTCTTTCAACACTGTAAGTCCGCATACACCCGCGTACATTTTTAGGATTTAGGGCTGAATTTTTTTCTTCCCATCTTTTGATGGACATCACTTCTAGAAATGTTGTGGTTGAAAAGGGAATATAATGGCCACAATTATTATTCTTACTAACGTAACTGTTTGTAAATGTGCAAAATTTACAGTTTATAACTAGGAATTCTAATACGAAAAGCATTTCTTCTTAACAAACGATATTCGAGATGTGGGTACTTCCCTGCCGAATTGTGTAACAATATGGAAAGATTATATCATTAAAAGTAGAAGTGAGTGAGTCTTTTTGTGCTAAGCCCAGAGATTGAAGACCGAGACGAAGTCGACAGTAACAGTGATAGAGTGAAATTACAGAAAAACAGTGCTTAGAAAATAGCATCATTCAACAATGCTCCATATGAAGAATATACAAGAAGCCTTGATGATGAAAAGTTAGAAGCATCTATTGTTCCAATTTCAGTCCAAACAAGTAAACCCTGTCCAGCTTACTAATACTCTCAAAAAATAATAATAAGTAGCCGTTTTATATGAAATCTAGTAGCTTTAAGAAGTAATTTTGCAAAACAAGTTTAATTATCAATATTACATAAACATAATTGCGATTCCTGGTGTAGAAAGCGATACTAGATTCCTAGCCCCCGGCGCCTTCCATCTCTTCCCAAACATTGAAAAGGTCCTTGTGGCGGCAAAAAATAATGACTTGCGGTTTTCTTGGCACCAACTAGGTGAACATCTGTCTCGACACTCCAATGTCGTTTGTAGCAAAACAAAAACCACAACATATTCAAAAGCGTCAGAACACCTTGATTGGGTCTTTTTTTTGCATTTACATTCTCAACCCAACTCGGATTTTCTTAAATATTTAAATGTGGATGAAAAATTCACAATTTAAAAGCATGATGCATCATAGTTTCAAGGTAAAATATTTGGAAATTCTGTGGTTAAAAAAAGTCAATATTTATCCGCATTATGTAACAGACAAACAAGATCACTATCGTGTCCTGTATCTTTAATTAAATCGTTAGCAGTGCAATGTATCAATGACCAAAAAAAAAAATATTACGATGATTTGTAGATATGTGGATAAACACCGACCGGCAAACCTTCACATTGACACTGAAAATTCTCAATCAGACACACCTTTGAAAATCATGCAATATTCATTACCGCGTAACACGACAATCAATGACCCCATAAAAGTTCACAGGCGCAGTTCCAGTAGCAACTGATTGATTTGATCACAGATTAAAATCTGTGAAATAATTACAACACGTAAACTCAATATTTTTTTAAGAATTTATTACTTTATTTTGTTTCAGTTGGTCTGAACCAACCAGTCAATTAATTTTCCAACAATTTGTTCTTGTTTAAAATAGAAAACGCGTAGTCACGGTGAGTAATAAAAATGCAAATAAGACAATGCGACCAGATTTGCAATATTGATAAGAATTACATCAGAAGTGTTTTCTTCTTTCTGAAAGTATTCAACTAGTTCTGGAAGATGTAATGTATTAAAAATCTTCATCAGATATTGCGTAATTTTGTCAAGTCACTGGAATTAATTTTTTACCGCACATTGAAATGCTAAGGTGGACCCTAATTTTAATAAATAAGGAAAATTGTCTAGACAGGAGGTCAAGAAACCTGAATAAATCAATAAAAACATAAAATGTATTTAAAAATTTCACAAACATTTTACAATTATGTGTTGTGCTTGTTTGTCCTCTTGGGTGTTCTCTCATTTGCTCAATTTTTGTTTCTCTTTCCTTCTAAAAAAAAAATAGAAAGCTTTCAGTTTTATTTTTATTTCTTTTTTTATTTTTGGTTTCCTCGCATTTCACTTGTGTTCTTCAGTGCCATGTAAAAACTCCAAGATTTTTGCATTATCTAGAAACATCCTTGTGAAACTGTCACAATTTCTGTCTTAGTACCTACGGCCTTGAATGTCTTATAATTCAGTGGGAAAATGTTCCTGACGAAAAGAACTATAGGATTTTTCAACTGCTCCATTAAAATGAGTGTCTTTTTTTAGTTCCTTGGAAGTATTGTACCAAATTGACTCGTAACTGTTATAATATAACAATTCACTCTGAAAACAAACATTTTATTCTATTCTAGACAATCTTGTGAGTCGTACTTTCTCGGTGGTACTGTTACCAAAATAGCAATAGAGAAAAATCTCTCCTTTGGCAGCCATCTGGAAAAATATCAGTTGGAAAAAGTCGGTACTCATTGCTTCCGCCTAAAAGAAAATAATTAGTGACGTGAAAAATGATATCTTCTGTTTACCATGGACAACTGGTTCATGGTCATAATTATGGACAAAAAAGAACAGGCGAACCATCAAGATTTCTTTGTAGCAATCTACGAGTATTTGAGTGAAGCTGCAAGTGAGTAAATTAGAAAAAATTGGAAGTGTCAACATTCTTCTTACTCATGGATAACCTTGTATTGATTTATACATTCCACTACTGTCATCGTTTCCAGCTCTTACAACATCACTACCAGAAGCAGAAATTTTCTGCAAATGTCTGAACGTGTCACTGATTAAATCGCATTGCGTTTCGACGTGTATCATAGAATTATAAAAAAATAAATCGGTCAAGGAGTTTACACAGGCGAAGTACCTACACTGCAGTGACGCTGAAGTGGACGAAAACAGTTTCGAAAATTACTGGTTGGTGGTAATCGAAGGGCAGCCAGACAATTATAGGTAAACTCTTCTTCTGGCTGATCAAAGAATTCCCTATAACTCCGATGATAGCAAAGAAGAAGAGAAAGAAATAATACTTGAGAAAATTTCTTGCTAACAGAGTCGACTTGTTTACATTTTCTTTCTGTTCTTTCTGACAAGAAATAACTGGACGAGGTTACGAGACAATTATTTCATAATTATTGTTGTAGTTAATAAATACTGAATGGAGATTCTGGTTGCAGGTCACGTTTCTCTCATGACAACAATATAATTCACGTAAGTGATCGTAAATATTCCTCTCTTAAATGTCACGCTCTCTACTAACATTCCCCCAAGAGTCCACTTTTGGACCGCTCTTCTTCATTTTGGCTCTCTTGGAATTTTAACTTGATTGATTATAATATAATTTAATTTAACAATTAAAACTAGATTTTTCTTAGTTTAAGGATCAACCATGAAGGTTTCTAGGATGACAAAAATAGCAGATGTCTACTACTGCTTAATTTATTTGATAACAAGAATGTTAAAACAGAAAAAGAAAATAAAGCAAAAGATAGTTCTTATGATTCAAGTTTCAAAACATTCATACATTAAAAAAACCTTTATTTTTCCTGCCTAGATGCGATACTAGAAAAAAACCAGACAATTTTATTTTTCGAAATGGTCATTGCAACAACAATTTGAGAGTTATCGCAAAACGGTTATTAAAAATAAGAACTTAAGTTACACTAGTATCTAATTAAAAAATTCTAGTGAAGATACTTTTTACGCAGACATGTCGTTCATTTTTTTTAAAGCCATAAAGAAACTCCACGATTTTTGCATTATCTAAAACTCGTCTTGATATTGATTTGGAGTTATCAATTCACTCTACTTACAGCTTTGAAAGTTTCATAATTAATGGGGAAAATATTCCAAGCGTAAATAATTATAGGTTGTTTCAACTGGTTCATAAAAATAAATAAGTCTTGTTTAAATTCTTTCGAAGCGTTGTACCAATTTGGTTCAAAAGTGGCATAATACAATTTTTCACACTGAAAAGAATAAACGTGATAGTTGTAGAAAATATGTGAGTTTTACCTTGTCTATGACCCTCTGGCAAAAGTAACAAAACAAAAATATTTCCACCGTTACGTTCACTTGAAAAAAGGCTATTTGGAAAAATCTTGGAGTTAATATACTGTCAGCCTACGATAAGAAATCGAAGTGAGGTAAGAAGATGACTATTTTGAAGTGTTACCATGGACATTTCATACAATATCATACACAAGGAGCAAACTGAATAAATGAATTGAATCATAAAAATTTCTTTGTAACAATCGGCAATAAGACTTGAGATTCTGAAACAATCAAGAGAAAAGTTTTAAATTATCAAAATTTGGGACTCACTTTAGAATAACATTGTAGTGACGTACGGACTCTATCAGAATCTTGTGCATCTTCTTGTCTTGTCCGAGCTCTTCGCGATCATCTTCTTGGGAAATGTCGTCGATATTTCTGAGAGTGTCACCAAGTATGTCACACTGAGTGTCTACTTGTACCATTGCAGTGTAAAAAAATAAATCAACGCCGAAATGTGTAAAAAAATTATACACAAATACAACAGCGATAAAAATATACATCTTTAGGTAAACGCTAGGAGCTTCATAGTCAAAAGGTACCCAAACAATCAGCGGGAGATCTTTTGTCTCTTTCCACAACGGTGAAGTGATAAAATTGATAGAACTCACCGTCATCAAGAACACACAAATTTTAAAAATCAATGTCGAATATGCAATAGATTCATCTACAATCACCTTGTGTGCGTTGCTCCTCAGAGGACTGTATTTCTTTCGCGTCAGGTCTATCAAGTATCCGATTTTATTCAAATTCTTGCGGAAACAAATATTTTTTATGGGTGAACATAGCAGGCCAGGTAAATAATACACGCTGTTCATAACATCTTCTTCTCCAAAGCGAACAATCAAGCAAAGTATCATTGAAAGAGAAGCTGTTATTAGACCACCTGATATTATCCGTGCATATATCTTGTAAACGAAACTCCCATCACGGTGCCACAGTCCCAACATTGTTAACGATGTAATTATGAGATTGAAAGCTGGTAAAATGTTTACTTGCTCAAACATATTTAGCTGGGAACCATGCGATACGTCTGTTAACAAGAAAAAAAATCATGTTTTAAATTAAACAATTATGACGAATTATGGCTGTCATAGTTTTGTTTGTAGTTGGCGCGGAGACTCACTGGAGTAATAAACTGGCCTGATCTTCACGGGGGATGGTTTCCTATTGCTTAAAGAGCGCGCGTTAAGAAGTATGGTGCAGCTCAATGCACGCAATCGTAATTTCCATCCTTTCTTAAAGTAGTAAGATTTAAATTTCCCGCACAAAACTCAAATTTAGGGAGGCAGTCTAAATCAGGCTTTTCATGACGTCGCTATGAACTATCACATGAACAGCTCGTGACTACTCCAGTGATTCGCCGCGCCAACTATAGGTTTTAATAACTTAACCAGACTGAGGAAGCATAATATATTCGGTCTGCATATAATATGTATCACTCGTACTTAGAAAAAGGGAATATTTCTGATTGTGTTCTGCACTTTGTTTCATTACGATAGTCGGTACGTCTAGTAAGGATAAATCTTTGTGAAATATGACTCCACCTCGCTTATTTCTGTTTCGTCTATTTTAATATACACGGCAGTCAACTCGCGTCTTATGTTTCATTACATTGCATCCTAAATACAGCCCAAACATGGCACAAATATAAAAAAAAATAATTGGTTCAATGAGAAACTAGGGAAAATGAGAGATACTCTCCAGCTCCTAAATACATTGCGTAATAACAAAACCGTTGACAATACAACATACCAAAATTTCAGAAATTTGTATAGGAAAGAATTAACTAAAGCCAAAAAAACATTTAACGAGCGGTTCATACACAAAGCAGCGAACAAACCAAAAGCAATGTGGGAAATTATAAACAAAAATAAAAAAAAATTTAACCCAAATCCTGATAACAGTGATAACATTTGTGCTTCAGATTTCAATCTATATTTCACAGGTATTGCCGAAAAACTTGTTAAAACAATTCCCGTGCAACAACCTGAAACCAACTTTCAAAACTATCTAAGTAATATCGCAAGACCTCAGGATGATTTTAATTTCAAAGAAATCTCTTATAATGACGTACGCGATGCAATATTAGCTGTCAGTAGCTCTAACGCAAAAGATGTTTATCATATAAACAAATGTATCGCGGAAAATGTATTTGCCAACGTATTGAAAATCTCTAAAGTTATACCCCTATTCAAAAAGGGGATAAAGACAACATGAATAATTATAGACCCATTTCCATTGTACCGACTTTTTCAAAAGTCTTTGAATACTTACTAAAGAAACAAATCAATAAATTTTTCGACAATAACAATCTGTTTTCCAAAAGCCAATATGGGTTCAGAAACAACTTGTCAACAACTCTAGCTGTAAATGACCTAAGCGAATTTGTATTCTCAGCACTCGAAAACAAAGAACATGTCAATGCAACCTGTTTCGATTTATCTAAAGCTTTTGACTGCGTAACTCATCACATATTACTAACGAAGCTCGGATACTATGGCTTCAATCAAAGCAGCACTGATCTGTTACAGTCCTACCTCCAAAACCGACAACAGTTTGTTGCAGTGAACGGAATGGTGTCGGATAACTTATCCATTAATTGCGGCGTTCCCCAGGGTTCCGTCTTAGGCCCACTGCTTTTTCTCATCTACATTAATAACCTGCCATTGGCACTACCGAAGAACAAATTTACGCTATTTGCCGACGACACAACCACATGTATTTCCAATCGTAGTCTCATGTCTCTTAACATAGAAATCGAGCACACACAGGTACAAATTTTCACATGGTTTACTGCAAACAAACTGGTTGTTAATAAAGATAAGACACAATCAATAATATTTTCGCTTCGGATATTGGTGAAAATAGTAAAACCATTAAACTTCTTGGAATCCATTTGGACACTAAAATGACATGGGAAGCTCATGCAGACCATTTGGTAACGACGATTTCCAAAAAGCTGTTTGTATTAAGGCAACTTCGTAGTGAAGTAAGCGATAAAACACTTGTTACTGCCTACCATGCCCTAGTTCACAGTAATATAACTTATGCTATTCTCGTATGGGGTCATTCTGCACACTTACGTAAAGTTTTTAACCAGCAGAGGAGATGTATTCGTGTTCTGGGTGGACTTGGTTACAGAGATGACTGTAGAGACATATTTAAAACATTTAAGATATTAACGGTTCCCTGTATATATATTCTACAATGCGTACTCTATATGTACAAGAATAAAAACAACTACTGCTCGTTAAACCATTCGCACTTAACCAGGCACCACAACTTATTATTAAGCATTCATTCGAGACTGCACAAAACACAAAAAAGCACTCGCTATTATTGCGTCAAATTTTATAATGCTCTTCCTTTGCATCTTAAAAACATGGACTTTAAACCCTTCAAACTACATTTAAAGCAATTGCTAACCGAAAATGCATTCTATTCTTTCGAAGAGTTTTATTCATTCACAAAGTCCTTATAGATTTTTTGTTTAAATTTTACTTATATCTCTTCATTTTATTGTTGATTTTTTTTCGGTATTTGTAGACAGTGTGTAAAATTGTATGATTTATAACACGCAAATATATTATTATTATTATTATTATTATTATTAAATAGCAGATATTATGTTTCTTTAGGCTTGGAGAAATGTTTTACTACTAAAGTTTGGAAAACTAACATATTTGAATACTAATTTGAGTTAGTAAAAGTGGAATATTTCCTAACAAGTGCGGAAATAAAATTTCAACGCTAAAAGTTCAATTTTGATCGTTTCCTGATATATGGAACTTGAAATCTGTCAAAGATAACCTCAAAGTTTACAAGTAATACCTAAATGTGTGTTATTTTTAAGAATTTCCTTAAACTAACACGAAAAACATTGTTCAATATTCGGCCTGTGCTGCATATTCTTCAATATCAAACGATTCACTATAGCAGACATTTTAATAGGATTTCCATAAATTTACTCGAGCGAACACCTTAAACGCCTTCACAAACTTTGTTTTTTTTTTATAATACACAAAATTGTTTCTCTATAGTAACGAAAACAGAACAATTTTGATTCCATTTTTTAATTTATAAATAATTATTGAAAATTGAAAATATCCAAATTTAATTTATTTTTCCAAATTCGAGTAGGAAATAGCTATTTATGCAACAAGTTGCAAAATGAGCGTCTTTTTTGCACTAGACATGACAATTGGTCCAACATGTCGTGTGCAAAAAAATAACCATTTTGCTACGTGTTTCATACAAGATTGTTTCTAATTTAGTTACGAAAAGCACACATGCTGATTAAAATCCTGTTTAAATCTGCAATTTCAATAATTTTCTGGGATAATACTACTAATGTCAGTATTTAACACTAGTGATAATATAGTGTCACTTTTTAACACTAGTGATAATATAATGTCACTTTTTAGAATCTGCGTCTCTAATACGTCTATTATTGTATTCAGTTTGGAGTCGTTTATGGCTATCTCTTAAAGAACTCGTAGTTTAATAGATCTCTAAGAAAATTTGTATCAATATTTCAGTGTATTATTGTCATTTACACCAAAAAAACAAATATTAATGTTCAAACTCTACTTTTTAACATATGTTGCAGATGTAGTTGCATCCGTTACCTTGAATTACCAATTAATACAAAATTCCCTAGAATTTGAAAATTTAATTTTTTTATTTAAAAATTAAAAAAAGGGTGCAAATTCTAAAAAATAACAAAAAACTCGTTTTATAAGGGCATTGGCGCACTCGTTCCATATAAAACTCCCCTACGGGTCGTTTTCAACACTTGGGACTCGTGGGCCAAATCAACCCTTATAAAACTTGTTTGTTAATATACTAATTTTAACACTAGTGATAATATAATGGCATCTTTTGTCACTAGTTATTAAATGAAGCACGTTTGACAACTAAAATGACATATCACAATGGTTGCTTTTCGTAACTGAATTAGAAATAATCATGTGTGCATAAATAGCTATTCAGCTTACAGTAAAAATAGAAAGTAGGAAAATTTAGAATTTTAAATCTTGAACAATGTTTAGTTGCCCCCCGTACTTAGGCCTCGTTAGTTACCAAGAGGTTAAGACGACCCTGATTTGATTTCTTACAATTTTTTAATTCGTAATGAATTTCTTTTCTTTATTTATTAGGTTAAATAATAACGTACATTTTTTAAACTGACTTAATTTTATTTAAATTTACTGTAATACCTTATTTTTGTTTTAATAGTTTAAAGTTAGAAGAATCTTTGAAGAAACCTTAACCTAAAAATTCTACTTGATATTGGAGTGTCACATTCATTAACCCTTTCACGGAATCTGTCATCGGTCAATAAACTATCAATGTAAAGTGGTGATATATGAACTACAGCCGCCTTGAAAGTGTTAATATTCGCAAGCAAAGCCGCAGGTAAATGCCAATGTAACGGGTGACTATTAAAATTTTCACTTGGAGCTGGCTTTGAACGAGTTTTTATTTTTTCTGGAACGACAAATGTCAGTCAGTAAAAGCGTTACTTTACAATTGAAACCTGTGATTGAAACATAACCTATAAATTTTGCACGGCATCAGCATAACATGAATGATGAAACTTTTTTGAAACTTGTCTGTGTCGAAGATGCAACGGAAAACAAAGAATGATACATAGCCAACCCTAAGTGAAAATTTTAATAGTCACCCGTTATAATATTAACAAAACGAAACTTAAACGCTGTTTAAAAATCAAAAAACCATTGTTGTGCAAATGAGTTATCTGTCACTGTGATAAATAATAGGAAATGTCATGAAAAATGTGTGTTATTTTGTTATTTACACCACAATGGTTTTTTGATTTTTGAACAGCGGTTATATACAGGGTTATTCTAAATGATTGTAGTCGAAGTGGGCGTGAAAACTGAATGTAAAATTTATGGTTGCCGCTGTTCACACACGGGAGTTAAATTGGGTGCAAAACAACTCAATATTTTTAAAATTGATTGCAAAACAACTCAATATTTCTGGATTCAATCGTTAATTTAACAGAAATAAATAAAAATCTCATCACCGCACATTTCACCTAAAAAACGACAGTGACAGTGACAAAACTGACAGTTCACATGAGAGCGGCAAAAATGTAATAACACGAGCATGGCCTACTTCGACTACAATCATTTAGAATAACCCTGTACCATTAACGATTGTTTCAAATTCGGACTATCTATGAAAATCTGACATTTTAGTTGGCAGTATTGTGATTTGTCATAATAAATCTATTTTAGGTTATACCTAATTCAACCGAACACTGCTCCCAGGTTGTTACATTTTTTAAACAATTGAACGCATTAGGAACAATAACAATGCGAATATTTAAAAACGAAACGTCATACACTCCGCGACAACTGATTAGCCTCACTCCAAAATTACGCTTGTTTGCATGTTATGAAGTGAGTTCGATTTGTTTTGTTATACATTATCAAATTATATGAAATTTTAATTATTAAACATCAACTCAATTTTTATTTAGTGAGAAATTTTATTTGATTCCTAATTGTGTTTTCACCAATTTTATTCTGTTTAGCAAACTCTTTTAAGGTAATATTTTTAGAAGTGGGATCTCCTTTTTGTGCTAAAAAATTTAATGCTATACTAAGGACAATGTAACATTTTATCTGCCCCGCCCATTTTATTTTCTTAGTTACCAATCAAATAGGTTGTTAAGACGATCTGATTTACACAGTAAAAATTTCTGACATTCGAATTGTCTTAATGACATTTTATTTTTTAGAACCTAAAACAATAATTGTGGACTTGACAGCAAAATTCTAACCTTAACTTTTTTACGTGGCAAATGTGATGAAAAGTTGTACAGATTGAATCTGGCTTTGATTCTGATTGGTCAATTTTAGTGAGCGGAGCAGATAAAAAGTTATAACGGCAATACTATAATTGTCTTGATCGCATATTATTTAAATTCTTAACTGATGGAATACTAGACTCTGTTAACGTATAATCTTTTTTAATTATTATATTTATCTTTTGTTTAGCTGACTGTTCCCTTTTGGTATTATGAGCCATTTATTATCAAATAATATCTTTCTAATAAATGGGGAATACACGTGTTATGACTTTAAAAAAAGACGAAATGATAAATTTACTTGTAATATATGTTTTATGGATGTTCCGATACGATATAAAAAAAGACATTTCAAAAAAATATGGCATGAAAAATTAGAAAAATATATTAACGACTTAATAGTAGTTTATTTAACGAGTTCGTGTGTAATTTGGGCTTTTTTTGGCATGAGTGGGCCAGTTTAAAACTCGAGTGAATCGAGAGTTTTAAAGGTCCACGAGAGCCAAAAAAGCCCAAATTACACAAGAATGAATTGAATATAACGTTTTTTTATTCGACGAGCCCCCCCCCAAAGGCTCCAAATCGCTGAAAATCTTTTAAATTAGCTTGACGTTTCGTTTTGACAAGTTGTCAAATTTATCAAAATCCGTTCACATAGGAGAAAATTCTCAAATTCTGACAGTGTCGAACAAAAAAATGAATATTTTTTTCCCTAATAAATGGGGCTCTCGAAAGATCAGCTTCGTAAAATGACCCTTGAGGAAATTATAAAACTTACAAATTTTAATGTTATTTTAATGTAAAGATCTTACGATAACTTTTTTAGTATCCAGAAGGTTCTACTTAGCCCACAATTTCCTAAACTTTTCGTGGAGCTGATGCTAACCAACACAAGACAATAACATGTTGGAGAAGCCTGTTTTTCACCAGACAATCGTGAAATCATAACATTTGTCATTTACTCATCTCGTCCACGACACATGGTTTGGCCTTGGTGTTCTGTGAAAATGAAGAGAAAGACCCAGTGTATGGTTACAAAACAAATATAGTAGGTAAATTGGACGGTAAACTAAACAAATTAGACCAAAATCTATACCGGGTGTAGAATTGGTTTACGAGACAGGATTTTACATGTAAAAATAAAGAGTTTCAATTATTGGCTCCCCTAATGATTTTACGGCAAAATAGTTAAAATGAAAGTTGGAGAGAATTAAAATTACTGTCTAATTTCAGTCCTACTTTTTTTCTAACATCTTGTGGTACTGAAAGACAGGCAAGAAAGAAGTTGACACAAAAACAGTAAAAAGTACTACTAATCATGAAATTGTATTTCTTTCTTTAAATGTTACTATGGAGGATCTTTTTTAAGCAACTTCCAAGCAACATTTGCTTCAGGTTTCCCAGACCGATCAATTCCTGCAACAGAAACAATTGGAAGAATTGTAGAGAAGTTTGAGCATTTAATGGAAGATACCTTTTCATTCATCCTGTAGTCCTGTACGACTTCATTTGAAAGGCAAATTAAAAGACAATTAAATAATAGAGAAACCATCCGACAAATACATAGTATTTTAAAAGTCAAATTTCATGGCTAGTGCTACTTTTTAGTATTTTTGTGTTAACTCCTTTCTTGCTTTTCTTTCAATACCACAAGATGTTAGAAAAAAACAAAGAGTGGAATTAGACAGTATTTTTAATTCTCTCTAACTTTCATTTTAACTATTTTGGCATAAAATTATTAGGGGAGCCAATAATTGAAACTCTTTATTTTTACATGTAAAACCCTATGTCTCGTAAACCACTTCTACACCCGGTATGTTCTTCTACTTTGCTTATAAATCGCTAATGCCAAAACTTTGTCTTATATCGTAAATCGCCGCTCCCGAGATTAACGTTTCTGTGTTCGTATTTGTGATAAAACTGTTATTAGAAGAACAAAAGTATGATCAGCGAAAGCAAACTAATATTCTGTAGCTCCGGCATAAAATTATCAGAACTTTCTGTATTTCTGCTTACAATTTCAAAAAAACCATGAATTGTAATTTTTTCTAAAATTTTTTAGTGAAATGTCAGATGGAACCTATTTGATTTTTCAATCATTACCTACTTACTTTTCAATTAATTATTGTTGAAATGAAGGTTTTGAATGTATTTTTTTTTTATTAAAATGTACGTACAAAAACATTGTGTATCCTCAGCCGTGAAGACATCAACTTAGTCATCTCGCTTTTGGTTCATAAAAACTATTCTGATATTATATTAGGTTACGAGTCTGTTCATGTGATGGAAATATTTGTAATCGCAGTTCATTTTAGTGCTTTCTAAGAGCGCCTGATTTTTTATAGGAAAAACCTGTTGATAAAAGATTCACCATCTGCTTCTTTACATTCTTGAAAAAAATGATAGGTGTATGCATAAACCTAATTGATTTATTTTAAAGTAGTTAACATTCCTACTATTTGTAGCAACATAAACATGTCAAGTATTTATTGGTAGTAATAGTTAATGTAAGTGATGCCACTATTTAACTTTAGGGCGATTACTATGTTAAATGATAACTTTTAAGCAGGATTTATAGTTCCGTATACATACAGCATAACATAGTCACAAATCATAAACATAACGTAACTTTGAAAATTCAATTTATAGTTCACGATAAAACGTGATACGATTGTTGACTTTTTAAATGTCAAACTAATTATCAAATATGTTTTGTGAAGACGAGGTTTTAGAAGCTGCTGCCTGTGCTGTAGTCTTACACGAGATAGGTCGTAATAAAGAAAAAAGGAAGAAACCACGAAAGAAACGCGTTACAAAAACACGGATAAACAAGCTACTCCAAATCATTTCCTTCTTCACACTGTCCTCAAAGTCTTTGGAAGACTTATCGTACAGTGGCTTGAACCTTTTAACACACTGTACGATTAGAATTTACTTCAGATTTTCCACCTTCTCAATAATGTTTTTAAATTAAATTAATTGACAGCGTACCTACACCTAACCGTTTCTATGGAAAAAAAATTAAAATTCCGTAACTTTCATGATACATAACATAATAATTGAAATTGGCCAATTCATATGTAAACGGATACGGACTTATGTTATGTTAACGGATCTATAAATAAGTACATTTGATTCAATAGGATTCAATTTTCATATGTTATGCTATACGCAGGGCCGAGCCGTGCCGGGGGTGCACAGCACCCAGGCGGCAACCTACTAGGGGCGGCAAAATAAAATAAGTAAAGCTAAAATTATTTATACTGGTGTACAAAACTTACTGTTTGATTTATATTTTTTTTTCAACGGTGAAGGGCTCTTCTTTTTCTTTAAAGACAAGTGGGCAAGCATTCCAATAATTCATTTTACTTATACAATTTCGCTAATTCTAAATTCAGAGCGTTGTAGGGGGTCACTTCAGTAGTAAAAATATGGAAATAAAAAAAAAGTCGAGAATCCCCCCACAAAGATACATTGGTCTGAAGGTGCACTCTTTGAAGTGCGTTTTCTTCAAATACAGGCTGAAAAGTTCAGTGTTTATTGTTATTTATGGAATGGATTGTGGAAAATAATAACGTAAAACAATTTTTGAAGAATAGCTTTACTTTGGAGTAAAAAAATCTTAAATGTTTGTAATTTTTCTTAAAAATGGAACGGCAACGTAGCTGGAATAGTATTTTGTCACTGTGGATATTCATATCCAGGCTGCTATATATTGAACAAAATTAAAGTGCTTATTTATCTTCTTCACGAAGAGCGAATTTTTTTTTCGAGCTCCACTGGGTCCATCCCTACCACGCTCTGAATTCGGAATTCGCGAATTTTGAGACACCTGTATATAATTTATTTTTATCTAAACTACTAGCAGTTGTACAGAATACAGTGAGAAGAACGTACAAAAATTAAAATAACATTTTTCCCCAGCTTCAATTAAAAGTTACAGGGTGTTGAAGTTAGAAATTTTGAACCAAAAATGTTTTTGAAAAAAATTTTTTTTTTTGTTCGACACTCAGAATTTGAGAATTTTCTCCTATGTGAACGGATTTTGATAAATTTGACAACCTGTCAAAACGAAACGTCAAGCTAATTTTAAAGATTTTCAGCGATCTGGAGCCTTTGGGGGGGCTCGTCGAACAAAAAAACGTTGTATTCAACTCGTTCTTGTGTAATTTGGCCTTTTTTTGGCACTCGTGGACCTTTAAAACTCTCGTTTCACTCGAGTTTTAAACTGGCCCACTCATGCCAAAAAAAGCCCAAATTACACACGAACTCGTTAAATAAACTACTATTTGTTCTAATTATATTAAACGGAGTATTCATTCAATTGCGATAACATTCACTAATTAAATTATTTTGTTTTAGTTCATTTGCTTTTTTAAAAACCTAAATTTAAAATTTTTGTTACACGATTTTTAATTAAATCTTAGTCATGTGCTCGTAAATGGCAATAAAAAAAATCAAAATTTGGAAAAACAACAAAAAAGCGTTAGGAAAATGTTTGTATTATTTTTTTTTCGTTCCTCCAACTCTACTTTATACGATTACAAGCAGTTGGTGCGGTCGTTTTGATACACCCTGTATAGGGGCGGCAAATTATTTCTTGCACCCGGGCGGCAGATACCCTTGGCTCGGCCCTGGCTATACGTACAAGTTACGGAACTATAAATCGGCCTTAATATATTTTGTGTGAATATTTCAGTGTTTTTCTTTGTGTCGACGACGGAATCCCTTAATTTCAATGAATATTTCTATATACATATATGTACTATTCCGGACACGGAATCTTGGCCAACATTTTTTTAAACATTTCTAAAAAAATGATGTAAACCAGTCATTAGTGTCATTAATAAATGACAATTATTAAAAATCACTTTGAAGTTTTTCTTGTGACATCAAAAAAGCAGGGAAATGGCATTATCGAGTCAAAAGTTGGGTTATATTCAATAAAGGCCAGTTCACACATATTTGTCAGTTAAATGTCAGTCGTGGCTAAGATTCCGTGTCCGGAATAGTACCCCTCGCACCCCACCCATACATAATTTCTGCAGTTTTCTTTATTATTTTTTGATAATTTCCTCAACAGTTCGGCGCGACAAATACAGATGGCGCAGAAACTCACGGACGCCAAGATGTTAGACAGTGAGCAATCTATTCACCTCTCTTTATCTATGATTGTGGTTGTCCTCGTCTGACTGTGTTGCTCTGCTGGCTCTGCTGTGTTGTAAGTGAACGCTGCTGTGTAATCGCTAAAATTTTTATCTATAACAAAAAAATGGAAGATAAGACATATGGGATAAAAACACACCTTGTTGAGGAATTTAAACAGTTTAAAATTAGTAGACACAAAAGAGAGATGGCTTTTCTAGGCAACTGCACTTTATTAATAAACGCAATCCCTATGAGATCCAGTGTAAGGGCAGCAAATGGTGTGATCTCCATTAATCCATTCCCGTTAATAGCAGGTGGCCTCGTAGGATTTCCGATTCCTCCACAACACCTAAATTTGGAGGTCCATTGCTGTGTTCCAATTACACTACATTCAGCGCTACAGATCTTCTTGATTTTCGACGCGGACGAGCAAAAGATGGAATTTATTGCGCACCTTAATTTGTAAGTTAAAAAAACGGTAATTGTTCACTTTATATTGGTTGTTTTGTTCTTGCAGAGCTGAACACGGTACTTCGAGTTCGGATGAAACTGATAAAAGTGCTTCTTCAAACTCCAACCACAGACTCAGGTTTTGAGAATGTACCGTAAAACAAAAGTTTCTAATAAAAAAATTTTGTAATATGGAAATTGAGTTTTGATGAAGTGATGTTTTCCCAATCTTCAAGAAGAGCATAAATCTTTTTGTTAACAATTATGGTATGTAATAAAAAAAGATTTTCGCGAATTTTAAGTGCTATTGGGGCAATAGAAAAACAAGACAATATCTTTGAAAAAATGTTAATTTTAAAATATACCTTTAAAACGGGGGTGTTTTCACGATTTTTTCTGCTTTTCAGTTTACCCTTGAAAATGGGGGTGTTTTACCTTAAAATTGTTGAGTGTCCTGAACTTACTACTATATACAGTGCGTCTCAATATTATAAAAACACTAAAGTCATGTTTTTTTAAACGGAAGCTACCGTTTGATTTTATTTTTGAATTATATGCTAAATTATGAATCAAATTTATACTTATCTGCCATCGTTTTTGATCAGTGGCGCTTTTTTTACCAGAATTTCATTGCCCCCTGCAATTCGAAAATTCGTACCTTCCAAATCGTTGCACATAAATTAAAATGATTGACGCTGTTTGATTTCTGAATGTTTGCCGCATCTGCTGAGTGTTTACTCAACAACCTGCTCAGTCGCATATGCCTACTGCAATTTTTTAAACATAACGAAGTACAAATGTCAAAAACTCATTTTTTTCAAATGGCACCCCGTATTTATTATTGCACTGGTCGAAAGCTTTTTTGACAAGCTTTTGAACAATATAAGGTTTGTATGGTCCAAATTTTAGCTGCGAGTTTGCGTACTTTCAAGGAAATTAAAAATGATAGACGTTGGCTAGTATAGCCAATAGATACCATTAAATTCTCTATATTTAGTAAAATTTTATATTTTCAAACCTAAATCAACAGGTCGTGGTTCTTTAATTAAAAAACAGACTATAGGTACTGTTACGACCCAAAAGAGCCGCCCACAAGCGTACAAGAGTTGTTGGCGGGTGTTGCGGCAGTCTGGCGGAGCTCAGCTGGAGATGGGGCTCGCCTCCTCCCTGGCTGTTGCCCGGGGGTTCCGCGAGATGCTGATGGATTTTGGGAGGAATCGAAGAAATGTAGAAACGGTTGACGAAAATCCTTGAAATAGAATATCTCAAATTCCACAAGTGTTTCACTTGTTTTTTGCCAACCATCATAAAATTCCCCAGAATTTTAAAAATGCTTACTTTTCATTTAAAAATGACTCAAAAGGTACAAAGTATAAAAAATTGCAAAGCGAACACTAACACGAGTACGAACAATTTTTCTGTCATGCTTTTACTAACTGTAATTCGTTATTGAATAATAGGAGAATTATATAGAGAATATAACAATAAACTGTTTGATGTGTACGCATTAAAATAATAGATGAATGCGTTTATTTAATTTAATCATTTTGTCCACAGTATGCGCTATTGATTTACATACGAAGTATCCTTTGCTCGTCACTGCATAAATTTGCAATTATAGGATTAAACATTAATTGTAAATAATTGTATTGTGCAAAACAGCTATGTTTGTATCGACAAATGTACAGGCAAACTCTGAAAATTCAACAATTACATTTTTGGATTTTTTGACAATTATCAATATATAATTTTATTTTTAAGACCAACAACATTAGATCTCTAAGAATGTCAACCCAACAAATCCTTTGTTTACAATTTGATTTAACAATTCAAACCAAAAAAATATTGTTCATTATAAGAACACAGAGCAAGAATACAAGAGCTACAGGCAGATGTCTATTCTAAATTAGAACTGCAAATTTAATACATTTTATAAAAGAAGTTTATGTGAGAAAACAGAAACAAATAAATAGAAAAAAAAGATAATATTCTTGATGATTCATAACTATTTTCAAAAATTAAAAAAAAAAAACATATTAAAAGTGTACTCACAGCTTTTCTCAGAATACAAGAGTCACCCGATAATTATGAGTTCTGGTCTTCCATTTGATATAGATTTCACAAGAATTCTTTTTCTCAAATCCTGTTGTTTTTAATTATAGTAATTTTATATTAGCAAATTGCAGAAGAATGATTGATCAATTATGGAGGTAAATTATTCCCTGTATTGTCGTCTGCATCGAACAAAATTTATATTATGTATTTATTGAAGAAATAGTTTCAACATTTGGTCCATTGTGCAAAGTTACCTTTAAGAAAGCGCGTGTGATTGATTAGCTTAAAATCGTTTTAATATGAAACCTACTAAGATTTGGACATGTTTTTATTGCAGAATCACGAATCAGTTTCAGAATAAATATTCGAATTTGCAGTTAAAGCTGACGCTCGAATTCTGGGATACCTCTATAAATAGAACAGCGAAACACAATCTCTGCATAAAAGGCGTTACATACTCTTATACAGGGTGTTAGGGAATGGTCTCCCAAGAATTTTAGGGTGTTAGTGAGGGAAAATGTGGTCGAAAACCATAATATCATTTTTTGCCTTTATGTCAGATTTTAGCGAGTACCTACTGCCACAATGACGTTTCGGTTCCCTTGGATAATATCCCATCAAAAACAGGACTGTATCTTTTATTGTCAAAATTAATAATTTATTCAAAATATTTATCTACATTCACAACCTTCAGGTAAGTCCCCTTTTATTCCTGTAAGCAACTGAAATTATTTCTGCAGCATCATTTTTTGATGCCACATCTCGATCAACCTCTAAAGGCATTTGAAATCGAGCACTGACGACCAACTAATAAAATTCGTTAATTTCTGTGTAACAATATGCCAAAATCACAACTTGTTAAACACCATATTTATGGAGATTGTCTCAATTATTGCTCAACTGTTTGCGTGACATCTGTTATTACCTCGTCGTACATTTAATTAATGTCATATTAAAACGTTTACTCCAATTATACTAAGATTCTATAGAATGTTGAGTTATTCAATTAATTATTCTTTATTTTAAATTGTTTCGACATTTTTAACAAACAAAAATTAAGTAAGACCAATACAAGAATATCTGCCCTTTATTTTAAATGAAAATTTTAATATTTTCCACTGTATCATAAGAATTCGAGGGTGTTTATTCTCCCGTTGAAAATTTTCTTCGTGACTGCTCAACCCACATTCATGTGCCGTGAAATTTATAAAACCCAGTCGCTGAAGACCTCGTGGTTAAGTGTTACTGATATTATTACATAAGCAAATTAAATAAAGCAGTAATTTACGAAGAAACTAATTGTACAGTTAATTTCAAAATTATAGAGTACACCTAATTTTCTACAGTGTAAAATGCACTTACATTTTTTGTCAAAGATCAATGTCAATTTTGACAAACAAAATGCCTAATCTAACCGGATACACGAAAGTGGTCATTCTTTCCAAATTAGAAAAAGGGCGGTCGATCCGGAGGGTAGCCCAATATTATAACATCACGAAGAGCACCGTGTAGAGAGGATAAAACAAACAATATTATGGTGTCCTAAAATATCAGGGACATTTATGTGGTCAAACTTACCTAACCTATATAAAAATATGATGTCCACATTTCAAAAAGGCATCTTCACATCTGGAAAAAACTGTAATAAATCGGCTTCTTGATTTTTGAGGTGTACTCGATAATTTTGAAATTAACTGTACGTTCCAGTGAAAGTCGGATAATTTACTTGAATATACCTATCATGAACACGAATTTATTTTTATTCTCTAATGTCATATAAATTAAAAACACTAATTGTCTAATGAGTATATAATACATCTGAAATCAGTATAATTATGTCTTCATAATATACAGGTTGTGGATGAATTTACTTATTCGCAGTGGTGTGGTGCGCCGGAGACGAGGACTGAAGAAAGTAAATGAACAGATAAATCAAAAATGTCTGGAGCGATGTTGTAAACCATGTACAAAAAACACGTTCGCAAGATCACGCAAAGCAGCTTAAGAAATACACTGCAGTTATAATTCCAGAAAAAATTAATATCATCAATTTGACTGGGAGTGATAAGCAAAAAAAAATGTCGCGACTTGACATCGTCTCAGTTTTATAAAACGTTATCCAACAGATGAATAAGGATATGTCTTCAAAACAAAGTTTTTTTTTTGTCTAGATTTCTTCTATAAAATGATTTCCTATAAATAACTATAATTTCAAACTTGATAAACAGATTGTAAACAGAATAAGTGATCGTGAGTCTTCAGAGAAACATACATCATTGGAAACTACTTAGAGAGTACAATCGATATTTCAAGAACAATTGATCAATCTCACGAATTATCGATAAATAAAGAGAAGAGATGTGATTTCTCGTTTCAGTCTTATATCTCAAATTGGAGTAAGTTCTAGAAGAAATAAACTTTTTGCAACGAAAAACTACATTTTAATGGAAAAAGAAAAAGAAGTTGGCATCGAAAAGTAACACTGGATGAGATGCAATAGGCGTCACCTGACCGTGTATAAAAACCAAGTTGGACCATCTTGATAGCCTTATTCGTGGTAATCATCTAGTCTGGGGTCACAAATAACAGTTATTTACTGTATAAGTGTTTTAGGTAGCAATTTATTCACGCAAAAATATTTAAATGCGAGAGCTTGCGAGAGCGTTTAATTTTCTTAAGTGAATAAAATGCATCTAAAACACGCATGCAATACAACGATTTATCCACAATCACAATCATTTAGAATCAGAATCGCCGAAATTTTATCTAATGTCATCCAAAATTAATTTGACATTTCACTCTGACAGCGGCTGTCACCTCAAAAATCATTGAAATTTCATTTTGAGTGTTTTATGACTTATAGACCACATTAAAGGTTGCCAAGCAATTGAATTATGACCTTATAATATAGTGATTGTGGATAAAGTTTTGTTAAGATTTTCTACTTCATCGAAATGGCATTTGGAAACTGCAGAAATCAAGAATAAAGAAGTGAGAAAATGGACAGAACTGGAATTTTTAAAATTTGTGGAAATTTTATGAATCCTTTTATTTTAAATATTTATTCATTTATTTATCTTAACCGTTTATACAGTGAGCGGCAAAAGTATGGAATAAATTCATTAAAAATTAAACAAATTTTTTTTTTAATCTTTGGTCAATTTTAGTTTATAAAAATATATACATATTTTAATATAAAATAAAATTCCAAGCAGTCATTTGTTTTCGAGTTATGACGTCATCCATAGTTTTTTTAAATGGAAACCCCCTATTTTTTTTCTCGATTCTGATAGCCCTTTTAATTGTCTAAACACCAGTATAAAAATTTTGTTATCTTACATAAGGAAATTTTTGAGAAAAAAAAATAAAGTTGGAAAAAATACATTTTATAACTAACAAAAACAAGTCAAAAACTGTCTTACTAAGTACTTAAAATTATGGAATTAAATGTTCGAATGGCCATCCCCCAGCTTGTTGACAATAAGCAAGTTTATGAAGAAATTCCCCCTGTTTCTGTTTTATCTATCGCATCCAATCAAAATTAAAATTTCTATACGTTGTGTTTCTGTTAAATGAGTCATTTTCGAAAACGTTTTGTAAAACTAATAACACATACGAATGAAATTGACAGTAACATTTGACTGTTTGATTTACCTACTTGATTTTTTGACTTGTTTTTGTTCGTAATAAAATTTATTTTTTCCAACTTTATTTTTTTTCTCAAAAATTTCCTTATGTAAGGTAACAAAATTTTTATACTGTCATTTATTTACACAATCAAAAGGGCTATCAGAAGCAAGAAAAAAAATAGGGGGTTTCCATTTAAAAAAAACTATCGATGACGTCATAACTCGAAACAAATGACTGCTTGGAATTTTATTTTGTACTAAAATATGTATCTTTATAAACTAAAATCGATCTGTCCAAAGATTTTTTTGAAAAAAATTTTATTTAATTTTTAATAAATTTATTCCATACTTTTGCCGCTCACTGTATTTCATGTTATGTGAAATAAGTTTTTCCAAGTTAAAATTTATGAAAAGCGGCAAAAATTTTAACCATAACTGAGAAATCATAAATTGAGTAACCTAGCTTTGGTGAATTCGTTTTCAAATGAAAATCAACTTGCAAGAGTTTATAAGTTATGTTATAATAACGTATCAAGGTTATTGATAAATTGCCGAAAATGAAAAAGCTAGAACCGTAATTTTAATTCAACTTACTTTCTTTTGTTTAGATTTGAACTCAATAAAATATAATGTTTTGTTGTTTTCTTTTTGTGAAATTATTATTGTTATTTATTCAATATTCATGTTTCTTTTCAACGAATTGTGATTATTTTTACAATGGACGATATAATTTCATTTCTAAAGTTGATTTGTGTATTTTGCTAAAACTAAAATTTGTAATTTTAATGTTAACATTAAACATTAGGAAATATTAAGCAAAAGAACAGAGTTCCTAAAAAGCTTTCATCGTTATGCACTAGAGAAACAATTAAGCTAAACTTCAAAAATTTTTAGTTATTTTTGTACCTTTTTTTAATTTATAGCTTACGTTAGTTTGACCATTCATGCTTTAGTTGTTGAATGTTTAAAATGGTGGAATTTAAAAAATATATCTTCAGAAATGTATACTAAGATCTACAACACTTACTTTACTTTAAATCGCACTAAGTAGTCACCAACACATTAAAGACTGCAGTTAGTATCATATCCTTTCTCATGCGATCTATGAAGTTCACTGGCGATGCACTGTCTAGCACCGTAAAAATAAACAATTTTGGCTTAATGAAAATTTAATTATGGGCGTAGGCTGTCTGTAGGGCAAATTTAATTAATGCTATTACATTGTGGGTAAAAAATTAAATACTAGAGTCTTTGAAGCGCTTTTTCTCGTACTTAATAGTTAATTAGGGCATCCCTTTGACACAATGCAGCATCATACTTTTCCCAATTTTCTAAATAAATATTTTATCAAACGTAGCTATCCCTGCCCTTTAATTTTTAGGGGTGTGATCCTGTTCGACTCGTTAACGTGTATTTATTATTTACTAAAATAATTCCGTCTTAAATTGATTTGAGCATATAATGATGATATAATGGTTATTTGTATTTGTATCACTAGGCCAGAAACGGCACGTTTGCCAGTGCGAGTAAATTTGCGGGCCGAGACGGATAGCCGAGGCAAAACTGTTTCTGGACGTGTGATACACAAAATTTTTTGTGCCGACTTCTGCAGATATTTGTTAAATAAAAGTTAAAGCACTTGTTTTAATAATTGGCATTAGGAACTTTTTTATGTTGGCAACACTGAAACATTTAAATTAAAAATCAACATCGCTCTTGTTTCCTGACATTTATTAAATTTAATTAACCTGTTTCTTTTTTTTGACATTTACCTGAAACATTTGGTATAATGAATACATAGTCAAGAAGTCGCTCAAAACGTAATTTTCGTTAATTAATTTTTTTATTGCAGAATTCTTTGAGGAAAACTTCGAGAGCAAGGAAAATGATACACAGATTCTCAAAAACGTTAACCGTCACATTTATTTTTGTAAACAACTAAACAAAACTACATTCTCTCTATGGCTACTCAATACTCGAATCTAGACTACTAAATTGTCTCCCTGTAACACGCGCAAAACACTTATTTTAACAAATTTTAGTTAAATATTACTTCTTTGAGGTTTGTCCGATATTGTGAATAGAAAAACAATTTTAGCGAGCCATGCACAGAATTAAAATTGACGCCTGACAGAATCCTGGTAGCACATGCCAACCGAAAACGATGACAACTCAAAATCCCTACTTTTAGCCGGACTAGGCCGGCAATAGAACGATTTCGAGCGGAAAAAAACCATACTTACAGTTATATTATAAAAATATCCGCTGTTAAATCGTTTCCTGCTTAAAACAATGTACCTACTATCGCGGCCAAAAAAAAGTTGGACAATACGTTACTGTAGACACTTCCAAAATGAGTTTGAATGAGTTTTGGAAACGTCTACAGTAACGTATTGTCCTACTTTTTTTTTAGCCGCGATAGTACCGAGTGACTATAAATGATTGAAGGAAAATAGTGGATTGGCAACACTGATGCAGTTGGTAGTGCAAGTCTTCTCGTGCATCATCTGTCAATCATTCCTATTTAGGTTAGGTTAAGTCACGAAGTACATTGTCGATTTAGATTTTTTTGACGTTTGTTTCAATTTTAAAAATTGCGTGTGTCATGCCAACGATGTTGCCAACTAAAGATTTTAAATGTGTTACCAACATAACAAAATAATTTTCAATCATTTATAGTCACTCGGTATGTACTAGAGTGGTATATAAGGGAAAGTAGGCTCGATCCTAGTTCCTAGGGGAGTTTTTGATAGTTAGATTTACTGTTGGGAGCATCTACTGTTTACTATCAAGCTTCAAATATCTGTCAGTTCGGTCAGACGCCAAAATCAAAGCAGAAAAATTTATTAAAATGGTTGGTTGCAGGGCACCTAATAATTCTGCCAGATCAGAAAGAGGTATTAAAATGTTTCGGTTCCCAAACGATGCGTCACGCAGACAATTGTGGATCCAAAATATTGGGAAACCATTGAATTGGCAGCCTAGTTGCCACAGACTTTGTAAAGTAAATGCAAGCAAATCTAAATAGTTAACATAAAATTTACATTTTATTTTCACTCTAGAAACATTTTAACAATGAGCAATTTCATTTAAATGCAAACAATGACAAAGTTTTAAAAAATACTGCTGTTCCCAATAAAATCAATTTAAGGGTACAGGTAAGTTGCGAAAGGATCAACTACCTATCTATATGCACAAAATTTGACTTAAAATTTCTATTACAAATTGATTCCCAAGAGGATAATTTGGAAGCAAAAATTGAAAATTTACAAAGACAGTTACAAGAAAAACTTTTCAGTACTTTTCACTAATTCATTATTATGATTTGGCTGGCACAGCAAACGCACTTCTCAGACAGATTTTTCCTGAGTAACATTTACCTCTCTCAATTCCTTTATTATTACTATCCTTCCACCACCCGGCGGCACGGCAATTTTGCTGGAGTACATACACTATTACGGATATTACTATCAAGTAAAGTTTTTCCACAAGCTGTAAGTTTGTAATTGAACACTGTAATTAAAATTGTTTTCTTCCATAATTGTGTTTATGCACCTCGTGGAGGGAGAATAGACTGGAGATGGCACTAATTCAAATACGTGTACCTACCCGCGAAAACTACAGATCCATAAAAGGTTTCTTAATATAGACGCTACGCCAATGGCTTCCTTTGCCTTCCTTCCACGAGCATTGTGCTTCTTTATCTAGCGCATTGTGGATTGGGTCATAAAAGGTTGTTGCACGTGCTGTTAGAGGGTTCGGATTTTTAACATGGATAGCATAGGAAATGCCATCTCCAGTCTATTCTCCCTTCATGATGCACCTACTCTTGAAACTCTTGAAATGTCACCTGTCATATCTAACAATTTTGACAATAACAGTGCAGCCAATTAACAATCGACAAACGCCCCTAGGAACCAGGATAGAGTCTACTCTCTTTAATATACTAATTTTAGTATGTACTATTCCGGACACGGAATCTTAGCCAACAGTTTTTTGACATTTCTAAAAAAAATTATGTAAACCAATCATTAATGTCATTAATAAATGACAATTTAAAAATCACTTTGAAGTTTTTCTTGTGACATCAAAACAGCAGAGAAATGGCTTTATCTAGTCAAAAGTTGGGTTATATTCAATAAAGGCCAGTTCACACATATTTGTCAGTTAAATGTCAGTTGTGGCCAAGATTCCATGTCCGGAATAGTACAGTTGCGGAATTAAAATTTCGGGCAGTATTGGCAGTGTCATGATATAAACTCTAAAACAACCTTTACGTTAATAACCTCATTTTTTACTCTTGTCATGTTTTTGTCTTTTTGGCATTCTAAATTGTCATTTGTGGCATAATAACGGTTAGGCAACATATCAAAGCGATGATTTAATTACATTCAGTACAACTAACTGAAATCTCAAAATTCAAAATTGATTGAGTGACTGACAAAGAAAAGTTTAATTTTTGAATGTCAGTCATGATGACAGTAGAAGGTGCTTTACAGAGAATTTGTTGAAGTGACAGAAAAATACTGCCCAAAATTTTAATTCCGCAACTGTACTTAATTATAAATTTTGCTGCGACAAAAAAGAAAATAAATAATTTCCCTTCCGTCGACATTAATTAAGAACTAAAGAAGTGTTAATTCGTTAAATGAAAAAGTAAATTGCGAAATGAAATTAAACTTATTCGAAATCAACTTTTTCTACTGCGGACATTGTTTTAGAAAACTTCCCCATAAAAATGATTTAACTTAACTTAACCTTAGCTCTCCACACACATTAAAACTGCCTTAATGCCTTTTCATTATTGTTTTTATTTTGATGGCTTTTTACTTATTTTTTAACTTCAATAATAGTATATTGTATATCAAGAGTTGAAAATGAAAGATTTCACACGAGTTTGCAGAATTGAGCCACAAGCCGTAGGCGCGTGGCTTAAGCAAACGAGTGTGAAATCGAATTTTCAACACGTGGTATACACGATATTTTTCCGACGACCACAAAAAAAACGCTAATATTCGGCATCCGTTCAAACTTCAAATATCATTCGACAGAGCTGCGGACAAAATAATTATGCCGTTGCGCGGAGATAGACATCGTTAATCATCGGCCCGTGTACAATATAAAAACACACAGCTGTCGGCCAATCAGATTTCTCAAATTTTTCATTGTACACGGTTAGGCTGTTCGTTCGTGTTCGTGTTGAAATCGTTTGCAATTTTAAATTTTCACTAAGGAAAAACCGTGTGAAATGTGCCATATTTCACAGTGGTCGTCTGAAAATATTCTATTTTGTCACATTATCAACATTTATGACGCCTTAAAGCTGACTTAATGCGTTTTCATTTTTTTTTCTTTTTAGCTTTTTATTTACTCTTTACCTTTAATATTCTATTTTTGCTACATTACCAACAATTGTTGGTAATTACCGTACTGTTCTCTAGTTAATTTTTATGGCTTAATTTGTAATTTTAGAACAATTCTTACTATATGCAACCAGTAAAACACTACACTAAAGCGCCATGGCTAAATTTGCATCCATGCCACACAAACAAATCATAACCTCACCTGTCAAAAGTGAAAGTACGCACTAAAACAAGTCAAAATTCGTACGCCAATGGCAGCTTCAGGCGTCAAAAACGAAGACAATGAATTCAAAGAAACGCCCTTCTGTTTGGGACGTGCAATGAAATTGTTCGCGAAGACGAATGAATCATGAAGATAAAATTTAAATAAGAGTAAACCCAGTATAGTATAGTATAGTATAGTATACAGTGTGGAAACTACTTATGGAATAAATTCAGTAATTTCAAAACTAATGACATTTGTCGAAAACGCTGAATTAGGTCATAGATTTCACTCGCGTTTTAAAATGGCCCACGCGTGCCAAAAAAGGCCCAATTTACACTCGAACGTGTTGAATACGTTTTTTTGTTCGACGAGCCCCTTAAAGGCTCCAAATCGCTTAATAGTATATTAAGTATAAAGAACGGTAATGACAATGTACGGATCGAAGACAATTGTTTGGAGGAGGAGCTTGCGACGACTCCAATATTGTCTGAGATCCGTACATTGTCATTAACGTTCGTCATGCTTATGAGATTTTTTGCGCGATTGAATATTTATTACAAAACATTCCTAACTAGAATGCAATGCGATACGACGCCCTTCACATCGTGTTGCCACAATGTCGATTTTTGTATCGCGTTTCTAAGGCAATCTGCAAACAACTACCGCCATTGCAGTTTTGTGCGCAAATATCGCCAGTTGTGTTGAAAAACAAGCAGTAAAATGAGTGATATTAGTGATTCCGAAAACGAAGTGGATATTGTAGAAGAAACTTTGAATGTGGGGTGCGTCACAAATAAAGAATTTTTGAAACTAACGACCTCAACGTGTAATTAAGAAGACAAGGTAATTTTTGGTATGAAAATTTTGATAATACTAATGTCGCGGCAAGTTCGCTAATATTATTTCATTGCAGCGGCAAGGAATGCCGACCACAAGAGCCGTGTGAGTTTCCAGAAAGTGCTAACATCTTGTCTTCAACTTCTGTCTACATAAATCAAGAATTTTGGAAACCAGCGAACTCAATATGAAATCAAGAAGATAAGGAAAATCCGGGGTATGAACATTTTGACAATTCTAATGTCGCGGCAAGTCTGTTACTAAAATTGTTTCATTGCAGCGGCAAGGTAGGCCGACTACAAGAGCCGTGTGAGTTTCCAGAAAGTGCTAACATCTTGTCTTCAACTTCCGTCTACATAAATGAAGAATTTTCGAAACCAACGATCTCGATTTGTAATCAAGAAGACAAGGAAAATGCGGGGTATGAAAATTTTGACAATGCCAATGTCGCGGCAAGTTTGCTAATGCTATTTCATTGCAGCGCCAAGGAAAGCCGACTACAAAAACTTTATGAGTTTCCAGAAAGTGCCCCCACATCTTGTCTTCAACTTCTGTCTACATAAAAATTATTATAATAATCGATTAATTTTGAATAAACTTTACTTACCGTTCTAGAACACCAAAAATTACTTACCATCGAGTTTATCGTTAGCAACGAGTAAACAGAGCTTACCATCTTGGAAACAGACGTGGTAAACAACCAAATAGAGTACAATCGCGCAAAAAATCTTTAAAATTGGCTTGACGTTTCGTTTTGACAAGTTGTGACATTTATCAAAATCTGTTCACACAGGAGAAAATTCTCAAATTCTGACAGTGTCGAACAAAAAAAAACTTTTCCCTAGGTAAATTAATTAAATTGTGATTGGTTGCTATTCAAATAATTCGGAGTTGTGATTTGTCAATATAAATCATGTGACATTTGAGGGCGATTCTCAATGTTAATAAACTAGGCAAAAATTAATAGGGAATTTTTCCTTTTTTTAATTTTTTATAAATACAGTTTAAAATTTGTAATGAAATGTGTTAGAAATAATATATAGAAATACACATTAAATGTAATGTTGCAAGTACCTGTAACATTTTAAATTTATCTAGTGTTTAAGAATACGGGGGAGGATTGGGACAATTATCTTGCTGTCCAAGAAAAATTGTGGAATTCCCTATTCATTTTTGCCTAGTTTATTAACGTTGATATTAACAGATATAAGGTCAGTTTACAGAAGCGAAATTAAGTTCATCTTAATCAAATGCGAGATTAACTGAACACGTGATCAGATTAAACCAATCGAAGTTTCGCATTCATGGGTTAATCGCGCATTAAAATGTAATTCGAATTAAATATTTAATTCTCTTTCTATAAACTGGCCCATAATGTTATTCACTTTATCAAATTTTATCTTTCCAATTCCATTATTCTCATTTCCACATCCTCCTGTTTGATGAGATTCACGCAAAACGTATCTATCTATTTGGAGCAGAATTATCAACAAACGTAGATTTCTCTTCTATTTAAAAGCTTCACTTTCTCGATGGTTCTGTTACCAAAATATCGATAGAGAAAAATCTCTCCTGTGGCAACCCTCTGGAAAAATATCGCTCGGAAAAAGTCGCTACTCATTGCTTCCGCCTAAAACAAAACAATTAGAGTGACAAAAAAAATGACATCTTATTTTTACCTTGGATAACTGGTGCATAGTCAAAAAAGAACAAATGAGCTGAACCATCAAGATTTCTTTGTAGCATTCTACGAGTATTTGAGTGAAGCTTAAAATGACTAAATTAGAATAAATTGGGAGTGTCGACATTTTTCTTAGGCCCGGTATTTCAGTCGTGGGTTAAACCAAATAAAAATGGTTAACTATTAAATTACCTGGTCAGGGGTATTTCGGTGTCGGGTTGGTTCTAATCAAGGTTAAATTTAACTGGAAAGTTAACCCAGGGATAGGGGTGGGTTAACCTGCTTTTTCTCGGTTAGACATGCGCATTACTCGTGCCGAAAGTGCGGTGCAGAATTATTTATTTTTCTGTTTTGGTAAGTTTAATATTAAATTAGCACTTATAACGGCTATTTCGCATTTTGAAGGGGCGCCAAATAAAAGTTTGAAAATGGACAGTCGTCGAAGATCCAAAAATTAGAGTTTGATATAAACATTGTATTTACATTAAAATGTTAATTGTGAAATTCAATTTAATTTGATCTTACAATAGGTATTATTTATTTTTACTTGAATAGATATTTTTTATTATAGTTTACAGTATTGTAAAAGAATTATTTTTTGTTAGTAAAAGATTATTTTATTTAATAATTCAGATGCTCTTAGTAGAATTAAAATGCCGAACGACGAAACAAAAATTTTTACTAATGAGTATGAGGCTCAGGTAAGTTATTTAAGAAAACCTTTTCCTATTTCACGAGCAAAAAATGAACAACTCGGAAAGATGAGGGTTTACAAATAGTATCGAGGTACATTAGGTAAAGAAGGGTGGCCTAATTCTAAAGCAAAGTGTAGGTTAGAGTCACAAGCGTATTTGGTGTGAGATCAGAAATGGTAATTATCGATAATTTAGTCTATAGAGGAAATTGTTTGGTTGTACCAGAAACTTTAAGGAAAGAAATGTTAGATCTTATTCATTTGAGTCATTTAGGAGTTACCAAGTGTATTTTAAAAGCTAGACAAGTACTCTACTGGCCGGGCATGAGCCGTGATATTGAAAATAGAGTAATGTCATGCGAAGTATGTCGAAAATATTCCCGAAATAATTTTAAGGAACCACTCAAACCACACGAGGTGCCAGAGTATCCTTGGCAAAAGATCGGATGTGACTTGTTTGAATATAACGGAGATAAATTCCTAATCACTATTGATTATTTTTCTAAATACGTAGAGGTGTTTAAAGTCAATAATATAACGGCAGAGACAGTGTGCCGTATGATTTCCCATTCGTTAAGCCTTTCATTAGCTAAATAATTGATTAGACAAAGTGAGAGTATATGCCAAGCACTATGTTAGACAGAGACAAAACAGTTTAACGACGTTCTTTAACTTTAATGAAAGGGAAATCATACGGCCCAGTGATTCGTGTTTTAAAAAATATTTTTGGGAGATTGGGAATTCCACAAACTTTAGTTATGTCTTGGGATAGGGTCAGGAATCGGGAGCGTGAGCAATCACTCGCTACCAGTGCCCAGTCATTACTGTCTTTTTATTAACTCCCCACTATTTACATTATCTACATGCTATGACATCTTCCCTTTTTCAAAAAAAATACAATTTTTCTGGACGTCTAACTTTTCGTCCAAACTTAGAAACATAAATGGTTCTTCGTTTGTGTGATGAGGAAGCAATTTTACCTTGCTCAGTCTCGCTTACATCGTTGTCTTCCTTATCACTCGTACTAAAATTATCACTGCTTAATTCTATTGCATCCTTCTTAATTCTATCATGTGATTCCTCATGTGCTTCATCTTCCTCATTGTGAAGATTTGACTCACTTTCAGAATCAGAAATATATCCAGAATTGTTTACAAAATAAGGTTTAAGAAAATATCTATTATTCCTTCGTAAAATTACATCACTACCATCCTCCTTAACTAAATAGGATCTATCATTAAATTTTCTAACTACATGTCCGATTACCCAAATATCGTGTTTCATGATGTACACTTTATCATTTGCCTTTAAAGTTTTAAAAACTTAACAGACTTGTCATAATACATCTTTTGTTTACTTTGCCTCCGTACTAACATTTGACGTTGTTTTTTAAAATCAATATTCTTTGGAAGTAATAACTTATTTTGGATAGGTATCAGCGTTCTTAACTTTCTATTAAAAAATAGTTCGCACGGCGACAAAATACAGTAATCTACAGGGGTGTTTCTATAATCTAACAAAGCTAGTTCTAATTCTGTTCTTGACTCTATACATTTTTTAATAATATTCTTAACAGTTTGAATGGCCCTTTCGACCATTCCGTTTGATTTCGGATATTGAGGACTAGATGAGACATGTTGAAAATTCCACTTTTGAGCAAACTCTTCGAACAAAAATCCTGCATATTGCGTACCATTATCAGATACTAAGGTTTGTGGAATTCCCAATCTCCCAAAAATATTTTTTTCTATTATTGATTCAAAAAATTGAAATTCACGCATAGTTATCGGTGCCTGAAGTGGGTCATTTTCTAACGTGTATTTCTTTTTGCATTGTTAGTAAGATCGAAACCATAGAAACCATACAAAACAGTGTGTGAAATGCGATTTCACGCACACGACTATTTCTGTGTTTCACTTCACGTACTGTATTTTATTAGTTACCTAGCAACATGGTCACTGCATTGAAACTTCAGAGTTCCTTCAAAAATTTGAATTTTTAATTTCAATTTTTTGAATCAATTATAGAAAAAATATTGTTTATATTTCGTGCGTGAAGATGTTTTTGTGCATTCAAAGGCTTATACTGCCTCGACCTTCGTCTCGGCGTAAAAGACCTTTTCATGCACAAAAAACACTCTCTTCACGCACTTAATATAAAAATAACTATTTAAAACACGAATCACTGTCTCTGCCGTTATATTACTCACTTTAAACACCTCTACGTATTTAGAAAAATAATCAATAGTGATTAGGAATTTTTTTGAAAAGGGGAAGATGTCATAGTATGTAGATAATGTAAATAGTGGGGAGTTAATAAAAAGAGAGTAATGACTGGGCACTGGCAGCGAGTGATTGCTCACGCTCCCGTTTCCTAACCCGATCCCAAGACATAACAACGTAAAACAACCCACAAAAACACAACATGGAAGTACCGCAAACTTTTCAATAATTTATTTAAACAAAACAATTCGGTTGCCATGGTGACCATAGCACTCCCGATCTTTGAAAATATCCCAATTTAACTACTATAAAAAAAAATAAGCACAGAATATAGCCTAAGGGAGTCCGTTTGGCTCAGGGACGCGAGGGTCGCGGGTTCGATTCCGACCCAGGGCGAAAAAAAAAAAGGCTATATTCTATCTCGTGATTCGGAAGTCACGTTAAGCCATTGGTCCCGGTCTATTGAGTTGGTCATCATGCCCCTCATAGATTTGTAAAACCAGTCCTAGACTGTGTAACAAATTTTATTTCAAGATTATTTAGTAAAGAAATCATAATGCGTCGCTTTTTGTGTCGGTGAGTGTATTCCCACTATGAGCATCAATTTTTAACCTATAAAGGTTTTAGTATTTTGTATTCATGACATAAAAAACAATAAATTATTACAATCGGAACTCTTGCTACCGGTTCTGAAATAACGCCGTATTTTTGTCTGTCCTTACTCCACTAATTTCTATATCAACGATTAATGACACAGATTACTTCGGAAAAGGCATTTCAATTTACTTTTTTCGTCATAATTTTCAGATTGTAATGCAGGTGTAATTAAAAATAGCGTATGATACACGTTTATAAGGCACTTGCGACGTGCTTTAAAGGCTTCCTTATAAACTTGTGTGATAATATACTTACTATTGTCAACTTTTTTAAAATGATTGGTGATTTTATTGTTAGTGTGTTTATGTACTGATTCTGGAAAATACTGCAAGTAATAAAATTATAGGAATACTGTAAATAAAAATAATTTTTTTGTACCGGATGACATCAGTCATCCTTTGACACTGTATCTTGCTTCTTTTTTGTCCAATTTGAACAAGTAAGACATCACTTGATAGTTATTTACATTAGAGTAAGGGAGGTAAATTTTCCGGCGCGACAACTAGTTTCAGCCACGATGGCGCAGTCGAGATACTGCAAGTCTGTGTAGAAATACCCCCAAATTTTTTAATGAATGCAAAGATGGGCGTTTCTAGAAGGTGTCGATAGTGTCTGAGACAGCATGGAGGCAATTTTGAGCAACTCGAATAGATTTTTTATTGTTTATAAATTTGGTTACTTGATCTTGGGTTTTTGAATTTTTTTTTTTCAATTAAAATAAATTTGTTGTTCTTTTTTTAATATACTGATATTTAGAAGAAAATTCTCTATAATAACGAGAAGAAAAATGCATACAGTGTACTTTGAAAAAAAAGTTGACTAATGTCTATCGAAAAATAGATATAGAAAAAACCTCGAATCAGATCATATTGAAGTATTTGTTTAAATTGGATAAAAAATAAGCAAGATACAGCGTCAAAGGTTTTTCGTCAGTATAAATGAATAATTTTCAAAAATTAAAATAACTTTGGGAAGTTTTGTGGTTTGTGCTGCCTTGGATCTTAATGTTTTTGTGTTATTTAATATACGGAATTGTCCACAAAAAAAAAACAACAGGCGTGTTATGTAAGATTTGTCCCTAATCTTTCGAAAAACGTACAAGACAAATTAATTTTCGCACAATCGTGTTGCTATAACTAGTTACCATTTTTGTTGACACAATCTGAAAGTTATACTTACAGCATTAACTGTAAGTAAATAACGGCACCGATACCTACTGAGGTAATAATTGTAATAATAATTACATTAATGACATGAATGCCTTCAAAATAGTTTTGTCAAAAAAAAATACCTCAAAAGCAATTCTTTTCGTATAAGCGATTCTGACAGTTCTGTGCCATAAAAGCGTGCACGATTCCGTCAGTTTCACTAAACGTCAACTTTGACAACGATTTTTAGTGCAAAAAGTGCCTAGTTTTTACACGATCGTAGATAAAATAAGTTTTTCGAAGTTAAAATTTATGAAAAGCGACATAAACGTCAAACATACCTTAGAAGACCAAAACTGAGTAACCTAGCTTTGGTAGCTTCATTTTCAGTTGGCAATCAAGTTGCAAAAACGGTAACTTACGAATGTATTGTTATTGATAAATTTTCGAATATGAAAAAGCAAAAACGATTATTTTAATTGAACTTATTTTCTTTTATTTAGTTTTGCACTCAATAAAATATAATATTTTGTTGTTCTCTTGTTACGTTATTAATTTCACTTAAGCATCCTATTTTGATGTTCCTTTTCAAAGTATTGCTTACTGAATGTTTAAAATGGTGGAATTTAAAAAATATATCTTCAGAAATGTATACTATCCACAATACTTACTTTACTTTTAACTCGCACTGAATAGACACCAACACATAAAAGACTGCAGTTAGTATCATATCCTTTTTCATACGATCTATGAAGCTCACTGGCGGCGCACCGTCTAGCACTGTGAAAATAAACAATTTTGGCTTAATGAAAATTTAATTATAGGCGTCGGCTGTCTGAAGGGCAAATTTAATTAATGCTATTACATCGTGGCTAAAAAATTAAATACTAGTGTCTTTTAAGCTCTTTTTCTCGTACTAAATAGTTAATTAGGGCAACCCTTTGACACAATGCAGCATCATACTTTTCCCAATTTTCTAAATATTTTATCAAACGTAACTATCCCTGCCTTTTAATTTTTAGGGGTGTTATCCTGTTTGACTTGTTGTCGCGATATTTATTATTTACTAAAATAATTCCGTTTTAAATTGATTTGAACATATGATGATATCCGGATAAGTCGTATAATTTTGCAAACAGATTAATCTGTAACTCTATTAAAAATAGAAAAAAGCCATACTCACAATTTACGGGGTGATCAAGAAGGACAACACTGCAACCAGATATATTTTGTTGGTTTATTTGACAGATGTCTAAAGGCGGTCTTACACCAAGGCAACAATTGGCAACGTGTTGCCTGCAACATTTTTTAGTAATGTTGCCGGTTATTACCAAAAAATGTTGTGTGCTACATGTTGCCAATTGTTGCCTTGGTGTAAGGCCGCTTTAACGTATAGTTCTCCCAGAGCTGCAGCGATTTTATGGCAGGGTACCATTGTATAAACGTTAACAACACCGACAATAGGTTTAAACCGTAAGTACAACCCCTAATCGTAAATTTGTCCAAGTACTACCCTGTAAACTGACAGGTACAGAACGAAAATGATGATTGACAGGGGTCTGTTTATGTCGCTTATCGGCATCTCAACAGGCGTAATAATAAATATTGCCCTACCATAAAATCGCTGCAGCTCTGGGAGAACTATAACATAACAGCGACAAAATGGAAGCTTAGGTATGACAAAAGCTCGGATTCTATGCAAATTGCATATTTGTTTCTATGGCGTATATAGACAACATTTTGGATTTTCTGGGCATATTAAGAAAAGAATTTCAAAAATGCATACCTTCATATTTTGCATATTTGAAGCACCTTGAGCATATTTTGGCGAAAAATGCATATTAGTGCATATTTCTGCAATTTTCCAGATTTTTTTTTTGTTCATTTATTGAACCCTTGCAAGTCTACATGGTGCAGATAGAGGGACATCAGAAAATATCCCCTTGCTTTAAAAACATAGAACTTCTTGGTAGAGCGTAATTCTAGAGAAATAAGACCATAAATTTAACAATGGAATGAACAGATCTTCTGTTTCTAAAACTTCCTGCTAACGATGTCGACCCTTTCTTTCGAAGAATTTTAATCGCTCTACGTAAATTTGCATTTTGCAACATTCAATCACAAACGGTCTGCTAATCCTAGTCGGAACGAAAAGTGCTTTTAAAAACAATATGCCGAAAATATCTGAATCAATTTTTGCTTGGATGTAACAATATCCAGAATTATTATTCGAAGAAAGTTCAGGGAAAGTGTTTTGCAAGGCCTTGCAGCAAGCACTTGAGTATTTGAGTGTGAATACATACAGGGTGTATCTGAAATACGTTTGTTACTTTTAACCAGTGAAAGAACTCGCCAATTTATAAAACTTGTCTCAGCTATAACATTTTGCAAAATTCGCCAAAGTATTCAAAGATGATAGTTTAAATTTTAATTATATGTATAATTTTTTCCATAACAATGTAACTTTTTAACAAGGCTCCATTTCTAGCACAACAGAAAATTTTACCGTTACCCATAGACGGGTATACACTTTGATGGCTAATTTATTCCCAATTTTAAATCAATTTGTAAAGCTTTTTCGTAAAAATGTTATAGAGAAGTTTCATGAATTGACGAGTTCTTCCAATGGTTAAAATTAACACACGTATTTCAGATAGACCCTGTATTAATTAATTTGCCAAAAGAAATATGTTGCTTTGCTACTAAGTAATACTTATTCTACAGTGCATTTTTTTTAACTGTTGCCATAGGGAATTGCATGGTAAAACTTATATCCCCTGTTAACTTTTGTTCTGACGAAAATATTCAAACCATTTTTGGAACAAAGTTGGAAGATTTTTTAAACTATCGGATAGATTACAATTCAATATCCTAAACTGTCGAAAAAGTTGTGAAAACAATAATTTCTAGCGCGCCAGAACAATAGTACGTCGAGCGGCCGCCAGAATAGCGTCCCTGTCGGCTCAATTAGCTGAACCAGTACCTGACCATCTTCACTTTTGACTTTTGTCACTTTCATTTAAAAAATAAATAGCGAGATCTCCTCGAGGCTATGATTAAATTAGCTTTTGGAAGGCAGAACATGTAAACATTTATTTATTTAAAAAAACAAAACGTTAACGCACAAATAACTCAACAAATTAACAGAAATTATTAAAAGAAATGTCCCAAGCGATCTTGAAAATTTCTTCGCGTGTTATTCTTGCCCTTGATTCCTCCACAGTTTCTGGTTGATCTTTTATGTACCATTTAAAAATAACATTCAGGATCACCAACTTAAACAGTTCTTCTTGATCACCCCGTATTATAAAAATAACTAAAAATAACCGCCAAATATAATATGTAGTACTTAATTGTAGTACTTAAATTTTAACAAACTGTGACAAAGAAGGGAATAAATAATTTCCCCAAAATGAACATTCATTAAGAGCTAAAGAAATGCGAGAATATACTCAGAAAATTGATACATTACCAATTAGCTTTCCACAAACATTAATAGTTATTTTTATATAATTGATTCAAAAAATTGAAATTCACGCATAGTTATCCGTGCATGAAGTGGGTCATTTTTTTACGTGTATTTTTTTTTGCATTGTTAGTAAGATCGAAACCATAGAAACCATACAAAACAGTGTGTGAAATGCGATTTCACGCACACGACTATTTCTGTGTTTCACTTCACGCACTGTTTTTTATTAGTTACCTAGCAACATGGTCACTGCATTGAAACTTCAGAGTTCCTTCAAAAATTTGAATTTTTAATTTCAATTTTTTGAATCAATTATAGAAAAAATATTGTTTATATTTCGTGCGCGAAGATGTTTTTGTGCATTCAAAGGCTTATACTGCCTCGACCTTCGTCTCGGCGTAAAAGACCTTTTCATGCACAAAAAACACTCTCTTCGCGCACTTAATATAATGTAATGAAGGCGTTTGTGGCCCGCGGCGTGACATTAGGGCTCGAGACGTCAGTCGAGAGCCATAACACGCTAGGGTCACAAACGCTAATTATGCCCGTGGTACACTCGACCGATTTAGAAAAGCCCAGGCCCTCCGGCCAGGCATGCATTATTTGTTTGTCCAGTAGTATTTAGCCTAAAGAGACCAGAGCAGCAGGTAGTACCGTAGTGTACCCAGTCTTATTTGCATAAATACCGTGGATGAAGACCAAAAATATTCACTTCCCTCGGCAGCGAAACTACCAGCTTCAGCACATAACATTTCATTTTTGCTCGTAATAACATTTTTAAAAAATTTAATTGATTTGATTGGGAAGATTAGGTACATATTATTGTTCATATTTTTAGCAGTTTTTAACTGAAAATCGTTTGAAAAATGTAAATTTAAATTGTTAGAAATATCTCCCTGTCTATTAATACCCAATATGATTATAAAAAAAAAAAAATAGTTACACTGAGTGTCAAAATTTTTTAAATTTAACTGAGCCTGCGCCTTGACGAGCGAGAGTTTATTTCAAATTCAAAAAAGATTTCTGATGATTTTTCGTTCAAATGAATTCGCGGAAGAAAGGTCCGAGAAGTGAAGTGAACATAATCTTAACTACGATTTGGTGTCAAATTGTTATATAGCTCTATATGCGCACATTTTAGGGTGGTACAGAGTGGTTTTTTACTTAATTTTGAAATTGACAATTGTTTATTAAAAAAATTTCACTATAGTGCTTAATTTCCTTTAAATCACATATTAAAACGATTGAACATAAGAGAGAACTCTAAACGTCAACATGTTTACACAACCTCTAATTTGCACTGCGGCTGCGATCTAATTTAAAGATCATAGCCTAATTATTATTAATTTAAATGATCTCTCGGTATTTGAAATGAACATTAAACATTAAAGATGCCTAATTTGGTAAAAAAAAATATATATTCAGGTGTATCTGAAATACGTGTGTTAATTTTAATCAGTGGAAGAACTCGCCAATTCATGAAACTTTTCTTTATAACATTTTTATGAAAAAGCATTACAAATTGATTTAAAATTTGGAATAAATTAGCCATCAAAGTGTATATCCGCCTATGGGTAAGGGCGAAAATTTTCTGTTGTGATAGAAACGAAGTCTTATTAAAAAATTACATTGTTATAGAAAAAACTAAATACGGTGCGATCAATTAAAAAATAAATCGAGTCGGCGTGTTACCTACCTATGGCAACCCATGCTATAGCATAGGCTCTAAAGCAAACTCGATTTATTTTTTAAATGATCGCTCGGTACATGATTAAAATTTAAATTCTCATGGTTACAAAAAGTAGAAACTAGTTAATCACACAAAACAACTCCTTTGGTAAAAATTGAGGGGTAAAAAATCTTGGAATACTTTTGCGAATTTTGCAAAATGTTGTAAAGAAAAGTTTTATAAATTGGCGAGTTCTTTCACTGGTTAAAATTAACACACGTATTTCAGATACAGCCTGTATACTTAATTCGTAATAGTCAACTGTCAACATTCTCTTTGTGTTGGATAGTTTTTGACAAAAAACCCACAATTTACTGTTAGTCTAATTGTTCAATGAAGACTAATTGTTTTATTACAAAGAACGTCGTTAATAAAAAAATCTGCAAATATTTCTAGCAAATTAAATTCTTGAATGATTAAATGGTTAAAAACTGTTAAAAATATGAATAATAATCTTTTCAATCAAATCAATTAAATTTAAAAAAAAAAACTTGAAAACAATAACATTTTTAGTATGTACAGCGTGATCAACAATGACTGAGTCTGTTGGCAATGAAACAATTGAAAAGTACTGGTGTTTTTTGTCTCGTAATTGGCACTGACCGGATTTTTTAACTTGAGATGACATTAAAAACATTTTTGATTATGCCGGTTATGTTTATACTATTACAAAAATGAACCTTCGATGGTAAATTTCAAATTCACTAAATTTCATTGTTACCAACAGATTCAATAATTCTTGATCACACCGTATTTTTATTAGTAGTGTATTACGAGCAAAAATGAAATTTTATGTGCTGAGGCCGCTAGTTTCGGTGCCGAACGAAGTGAATATTTTTGGTCCTCATTTGCAAATAAGACTGGTAAGACGGGGCGACACTACCTGCTCCTTTGGTCTCCTTAGGCTAAATACAACTAGACAAACAAATAATGCATGCCTGGCCGGAGGGCCTGGGCTTTTCTAAATCGGTCGAGTGTACATACAAAATTTTATGTCCGGTCGAAATTTTGAATTTTATAATAATTTAGGTAGATTCAATTTTAAAATAACGACACAAAAATCAGGAAGGTGGAATAAGCCAGTTATTGTTATTACTGTAGTAATGGCATAAACAACGGCGGCAAAAACTTTTATTTTTCACTTTCGTATAATTGCTCCTAGGATACGAAATACGTGAACATGTCCATAACAACCGGGGAATAATACAGGGCGTAATAAGAATAAGCGGGCGTAATGAATTCATAACGCCCTCATCAATTCATAATTGCAATGATGCCAATTTTTTTTTTTTTTGTAGAACACGTGTAGTGAAAAATAAAATCTTGTATGCACCACGGCGTCACCGAATGATTACGCCCATCGAACGATATCCATCTCTCGGGCTGAAGCCCTCGAGCTGGATCCATCGTTCTCCGGGCATAATCATCGTTGTAACGCCCTTGGTGCATAAATAGCTATTACAGCCCTGGGCTATAATATACTGAATTACGCCCTAAAAACTACTCCATAAGTAGGCAAAAATCGCCCGATCGGATATAATAGTAGTTTTATGTGCTGCGGCTGGTAGATTGGCTGCCGAACGCAGTGAGGCAGACAAACCAGCCAAAGCACATAAAACCATTTTTGCTCCGAATAACATATACTATTTTTTCTTCAAACCTTCATAACAAATTATTTAAGACATGTTAAGAAACCAGGTAGGAATTTCAAATGATTTAGCTAGTTTACTTTACTGCCGCTCATCAGCGGAGATAATAACTTCACGGATAATAACTTTATCTGCCGCTCGTCAGCTCGTTAGATGCCATGACAATGAAGTGACACTTTAGCATTATCAATGCAGCAGGATAATGTCATAATTTACGGACGTTTGAGGAAAAACTTCATTTTTGCTCCTCATAACATAATATACTGTTAATGCCTTCTCATTATTGTTTTGGCTTTGATGGCTGTTTATTTATTTTTTTAACTTTAATATTCTATTTTTGTCACATTATTAACAATTTATGGAACGTACTATTCTGTAAGTACTTTTTATGAGGCATTAAAACTGACTTAATGCGTTTTTTTAATTTTTATTTTTTGCTTTTTATTTACTCTACCTTTTATATTCAACTTTTACTACATTGCCAACAATGATTATCATACCGTTCTTTAATTCAACAGACGTTGGCCATCATCTTGACTAATCTATGTTAACAGCCGCTCAGAAGAGTTCTATCGTTGTCATGGAAAACCAAGTCCTTCAGCCATGAAATTCTTCTCCTTCTGACGATTCACTTTCCTTTCACTTTTCCCTACAATATGCACAGCAAGAGATTGTATCTGTTTTTGTTTCGCATGATGTTGTCTAGGTATTGAAGTTTTCTTGTTTTGATTGTATTGATGGTTATTTTTTCTTTTGACGTTCTCCTAATGATCTCAGTATTAGTTACATGCTCTGTTCATGATACTCTTGGAATACTCAAATCACATCTCAAATTCTTTAATCTTTTTCATCGTTGCTTCCGTTAGTCTCCATGACTCGACTCGGCGAACCTTGTCTTTATCTTTTATTTTTGGTCCCAGCTGACGAGGCAGTTGGAAGAGTGTCTTTTACCTCACAATTTCAGCGGTTTGTCAGGCCGCGAACCTTGACTCAGAAAAATTTCATTCTTTCCTACTTTCTTCTCTCTTCACGTTCTAGAGTTTATCGGAGTTCGGTAAGTTATCAGAACGTACCTTTCCCTTTTCCCTTTTCCCTTTGGACTCCAACCCGATAAATTCCCTTCGCTTTCTTGACCCTTGACTTTTTTTTTCTCCGTCGACTACTCAGTTCCGCTTCCGCGCGTCGAAAATTCTAGAAAGCACACACGTGTCGTTTCTTGATTCTCCTTCCGTCGATAGCCGCTAAGGTCTATTTTCCTTCGCCAAGACTGGGTAGACTTTTTTGGGGTATGTGATAAATACTCGGTTCGACGCCGTTCTTCCTCTTTCTCGTGCAAGTATCGTGACTGGGTGCACTTCGTCACCAGTGTCGCCGTTTACGGGATATAGACGAAGTCTCTCGTACCCTAGCAAGGAGTGGTTCTCCGTTTTATTGCCTTGAGAGTACCTTGGGAACTCCAACTCGTGCGGCAATTCCGAATCTCTGGGAGTCATGGCCTTGTACGCCCAAAAAAAAAGACCTCACGCCGACTGAGTAAGTCACAGTTTTTCTACCGTATTTTATTCTAATTTGCGTTTTCATCTTTCCATGAAAGGGTCTTTTGGTTTTTCTATAAGGATCTTGCTTTGAGGGTCTTGTCTTTTCCCTTCAGTCTTTATTTTTCTGAAGAGAATTAAACCTCACGGCTTGGTGTAATGTGTGATAAAGTGGCCAAGCAGAGTATTTTTAGTGCGCAAGAAAAAAGTGCCTTAAGGCTGTATGACACGATACTAAATTTTGTAGAAAATTTGTTAGAAAATGAGAGAGGACCAATGACCGATCAGGATCTGACAAAGACAGACTATGATCCTGATCGTTCATTAGTCCTGATCGAGGGTCTCTCTCATTTTCTAACAAATTTTCTACAAAATTTAGCATCGTGTCAAACAAGCTTTAGTCATGAGAAATAACTAAAAAGACATCAAGGTGACCCTTAGATCTTAAGTTTTAGTATACTCGTACGGACCAGAAAAAGCTAGTTTTGGTCTCTTGACTAGATGGCAAGGGCATAATAAATTTAAACAAATATACATATATTGAGAACACTTGTAGCAGGTCAAAATGCCACTATTCGTTTTGGCCGGGGTAGGAGGCCAAGAGGTCCTACTTATGCTCGCGGGACTATTAGATCGCTGTTCGAAAATCAGGAACTAGCAAGACAACGCACGGCATTTGACGTCGCGACGCGCCCATCCTGCCGTAACCTTTTTCGGGACGCTCATTTCAAGATCGTTCAGTTTTGTTTGTGTCGTCAATCAGGACAATCTTTAGTTTATCGGTTCAGGGTTCATTTTTTGTTTATCGGATCACTTTCAGTTTTCTTTCGGTTTCGCTTTCAGTTTCGTTTTCGGTTTTCGTTTGTTTCTTTCGCGGTTTCATTTTTGAGAGTTCATTTTGTAGAGTCCTTGTGCCAGCCAGTTTTGGGGCGGCTGGAATAACACATGTTAGCCCCTAAATTTTAGGCTGAGGTGGCCTCACGCCTCTAGGCTGTCTAGCTGCGGCCTATCTGTTTATCGTTCTCTTTTTTCTTCTTTCTCCTTTCCTTTTCCTTCAATTCCTCTCTTCTTCTTCTCAGCTCGGGTAACCGTACGGCAAAGTTAGTTCCGATTCCCTTTTGTTCCCGTGACTTGCCGGAAAGTTATCTTCTTCTCTTCTTCTCCCCAACCTTCTTCCTTCATCCCTGTTGTGTTCAACCTTTTGAGATCCTGCGGGAAATAGCCGTTACCATCTTTCGTGAATTACGCGCGGACTCACCGACACATTACCGCTTCAACATCTGAATTTTCCGATCGGTGATTTCCAGTGTAAACAAACCGGCGCCATGATCGACCATCTGTCATTAAGCGCGCAAGTGTAGAACCGCCGGAAGTTGTCATCAAGATGCGCTGTTCGGACAATTACCGGGACGCCTTATCGCGCAACGGAATAAGGACCAGATCTATCGTGTGCTCTCCTAGATTCGGGGGTAACAAAAAAAACCCATCGCGAGCGGAAATTAGAGGACTCGGTCGGCGACCGCCGAGCGGGCCGCTGTGCCGCAAGTCGCGAGCTGCGAATCACGTGCGTGGCGTTCGGGATCCGCAATCATCCGGCGTGGCCGTTCGCCACATCATTCGTTTGGGTCATCGCCAGACCAACTATCGTTGCGTAAGGAACATCGTTTCGTTTCCGGTCAAGCATTAAAGAAACAGTCAAGGTCACACCGTGACGCTTCCGTCAAGGAACAGTATCGCAAGTCAATAGGACGCTCTCCGAGGACGCCCTACCAGCCGGCACACTTTTATTGCGCATACTTTCAAGTTTTTGAGCGCCTCGAATTTCCCGCTTCTCAGTTAAACAATTTCTGCATTTCTTGTAAATCTTTTTGTATTTTGAAAATCAGTAAGAATTTTTGTCAACGTTTTTTTTTCAATCAATTTCAATTTTGGAGCTTAACCGACTTCGCCCCTTCCTGTAGGAATCAATTTTTATTTACAGTCAAGGTGAGATCCAAGCCTTGACCTTGGGTTCATTTCATTCTCATTTACAGGAGGAAGTTGAAGGTTCTGGAGGGTTTCCTTTCAATAATTTTAAAACCATTCATTACTCGTCTTAGAACATCTTGTTAATTTAAGTCAATTTCGGTCATTTGTAAAAGAAAAGCTTTTCTGGTTAAGACCACATAATTTTTAAGATCATCTAAAAGTACTGGTTCCGCATATTTCTTCATTTGGTTACATGCGAACCGTTTTCACACTCGTGTGAACCAGTGCTAAAGCTGCACCACGAATTTGTGTGAATAATTTGCGAAGAACCGAATAAACCAACTTCAATTTTATCTATATGAGTGATCTAAAAAAGCAAAAATGGAAGGATGACTAGAATAAAAATTATTTTTTAAATGTGCAGATGATAATTACCACCCCTGCAATGCAGTCTAATCCCCAACCCTTCGCTACCTGCATCCTAGATTAGGATATTTTGGGTACCGGGAGGAACTCGTCTCCGCCGCCTCTCTCGTAGTGTAAATAACTATTCTAGCGCGCCGGAATAATATGTAGTACTATTGGGAGCATGGAATTTCCGGCAGCAATTTATATGTCATTTAAAAAAACCCAGTGTAGTCTAAGCTTTATTATCATAATATTTTTTTTGACTTAACTTCAAAATAAACTGTCACAATTGTGCACAATTATTTTTCATTTTAGTTATTGATTTTTGATTTCCAAAGTTTAATAAAAGACTGTTCAGTTTTCAGAAAATCAAAAAATCACAAAGGACTTGCAACTTTTCAGGATTGATGCATGCAATTTGTCAGAATGAGTTGTGACAATAGTAGATATTAAAATGAGGTTATTCATACGTCTAGCACCTAAAGCCTATTTCACATCTTATATCAGTCAAATTTTAAGTCTGGCCGAAATTCCGTGCCCCCAATAGCACGTCGAGCGGTCCCCAGAATAGCGTCCCTTTCGGCTCAACCAGCACCTGACCATCTCCATTTTTGACTTTTGTCACTTTCATTTAAAAAATAAATAGCGAGATCTCCTCGAGGCTATGATTAATTAGCTTTTGGAAGCAGAACATCTAAACATTTATTCATTAAAAAAAAACAGAACCTAAAAACGTTAACGCACAAGTAACTCAACAAATTAACGGAAATTGTCAAAGGAATTGTTCAAAGTGTTTTCCTTCGACTGCAGCTGGACAATGTACCAAGCGATCTTGAAAATTTCTTCGCGTGTTTTATAAATGTCGCACTGTAATGGAATTACAAGCTTCAGTTATTCTTGCCCTTAATTCCTCCACAGTTTCTGGTTGACCTCTTATGCGTTTTTTTACTGTTGTCATAGGGAATTACATAATTGCATGGTAAAAATGATACCCTCTATTAACTTATGATCGACTGCAGATTTCGTGCTAATTTTTATTTTTGTAATAGATCATTAATAAGACTACGTAATGCATATTGTTTGAACAACGACAAGCAGTTTAATTTTACTAATTTTACTCTTCAATGTTGAAATTAATGAACGTAAATAATTTGACAAAAAACGTGGTATGCGATATGGGAACAAAAATTAGGTTTTATATTTTAATTTATTATTTATTTTAATCATAGCCTCGAGGAGATCTCGCTATTTATTTTTAAAATAAAAGTGACAAAAGTCAAAAGTGGAGATGGTCAGGTGCTGGTTGAGCCGACAGGGACGCTATTCTGGCGACCGCTCGACGTACTATAATTCCGGCGCGCTAGAAAATATTTTTTTCACTACTTTTTCGACAGTTTAGGATATTGAATTGTAATCTATGCGATAGTTTAAAAAATCTTCCAACTTTGTTCCAAAAATGGTTTAAATATTTTCATCAGAACAAAAGTTAACAGGGGTTATAAGTTTTACCGTGCAATTCCCTATGGCAACAGTTAAAAAAACGTATTTCTCGATTCCTGTTGTACCGCATTTTTAAGTTGTAAAAATTTAATTTTTACTAAAAATTTTAACTTGACAACTATCTTTATATTACAGTTTCAATATAAAATATTCCCTTTGGAATGAAAATCGTGAAAAACTGATTTTTTCCATAAATAGCAAAATTATTGTTTTAACAATAGAAATATTTATATTCCTCCTCCAAAATGTTTCTGATTTCAAATAATATATCAAAATAAATATTCAAAAAAAAAAAAATCAGCAAAATCGGACCTGTTCTTGAGGATTAAGAAGTAAAAACCTTCATTGACTCGACTATGTGGGAATTTATCAAAAAATCTTGAGAGTGAAAAGTCTATTAAGTTTTTTTAGCCTTATGTATTAGATACTTCAACTTTTCAAATAACATTGTGATGAACCAAGTGGGTAATTCAAATTTCCCACCAAGCGTCCATCTCATTTTTTTTTCCAACATACACACTGAAAAAATAAAACCCGCGAAATTCAAAAAAATGGCCAAGAGCGCGTGATCGTACCTCGTTAATTTCTCTACGTTGTGTTTTTTTTTTTATACAAATTAAACCTTACCAGATTCGTTCCAACAGGGTTTGTAAACCACACAGAAGAGTGCAAATAAAACAACACAATAATTAAAACCAGCTATTTATTCAAAGTTATGATTTTCGTTAACGCCGGGATTTATGAATAATAAAACGTCTCGGGAGAGGGCACTCAAGTCTCCTCAAATGTGAGAAGACTACTCATTTAGAACTCTAGGAAAATGGTGAGCTCTGGCCATCCTCCTAGACCCCCGAATGAGGCTCCGCTAAAAACCTCTCCTAAAAATACGAACAGGTCCGAAGTGACAACGTAGGCGGGACAGTTAGTGAAAATTGAGCAAAACTGATTTCATAAACAACACAATTCAAATTCAAAAGAAAACAGGAGGGTCATGTACATTACAAACAAAACAGTTACTTCGGACCGTTCGAGCGGGAGCGAGCACTAGACGAGAACCTTAGCATGTTTTCTCCTTTTCAAGTTAATTTACAATGTGCGGCAGATACGCTATAGAAGGAGCGAGTGGCCTTGGGTGGTCCGGTGGGTTGTGGCACCTATCCTTACGACTTTAACATTTCCCGCCTACCCGTGATTTATTGCTAAGGGAAAGGTCCTAACTGCTTTACGTAAGTCAACAAATTGAGGTACTCTAGGTTCATCGGTTGAAGTGAACATTACTTTTCCACAGCAAAAGAAAACACAACGCGCTTGTCAGGCTACACAGACTCAGGGAAAATAGACCTGATCACATTTCCGGAAGTGTGCCATGGAGCTCGAGTAAAACCCAGCATTCAACAAGTCCTGCCAAGCGTTAGGTTTTTGGGTCTCCCTTGGGGTGCAAATTTTATGAGGGCCGCGAGGTCGTGTTCAACGTTGGGAGGTTAGAGGAAAAACAAAACCCTACAAACAGAGAGAGACCCTCGCGGTAAGGTCTAGAATTTACAGCTACAACAACCTGGAAAAAAGCAAACAAAAAAAGAAACGCGACAAATATTTGTTGACAGAGCTATCTAAGAACACTTTCAATTTGGGATGGAAAGGTGGTAACAACCATTAACGCATACATAAAAATAACAAAAACATAGCCCGGTCGACCCTAGCATATTAGAGCCGGTTCATCGCCAAAGGGGGGCGCCCTGAATAATATGGAGGGCGCCCCGGGACTAAATGTAGTAGATCCCTAACTAAGGAACTACCCACGGAGACACCTGAAATATAAACATTTGGTTGCTACCGGGATGGAAAGTGGAAACTTTGCAATTTTGATTAAAGTGTTGAACAATAACTAGATGCTTGTCACGCCAAAAGCGTCACTCGGAATAATTAGAAGGGGATCAAAAATGAGGGAGTGCGCTTATAAAAAGTAAAAGCCATAGACCCACGCTAAAACTTGGCGCCCTTTTCTTTTAGGAAAGTTAGTGAATTGTAAAACCAGATTTGACAACAAAAAAACGTGATCCGTGCAATTTTATAAAATTTACAAACCTAGAACCAGGCGGCCTTACTCTCCTTCACAAGCTTACAAATGTTAAAAGCGTGATACATGGGGATGGTCGAGATAATTGCGGATTTTATACAATATGGTGGGAACATCAACAACCCACGTGCGACCATCATGATAATTAAAATACACTTCGCGCGAAACAGACATAATTTTAGTCCCGCAAACATACCTAGTTCAAAACAGAAGCTGGACAACAACATTTAGCACAGTTCAATAAAAACAACTAAAATCGCACAATTAGCACACAGAAAAAATACACGGTACTTCTGTACTACTCTGCGGTCAAGAAAAAGTGCCCTCCAAAAAAAACATGGCCGTTCATCCCCTGTCGACTTTCACCCACGCCCCCAAGCGGTCGCCGACGGTACCGAACGCCGGTAATTCTATAGCTTTCATTGGCGGTTAGTTTTGAATTCAAAAGCGGTTATCTCAACATTCTTGCATTTTTTTTATTAATTTGTTGGAAGTATAAACCAATTTCACAACAATCAAAAAATAACTGTATATGTATTATACATTCAGAGGACTTGCTTTTATTAGATATGTTTCTTGGAATTTCGATTTCGTTTAAGTGAGCAAGTTCTTGTAAAATCCTAATCCATGCACAATAAATACTTTCTGGCAATAAATCGTCCCATCTTACTCCAGCATTGTTGAAGGATTGTCTGTGCTTTTCTGTTTTTACTCTTACTGGGGCCACAAGACCCAACGCATCGAACACCTGAGCAGTTTGAGCCAGATTTCGGGTTTTGTTAATTTTTCAGGAACGTCATATTGCTTTACCTGATACCGTAACGAATCATGACTAGAATTTCACAAAAGCCCTAACGTTTTAGTGTAAACTGACGTTGAGATTAGGTTCATGACTTTTTGGAATTAATGCAGGATGATTTGCGGCCCATTTGCGTAACAAGATTCCACCATTGGTAAAAGTTTCAATTATTTGATATCGTAAAATGATTAGGTTTTTTTTTTTGGTTTGAGATTTGGAGGATTAGTTATAAACGGCAAGTAGTTTGCACAAAATATTGCTCAGATGGGTTATTGCAGTGTTCTACCCCAAAGAATTTTTGTACCTGGTTTTCTAAATTGTCGTTTACTGATGCTAAGGATAGGGAGCAAATACTTGAGCTATTGTTATTATTTATACGTATTTAGTAATCCGCTTGCAATGAAACCAAGTTGGATATTTTCACGTATTAATTTGTTACGGATTGATTTCTCTAGGGTCTTGACTAAAAGGGTCCAAAAAAGGCCATCCCCTATGAGTAAGTCTATTGGTGCAGATTCCGAGAACTTGGGATCGGTTATATAGCAGTAATTCTCTTGGAATATTTATTGAGGACATATTTATGGTTGCTAAGAGAAGATTTTCAGTTATCTTATCTAGTAGTAGGTAATAAAACTTGCCTGCTTTGACACTGTCTTTTCCGAAACTCAGTGAATCTAAAACTGTGTTCAATATACATATAGGGATCCAGCATGAAACATTGTCTGTTTTTAGGTAGGTACATTAAATAATAATAATGTCTTAGATATGTGGAAGGAAGCTCTCCAACACATTACCCCAGAAATGTGGAAAAATTCAGTGCGGCACACTGAACACAAAAGTAAAGAATGTTGGCATCGAGAACAACATTTAGAAGACCAAGTGGAAGCTTTAATATTTGCTGTCAATACGGGTGAATCATTAAACGAATTTGATTCAGAAGACAATGTTTTTTTTATGTAGACATACATACTTATATTTATATTTTATTTATTTATTTACTTTAAAGTATTCATATACCTACATAATGGATAATTTATTAATTGCTCTTATTTCTTCATTTCGTAATCTTATTTCTCAAAATCAACAATTTTTTGGTCACTGACCGCAAAATTTGTTTTCATTTCTTTTTTATTTGTGGATATTTTAACGTATCTTTCTTTTGCTCGTCGATAAGATGGTGAAAATACACTCAGTCAGTCACTCAGATACATTTATTTCCAGCTTGTTTATAATACATACATTTCATCTTACAATTAGGCAACAATAATTATACAACGTGTCTCAGAAATAAGTACATTAATTTTAACTGGTAATAGAACTCGTTAATAACAACAATATATTTTGCATATATTTTTTTCCTAGACCTTATAGTTATCCAATTAAAATTATTGAAAGATTTGGCACAAATTTCGTTACCCGCCTATGGGGATTAGTGATTACTTGTTTCGCCGATACCGATAAGCGAAGAACAAAAAACAAATGCAAGAAAACTTTCACTTGTTTCTTGCGAACTTAAGTACCTATAATGATTAGGGTGGAAGAGAAAAAAAAGAATCATGTGGTAGATATTAATTGAAAACAATTTTAATAATAAATATTTTAAACTGACCCTAATGAATTGCCCATACTATACCCAAATTCATAATGACAAAATGTCTACGAGTATTAATCTGCAAAAATTGTCATGAAGTAATTAGAGTACTAATCACTTAATCAGTAATTAGTGTAATCACTAACCATTACAAGAAGCGTTCAAAGTGATCGCCGTTATTGTCATATTGTCAATACAATAATGAAGGCGCCGACAAAATACTTCTTCCACACTTTCCAACATTCCTCTGTTATTGCGAATTGTTGTAATGTCTAAGGCAGCATTTTCCACCGGTTTTCTTTAAAACTTCCGTTGTCAATTGGGATCGAATATATACCATGTCAATAAGTAGCACGGAAATTCTCTAGACTCGAGGAGTACTCCCGACGCTTCACCACAATATCTATGTATTCACTATAATAAAATACTCGAAAATAAACTCGCCATTTTCACAAAATTTTAGCTTAAATCACAGAATCAACACGTAAACACCTGCCTTGCGGAGTCGAACAAAACAAACTAAAAACTACAAGTCGACCGGAGAGCGTAAAAACTGTATTCTAATTCTAAAAACACAATGTTTTGCGTTGATTTTACAAAAAGTATTATTTCACGGTCACTGCCATAGGGTCAAATAACTAGAAAATACGAGTAAATGGATAGCTCGTTGATTTATGGGGGGGAAAATACTGAAATGAAAATTGTAATTCGAAACAATGATACATAAAAATTTTGTTGTTCTTGACGAGAACTGTCACTGGTTAAAATTAATGTACTTATTTCTGAGACACGTTGTATAATGCAAGGGCGCTGTTGAGGCTTAGGACCTTTTCAGCGTTGGGAGCATTAGAAATTTGGTGTTTTTTCAAGTTTAAGAAAATTTATACCTATTGAATATCAAAAGTTTGCAAGAATTTAAAATTAGGAGAATACAAAATTAGTACCTAGTTTATTTAACGAGTTGGTGTGAAAATTGGGCTTTTTTTGGTATGAGTGGGCCAGTTCAAAACGGGAGTGAAACGAGTCAAAAAAAAACCCAATTTACACACTAACGAGCTGAATACGACGTTTTTTTGTTCGACGAGCCCCTTAAAGGTTCCAAATCGGTTAAAATCTTTAAAATTAGATTGACGTTTGGTTTTGACACGTGGTGACATTTCTCAAAATCTGTTCACATAGGAGAAAATTCTCACATTTTGACAGTGTTGAACAAAAAAAATATATACAGTATGTCCACAAATTGAGTTACAAAGATGTATGATTGACAAAAAAATTTTGAATTTGAATTTTGTATTCAAATCAAGGAGGCTTTGGTGGTTTAGATAAAGGCAAAACTAAAAGTTGTTCACAATGTAAAATGATCGCCTTACGCAAAATTTCAGAAACATTGGCTTACTTTTATGAAACCGTGTCTGCTCATTGTTTGGAAACCCAATTAAAAAATAAATAATAATAAAGTCAATTCCACTTTGTAAAGCTCTATTTTTAAGTGACATTTGGGTATTTTCTTCAACTTAATGAAAAACTAAAACGGATGCTCCATCATTTTCGTCTAAATATTTTCTTATTTTTTTAACATTTAGACTGGAACCAGTTTCCACAAATTTTTTCACTAATTTTCGGATGGCCACGTCAGAAATTGTTGTTTTAGGATATTTTTCGTTAAATTTGTTAATCACTTCACGATAGCAAAGATCGCCAGTAACATAACCTGAAAACAAGCAGATCAGGAGTGACTTTTTCTGAAAAAGAGATTTTTTTTTTCCTCTTTGTAACTCAATCCGTGGACATACTGTATATTAAAAGGAAAAATGGTTTGTTCTTCTGGGGATCCTTGGTGGTTCTGGGGGTCTTTCAGTCCTTGGTGGGGTGGGGCTCCTGGAAGGTCCAGTCGGTTCCTGGGGGTGGTGTCGGTTCTTGTATATTCTGTCGGGTCCTGGGGGCCCCCGTGGGATCTTGGGACCTGAAACAAGGAGACGAAACAGAATCACAAAAAAAATGGCGGGAGATACCTGGTCGGGAATCGATGTGCTGGGCAAGTCCTGGTGTCACATGGCCAAGAGTTTTGAATCCACTATCTAGCTCCTGGAGGTTCTCGGATAGCTCCATGCAGGAGAGAATGGCATTTGGGGGGGGGGGGGTGCTTGAGTTTGAGTTTGGGAAAGGTTAATGTTGCAATAGTCCGAAGAGTTTCGTTAAATTAAGCATTTTTCGTTTCTCCATAATTTCAACGAAATATACAGATTCTTAAGATCAATTTATTAGAGGTGAAATATTTGTCAGTTGTAAGTTTTAATGTTTCTTAAAATTTTTGTCCGCACAATAATCCTTAATTGTGGTGATTTAATACTCAAATGAAATTTGCCGTGGGTCCGTGAAAAGATAATAAACGTCTAACTGGGGAAAATCGCCCCATTCAAACACGTGTTGAGGAATTTTAGTTGATTATTTCATTCATGTGTCTAGCAATCAATTGCGTGACAAATATTGACCAATCAAAACGAGAAAACAAAAAATAAGCCGATAAAATTTCTCTAAAATGCTCACTGTGCAATAATCGGATAAAAAATGTCGGTACCTGATTTTTTTTTAAATAAATTATTTTGAATAAAAAGGATTGGAAATAATGCGTTTGTTTTTATTCTATTCAGGAAATAAACAGCCGTATACCCCTCGTGCAAAATTTTAATATCGGCAAATTTTTTGCTAATGAACTCAAACATCCATAAATTATTCGGTCAGAAGACCAATTATTATCAAATAAAAGCCCTCGACTTCGTCTCGTGCTCTTATTTGATAATAATTGGTCTTCTGATCTCATTTATGGATGTTTTCGTTCATTAGCAAAAAATTTTCCGATAAAAAATTTTGCACTTGGGATATAATATGTGACCATTTCCTTCGAAAAATTTAAGCCAATCAAAGAGCTCGAATATTTGAATTTTAGCCAATAGCGATCGAATTACAGCGATAATACTGCACTAGTACAATTATCGATAATTTGCACTAGTGCAAATGTGATAACCGTCAACGACAACATAAAAATTTAAAGAATAATCAATTTTTAAACACAGAATTACGTTTATTTGTACTTACTTATCATGTAAATTTTTCTCAGGAAATAGTCTGCCAAAATATTCTCTCGTGCATGTCAAACTGTCGATCGAGAGAAACACCAAATTAACATTCACTAGATCAAGTTATTTTTTGTAAAGCTCACATTTTTGTCAAATGTAAAATCGAATGGCGAGAACTGTATATTATCAACAAAAGACTTTATCGTCGAAAATAACCAAAATCGTTTGAATTTGCATTTAGAAAAGTAACAGAACCAAACAAAAAATGAGTTGGTAAAAAACACAGAAAGGTAACATAATTTAGTTCAAAATTATGGTGGAAAACAAAAACGGTTCCATAAAATCTTCAAAAATATGGAAGAGCTATCGCGATTGGCTGAAGTAATCCATTTTGAATCTAAGGAAGTGGATTGGTCATTTTGGTCGAGTAGGGGTGAGAAAGTGGGGTGTTTGAGAAAAAGGAAGCGGAATCATGACAGAGGGTCTCTCGGGGTTTGATTTCCAAAGTAGCTGGAGGTACCGCCGTGACCACGTGTTTTATAATTACAAGGTAAATTATTTCTCTAACTCTTTTACTCTTCTACTTTATTAGCATTGAAGAGTTAATTTCTTGCACTAAATTAAAAGTATATCAGAAGAAAACGTTCTTTTCAAAATTTTTCATTTAATTTGTTTTAACTTCACCACTCGCCAAAGTAATAATAATTGTAATAACCAATATATGTCATTAGTCTGTGGGTTTGATCTCCAAAGTAGCTGGAGGTACACTTCTATTAAAAAAAAAACGTACAAGTAGTGAGCACAATTTTGGCTAGATTGCCATATTGTAAACCTATCCTTTAATTGTTGTTACTTAGAAACCTGTAACAAAACCCATGCTGATAGCCGGATTTTATCGATATATTTTTCAGAGATTTTAATGTGTGCAAATGTTTTGCCTTATTTATTAGGCAAGTATTACCAATTACTGAATTACTACAAACACAACTCAAACTTTTATTCGTAAATTTATAGAAAAAGGCAACTCTCAACAATCTAACAACAATTTAAAAATTTATAAAAAGCAATTTTCACACATTTGACATACAACAAAATGTCAGTAATACCGTAATACGTTTTCTTGGAAACGATTAATTAATTTTATCCCCATTTACATTAGCTCTCAATACGTGTACGCTTTTTTTTTTAATAGAAGTGTACATTCAGGTTTAGTAGACCACGTATTTTTTACTACTACAAGGTAGTAATTCTTCTAGTTTTCTACTTCATTTACATTGAAGATTTAATTTCTTGGACTAAAGTAAAAGTAAATTAGTTTCTTCGAGAATTCAGAAGAAAACGTTCATTTTGCTCTAAATTAATTTCTCGCTAAGGTGATATAATAATTGTAAATAATTTTTTGAACTCACTGAGCCGTATAATTTCCCTTTCATTAAAGTTAAAGAACGTCGTTAAGTTATTTTGTCTCTGTCTAACATAGTGCCTGGCATATACTCTCACTTTGTCTAATCAATTATTTAGCTAATGAAAGGCTTAACGAATGGGAAATCATACGGCGGCCCATTAACTTTAAAATGACATTTCGCAAACACAACACAACTAAGCGGGAACGTAGATTTCGCGCACTCGTGCTTCAAAATCATCCAAAAAGCACTGGCCTTTTTGAGCATTCTGAAAATAATTTGACTTGATAATAATAAAATCTGGTTTGCAAAATATCATTTCTCCAATTTGGATGTTGAAAATTTCGAAAAAATGAAAATAAATCCTATTAATTCAACTGACACTTGGGCAAGCGCCATCTATTCACTAAATTGGAAACCATTGAGTAATCATTTAAAAATACTAATGTTCCTTTCAAAAAATATTGTACAAACCTCGATGCGCACTCGGTTCGTAAATACCTAACTATTTTTTTTTCATTATTTGTTCCCTGGGATCTCTTGAAACACCAAATCATTTATTAATTTCACTCGTTTATTTATAAATTTTGTTGGGACCACTCAAGCATGTTTTCTTGTTAAATTAAATTTAAGTGAAACGTATTCAATTGTTTAATTTAAGTAGCTCTTCAAACAATGCGGCCTCTCGAATGATCTTAATTTATTAATTTTTTCTTTTTTCAAAAATATCAGAGGAAAAAATAAGAAGATGACACCAAAATCCGCAAAGGTCGCAACTTTGCAAAGTGCATTTCGTGTTGAACAATTTGTGAAAATGATTTTATCTTCTATTCTCGAAAATGTCCAAAAATAAGATTTAAATCAAAACTGTGCTCAACAACAAAACCGAAGTAAAAAATTAAGTTATTAATTATTAGATTTATGGGTCCAATAAAATTCTTTTGCCTGAATTAGGATACATCAGGAACTTAACTATCTTTCAAGCGAAAAGACGAGGAATAAACCAAAATGAATTGCACCTTCCATACAACATGGCAGGTCTGGAAATTGCAGAATTTAGAGACTCACGACAATGCAAAATCCCTTCTAATAAAGTCGATAAAAAAACTGTTCAGTAGCAAAATCCAAGTAAAAGGAAAGTGAGTATTTGATTGTATTATTACAAATTCCTCAAACTGAAATTGTTGTCGCAGGTGCACATCAAGGCTCCATTGAACAGGGTGTGCATGATATGGTGCCTGAATCTGGAGTGGCTGGACGAGAGAGAGTACTGTGACGACCAGATCGACAGGTATGACAGAGCAGCGGGGCTACACATACAGGTGAGTCAGAAGGTTTAGTAGATATTCAAATCCCATACATATTTTGAAGCTCCCAAATGCCAATTTAAAACTATATGATGTGGTTTAAAATGTTAAGGGGCCTCATCTCGAAATCGTGGCCCTATACTTAACCAATGTAAACGCAAATTACTCCTAAAAACTTCAAATTTGAAGTTGAAAAGCTCGACGTTTCTATCGATTCCTTTTGACATAATCAAGTGCAGGGAAATCTTGATTTTTCGATTAAGGCAATAAATTGGTCGTTACGATTAATCGTAACAATTGCGATTTCAAAATTGCTCCTAGCGGTCTCATTTTTAACTTGTTTGAGTTCTAAAGTAGCTCATTGTAATCATGAATGTATAATCTAATGCAGAGAAATCTTCGTTTTCCTTAAAATCAGTTAAATTCTGCCTTACAAGGCAAAATAAAAAACGAAACTCATTGTTCGAAAGAGTGATGATGGCAACCAACAATATCAGCAGCCCATGATTTATAACACCCATTAGTTGAGCCAAGGGGCCGGCCGACTTCTCTCTGCACCGAACTAATTTCCATTTTACTACCTACGAGTATTACTTCGAATACAAGTTATACTTTTAGCCAAATACCGAGCAATCATTTAAAAAATAAATCGAGTTTGCTTTGGAGCCTATGCTATAGCATGGGTTGCCATATGTAACATGCCGACACGATTTATTTTTTAATTGATCGTACCGTACTTCCTGATTCTTTGTTATTTATTCTTTTCCACACCACGATAGAGGTAGAATAAAAGGCGCGTTTTTTTTAACGTGGTTTCTCCGATAGGCATAAACCACAATGCTGTACAAAAATGTAGATATATTTTATATGCGACGATAAAATTTAATTATCGGCTGCCAAAAAATATATAATAATAGGTTTATTAACGGCAAACAATACCATGTAACAGTGGAGAACAAATAAAAAAAAAATCAAATACAATAACATAACAAAAGCAATAGGTACTCGTGACAACTCCCTAAACAGCGTTTCTTAAACTAATTTTAAAACTATTATATTTAATATTATAAAATTCAACATTATGAGAATGTAAATTAACATTCCTGCAGATTCTGGATAAAGGCGACCTTAACTTGGTTCTATGATAAGGAACAACTAACAGATGTACGCTTCTGAAATTACATTGAGGCACATGAAGTAAAAATAAGCCTAAGATTGACGAACATGTAATCATATAATTAATTACTTTAAAAAAGAAGCATAAATCCAATTGAATGCGTCTGGATCTTAAAGTACTTAAACCAAAATAAGCCAATATATTATCATAGTTATTTCTATCAAAATGAATGTGAGCGATCATTCGACAACAGATGGTTATTCCCATTTTTGTTCAATTGGTATCAACGACATTGAAAACATCCAGCGTGTAGCCGCTGGTGTTCTCTGTGAACTGGAAATAATTTAGTGGTATTCCAATAAACGGAATGGTTCAAAATAAACAATTCTGTAAGTATGTATAATAATAATGATTAGGTATAACATAAATATTTAAGGCCGCAGCCAGATAATAATAATAATAATGATATCAATAATTTTAGCACTGCCATGCCATTTTCCATAATATAAAAAATGCTATAATATTTACATTTTCCTCATATGAGATTAATATAGATTATTGTTGTAGTATTTTGAAGTTTTGCTTTAACGCATCAATGAAAAGGTATCAAGGATTCTACAAATTTTGAATGCAAATTTGGTTAAGAGATGAAAATAAAAAATGATGGAATAAAAATAAAAACATTAGAACATATGTGATATGAAAGATAATTTAGTGGTATTCCAATAAACGGAATGGTTCAAAATAAACAATTCTGTAAGTATGTATAATAATAATGATTAGGTATAATATAAATATTTAAGGCCGCAGCCAGATAATAATAATAATAATAATGACATCAATAATTTGTCGAAGGAACCGTCGGTGCTCTGCACATATTACCCCGAGAATCCCACAATAGAGCGATCATTCGACAACAGATGGTTATTCCCATTTTTGTTCAATTGCTATTCGACGACATTGAAAACATCCAGCGTGTAGCCGCTGGTGTTCTCTGTGAACTGGAAATAATTTAGTGGTATTCCAATAAACGGAATGGTTCAAAATAAACAATTCTGTAAATGTCCACTTTAATGTGGTCGTGTCCGTGTTGTTTACGGTTCAAGTTCAGCCCCGAGGAGATAGAGCAGCGGTACAAGTCGCTGGAAATCGACAAAATGCTGGAGAAGGACAAGCAGGCCCTCAAACGCCAAGTCAAGCTGCTCCTGTTGGGCGCTGGGGAGAGTGGCAAGTCAACATTTCTGAAGCAGATGAAGATCATCCACGGAATCAAGTTCGAGAGCGAACTCGTGATGGAGTACCAGCAGATCATCTACCAGAACGTGATCAAGGGGATGCGCGTCTTGGTGGACGCCAGAGACAAACTGGGGATCCCGTGGGGCGACCCCTCGAACGCCGCCCTCGGCAAAGAAATGCTTCAGTTTAACGCACCGGTGCTCGACTCCAGGACCTTTATCCAGTTCTGTGTGTAATATAAAAAATGCTATACGCAGGGCGTTAACGAAAGCAAAACCCCTTCTGAGGGTTATTATTATTATACAGAGAAAAGGTACTTGAAAAAAATGTTTTTGTCAAAATCCAATGTGATGCACTTACAGGGGATAGTCTTGAAGAGTTGGTATGGAACCATCAAGCCGCGAAATTTAATATCAAGCATATTAGGGGGCACTCCAAGAAAAACAAAAATCCCTTGGATTTTACATCAGGGATGGGACCAGCGTGCGAGTCACGCAAAGTGGTCAGTACTCAGAATTAAAAAAAAAAACACTATTAATAAAATATATTTGAAATTGCCAATTACATTAGTTCTTTGATAATAGTTATATCATAAATATACAGTACATAGTAATAGTAAATAAAAGAGTGTAAATTGTTTTTGAAGAAATTTTGTTTTTTATCACTGAGAGTTTAATGAATGTCTTACTTTGCGAGGCATTTTTAATAACACGTTCAAATTTTAGCTGCGAGTTTGCGTACTTTCAAGGACATTAAAAATGATGGACAGACGAATGAGATTTTTAAGAAACTACTGTCGGGTAACAAAGTACACTTTTCCAGTACTAAAGACCTTCACGTTGATAATCGCCTGAGCGCCGTGACTTCACCTACTCCTCCTTTGATCGGTGGAAGGATCAGAACTGACAGTTTCTCGCATTTAGAACCAGGACATCACGGTCACAGCCTCACGGGCAAACACGTTCTCTCGGTTGACATGTTCACAAAAGACCAACTGAACGACATCTTCAATTTGGCCCAGACCTTCAGAGTTTACGTAGGAAAGGAACGATCAGTGGACCACATTTTGAGAGGCAAAGTTATGGCGTCAGTCTTCTACCAAGTCAGCACCAGGACTAGCTGCAGTTTTGCTGCTGCTATGCAGCGATTAGGCGGAGGTGTGATCTACATGGACGAAACCAGTTCTTCAGTTAATAAAGGAGAAACTCTAGAAAATTCGATTGCTGTCATGGCGGGATATGCTGACGTTGTTGTATTAAGACATCCTACACCTGGATCGGTCCTCGTAAGTGTTTTTCTTACCCAAATTGTGTTAAATTTAAGGTATATTAATTTTCAGCGAGCTTCTCATCATTGTCGCAAACCTTTGATTAACGCCGGCGATGGAATCGGCGAGCATCCGAGTCAAGCATTGCTCGATATCTTCACGATTCGTGAAGAAATCGGTACTGTCAACGGGTTAACGATTACTTTGGTTGGCGATTTAAAAAATGGACGTAGGTACTGTACATCCGCTCGCGCGATTATTGACATTGTACAACGTTCAGTTGCGATACGTCAGTCCTGCCAGTTTGAAAATGCCAAGTCATATAGTAAATTTCGTGACTTCCAAACAAATACCTCAAGAAGAATATAATAGTCTTGAGGAGGTGCTTCCTGATACTGACGTGTTGTACATGGCGCGAATTCAAAGGGAGCGGTTCAGCTCTCAGGAGGAATACGATAAGGTGAGAATGTTCTAGATAGCGAGATTAGGCTAATGTCAAGGTTTTAGGCTTGCGGACATTTCATCGTAACTCCGCAATTAATGACCAGAGCTAAAAGGAAAATGGTGGTGCTTCATCCGTTGCCTAGGGTGTTCGAAATTAGTCCCGAATTCGATACAGATCCTCGAGCGGCCTACTATAGACAAGCCGAATGCGGAATGTGTGTACGCATGGCCATTTTGCCGATGGTGTTAGGTAAATGTTAAACGTATAAGGAATTGTTAGGAATTTTATATAAATAAATACACCCTAAAATGGCATATACTGTTTTTGTTATTTTACCATCAGTCTTTTCGTTATAATGTTATAAATAATAAGATTACAAGGAAGAAATATTTATATGTAATCTAATAAGGTACATTAAATAATAGTTGTTTATATCTACTATAGGCTCTGCCATTTCTATTGAAACACCACCTGTTGGATTTTTCCTAAAATTTAGCAATGTGTAACAGGTTCGGTTGGTTGTAAAACGGCTTTTAGTGAGAAATTTGAAATTTTGACATTGATCATCCCTGTCAAAATAAGTATGATAAGTTGATAAATCAATGATCTAACTACACATTTAGCAATTATTTTTCTCGTCGACGCATCGTGCATTCTTAATACGGTGCGATCAATTAAAAAATAAATCGAGTCGGCGTGTTACCTATGGCAACCCATGCTATAGCATAGGCATCAAAGCAAACTCGATTTATTTTTTAAATGATCGCTCGGTATAATTTAATATACAGGGTCCCCCAAAAAAAAGACGAGTCCATAGCTCCCTTATTTATCGGAGGATTTTAATTATATATACACCAAATTAAATAGTTGTTAATAGGCTACAAAAAGGCTTAACAAATTCACATATAGCTCCAAGGGCTTTAAGACTAAACTGTCAAAAAATTTTTTCAAATAGGATTACATACTTTTTTTTTAGTAATTCTGATAGAGATTTTAATTCTGAAAACAACAATCTATCACAAGTATAACTTCACAAAAAAAAAATAACACTAACTTTTGAAATAAATGACGAGTACCAAGCGAAAAGCTATCAAAATGCATTGCGTTACAATGTAATAACCAAATTAAGGTAGCTGGAAAAACAAATGACAAATAATAACATGTGGGATTGCGCAGATATGCCAAATTGCAAACAACAATTCACAGCAACAATATTATTCAAAACACCTTTAATTTTTCTTTTTCTGAACGGGGAATTCAAACCACTGACAGGAGTACCACGCTACCACGTCAAAACATTTAGGTTAAGATCAACTGACAGTTGACAGCACAAAATTACAAAACAGCAGCACACTGAGCCGCTACCTCATCTTTTGTTTTATCGAAACGTATTTCGAACATGAATCAGCCGCTTTTATTTACTTGCTGTGCACAGTCGTTTTGTTGGTTGCCTACCTCTCAAAAATCTATTATAAATTGCCTTTATACATTTTTTGTAATTCATGAATAATAGATTTAAAAGCAAGTTATAATTAATTATTATTTATTATTGATTAAGGAAAAAACACACAGTTACACAAAATTCCTTCATAAGGCACAATCTTGAGTTAAAAAATTTTAAAAATAATTATTTTTTACTTTGTTTTGTTGTTTTCTGTAAGTGTAAAAGTTATTATTCTCTTTTTGGGTAATTGAGAACTTACTCGTATTTTTCTAGCAGTGTTTAAAACATTTCAATTACTCCAAGGTCAAAAAATAAGTTTTCACAAAAACTGCTCAAAATATTCTCCATTGTGGTCCAGACAGAATCAAACTCGCCTCTCATAATTTCAAAAACCCTTATGAAGCTGTCAATTTGTTTAGGGTAATGTGTGGGTTTTATTTCTTACAACACACAAAGGGAAACAAATTAATATCCTTCTTAAAAATTTTCTGATAAGTGCCATTACACAATTTAACTTGCTGTCTTAAACGCCTTATGGAAGTTGAGGGATGTTCCTTAATAATTTGTCCAACATTTTGCACCATTTCTAAAATTTGAACTAATGACTGACCTTACTTCTTCTTAATGATGGATAATGATTTGCTAAAATTAGGCACTATAATTTTAAGACATTGATAAACTTGTTGATAACCAATACCATCTGGTTCGGACATCTGGCTTGAAATTCTTCGGTGTAAGGGGGTACAAAGTAAGGCTAGTTTTCATTTTCTTGTTTCATCCTCTTTCGAAAATAATCTAATAAAAATGCCTTCTCTTTAATGGTAAAACCCATTTTACAACTTATTCTGGGATAATTATTGCTTACAACTTCAATAAACGTCTGTAAACTTTGCCGAAATCGAAGATTTGTTTTCTAGGTTAAATGGCCGACCCGCTAAAGGCTGAGCAGAGCAATGAGATGGATAGCTACGGCGCACGACTTATTTCGCACTTCATTAGAAAAGTTACAAAAAGATCCGATGAAAATGAGAATTAAAATTAATACAATATACGTAACAGTATTAAAATAAAATTTTTATTTTTCTAAATTTCGAAGGTTAGGCGGTGCCTACCTTGCCTACCCTGACCAGCCGCCACTGATATGAGTATCTGTTCATAAAGTCCAATTTTTACCCTTTTGCGATGACGTCATTATCTAGTAACTTTACGTATGTTGGAGCTAGGATCAGAAACAAATTTGAATTGATCATAAATAACTATAAATGTGTCAAATTTGTTGACAATTGCTTCGAAAGGTTATGTTTGTAATCAATGTAATAAGTGAAAGAAATTAAAAATTGTCAAATTGACAGGAGCATAAAATAACCTCAAAGTGACCATCAATAAATAAACGTGCCTTTTTTTTGTTTTTTTCTGTTTCTGTCGTTTCAATAAAGAGAAAGTGAGGAAGGAAATCGTGACGTCACCTCAAAAGGGTAAAAATTGGACTATACTCCCTAGGCGGGTAAAATCAGAGCCCTTGTCCCGGCAACTGGACAAGCTTGAAACCAGCTCAAAAGCAAGTTGCCTGGCGCCCATTTTTTTATTTTGTGAACCCACACCCTATGCCCCGAAAACCCCCTGAGAGCCCGGTGCAGTCACTGGCCAACTTTTGGTCACACACTTCCTAGAACGAGATTTGCCGGAATTATTGGAAAATGTCCCACTACAACATTTCTTGAATGAGTGGTTTCAACACGATGGAGCTCCGGTACATTTCTCTAGACAAGTGCGGCAAATACTTGACAGAAGATATCCAAATTCGTGGATAGGTCAAGGTGGACCTGTAAATTGGCCTGCAAGATCGCCGAATCTCACACCTTTGGATTATTTTCTGTGGGGCCATTTGAAGAACTATATTTATCGCGAACCTGTCAATAATTTAGAAGAATTGAATGACCGAACTCATGAAGCACTGGCTACTGTTGCTCCTAATATGATTAGACTGGAAAGGGAAAATTTAATAAAACGAGCTCGCCTATGCCTTCACATGGAAGGAGGTCATTTTGAACACTTGTTATAACTTATTTTTTATTTTACATGTTTCTTATTTAATTTGTTGCATTCTACATCGTTTATAGTAGTTTATTTGACGAGTTTGTGTGTAAATTGGGCCTTTTTTTGCACGCGTGGGGCATTTTAAAACGCGAGTGAAAAACGAGTTGAATACAACGTTTTGTTGTTCGACGAGCCCTTAAAGGCTCCAAATCGCTTAAAACCTTTAAAATTAGCTGAACGTTTCGTTTTGACAAGTTGTGACATTTATCAAAATCCGTTCACATAGGAGAAAATTCTCTAATTCTGACGGTGTCGAACAAAAAAAATTATAAAATTTGGTCTTAAATTTTTACTAACAATGAAGCTAAAATAGGTTAATTCAATCCAGTTTTGTCTTCTGTTTTTCAGAACTCCCACTGCGCTTGATCTTTTGTCCAAAACCATCGTGTAACTCAAGCTTTTTGCAACACCAAGAATGCTAACCTAAAAGTTTTTTTCTTTCATTTCGACGATGACGCGTCCCGCTCGTGCAGCTCTTTGCTAATCCGTTACAGATGCAGAATGTATGCACAGGTCAGGACAAATTTCTTGTGATTCCGGTTCACTTCACAGGCCCATGCAAATTTCACTTTTTACCAAGATTTTTAAGGTAGTAAATAGTACTTACTTAGCGCTACGCCGCCATTTCATTATACCTACGGTTGGCTTCAAAAAAAACGGGAACTGTCAGAAAAAGGTCTGTCAGATTTTATTAAATTTTTATAGTTTGAAACGGCCTTTTAGAATTTATTTTAAAAAACTGCACTTATGTGTCAGAAATACTACTGTCAAACAGACACAAATTGACATAAATTGACAAATTAAATTTCCAATTCACATTAGGTCAAATTTCATTTCCCGTTTTTTTTGAAGCCAACTGTTGTACCTTCCATGAACAAAGTTTCAATTCATCGTACCCCTACAGTCAATTTTCCATACCCCTCTAGGTTAAAAGCGCTCAGCTAATTTTCAATCATAACAAACCACATTTCGTTCTTGCCAAAGAAGAAACTTCTTCCGTTTCCTGGTGAAGATTATAAACATTTTTTTGCCTGGCTTTAGCTATACCTATTATCCCAATCTATCCATTTTTGGTTATTTATTTATTTATTTATTTATTTATTTATTTATTTAGCATAAATTATGAAACTATTGACGTGTTCCTGTTTTCCAAACAGCTTATGGGAAATTGTAACTAGTTTGTGAACGGTGAGGACTTTGTTATGCTTAAATTGTGATCGCAATTGTAAGAGAAAGACTGGGAAGAGCTTAACCAGAAGAGAAAAAGAAAACATATAAAATCAATCAGATGGTTAAAGAGTCTAGTAGAGTCTGATCAGTGATCATATTTAACTTAAAAAGAATAAAAGCTTCCTAGAGCCTTCAACTAGGCAATTTCTTCAAGTAAAACTATAATGGCTTGTGTCCATAATGATCGAGTTTGGATCATTACAGTAATTTTTATAAAACTTTCATCAACTCGATAATTTCGTGTATTACCTACTCGTTGCTGATTAAAAAAAATAGATTTGTAAAAGACACAGCTTTGGGCTTTTACAGATTATTTTTGTCTGCTTCTCATTACAGAAAAGTCACAATGTTGGAACGTAAATTTATAATTTCAAAAACTAGAAAAATAAAAATACACCAATCCAAATATTTTTCAAAAATAGTTATTTACATTACGTATGCGGTGGGTTACATTTTACAGCGCGAGGTTTTTAGTTTGTAACATGACCGCGAAGCGTCCTTTCTTCGATTATTTTGATTATTTTATAAAAATTCATTTTTATTCTCAATATTATTTGAAATTTTTGCAAAGCGAAAACCGCGTCATGTACTATTGGAAGCAAATAAACTGAGACATCAACATCACTGTCTTGAATTTTAATGTGAAATGACCCTTTTCTGCTCTAACCCTACTTTGAATTGATTGACGTTGTCATTAAGTATTGTAGGTTGTAGGGAATGAGTGTAAGTAAGCACGTAGTGAATATTTATTTAATGCAAGACGTTGTATTATGACATGGGTGTGTTTAAAGCACTATGAGCGTAGCGAGAAGTGCTTTAACGGAACGAATGAGATAACACGTCTTGTTAAACGAGTGTAATATACTATTTTATCTACTTTGCTTTACTAATTCCTGAATTTCAGCCGCTCAAGCTTTCATATTATACTAGGGACTTTCGTATGGGTTGGCAAGAGACATTTTCACAAAAATGTAAAAATGTAAAGCTATTATTTACTTAAACTTTTCCCCAATTCATTCAATTGTGAGTTTTAAGTTCCCCAAACTCCTGTTTTTTTTTTAATCTTTACAATCTTGTCCCATATTGCCCACATACCCCCATAATACCAATTTCTTTTTCCAGATATCTGATATTGCTGTCTACAAAATTACCCAATCACACCTGAGAGGCAAAATCCTTCAAGATTCCAAAACTGGCGCCAATCCTCTGATTTTGTAATTTCCTTGTTCATTGATTAAAATTCTTTGAGTTTCCCTTGGGTTTTACCCTCCACCTTCCAGCAGGAACACTAACCACGACAGATATCCACGCTAAAAACCACCCGCTCACATTTGTAGTGGTAGGTCTCCCAGCCGTAATTTTTTTATATTTCTCTTAACATTTATATTAAATTATTATATACAGGTGTCCCTAAAAAAGAAGACGAGTCCATAACTCCGTTATTTATCGGAAGGTTTTCATTATCTGTACTACACCAAATTAAGTGGTTGTTAATAGGCTACAAAATGGCCTAATAAATTCAAGTATAGCCCCATGGGCTTCAAGGGTAAACTGTCAAAATATTTTTTTTTAAGTAATTTTGATAGAGATTTTTATTCTGAAAACAACAATGTATCACAAGTATACACTTAAATGCCAAAAATTCACAAAAAAAAAATGTAAAAACGCTACTATCGTCTATGTTCCATTTTGCGCTAAACATTGGTATCATTCAGCAGCAAAAGCGCTACCGCTATCTACCGCTCTGCTACCTATGTAGCGGCTCAGTGTGCTGCTGTTTTGTACTTTTGTGCTGTCAACTGTCAGTTGATCTTAACCTAAATGTTTTGACGTGGTAGCGTGGTACTCCTGTCAGTGGTTTGAATTCCCCGTTCAGAAAAAGAAAAATTAAAGGTGTTTTGAATAATATTGTTGCTGTGAATTGTTGTTTGGAATTTGGCATATCTGCGCAATCTCACATGTTATTATTTGTCATTTGTTTTTCCAGCTACCTTAATTTGGTTATTACATTGTAACGCAATGCATTTTGATAGCTTTTCGCTTGGTACTCGTCATTTATTTCAAAAGTTAGTGTTATTTTTTTTATGTGAAGTTATACTTGTGATACATTGTTGTTTTCAGAATTAAAATCTCTATCAGAATTACTAAAAAAAAAAGTATGTAATCCTATTTGAAAATTTTTTTTGACAGTTTAGTCTTAAAGCCCTTGGAGCTATACGTGAATTTGTTAATCATTTTTGTAGCCTATTAACAACTATTTAATTTGGTGTATATATAATTAAAATCCTCCGATAAATAAGGGAGCTATAGACTCGTCTTTTTTTTGGGGGACCCTGTATATTAAATTATACCGAGCGATCATTTAAAAAATAAATCGAGTTTGCTTTGATGCCTATGCTATAGCATGGGTTGCCATAGGTAACACGCCGACTCGATTTATTTTTTAATTGATCGCACCGTATTAAGAATGCACGATGCGTCGACGAGAAAAATAATTGCTAAATGTGTAGTTAGATCATTGATTTATCAATTTATCATACTTATTTTGACAGGGATGATCTGCTTTCACGTTTTAGGAACTAGAAAATGTCAAAATTTCAAATTTCTCACTAAAAGTCGTTTTACAACCAAGCGAACCTATTACACATTGCTAAATTTTAGGAAAAATCCAACAGGTGGTGTTTCAATAGAAATGGCAGAGCCTATAGTAGATATAAACAACTATTATTTAATGTACCTTATTACATATAAATATTTCTTCCTTGTAATCTTATTATTTATAACATTATAACGAAAAGACTGATGGTAAAATAACAAAAACAGTATATGCCATTTTAGGGTGTATTTATTTATATAAAATTCCTAACAATTCCTTATACGTTTAACATTTACCTAACACCATCGGCAAAATGGCCATGCGTACACACATTCCGCATTCGGCTTGTCTATAGTAGGCCGCTCGAGGATCTGTATCGAATTCGGGACTCATTTCGAACACCCTAGGCAACGGATGAAGCACCACCATTTTCCTTTTAGCTCTGGTCATTAATTGCGGAGTTACGATGAAATGTCCGCAAGCCTAAAACCTTGACATTAGCCTAATCTCGCTATCTAGAACATTCTCACCTTATCGTATTCCTCCTGAGAGCTGAACCGCTCCCTTTGAATTCGCGCCATGTACAACACGTCAGTATCAGGAAGCACCTCCTCAAGACTATTATATTCTTCTTGAGGTATTTGTTTGGAAGTCACGAAATTTACTATATGACTTGGCATTTTCAAACTGGCAGGACTGACGTATCGCAACTGAACGTTGTACAATGTCAATAATCGCGCGAGCGGATGTACAGTACCTACGTCCATTTTTTAAATCGCCAACCAAAGTAATCGTTAACCCGTTGACAGTACCGATTTCTTCACGAATCGTGAAGATATCGAGCAATGCTTGACTCGGATGCTCGCCGATTCCATCGCCGGCGTTAATCAAAGGTTTGCGACAATGATGAGAAGCTCGCTGAAAATTAATATACCTTAAATTTAACACAATTTGGGTAAGAAAAACACTTACGAGGACCGATCCAGGTGTAGGATGTCTTAATACAACAACGTCAGCATATCCCGCCATGACAGCAATCGAATTTTCTAGAGTTTCTCCTTTCTTAACTGAAGAACTGGTTTCGTCCATGTAGATCACACCTCCGCCTAATCGCTGCATAGCAGCAGCAAAACTGCAGCTAGTCCTGGTGCTGACTTGGTAGAAGACTGACGCCATAACTTTGCCTCTCAAAATGTGGTCCACTGATCGTTCCTTTCCTACGTAAACTCTGAAGGTCTGGGCCAAATTGAAGATGTCGTTCAGTTGGTCTTTTGTGAACATGTCAACCGAGAGAACGTGTTTGCCCGTGAGGCTGTGACCGTGATGTCCTGGTTCTAAATGCGAGAAACTGTCAGTTCTGATCCTTCCACCGATCAAAGGAGGAGTAGGTGAAGTCACGGCGCGCAGGCGATTATCAACGTGAAGGTCTTTAGTACTGGAAAAGTGTACTTTGTTACCCGACAGTAGTTTCTTAAAAATCCCATTCGTCTATCCATCATTTTTAATGTCCTTGAAAGTACGCAAACTCGCAGCTAAAATTTGAACGTGTTATTAAAAATGCCTCGCAAAGTAAGACATTCATTAAACTCTCAGTGATAAAAAACAAAATTTCTTCAAAAACAATTTACACTCTTTTATTTACTATTACTATGTACTGTATATTTATGATATAACTATTATCAAAGAACTAATGTAATTGGCAATTTCAAATATATTTTATTAATAGTGTTTTTTTTTTTTTTTTAATTCTGAGTACTGACCACTTTGCGTGACTCGCACGCTGGTCCCATCCCTGATGTAAAATCCAAGGGATTTTTGTTTTTCTTGGAGTGCCCCCTAATATGCTTGATATTAAATTTCGCGGCTTGATGGTTCCATACCAACTCTTCAAGACTATCCCCTGTAAGTGCATCACATTGGATTTTGACAAAAACATTTTTTTCAAGTACCTTTTCTCTGTATAATAATAATAACCCTCAGAAGGGGTTTTGCTTTCGTTAACGCCTTGCGTATAGCATTTTTTATATTATGGAAAATGGCATGGCAGTGCTAAAATCATTGATATCATTATTATTATTATTATCATATGGCTGCAGCCTTAAATATTTATATTATACCTAATCATTATTATTATACATCCTTACAGAATTGTTTATTTTGAACCATTCCGTTTATTGGAATACCACTAAATTATCTTTCATATCACATATGTTCTAATGTTTTTATTTGCATTCCATCATTTTTTATTTTCATCTCTTAACCAAATTTGCATTCAAAATTTGTAGAATCCTTGATACCTTTTCATTGATGCGTTAAAGCAAAACTTCAAAATACTACAACAATAATCTATATTAATCTCGTATGAGGAAAATGTAAATATTATAGCATCTTTTATATTATGGAAAATGGCATGGCAGTGCTAAAATCATTGATATCATTATTATTATTATTGACTCTCCAATCGGCTCTATTGGCGACCACCCATTCAAAAACCCACCGTTTTTCCTTCAATTTTTTTGAGCACACTTTTAATTTCGACCACATCTTTCTATTGGTCCGCACTTGCGGATATGTTGAATATTTCGTAAATACTCTTCGTGAACTTGGGTTGATTATCGTTTTGATCTTCGATGCTAATTTGGAACGTCTGATGTCCCGAATTCGGCTTGTTTTTGTTGGGGAAGAGGGCGCTCAGTGCCGAATCACGTGCTTGTACGGTCACGTGATAAAACTTTTTCTTTTTCTCTGTCGAACGACGTTTTCGACGTGATCACGCCTGTCTGCGGGTCGATTTCGAACAGGAATGAAAGTTGGAATTTCGTCGTTGACATCTTCTACTTTGACTATTATATTGACAGAAGCGTACAGTGAGTCTTTGTTTGGAGCACGAACGGTCAATTGGTATCCGATGACGTTTTCGTTTTTCGTAGTCCAAGGGACGTGCTAATGTAATGGTTGCTGAAGTGAGTCCGCTTGGACTCAACACAAAAGATTGATCTTTATTGGTTTGAATCGTTTTGTCTTTCACTAACTCAAAAGCCACACTCGTGTCGTTGATATTTGAACTAAAATTATACGAATTCGATTCTAATAAAATTGAGAAAAATTTTAACCTCACTTGGCGGCAAGCGAAATAAGAGATCTCTCAAAATCGTTTTCGTTTTCTTTCAATGTGAGGACATTTTGATGATCTACTACAGGTCGACCAGAACAGCTTGGCTAGTGACGCAGTGGACTGAAGTCCCGCCCACTAGCGGAGCGCACTTGTTTGTTGTGTCTGGAAGTGTTCAGATCGTGTACAATCGGGCTAAAATCAGCGCTTCAAGCTTCAAGTGAACAGCATGTCCGGGCTGTTTTGAGCAGATTTGCTTCGTTGAGTGTACCGCACTTACAACCGTAGCCACATCCTTGTCTTACAGACACTCGCTCGTTTCCTGGTCGGCGCATCTCAGGCGCCAAGCTATTTTGGTCAAGCTGTACTTCAATTGAAGGTGGTTTCTTGTCAGAATCTACCACTAAGAAATACAATTAGGCGCTTCATGTGGTGGTTCTCCGTTGTCTTTGATGTGAACGTTCGCCTGATATCTCTTACCTTGTTTCTAAAATAATAATGATTGTTATCATAATGTATTGTTATCAAATACCCTCGATTATACTGTACACTATGTAGCTTCGACGCCATATCGCTGTCCACAGCTTTGCTTCGACCACATCTTCCTGTTGGTCCGCACTTCCGGATATTGAATACTTCGTAAATAGTCTAAAACTAAGGTTTAAATATATTTGGAATAAAAGCGGAATGTTTCTTTAATCTTACCGGCCGTGGTGTGTAACTGTTGAGAACCACTGGAAAGCTGAGAGTTTCGACTGAATCTGCCTCAGCGCACCGAAGCAACCGTTCTCTAATTGGCCGACTTCACGATAATAATCTTCATCTTTTTTTTGATAATTGGTGTACCACCATGGCAGCTTGCGAAACCACTACTTGATCTTTATGGTTCAACAATTTGATCAATTCTGGTATCGCTAGGGTCGCTAAATCAGCGTCGTCTTATAAATTGATTAAATTGACCACCGCATGTTTAAGCATTTGACTTGGTTCAGAGAGTTGCTGAACGGCTGTTTGATGGCTAGGATCAAATTGCTAAAATTATTATTACTATTATTATTATTTACTCTCCAATCGCAAATACATTTGGAATAAAAGCGGAATGTTTCTTTAATCTTACCGGCCGTGGTGTTTAACTGTTGAGAACCACTGGACAGCTGGGAATTTCTACTGAAGCTCCCTCGCCGTACCGGAGCAACCGTTCTGTGATTGGCCGGCTTCACAAGACCGGTGGATTCTGCTAGACCGCCAGACACAAGACGCGATATGAAAATCCTCGGAATCTTCTCCAACCCTGCGGTTACAAACCGAGAAAAATAAAAGAAAAAGCAAACAAAAAAAAGCGTTTTCATTCAATCCGTAATTGTGGTTGTTAATTAGAGCGAAAGAGGAATCACAAATAAATATTAAGTTCCGCGGCTTGATGGTTCCCTACCCATTCAACCCTTCAAGACTATCCCCTGTAAGTGTAAGTCACTTTTCGTTGTATGATCACCCTCAGAAGGGGTTTTGCATTCGTTAATGCTCTGCGTAAATTATCATCATTGTTAATAGGTAATAAATGCTGGTCGCTTGGGTCAAGCGATGTCTCATAAACGATGAAGATGTTCTAGCAAGTTTCGAAATTCTTCGAACGGGGCTTGAAGGTCCCTTTCGATGGAAAATCGCCCAAATTCTGCGTCAAACTACAAAGAATCAATTAAATAACAAAGCGTATTAATAGTAGTCCAGTCAATATAAATATAAAAAAGGGTCCGACCTTGCAAAAGGTCATGTAGTTCTGATTTTTTAATATGTTGTTTGGATCTCAGCCAAGAGTAAAACACCAAATTTGCAACTTCGAAAGACTTGTGCGCTCTGCGTGGTAGCCAAAGAACAGCAAAATTTTTGCACTATTTTCAGTTTTTGCTCAATATCTCCTAAGATATGAGTCTCACAGAAAAAGTTGAAGTTACCTTTTTTAAAACAAATTAAATTCGCTACTGTTTGAGGTCCAAACGAACTTTGTGCATGCAGCAGTTTCCGAGATAAAGCTCTTCAAAAATTGGATATTTTTTCCAAGAAGTGAAAATTCTTTGTTTACGTCTCTTATTTTATTAAATATCGTCAAAAATACTCGCCCCATGAGAAAAGTCATGGGCAATGAACTTGAAGTGTATTTATTTAGCTTTAAATTGAGATTTGACGGGTAGCTGCAGATCCAATGCTTCTCTCAAAAGTGGCATATAACCGAAAACCTCGCAAGATGGAATTTGGGAAAAATAAATGAAAACAAGTTTTCAGCGCATCAAACATCACGTATAGGGCCTAAACCGATCAAATAAATTATTTTAACTTAATAATTTAGTATGTGTGGTTAACAACTTGAAGAGAGTCTGTAAAGTTGGTGGAGGAATACTGCCCTCAGCGCCAGACTTGTTCTGGTTCTGATTGTATGGAAAATCATCGAACACCCCAAGTATGCTCGTTTGAAACGGGTTCATGAAGCAGGTGACAAGTGGTCTTGATTTTGATCGACCAAGAATTATTTTCCTCTCATTCATTGGCGCGCTTTAATTTGAGCTTCGGCGAGTACATGTCCTGGCATATACAAGTATGTTTATCATGAACCCCATTTTCACGGTCCACTGTGCTAGCTCACTGCTGGAGATTCCACGCGCATGTGCCAATCCACCGTAGCTTTTCATAAACCACACCAGCAATCAAATCTGACCATATGTCGGGCCAAAATTTATCGGATCGGCGGATTGTAAAATTTTGTTCTATGAATATCTTAAACTCAATTGGATCCATCCGCTGTTCTAGAGCCATCATATCTTGCAAATATAAGTGGGCACTCTTTGTGAAGAAATAGTGACCAACTGAATGAAAACAAGGTAGCATTTTATCGATAGTATGTATACAGGTGAAGGTTCTTAATCACCCTGCCTGGATGAATAGTTTTACGGGAGTAGACGTGTGAAAATATTGGTCCCACAGCTTTGATTACCTTCCAAATTATGCAATGCAGTTTTGAATTTAGCTCTTAGGCTTTGGTAAGTCCTATTTTCCTTTACAAACAAGATGAGAGACCTCTCACTCTCACGTAGCTTATTCTCAGTTTCGGCTCTTTCTTTCCCAGTCAAGTCTACCTCATCCAAAATAATGCCAGCCAATATCAGATTAGTCAAAATGTGTGCTCGTACAGCTCGTGAATAGGCATGACCATTCAGCATCTTGTCCAGGCCTGTGATCTGTATAAATAGTCATAAAATAGCACCTTCAAGCAACTCCCTGCCATTATTGCACCGATACAACCCATGAATGACATGAGGAGATGGAACTCTCTATGCCTCACAACCACGCAGCTTAACTCAGAATGTTGGCCACCCTCAACAATATCTCTGGCCTTAAAGAACAGTGGTTGATCAAAAGTAACGAAGCAGGTTTTTTGAAAATGACCTTTACTTCTCTCAGTGGCTTCAAAAGGTGATATGAACACTGTATCGTAATCAGTAGGTGGGGTGCGGATAAATGAGAGGAAAATAATTTTTGAGCCATAAAAATCAAGACCACTTTTCACCTGCTTAATGAACCCGTTCCAAAGGAGCATACTTGGGGTAGTTGATGATTTTCCATACAATGAGAACAAGTCTGGCGCTGAAGGCAGTATTTCTCCACCGACTTCACAGACTCCCTTCAAGTTGTTAACCACACATACTAAATTACGTTAAAATAACTTATTTGATCGGTTTAGGCCCTATACGTGATGTTTGATTCGCTGAAAACTTGTTTTCATTTATTTTTCCCAAATTCCCTTTTTCGAGGTTTTAGAGAAGCACTGGACCTGCAGCTGCCCATCAGATCTCAGTTTAAAGCTAAATAAATACGCTTCAAGTTCAATGCCCTTGACTTTTCTCATGGGGCGAGTATTTTTGACGATATTTAATAAAAAAAGAGAAATAAACAAAAAAATTTCACTTCTTGGAAAAAATACAAAATTTTTGAAGAGTTGTATCTCGGAAACTGTTGGACGCACAAAGTTTGCTTAGGCCTCAAACTGAAGTGAATTTAATCTAGTTTAAAAAAGATTTCTTCAACTTTTTCTGTTAGACTCATATCTTAAGAGATATTGAGCAAAAACTGAAAATAGTGCGAAAATTTTGCTGTTCTTCGGCTACCACGCAGCGCGCACAAGTCTTTCGAAGTTGCAAATTTGGTTTTTTACTCTTAGCTGAGGTCCAAAGAACATATTAAAAAATCAGAACTACATGACCTTTTGCAAGGTCGAATGTTTATATTGACTGGACTATAGGTAGTAATTAACGTTATAAGTCCGGGAACTCATAGTTTACAGTACGAGTGAGACGTTTAAGGACGAGGCCAGGAAGGAGCCGAGTCTTGAAACTCGAAACGAGTACTGTAAAAAGAGTTCACGGACGAATCTCGTTATGTATTTTATTTCATCCTGCCTCAAATTTTGTTTGAAAGAAACATTGAAATTAATTTCCAAAATAATTCAACAAATGCTCCAAATCTAGTCACATTTTTGGAACATGATTAGCAACGGCTGTTTGGCAATTGTTTATTTTGTTGAATTAATTTGGTGCGTCAAATTGACTTCTAAAGCAAATCCTCCAGAAATTGTAAGAAAATCTGCAGAAGCCTGTGCTGACTTAATACCTAGCAAGAGTAGCAAGTCTGGTGAAAGGTATCAAAAACAATTCAGCCATTTTTGTAAATGGAAATTAGAAAATAATGTGAAGAAAATTACGGAAGAGGTCTAGGAAGCTGACCTATTTTTTAGATGTGGTTTAAATGGTTGTATTATTTTATTTGTAAACTAACGTTTTTAGTGAAAGTAAGTGCATCATCTTCTTTGTGGCCGAAATAGTTAAATTATTAATTTGTATTTAGATCTAGTTTTGAATAAAACATTTCTTAAACCTGAATAATTGTTATTACGATTGCTACTTTTGTGATTCCAATGGCAACACTTAACCGGCGTCCGGCCGTTTTTTGCGTTTTCCCGGATTCAAACTGATGACGTAAAGTATTGAAATTTGACACAGGATGAAATAAATATATAAATATAATAAATCCTAATTAGGGTAAGCGAACTTTATTGGGTCAATAAAAAATGCAACAACAATTCTCACCAAAAATAAATACCTACTCATGTGTCGTTTCCAAATACGTACTGTGAATACTGACCACTTTGTGTGACTCGCACGCTGGTGCCATCCCTGATGCAAAATCCAAGCGGTTTATCTGAGCCATGCTTCAGCAATCTCACACGTCTGCAAGTTTCAGGCACAATATCCACATCTATAATGGATGACACTTGTCGAAAATCATGTGGATTGGATATGGCTAATGTTTTTGTTTTTCCTGGAGTACCACATAATATGGTAGATATTAAGTTCCGCGGCTTGATGGTTCCGTAATCCGTACCCATTCAACTCTACAAGACTATGCCCTGTAAGTGTAAGTCACAATGGATTTTGACAAGAACATTTTTTTAAGTACCTTTTCGTTGTATGGTCACCCTCAGAGAGGGTTTTGCATTCGTTAATGCTCTGCGTAAATTATCATCATTGTTAATAGGTAATAAATGCTGGTCGCTTGGGTCGAGCGATGTCTCGTAAACGATGGAGACGTTCTAGCAAGTCTCGAAATTCTTCGAACGGGGCTTGAAGGTCCCTTTCGATGGAAAATCGCCCAAATTCTGCGTCAAACTACAAAGAATCAATTAAATAACAAAGAGTATTAAATATATAAATATAATAAATCCTAATTAGGGTAAACGAAATTTATTGGGTCAATAAAAACTGCAACAACAATTTACACCAAAAATAAATACCTACTCATGTGTCGTTTCTAAGTACACCAGCCGCTCGATCTTGTGAACACCCAATTTAATGAACCTTCCAATTTAGTGAACACCAAAATATTTACATTGCGGGTTCCAAATGGTGAATAAGGACACTTTCGATTTAGTGAACTGTAGGTTTCGAAGAAACAAAAAACATTAACACCGATACTCGGCTACCACTTTGACTTCCTTATCCAATGTCAGCAGGCACATCCGGTGCTTGCTTATACAACAAGCAAGCAGAAGGAAAATGGCATGGCAGTGCTAAAATCATTGATATCATTATTATTATTATTATTATCTGGCTGCGGCCTTAAATATTTATATCATACCTAATCATTATTATTATACATACTTACAGAATTGTTTATTTTGAACCATTCCGTTTATTGGAATACCACTAAATTATCTTTCATATCACATATGTTCTAATGTTTTTATTTGCATTCCATCATTTTTTATTTTCATCTCTTAACCAAATTTGCATTCAAAATTTGTAGAATCCTTGATACCTTTTCATTGATGCGTTAAAGCAAAACTTCAAAATACTACAACAATAATCTATATTAATCTCGTATGAGGAAAATGTAAATATTATAGCATTTTTTATATTATGAAAAATGGCATGGCAGTGCTAAAATTATTGAAATGTTGTTACATAGTCTAGGACTGGTTTTACAAATCTATGAGGGGCATGATGACCAACTCAATAGACCGGGACCAATGGCTTAACGTGACTTCCGAATCACGAGATAGAATATAGCCTTTTTTTTTTCGCCCTGGGTCGGAATCGAACCCGCGACCCTCGCGTCCCTGAGCCAAACGGATTCCCTTAGGCTATATTCTGCCTTTTTTTTTTTCTTGTTCTAAAAATTTTTTTTTTAACATTTATTTAATTCAAAAATATTTTCTTAGTTTCCCCAACGTGGGCACACAGGTGGGCCGGCAAATTTTGGGGTGGACCAGGCCCACCCAGGCCCCCCCCTGGCTACGCGCCTGCATTGACATGGACTATAGATGGCGCTGCATTTTTCAGAAAAGTCGAGCTTTTCGGTTGTTTCGGACCCAAATCTGGTCGCACCGAAATTCATGGATATATAATAAAATCGTCCGAAGGAGAGCCTTCCAACCCATAATAAGTCCGATTAGTAGGACAAAGTTTAGTGGACATTTTGCCCTAATGTAATGCGTAAACGACAGTTCAGAAACAAGTTCTGGTGCACTTAAACGCCCTTCCAGGACCGCAACTCCATCCCGGATTGCCGTTCTTATTCATTGTCGCTCTTCGGTGTTTACTCACCCGTGTCTGTCTCTTTATCAAGATTCCGAACGTTAAGCTCCACCACAAGCTCCAAACACGTCAGCCAGTTGGAATTCTCTCCTCCGGTCGAAGGCCCTCAGGATGCCGCTGTCCCTCCAGAGCTTGACCAGCAGGGGACAGAACTGGATGAAGGTCCTGGAGTCGAGCACCGGTGCGTTAAACTGAAGCATTTCTTTGCCGAGGGCGGCGTTCGAGGGGTCGCCCCACGGGATCCCCAGTTTGTCTCTGGCGTCCACCAAGACGCGCATCCCCTTGATCACGTTCTGGTAGATGATCTGCTGGTACTCCATCACGAGTTCGCTCTCGAACTTGATTCCGTGGATGATCTTCATCTGCTTCAGAAATGTTGACTTGCCACTCTCCCCAGCGCCCAACAGGAGCAGCTTGACTTGGCGTTTGAGGGCCTGCTTGTCCTTCTCCAGCATTTTGTCGATTTCCAGCGACTTGTACCGCTGCTCTATCTCCTCGGGGCTGAACTTGAACCGTAAACAACACGGACACGACCACATTAAAGTGGACATTTTATTGATATCATTATTATTATTATTATTATCTGGCTGCGGCCTTAAATATTTATATTATACCTAATCATTATTATTATACATACTTACAGAATTGTTTATTTTGAACCATTCCGTTTATTGGAATACCACTACTTTCATATCACATATGTTCTAATGTTTTTATTTGCATTCAAAATTTGTAGAATCCTTGATACCTTTTCATTGATGCGTTAAAGCAAAACTTCAAAATACTACAACAACAATCTATATTAATCTCATATGAGGAAAATGTAAATATTATAGCATTTTTTATATTATGGAAAATGGCATGGCAGTGCTAAAATTATTGATATCATTATTATTATTATTATCTGGCTGCGGCCTTGAATATTTATGTTATACCTAATCATTATTATTATACATACTTACAGAATTGTTTATTTTGAACCATTCCGTTTATTGGAATCCAGAATCTGCAGGAATGTTAATTTACATTCTCATAATGTTGAATTTTATAATATTAAATATAATAGTTTTAAAATTAGTTTAAGAAACGCTGTTTAGGGAGTTGTCACGAGTACCTATTGCTTTTGTTATGTTATTGTATTTGTTTTTTTTTTTTATTTGTTCTCCACTGTTACATGGTATTGTTTGCCGTTAATAAACCTATTATTATATATTTTTTGGCAGCCGATAATTAAATTTTATCGTCGCATATAAAATATATCTACATTTTTGTACAGCATTGTGGTTTATGCCTATCGGAGAAACCACGTTAAAAAAACGCGCCTTTTATTCTACCTCTATCGTGGTGTGGAAAAGAATAAATAACAAAGAATCAGGAAGTACGGTACGATCAATAAAAAAATAAATCGAGTCGGCGTGTTACCTATGGCAACCCATGCTATAGCATAGGATCCAAAGCAAACTCGATTTATTTTTTAAATGATTGCTCGGTGTTTGGCTAAAAGTATAACTTGTATTCGAAGTAATACTCGTAGGTAGTAAAATGGAAATTAGTTCGGTGCAGAGAGAAGTCGGCCGGCCCCTTGGCTCAACTAATGGGTGTTATAAATCATGGGCTGCTGATATTGTTGGTTGCCATCATCACTCTTTCGAACAATGAGTTTCGTTTTTTATTTTGCCTTGTAAGGCAGAATTTAACCGATTTTAAGGAAAACGAAGATTTCTCTGCATTAGATTATACATTCATGATTACAATGAGCTACTTTAGAACTCAAACAAGTTAAAAATGAGACCGCTAGGAGCAATTTTGAAATCGCAATTGTTACGATTAATCGTAACGACCAATTTATTGCCTTAATCGAAAAATCAAGATTTCCCTGCACTTGATTATGTCAAAAGGAATCGATAGAAACGTCGAGCTTTTCAACTTCAAATTTGAAGTTTTTAGGAGTAATTTGCGTTTACATTGGTTAAGTATAAGGCCACGATTTCGAGATGAGGCCCCTTAACATTTTAAACCACATCATATAGTTTTAAATTGGCATTTGGGAGCTTCAAAATATGTATGGGATTTGAATATCTACTAAACCTTGTGACTCACCTGTATGTGTAGCCCCGCTGCTCTGTCATACCTGTCGATCTGGTCGTCACAGTACTCTCTCTCGTCCAGCCACTCCAGATTCAGGCACCATATCACGCACACCCTGTTCAATGGAGCCTTGATGTGCACCTGCGACAACAATTTCAGTTTGAGGAATTTGTAATAATACAATCAAATACTCACTTTCCTTTTACTTGGATTTTGCTACTGAACAGTTTTTTTATCGACTTTATTAGAAGGGATTTTGCATTGTCGTGAGTCTCTAAATTCTGCAATTTCCAGACCTGCCATGTTGTATGGAAGGTGCAATTCATTTTGGTTTATTCCTCGTCTTTTCGCTTGAAAGATAGTTAAGTTCCTGATGTATCCTAATTCAGGCAAAAGAATTTTATTGGACCCATAAATTTAATAATTCAAAACTTAATTTTTTACTTCGGTTTTGTTGTTGAGCACAGTTTTGATTTAAATCTTATTTTTGGACATTTTCGAGAATAGAAGATAAAATCATTTTCACAAATTGTTCAACACGAAATGCACTTTGCAAAGTTGCGACCTTTGCGGATTTTGGTGTCATCTTCTTATTTTTTCCTCTGATATTTTTGAAAAAAGAAAAAAATTAATAAATTAAGATCATTCGAGAGGCCGCATTGTTTGAAGAGCTACTTAAATTAAACAATTGAATACGTTTCACTTAAATTTAATTTAACAAGAAAACATGCTTGAGTGGTCCCAACAAAATTTATAAATAAACGAGTGAAATTAATAAATGATTTGGTGTTTCAAGAGATCCCAGGGAACAAATAATGAAAAAAAAATAGTTAGGTATTTACGAACCGAGTGCGCATCGAGGTTTGTACAATATTTTTTGAAAGGAACATTTTTCTTCTTGTATTTTTAAATGATTACTCAATGGTTTCCAATTTAGTGAATAGATGGCGCTTGCCCAAGTGTCAGTTGAATTAATGGGATTTATTTTCATTTTTTCGAAATTTTCAACATCCAAATTGGAGAAATGATATTTTGCAAACCAGATTTTATTATTATCAAGTCAAATTATTTTCAGAATGCTCAAAAAGGCCAGTGCTTTTTGGATGATTTTGAAGCACGAGTGCGCGAAATCTACGTTCCCGCTTAGTTGTGTTGTGTTTGCGAAATGTCATTTTAAAGTTAATGGGCCGCCGTATGATTTTCCATTCGTTAAGCCTTTCATTAGCTAAATAATTGATTAGACAAAGTGAGAGTATATGCCAGGCACTATGTTAGACAGAGACAAAATAACTTAACGACGTTCTTTAACTTTAATGAAAGGGAAATTATACGGCTCAGTGAGTTCAAAAAATTATTTACAATTATTATATCACCTTAGCGAGAAATTAATTTAGAGCAAAATGAACGTTTTCTTCTGAATTCTCGAAGAAACTAATTTACTTTTACTTTAGTCCAAGAAATTAAATCTTCAATGTAAATGAAGTAGAAAACTAGAAGAATTACTACCTTGTAGTAGTAAAAAATACGTGGTCTACTAAACCTGAATGTACACTTCTATTAAAAAAAAAAGCGTACACGTATTGAGAGCTAATGTAAATGGGGATAAAATTAATTAATCGTTTCCAAGAAAACGTATTACGGTATTACTGACATTTTGTTGTATGTCAAATGTGTGAAAATTGCTTTTTATAAATTTTTAAATTGTTGTTAGATTGTTGAGAGTTGCCTTTTTCTATAAATTTACGAATAAAAGTTTGAGTTGTGTTTGTAGTAATTCAGTAATTGGTAATACTTGCCTAATAAATAAGGCAAAACATTTGCACACATTAAAATCTCTGAAAAATATATCGATAAAATCCGGCTATCAGCATGGGTTTTGTTACAGGTTTCTAAGTAACAACAATTAAAGGATAGGTTTACAATATGGCAATCTAGCCAAAATTGTGCTCACTACTTGTACGTTTTTTTTTTAATAGAAGTGTACCTCCAGCTACTTTGGAGATCAAACCCACAGACTAATGACATATATTGGTTATTACAATTATTATTACTTTGGCGAGTGGTGAAGTTAAAACAAATTAAATGAAAAATTTTGAAAAGAACGTTTTCTTCTGATATACTTTTAATTTAGTGCAAGAAATTAACTCTTCAATGCTAATAAAGTAGAAGAGTAAAAGAGTTAGAGAAATAATTTACCTTGTAATTATAAAACACGTGGTCACGGCGGTACCTCCAGCTACTTTGGAAATCAAACCCCGAGAGACCCTCTGTCATGATTCCGCTTCCTTTTTCTCAAACACCCCACTTTCTCACCCCTACTCGACCAAAATGACCAATCCACTTCCTTAGATTCAAAATGGATTACTTCAGCCAATCGCGATAGCTCTTCCATATTTTTGAAGATTTTATGGAACCGTTTTTGTTTTCCACCATAATTTTGAACTAAATTATGTTACCTTTCTGTGTTTTTTACCAACTCATTTTCTGTTTGGTTCTGTTACTTTTCTAAATGCAAATTCAAACGATTTTGGTTATTTTCGACGATAAAGTCTTTTGTTGATAATATACAGTTCTCGCCATTCGATTTTACATTTGACAAAAATGTGAGCTTTACAAAAAATAACTTGATCTAGTGAATGTTAATTTGGTGTTTCTCTCGATCGACAGTTTGACATGCACGAGAGAATATTTTGGCAGACTATTTCCTGAGAAAAATTTACATGATAAGTAAGTACAAATAAACGTAATTCTGTGTTTAAAAATTGATTATTCTTTAAATTTTTATGTTGTCGTTGACGGTTATCACATTTGCACTAGTGCAAATTATCGATAATTGTACTAGTGCAGTATTATCGCTGTAATTGGATCGCTATTGGCTAAAATTCAAATATTCGAGCTCTTTGATTGGCTTAAATTTTTCGAAGGAAATCCTCACATATTATATCCCAAGTGCAAAATTTTTTATCGGAAAATTTTTTGCTAATGAACGAAAACATCCATAAATGAGGTCAGAAGACCAATTATTATCAAATAAGAGCACGAGACGAAGTCGAGGGCTTTTATTTGATAATAATTGGTCTTCTGACCGAATAATTTATGGATGTTAAAAAATTTTGCACTTGGGATATAATATGTGACTATTTCCTTCGAAAAATTTAAGCCAATCAAAGAGCTCGAATATTTGAATTATACGGCTGTTTATTTCCTGAATAGAATAAAAACAAACGCATTATTTCCAATCCTTTTTATTCAAAATAATTTATTTAAAAAAAAATCAGGTACCGACATTTTTTATCCGATTATTGCACAGTGTGCATTTTAGAGAAATTTTATCGGCTTATTTTTTGTTTTCTCGTTTTGATTGGTCAATATTTGTCACGCAATTGATTGCTAGACACATGAATGAAATAATCAACTAAAATTCCTCAACACGTGTTTGAATGGGGCGATTTTCCCCAGTTAGACGTTTATTATCTTTTCACGGACCCACGGCAAATTTCATTTGAGTATTAAATCACCACAATTAAGGATTATTGTGCGGACAAAAATTTTAAGAAACATTAAAACTTACAACTGACAAATATTTCACCTCTAATAAATTGATCTTAAGAATCTGTATATTTCGTTGAAATTATGGAGAAACTAAAAATGCTTAATTTAACGAAACTCTTCGGACTATTGCAACATTAACCTTTCCCAAACTCAAACTCAAGCACCCCCCCCCCCAAATGCCATTCTCTCCTGCATGGAGCTATCCGAGAACCTCCAGGAGCTAGATAGTGGATTCAAAACTCTTGGCCATGTGACACCAGGACTTGCCCAGCACATCGATTCCCGACCAGGTATCTCCCGCCATTTTTTTTGTGATTCTGTTTCGTCTCCTTGTTTCAGGTCCCAAGATCCCACGGGAGCCCCCAGGACCCGACAGAATATACAAGAACCGACACCACCCCCAGGAACCGACTGGACCTTCCAGAAGCCCCACCCCACCAAGGACTGAAAGACCCCCAGAACCACCAAGGATCCCCAGAAGAACAAACCATTTTTCCTTTTAATATACAGTATGTCCACGGATTGAGTTACAAAGAGGAAAAAAAAAATCTCTTTTTCAGAAAAAGTCACTCCTGATCTGCTTGTTTTCAGGTTATGTTACTGGCGATCTTTGCTATCGTGAAGTGATTAACATTTTTAACGAAAAATATCCTAAAACAACAATTTCTGACGTGGCCATCCGAAAATTAGTGAAAAAATTTGTGGAAACTGGTTCCAGTCTAAATGTTAAAAAAATAAGAAAATATTTAGACGAAAATGATGGAGCATCCGTTTTAGTTTTTCATTAAGTTGAAGAAAATACCCAAATGTCACTTAAAAATAGAGCTTTACAAAGTGGAATTGACTTTATTATTATTTATTTTTTAATTGGGTTTCCAAACAATGAGCAGACACGGTTTCATAAAAGTAAGCCAATGTTTCTGAAATTTTGCGTAAGGCGATCATTTTACATTGTGAACAACTTTTAGTTTTGCCTTTATCTAAACCACCAAAGCCTCCTTGATTTGAATACAAAATTCAAATTCAAAATTTTTTTGTCAATCATACATCTTTGTAACTCAATTTGTGGACATACTGTATATATTTTTTTTGTTCAACACTGTCAAAATGTGAGAATTTTCTCCTATGTGAACAGATTTTGAGAAATGTCACCACGTGTCAAAACCAAACGTCAATCTAATTTTAAAGATTTTAACCGATTTGGAACCTTTAAGGGGCTCGTCGAACAAAAAAACGTCGTATTCAGCTCGTTAGTGTGTAAATTGGGTTTTTTTTTGACTCGTTTCACTCCCGTTTTGAACTGGCCCACTCATACCAAAAAAAGCCCAATTTTCACGCCAACTCGTTAAATAAACTAGGTACTAATTTTGTATTCTCCTAATTTTAAATTCTTGCAAACTTTTGATATTCAATAGGTATAAATTTTCTTAAACTTGAAAAAACACCAAATTTCTAATGCTCCCAACGCTGAAAAGGTCCTAAGCCTCAACAGCGCCCTTGCATTATACAACGGGTCTCAGAAATAAGTACATTAATTTTAACCAGTGACAGTTCTCGTCAAGAACAACAAAATTTTTATGTATCATTGTTTCGAATTACAATTTTCATTTCAGTATTTTCCCCCCCATAAATCAACGAGCTATCCATTTACTCGTATTTTCTAGTTATTTGACCCTATGGCAGTGACCGTGAAATAATACTTTTTGTAAAATCAACGCAAAACATTGTGTTTTTAGAATTAGAATACAGTTTTTACGCTCTCCGGTCGACTTGTAGTTTTTAGTTTGTTTTGTTCGACTCCGCAAGGCAGGTGTTTACGTGTTGATTCTGTGATTTAAGCTAAAATTTTGTGAAAATGGCGAGTTTATTTTCGAGTATTTTATTATAGTGAATACATAGATATTGTGGTGAAGCGTCGGGAGTACTCCTCGAGTCTAGAGAATTTCCGTGCTACTTATTGACATGGTATATATTCGATCCCAATTGACAACGGAAGTTTTAAAGAAAACCGGTGGAAAATGCTGCCTTAGACATTACAACAATTCGCAATAACAGAGGAATGTTGGAAAGTGTGGAAGAAGTATTTTGTCGGCGCCTTCATTATTGTATTGACAATATGACAATAACGGCGATCACTTTGAACGCTTCTTGTAATGGTTAGTGATTACACTAATTACTGATTAAGTGATTAGTACTCTAATTACTTCATGACAATTTTTGCAGATTAATACTCGTAGACATTTTGTCATTATGAATTTGGGTATAGTATGGGCAATTCATTAGGGTCAGTTTAAAATATTTATTATTAAAATTGTTTTCAATTAATATCTACCACATGATTCTTTTTTTTCTCTTCCACCCTAATCATTATAGGTACTTAAGTTCGCAAGAAACAAGTGAAAGTTTTCTTGCATTTGTTTTTTGTTCTTCGCTTATCGGTATCGGCGAAACAAGTAATCACTAATCCCCATAGGCGGGTAACGAAATTTGTGCCAAATCTTTCAATAATTTTAATTGGATAACTATAAGGTCTAGGAAAAAAATATATGCAAAATATATTGTTGTTATTAACGAGTTCTATTACCAGTTAAAATTAATGTACTTATTTCTGAGACACGTTGTATAATTATTGTTGCCTAATTGTAAGATGAAATGTATGTATTATAAACAAGCTGGAAATAAATGTATCTGAGTGACTGACTGAGTGTATTTTCACCATCTTATCGACGAGCAAAAGAAAGATACGTTAAAATATCCACAAATAAAAAAGAAATGAAAACAAATTTTGCGGTCAGTGACCAAAAAATTGTTGATTTTGAGAAATAAGATTACGAAATGAAGAAATAAGAGCAATTAATAAATTATCCATTATGTAGGTATATGAATACTTTAAAGTAAATAAATAAATAAAATATAAATATAAGTATGTATGTCTACATAAAAAAAATATTGTCTTCTGAATCAAATTCGTTTAATGATTCACCCGTATTGACAGCAAATATTAAAGCTTCCACATTTCTGGGGTAATGTGTTGGAGAGCTTCCTTCCACATATCTAAGACATTATTATTATTTAATGTACCTACCTAAAAACAGACAATGTTTCATGCTGGATCCCTATATGTATATTGAACACAGTTTTAGATTCACTGAGTTTCGGAAAAGACAGTGTCAAAGCAGGCAAGTTTTATTACCTACTACTAGATAAGATAACTGAAAATCTTCTCTTAGCAACCATAAATATGTCCTCAATAAATATTCCAAGAGAATTACTGCTATATAACCGATCTCAAGTTCTCGGAATCTGCACCAATAGACTTACTCATAGGGGATGGCCTTTTTTGGACCCTTTTAGTCAAGACCCTAGAGAAATCAATCCGTAACAAATTAATACGTGAAAATATCCAACTTGGTTTCATTGCAAGCGGATTACTAAATACGTATAAATAATAACAATAGCTCAAGTATTTGCTCCCTATCCTTAGCATCAGTAAACGACAATTTAGAAAACCAGGTACAAAAATTCTTTGGGGTAGAACACTGCAATAACCCATCTGAGCAATATTTTGTGCAAACTACTTGCCGTTTATAACTAATCCTCCAAATCTCAAACCAAAAAAAAAAACCTAATCATTTTACGATATCAAATAATTGAAACTTTTACCAATGGTGGAATCTTGTTACGCAAATGGGCCGCAAATCATCCTGCATTAATTCCAAAAAGTCATGAACCTAATCTCAACGTCAGTTTACACTAAAACGTTAGGGCTTTTGTGAAATTCTAGTCATGATTCGTTACGGTATCAGGTAAAGCAATATGACGTTCCTGAAAAATTAACAAAACCCGAAATCTGGCTCAAACTGCTCAGGTGTTCGATGCGTTGGGTCTTGTGGCCCCAGTAAGAGTAAAAACAGAAAAGCACAGACAATCCTTCAACAATGCTGGAGTAAGATGGGACGATTTATTGCCAGAAAGTATTTATTGTGCATGGATTAGGATTTTACAAGAACTTGCTCACTTAAACGAAATCGAAATTCCAAGAAACATATCTAATAAAAGCAAGTCCTCTGAATGTATAATACATATACAGTTATTTTTTGATTGTTGTGAAATTGGTTTATACTTCCAACAAATTAATAAAAAAAATGCAAGAATGTTATTTGAAAAGTTGAAGTATCTAATACATAAGGCTAAAAAAACTTAATAGACTTTTCACTCTCAAGATTTTTTGATAAATTCCCACATAGTCGAGTCAATGAAGGTTTTTACTTCTTAATCCTCAAGAACAGGTCCGATTTTGCTGATTTTTTTTTTGAATATTTGTTTTGATATATTATTTGAAATCAGAAACATTTTGGAGGAGGAATATAAATATTTCTATTGTTAAAACAATAATTTTGCTATTTATGGAAAAAATCAGTTTTTCACGATTTTCATTCCAAAGGGAATATTTTATATTGAAACTGTAGTATAAAGATAGTTGTCAAGTTAAAATTTTTAGTAAAAATTCAATTTTTACAACTTAAAAATGCGGTACAACGGGAATCGAGAAATACGTTTTTTTAACTGTTGCCATAGGGAATTGCACGGTAAAACTTATAACCCCTGTTAACTTTTGTTCTGATGAAAATATTTAAACCATTTTTGGAACAAAGTTGGAAGATTTTTTAAACTATCGCATAGATTCAATTCAATATCCTAAACTGTCGAAAAAGTTGTGAAAAAAATATTTTCTAGCGCGCCGGAATTATAATAGTACGTCGAGCGGTCGCCAGAATAGCGTCCCTGTCGGCTCAACCAGCACCTGACCATCTCCACTTTTGACTTTTGTCACTTTTATTTAAAAAATAAATAGCGAGATCTCCTCGAGGCTATGATTAAAATAAATAATAAATTAAAATATAAAACCTAATTTTTGTTCCCATATCGCATACCACGTTTTTTGTCAAATTATTTACGTTCATTAATTTCAACATTGAAGAGTAAAATTAGTAAAATTAAACTGCTTGTCGTTGTTCAAACAATATGCATTACGTAGTCTTATTAATGATCTATTACAAAAATAAAAATTAGCACCAAATCTGCAGTCGATCATAAGTTAACAGAGGGTATCATTTTTACCATGCAATTATGTAATTCCCTTAGACAACAGTAAAAAAACGCATAAGAGGTCAACCAGAAACTGTGGAGGAATTAAGGGCAAGAATAACTGAAGCTTGTAATTCCATTACAGTGCGACATTTATAAAACACGCGAAGAAATTTTCAAGATCGCTTGGTACATTGTCCAGCTGCAGTCGAAGGAAAACACTTTGAACAATTCCTTTGACAATTTCCGTTAATTTGTTGAGTTACTTGTGCGTTAACGTTTTTAGGTTCTGTTTTTTTTTTAATGAATAAATGTTTAGATGTTCTGCTTCCAAAAGCTAATTTGATCATAGCCTCGAGGAGATCTCGCTATTTATTTTTTAAATGAAAGTGACAAAAGTCAAAAATGGAGATGGTCAGGTGCTGGTTGAGCCGAAAGGGACGCTATTCTGGGGACCGCTCGACGTGCTATTGGGGGCACGGAATTTCGGCCAGACTTAAAATTTGACTGATATAAGATGTGAAATAGGCTTTAGGTGCATAACCTCATTTTAATATCTACTATTGTCACAACTCATTCTGACAAATTGCATGCATCAATCCTGAAAAGTTGCAAGTCCTTTGATGTGATTTTCTGAAAACTGAACAGTCTTTTATTAAACTTTGGAAATCAAAAATCAATAACTAAAATGAAAAATAATTGTGCAAAATTGTGACAGTTTATTTTGAAGTTCAGTCAAAAAAAATATTATGACAATAAAGCTTAGACTACACTGGTTTTTTTTAAATGACATATAAATTGCTGCCGGAAATTCCATGCTCCCAATAGTACTACATATTATTCCGGCGCGCTAGAATAGTTATTTACACTACGAGAGAGGCGGCGGAGACGAGTTCCTCCCGGTCCCCAAAATATCCTAATCTAGGATGCAGGTAGCGAAGGGTTGGGGATTAGACTGCCTTGCAGGGGTGGTAATTATCATCTGCACATTTAAAAAATAATTTTTATTCTAGTCATCCTTCCATTTTTGCTTTTTTAGATGTACTTATTAGTTTTCAAACATATACGTATAGCAAAATTCAATTTGCAAACAGAGGAATGAAAAAGTTGAGAAACGACGTAAGAAACAAAAAGGAGACATTACAAAAATTAATAGAAAAAAATGAAAATGAAATACTCCCTAGAATAAATTTTGTACAAATAATTTCTTATCACAATAAACCTACGTTGTAATAATATTACAAGGAGCATTTTAAGGGACCACGAGTGCGAAGAAAGGCCCAATTTACACACGAACGAGTTGAATACAAGGATTTTTTGTTCGACGAGCCCCTTAAAGGCTCCACAATGTCGAACAAAAAAAATTTTATTTTAATATTTAGTAAATATTCCTTTATCTTGCACTAAAAAATATAAAAATATACCTGCCGCCTTCCTTAATCCTGCGACAATAAGCCGGAGCAACTCGTCTACAGATAACAGCCAAGTACCGACCACCTGTCGTGTAAACTGACCGCTGGGAGGAACTCGTCTACGTCCGAGAGAGGAAGCTATAGTATATTTTAAGTCAAGGTAAGAAAGTGCTTTCTTGCAGACCGCAGGCAAAGATTATAAACCGAGCCGTAGGCGAGGTTTCTAAGTGCCTAAGGTCTGCAAGGGCACTTTCTTAACAAGGTTTTAATACTATTTTTTACCCTACCGGCACAACTTCGTTGAAAAAAGTCAAAAAAAGATGGTTATATTCCTGATTAAAACGAAAATTTTGAGAATTGAATAGTAGGCTGGGTTATCATATATCAATATCTGTATGTTTGTCTACTTATGATATAAATTTCGTTCCATCTAATAATGCTAAAACTTACAATTTTAAGAGAGCTAATTACGACCTATTGTATCAGGATCTATTAGCTACTGACTGGTCATTTCTTAATTATTACTCTGAGATCGATGTTATTGTTGACAAATTTTACAAATATTTATATAACGTACTAGATAAGCACGTTCCAGTTCACAACACAAATAATAGAAAAAATAATAAATTTCCATGTTGGTTCACTTCTTCTATTATTAATAACATTAAACTAAAGTACGATTCTTTTCGCAAGTTCAAGAATTCAAATAATGCATATTATTACCAGAGATTTAAGGAATATCGCAGGTTGATCAAAAGGCAAATCGCCTCTGCGCGTGTTGCTTACTTAAGTAGCGTACAAAATAACATAAGAGATGATCCACGTAAATTCTGGTCATATATTAACTCAAAAAAAGGTGTCTCTAGAATTCCGGGAAGAGTAACGTGCAATGGTGATGTCTTTGATGCACCTCAAAATATAGTTGATGCATTTGCTTCCTTTTTCCAATCTGTCTTTATAGCATCTGATCCAGATCCCCTGATCTCGGGCGTTAATGTAGTATCGGGCTAATCTTTAAATATAATTCAAATTTCTGAAACTGATATTTCTGCAGCTATAACCTTGATTAAGAATTCTTTCACTGCAGGACATGACCAAATACCAGCCTTCTTGGTAAAAGACTGTAAAACCATTTTTATTCAGCCGCTGTTGACAATTTTTAATGCTTCTCTTCGGCAATCTAAATTTCCTTCTTTGTGGAAAATATCCAAAATTATTCCGGTTTTCAAAAACGGTGATGGTTCTATTATAGACAATTATCGCCCAATATCTATTCTATCCAATTTTTCCAAGATTTTTGAAATCGTTTTATACTCATATATTTACCCGTACATAACTAACTTTATTTCCCCTCAACAACATGGTTTTCTAAAAAACGTTCTACAGTTACAAAGCTTGCCTGCTTCTCACAGTACTATGCCGGCCAAAAAATTTTGGCCGTCATTGACTGACAATTAAAAAAAAAAAAATTGTAATCCGTACTTTATTGTCATCATGATTACCGTCTTGATTATGAACGTTATTTTTTGGATAGTAAATTTCAAAACTCAAAATTATTTTGTCATTTCTACTACACAGAACGTTTACCTCAGGTTATCTATGTACGATTGCTCTAATTTTGTTCATTCATGTCGGATTTTTGGAATATCTGAGCTTCAAACAGTTTAAATTGATTGTCAAAATGACAAGAATCGAAAGTAGGGTTACGATTCCTAAAGGTTTATTTACACTTTTCTTGAATGTCAAGAAAGTGACGGCCAAAATTTTGTGGCCGCCATAGTACGTATCCGAATCAATTAATCAAGGTGCACAGGTTGATACTATTTATACTGACTTTGCCAAGGCGTTTGATCGCGTTGATCATCGCTTAATCATATCTAAACTTGACATGTTCGGTATAAGTAACAAAGTTTTACATCTATTACAATCATATTTATTTAATAGACAGCAGTTTGTCAGTGATAATGGATTCTCTTCGTTCTTGTACCATTCTACATCAGGCATTCCGCAAGGCTCCAATCTTGGACCGTTATTGTTCATATGTTTTATTAATGATCTACCTTCCGCATTAACCTGCGGTAGTCTCTTGTATGCTGATGATAATAATATGTATTCCACCATAAATAACTTAGCTGATGCATTGACCTTGCAGGAAAACTTGAATAGACTTTCTTCTTGGTGTATACTTAATAAATTAGCGTTAAATGTTTCAAAGTGTAAAGTTGTTTCTTATTCATATAAAAAGTCACCATTGCTATTTAACTATCATATAGATAACTTAATTTTAAAACGCGAAAATACTATTAAGGATCTTGGTACAATTGCGGCCACGGAATTTTGGCCGTCACTTGTCATTCCATTGACATGAGATGTAAAGCGGCCCTTACGTATTCCTAACCTCACTTTTTGCTATTTCAAGACTTGTCATTTTGACGCTGACTGACTTGCATGAAAACGCGCTTCCTCATTGCCTGCAACAAGTCAGGCACACACATATTTACATGTATATGCAGGAATAAGGCAAAAAGATTCATTCCCCTCGGATTCAAGACAAGACTTTCTTGGATCTTCTTGAATCTTAGCTCTCTGTAGTCTCGGTAAGATCTGTGCACCCTAACGCAGGTGCGCATGTGCTGCATAACGCCTTTCATTAAATAAGCACAAACATGCCTTCCTGCACATAATGCGATATCTTGTAAAGCTACTTTAAGAAACGATCAAACAATGATATTTTATTAACCTAATGTTGACAAAGAGAAAGAAAGCGTAAATAGGTAGGGATGATAAATATAAAAATAAAAAAAAAACATAATAAATAGGTAGGTATTAGAAACATGCAAAGAAACTAGTATTTTGTAACTGCCCGATTTGCGTCTAAAACTTTTCTTAGTCTATTGGGCATGGAAAGGCATAGATTTCTGATGTAGTCCTGAGGTAACGCGTGCCATGCATCAGTGATCGCAGTAAGGAGTTCCTGTCTATTACGATAAATTTGTCTCTGTTTTTGCAAATGCCTTACCAAAAAACCCTACATATTCTCTATCGGGTTCACATCTGTACTACGACTGGACCAGGCGAGGACGTTTATATTTTGATCCTGGAACCATGTTGCTACCCTATGAGACGTATGCACGGAGCAGTTGTCCTGCTGAAAGATAAAGTTTTGATTGGGATAAACCCTAGTCACTGAAGGGCGCATCACATTTTCCAGGATCCTAATATGACGGCTAAAATTCCGTGGCCGCGATAGTATATACTTTGACGAACGACTTAATTTTAACTATCATATGGACATTGCAGTAAATAAAGCATTAAGTATGTTGGGTTTCATAATTAGAAACTCGAGGGACTTCACCAACATTGAAATTTTTCAACTATTATTCAAAACTTATGTCATTCCCTGCTTGGAATATGCCTGTTTAGTTTGGAACCCCTTTTATCAATGTCACGTAACTTCTATCGAGGCTGTTCAAAGAAAATTTTTAATCTACTTGCATTTCAAAGTATTTGGTGTATTTCTTCTGGTGGGAACTCATAATCATATTCTTTACGAGCAATTTAACTTTTTGTCATTAGCTAATAGGAGAAAAATTATTATATTATTATTCCTTCATAAATTGATCCATTATACTCGTAGAATTGATTGTGCTGATCTACTTCAGAGATTATATCTTTGTATTCCTCGAGTTAATAATAGAAACGTTCTGCCTTTGTATGCGGCTATGCCTAGATCTAACACCCTACTTCGTGCACCTATTCAATCTATGTCAAGTCTGTACAATGCAGTTTGTAAAGATTTTGACATCTATTACGTTTCTGGGTGTTATTTTCGAAAATCTCTTACGATCTATTTTGTAAATAAATGTTAGGATGAATATCATTTAGCATTAATTTAGTTTCATGTATTATTATTACTAATGTCATTTTTTTGTCATTTTTGCTCTGTAATTGGTTCTTCCAGAACTGTTGGGCAAATAAACATTATTATTATTATTATTTGTTTAATTAACTTGTCATCGCATTTGAAGATTTGACGTTTGTTCGAAAATTTGATATAAACAGGATAAAGTAATCTACCTACCTAGCTTATCTGTTTATTTTCCAGATTATATGATTGATCTACCAACTTGCTTTATTGAATTGGCTTTCATTTATCAATAACTTATTTCACTTTTGACACTTTTGACATTTGTATTTTGGGACAGTTTTACCATAAACATTTCATGATTAACTTTCTCACCTTAGCGAAAAAGTTGAATTTTCTCACCTCAAATGAGGTATCCACAGCCTACATTTCTAACCGGTAGGGAAAAAAATCTTTTTCTTCCTACACTATGGTGAAGTTCAATTTTACCGTCTCCATAGGGACGAGAAAGTAGGTGTTTCTACGGCTAGTCTTGCAAAAAAAAAAACACAAATAGCTAGGCAGTAAATTTTTTTACTTTTTTCAATAGAGGGCACTGCAATAATAAGTTAAATTAAATTTACAAAAAAAAAAGATTTTTACGATTTTAGGTAACTTTTTTGGTTCAAACAAAAGCTGTATTCTTTTTATAATATAACCTGGTTAATAAAATCTAATATAAGTAAATTTTTATTTTAAAATTACCAACAGATATAGATTTCTGCAGAAAGTTATATCTAACTGTGTGTAGGTGCCGCTGCGTTTCGGACTGTTTGTTTTGTTATTATATCAAATGCTTATTGTTGACAGTTTGTTGACACACAAAACAAATTTTATTTGTATAAAAATATTTGTATTGTACGCCGCCTGAAATGCAAGACAAAGCGCTCGACGTTTCGCTTAATTTGCTACCGGAAAAATCAAGAGGCAAATATCAGCTTCAGTATAAAATTATTGCAGTCATGTTGTGTAGGAAGAAAAATAATGTGTCAACCTTGGCCACAAAGTGATTTTTCCAGGCTTCAAGAAGTGTCCAGGCTCGCTAAAGCTCGCCTGTACATTTCTTCTTTCAGCCTGGAAAAATGTCACTTTACTGCCTAGGCCTACAATAGTTATTTGGATCACAGAAAATGATATTTTGCGAGTGTGAGTGATATTGCGTAGCCGAGGCGAGCAACACGAGCACTCTCCAAAACATTTTCTGGACGTGTAATCCACAAAATTTTTCATGCCGACAAATTTAAATCATTTTTAAAAAGTAAAAAAATTGTTTTACAAACGGAATCAAACCCGCGACCCTCGCGTCCCTGAGCCGAAATGGAGTCCGTTGGCTATATTCAATGCTGCCTGCCCATTCTCTAATCAAGGTCACTTTTGTAAGTACTAGGCCGGGAATTTTACGTTCCCGGCGGCAAAACCGTCGATAATGGCCGGCGGCATGAAATACGAGTATACTATTGTTCACGCGAATTGCATGTTCGACCACGACGCGCAGCGGAGTGGACCATGCAATTCAAGTGAACAAAATCGGCCTTACTCTCGAGTGTGTACAGGTCGACCAGAACAGCTTGGCTAGTGACACAGTGGACTGAAGTCCCGCCCACTAGCGGAGCGCACTTGTTTGTTGTGTCTGGAAGTGTTCAGATCGTGTACAATCGGGCTAAAATCAGCGCTTCAAGCTTCAAGTGAACAGCATGTCCGGGCTGTTTTCAGCAGATTTGCTTCGTTGAGTGTGCCGCACCTACAACCGTAGCCACATCCTTGTCTTACAGACACTCGCTCGTTTCCTGGTCGGCGCATCTCAGGCGCCAAGCTATTCTGGTCAAGCTGTATTTGGTTTTGTTCGATACCTGAGATACCTCCTTGGAAAATGAGTCTGTAAGTTTATATTCAAAATTTTAGATAAATATTTTTTTCACAACTTTTTTGCGCGATTGTACTCTATTTGGTTGTTTACCACGTCTGTTTCCAAGATGGTAAGCTCTGTTTACTCGTTGCTAAAGTGCGTCTATCGATATTTTAAAACGACCTTTTGCTTCCTTCAGTGGTTTATTGCCAGCTAACAAAGATTGTCGTAAAAATAGTGGGTAACCCATCCTCAATAATCCGCAGGTACCATCGAGAGTTTTTGTTACGGGGTAGGTAAATAATCCCCTAGTAATGAGACCATCATAAACGACCCAAAATGTTAACTAGTGTTTAAAAAGTCGTTTCAAAATATCGATAGACGCACTGTAACGATGAACTCGATGGTAAGTAATTTTTGGTGTTCTAGAACGGTAAGTAAAGTTTATTCAAAATTAATCGATTATTATAATAATTTTTATGTAGACAGAAGTTGAAGACAAGATGTGGGGGCACTTTCTGGAAACTCATAAAGCTCTTGTAGTCGGCTTTCCTTGGCGCTGCAATAAAATAGTATTAGCAAACTTGCCGCGACATTGACATTGTCAAAATTTTCATACCCCGCATTTTCCTTGTCTTCTTGATTAGATACACATTTAGGTTGTTGGTTTCGAAAATAATTGTTCATTTATGTAGACAGAAGTTGAAGACAAGATGTTAGCACTTTTTGGAAACTCACACGGCTCTTGTAGTCGGCTTTCCTTGCTGCTGCAATAAAATAGCATTAGCAAACTTGCCGCGACATTGGCATTGTCAAAATTTTCATACCCCGCATTTTCCTTGTCTTCTTGATTACAAATTGAGATCGTTGGTTTCGAAAATTCTTCATTTATGTAGACGGAAGTTGAAGACGAGATGTTAGCACTTTCTGGAAACTCACACGGGTCTTGTAGTCGGCCTACCTTGCCGCTGCAATGAAACAATTTTAGTAACAGACTTGCCGCGACATTAGAATTGTCAAAATGTTCATACCCCGGATTTTCCTTGTCTTCTTGAATTCATATTGAGTTCGCTGGTTTCGAAAATTCTTGATTTATGTAGACAGAAGTTGAAGACAAGATTTTAGCACTTTCTGGAAACTCACACGGCTCTTGTGGTCGGCATTCCTTGCCGCTGCAATAAAATAATATTAGCGAACTTGCCGCGACATTAGTATTATCAAAATTTTCATACCACAAATTTTCCTTGTCTTCTTAATTACACGTTGAGGTCGTTAGTTTCAAAAATTCTTTATTTGTGACGCACCCCACATTCAAAGTTTCTTCTACAATATCCACTTCGTTTTCGGAATCACTAATATCACTCATTTTACTGCTTGTTTTTCAACACAACTGGCGATATTTGCGCACAAAAACTGCAATGGCGGTAGTTGTTTGCAGATTGCCTTAGAAACGCGATACAAAAATCGACATTGTGGCAACACGATGTGAAGGGCGTCGTATCGCATTGCATTCTAGTTGGGAATGTTTTGTAATAAATATTCAATCGCGCAAAAAATCTCATAAGCATGACGAACGTTAATGACAATGTACGGATTTCAGACAATATAAACAATTGTCTTCGATCCGTACATTGTCATTACCGTTCTTTAAACTTAATATACTATTTTGACAGTTTAGGATATTGAATTGCAATCTATGCGATCGTTTAAAAAATCTTCCAACATTGTTCCAAAAATGGTTTGAATATTTTCATCAGAACAAAAGTTAACAGGGGGTATAAGTTTTACCATGCAATTCCCTATGGCAACAGTTAAAAAAAATGCACTGTACATGCGTTATGTATACATATTATTTACATATAGTTTTAGCACTACTAACTGTACATACTTGTAATGAACAGCACAATGGATATGTAATTCATCATTAAAGTATTTTGAAAACTCGTAAATATATTTTCAAATCTGTTTGTTAAACTGAATCGCAACCTGCTATCGTTGTAGTTCAACCAACACTCACTTTCACACATCACATATCATAAAAGCATAAAAGAATTTTCCTTTAATCTTCTTCAAAATGTAATATCCTTTGTATTAAAAATTTTTAATGTAAGGGCCATGTGTAAGAAGAAGAATGCTGGAATGAGGAAACCCACTAAATCGTGGTTACATAGGGTATACGAGGTATACGGGGTAGCGCCAGAATTACCCGGCTTGACTACGAAGGAGGCAAAATAAAGCAAAATTTTTCAAATTATTTTTCGATATAATCTCCCTTCACTTCAATACCCTTGTTACATCTTTTAACTAACAAGCCAATTCCTTTAAAAAATATCATTTTGGTTTATTCTCAAAACGGGCTACTACTGCTGCTTTTAGCTCATTATTATCATCGTTAAAATGTCACCCACGTAGATTTCTTTTTAAATATCCAAATATATAATAGTCGCTAGGGATCATGTCTGGGCTATAAGGAGGATGGTCGCTTTGGTCGACCCCAAAATCCAGGATGACGACTTGTATCAGGGCGCCTCTGGTTAGCTTCCCCCGTCTCTTTTCGCGTATGTTTTCCCGCAATTTATGAAGCAATGCTGCATAACATTTTTCACTGACTGTGGTGTTACGAGTAGTTTCCTTAAAATCTATAAGAAGCAATGACAATAACAGAAAATTGTGGCGATTACCATTCTCGTTGATTGACAAACTCTCAATTTTCTGGGTGGTGTTTCACCCTTACGTCGCCATTCCATCGATTCCTTTTTCAACAGAGGATCATAGTACAAGACCATTGTTTCATCTCCTGTTGCAATGGTTTCCAACACAGCTTTTGGGTCTGATCCACAGAGTTTTGAAAGTGTTCGTGCACATTCAACTCGATGTTGCCGCTGAACAGCCGAAAGAAGTTTGGCAACCCATCTTGCGCTGACTTTATGCATTCCCAAATGGTCAAGCAGCATCTGGCGAAGACTTGTATTAGAAGGCTTAACCATTTCTGATATTGATGACGGCGGTCACTTAATTCCAACTCTTCAACAAGGGCAATTTTGTCATCTGTGAACCTCTACTGGTCGACCAGATCTTGCATCATCTTCGAGGCACTCTTGTCCCATACGAAAACGCTTTGCCCATTCTTTTACTACAGAACAGGAAGGAGAACTTCCTGTACACGTCATCCAAATTTTATTTGATAATTTAGGGAGTCAACATTTCCTTTACTAAGAATTTTATCACAGCTCGATTCTCGATTTGACTCACTTGAGACATTTTACTGAATAGAATAGAATAGTGTTTAAGATACCCTCAATTAAAAAATATTTAACGTAGAACGTCAATTTTTTTTGTAAGGCTTTCTAAGATAAGTATCTTTTAAACGCTAAAAGGTTGTCCTGCTAGTATAATTTAAAAAAAAAATCTTATTCAATATTGTTTGTAAAATTTTTTGGAAAATTTGATATGATTTAAAGTTTTTTATAATGACAATGAAAAGAACAAGACTTAAATACCCATTACTATTCAAAGTTTCAATAAATATCGTGAAAAACTGAATGTTTTCCATAAATAGCATAATTATTGTTTAAATAATATAAATATTTATGTGCCCCAACCAAAATGTTTCTGATTTCAAATAATATACTCGTATAAAAACACACATTAAAAAATATCATCAAAATCCGAGCTGTTCTTGAGGATTAAGAAGTTTTAATAATAATAATACATAATACATACTTATGTGATAAAGACACAACGTAAAAGTTGTGAATCATTGATCTGTGTATTAATTTATATTGAGAGAAAATTTGATCAATTTGTTGTATCACGCAGAAGATAAACGGAACCCACGATACAAGTAAATTCCGCTCCATTTCGGTAGTGCAAATGATACCAGTTGGTAATTCTATTGTACCTACTATCGAATTCATGAAAATCTAGTACAGCAAAATTTTGTTGGAGTAAATTGGGCTACATGAAAATATCAAATATAAAGGTCTGTCATTATGACAGTTCGAATTTAATATGGTCAATTAAAGGTTAAATTTATTCTCGTTTGAATTATTTTGTAAATCTGTAGTAATATTAAACTCGATGAAATGTATTTTTTTGGTTCAGTTAAATTAAAGAAAAATCTGAATTTTTTTTATATTTTAAATGAAATTTGTGGATAAACTATTTATTTTAGATGCCAAACACCTCATATCTTTTGAACGCTCATTGAAAGAGCTATCCAACGGTATATCGAAATACATGATGTTCCATTAAAAAAAAAATGACTAAATAAAGAGTTTGCGTTTGAAGCGCCCTCTACGTAATTAAGTAAAAATCTTAATGTTTTTCAAGAAGGAAATACAGCGCTGCAAGTTGTGAATGTCAAAAAATTTAGGTTATGTTACGAGTTGGTAGTTTTAAAACACGATACGTACAAAACGACCAAAAACAGTATAAAATGTAATTAGCGGTACTTAATAATGGCCCACTGTTTCGATATTCATAAAAGCGACAGGCCGTGCACGCATGCCCCCCCTGAGAAACAGAAACATGTTTTATGCGTTATTATTTTCGAGCTGAAAGTCTGCGGGATGCAGGGATTAGATCCGGGAAAATTTGTAAGGGTGGAACTTTAATTTCTTCTTTAAAATGGTTAGGCAACTTCCATATGACAAGCCGGTAAAGTAAGGAAAAGGAATGACGGGATTTTTAATGGTAAGGATTATTAGGGCCTGCATTAAACGTACCCAACAAAGAACTTTGGATGCGTGTGTTTTACATAAGAATCACGCTTGTTTGGAGTGAAAGCTTTCGCACTGACTTTCGAGGGTTTTGTTCCATTCTACCTCGAACATTCTCAACTACATCTTCTGTAAGTGTAAATGTTCTACCAGTAGGTTTTGCCTTTTTCACATCACCTGTTTGTAGGTAACGTTGCACCCATCTCGTGCAATGCTGCCTAAACGCGAATAAGGTACCGCGCCGCCCAAAGTACCAACTGGCTCGGGGAACATTTGTTGAAATTGGTGCAATGTATCGTCCGTGCTCCGTGGAATACTGCCAACCGTTAGCAGCATCAAAATTTCCAGTCCGAAAGTACGCCATACCAATAAAAATGTCTTGCTCTAGTGTAAAAACCATTTTCATTAATAAATTGATACAAAAATGACACTTGATTTTGAAGTTTAAATTTGCCCGTCAAAACTGACAACTGAAAATGTAATGCTACCAACTCCACTGAAATTTTCATCAGGATGTCATTGTTGCCAACAGCTTCAGTCCTTGTTGATCACTCTGTAAAATTGACGATATTTACAATGTTCTAAAAAAACCTAATCTAAATAATTATCATCTGTTATATTTTCTCCAAATTTTCAAAGTTTGGTTTGTCCGGACACAAAAGAGCGAATAGTTTACTAACAGTAGAAGTTAGACCCATTAAATATGTGGTATCTTCCTCTTTGTTTTGACGAAAGCTTTCCAAAAACAGGTGCACACGAGTTCCTGTCAGCATAATATTTTATACCTGGGCTTGGACATAGGCCCTTTAATCCTGCACATTTATTAGCTGACTTAGCAAAGATACGAAAAATCTGACACTGTCAAAGTCACAGCCGCCCCTTATCTAAGTATACAGGGTGTCTCAAAAATGGCGCCCAATCTCCTAAGGGTCTTAAAGAATAGAAGTCTGGGAAGGTAAATCTCAATACAAAATTTGATCGGACCAACAGATTTTGTATAACTTGCTCTTAAATATGATAATTTCAAAGAGATGTATCTCCTTTATTACCAAATTTTACAGCTGAATTATAAATTACTTTACAATGTTACTTTTTCCAAGACCCCTTTAGGTAGTGGAACAACACCCAAGTAATTCTTTTTAGAGTAATGACCTAGCAAAATACGCTAAAATAACAGTGGCAACATTGACCTCAAAGGAGAATTGGTTTAGTTGATTGTGCATACCAACCGATGTTGCCAAATTTGCTTATTTTAAAATGTGTATAACTTAGAAAATAGTCAAAGGAAAAAAAATTCGCAACGAAATTGAACTCAACTCTTCAAATAATTTAACCCCTCAAGAGATTGGGCGCCATTTTTGAGACATCCTGTATAATTGTTGATCACAGGGTATTTGTAACTTTTTAAAATTTTAAACATTTTTTTGGTCCACGTAATGGTAAACAACAATGGTACCGGGCAACGGCTAGAGGGGTAGGTAAGTAAGGGATTGACGGGAACTCGAGTTATGGATTATATCAGTTGATAATTACCTGACGGGAATTCTTGCATTACTTTATGACAAGAAATAAGTCAGACGGGAAATCGAGTGCGCCCCTAAAAACGCAAAAAAATACTGGGTGTTCCATTTAAAAAAATAAACTTTGTGTTGCCACCGACACACCAAACACCCTGTATAATCTAAAATATTTTTAAACCGTGCTCATAACTTGTATGTATAACATGAAATAATAATATTTTTCAAAGAACTTATATTAACTTAGTAAATCTACTTTTTAAGAAGAAGAAGAAGAACTTTATTATTATTGTCTCGATACAATATACTTTTTACAATATTTAGTTACCATTATTCATCTACAACTATGCTCTAAAATTGCATGTATCTGGATAATTGTCTTTTAAACTCACCTACATTGCCTAAAATTTTCAAATTCATCGGCAATTCATTGTATTCTTTCATTCCTTTGTAGAAAATTGAGTTCATTGTTCGGCTCAACATGACTTTAGTTATGTTTAAATCAAGCTTGTCTCTAGTTGAGTACCGATGAACTTGACAATTGAATTTAATAAGACATTTAAAATATGCCGGTAACATGTTATGTACCATCTTAAACATAAAAATCATTGACATATAATACAATCTTTGTTCCACTGACATCCACTGTAGAGTGCTGAGCATGAGTCGAATAGGTGTATATTTATTACATTTAAGTATTATTCTCATGCCTCTATTCTGTAATTTTTGTAATACACCAACTTTTGTTTTATCCATTAGATACAAAACAGAGGCACAAAAATCAAAGTGTGGTAAAATTATTGATTTATATATCACTAAACAAATATCTATATTTACAAAATTTGAGATTCTAGAGAAAAAATAAAGTTTTTTAGAAATTTTATCAACTATATATCTAAAATGACTATTAAACGATATCGTATTATCTATGACAAAACCCAGGTATTTGAATTCCTTAACAATTTCAATTTGTTGCTTATCAATAATAATATTAATTTGATTTATATTGATTTTTTTGTACCTGTTGTCTGTAGTTAAAATCATGGCTTTAGTTTTACTTACATTAAGTTTTAATTTATTAATTTCTAAGTATATTTTTACCTTTTCTAATATTTCGTTTATTCTTTTTATTCCCTGATCAATATTGTCACATATACACGCAATTAATGTATCATCTGCGAACAGATTTAGAAAATCACAAACTACATTTAAATGCATATCATTAATATATAATAGAAATAACAGCGGTCCCAAAACACTTCCTTGTGGAACACCAAGATTATTTGTTATGTTGGTTGACGTTGTCTCCCTTACTTTAACATTTTGTGTCCTACCACTAAGATATGACTTAAACCAACTCAACACACTACCCCCCAATCCTACGTCTTCTAATTTTTTTAGGAGTAAGTTTCTATCTATAGTTTCAAACGCTCGTTTTAGATCGAGAAACACAGCTATCACAATTTTATTGTCATCTATTGCTTTTTTAAATTTTGATAATGTTATCTGTAATGCCGTTTCACACGAATGATTTTTACGAAAACCAGATTGGTATATATAGAGCAAATTGTTATCATTAATATATTTACTTAGCTGGTGATAAACCACTTTCTCCAATATCTTTTCAATGATAGGTAGTGTATTAATCGGTCTAAACTCAGCTGCCAAAATTGTATTATTAACTTTTGCAATGGGAATGATAGAACTTCTTTTTAAATCATTGGGAAAATCTCCGTATCTGAGAGAGGTATTTATTAGATTAAGAATAACATGCCCTATCACCTTATAACTACTTTTAATAATTTTAGCATTAAGTATTTCATTTAAATTACTGTTATTATTTAATCCTTTGATTATGTTACCAAGGTCCTGCAAACTAATGAGGGAAAATTCATGAAAATGACATTGAGCTCGGACCGTTTTTAATGAAGAAATATCTTGTTTACATTTTATACTCCGATTCAACTCTAAAATACTCGTTACAAAATATGTATTAAAATTATTAGCTATTGCTATGTCATCGGTGTACGTTTCAATCTTGTCATTCCTTTCAAATCTAACATTATTTGGGAGATAATCATTATCTTTATTAATTATTTTCTTTAATGTTTTCCACATCATCCTGGAATCGTTTCTATGTTTATTTATATTGGACGTATAATAATGTCGTTTCTTAATTTTTAGCAGGTTTACAACTTTGTTTCGATACTGTTTATATTGTTTCCAATATTGACTAGCCTCATCACCTACTGTAATCTTAAATTTTTTATAAGCAACATCTCTAGCTTTAGATAAATTTTTAACCTCCCCATCGTACCATGGTACTGCTCTGTTTTTTATTTTTATTTTTTGTAAAGGTGCTACGTTGTTTATAATTCTCTTACATGTATAGACTAACTCTTCCAAAATCTCATTTACATTACTAGAATCAAGATTCCAAAACTGACTGCTTAACTGGTTATTCATTTTCGTCAAATTAAAAGTGTTTAATTTTCTATATATCCTGTATTCACTCCAATTATTATCATATTGACTTTGATTACATATGTTTACAGTAATAATATTATGATCAGTGATTTTTGGTATGTCATGTACTTCTACTTTTAACATTTTTTCGACATTTGTCAACACAAAATCAATTAAATTGGATGAAGTTATCGTAGTGCGTGTACATTTATCAACCAGCTGTTTTATACCATATATCCTAACAATACTTTTAAATTTATTACAGTAGAAGCTATTCTTTAAAAAACTTATATTAAAATCTCCTATTAAAATAAATCTTTGATTTTCTCCACTTAATTGATCACACCAACCCTCAAAATCTTCCAAAAATTTAGCATCCGACCCACTTGGAGAGTGGTACAAGCAACCAATTAGCCACTTTCCCGACGGTAGAAATACCATAACAATTTTGCACCAGTAATTATTATCTAATACCAAAGTTTTATAATGCGAGAAAGATATTGTTCTCTTTATATAAAGCCCAACTCCACCGCTCCATTTGCTATTGGAGTCACATCGCACTGCACAATAATTTTGAATAAAGAGTTCACTGTTGCGGACATCTACTGTAGTTCTTGTTTCACTAAATAGTAAAATAGCTGGGTTGTAATGAATTAGCTGTTCATTTATTTGATCCATATGACCTTGGAGACTCTGAATATTAGTATATAGCATATCGGTGTTGTAAAGTATATTAGGTGACGTTTCTAGTTTTTTATTGGCTGGTGGTCTGTGGTGGATACTATGGTGGGTCTACCATTTATGTACTTGATACCTTTATTCATATCACCGTTGTCTTGCATGGCCTGTAGTTTCCCTTTTAATTTTTTATAATAATCAATTTGCATTTTAGTTTGATCATTAAATATCCGTAGCCTGGGAACCTTAATTTTGTTCTTATTTTTTAGTATCGTGATGGCATCGTCCTCCGTTTCAAAGATAATTTTTATAAGACGGTTATTCTCTTTGTTAAATTTTCCTAGACGAAAAACCTTGATCCTGTCCATTGTAATCCCTATAGGTGAAAGTATTTTTATTACCGTGTTTTTATCATCAATTTTTCTTTCATGTCCATTCACTTTTTCCGACTCTTTAATGTTGGCTATGATAACGTTTTTACGTCGCTTGCTTCTTTCCTCAATCTCGTTTATAATATCATGATTATTTTCCATATCCTTGCTCGGATTATTCTGACGTGTCAATGATGATCCTTGCAACTTCAACACTTCTTTCTTTATTTCCGAGACTGCTTTTATTAATACAGGTACTTCACCAAGGCCATTTTTACATGCTTCACACAAAAACAGCAGTTTTCTAATTTTTAGTTGCATACATCTCATTTCCGTTGCTGATAATTCAGAACATCCTTCACACAGGAAGCGTTTACAACTATCACAGTGTAACATTTCATCTTTACTAGATTTAGAGCACTTTGAACAATCACTCATCTTAACGCCGTCACTCGCCGAGCGCTACTATAAGTATGTACTTTGCCAAACCGTTGGGACACCCGGTATATAACAAGTTATGAAAAAAGAATATAATTATAATAATAATCATTTATTTGCCAAACAGAATCATATTCCAATTACAGGACAAAAAGAAAAAGAAATTCGAACTTATCTAAATCTAAATCTAATTCTAAATAATTAGCTCTTCAAGAATGAAAGGCACGAAGAGAAGTTCATTACTTACTGGAATGACAAGCTTGATTTAAGATCGACAATTAGTGTGTTTTCTAAACTAAATATTATATCACTATATGAATCAATAAAAAGATCAGAAGTTGCGTTAATTTTGTTTCCCACAGCCTGTAGTTTAACAATTGGTGAATTTAACACGAGATTTGTTTTGGCTTTTAGATACAAAAATAGTGATACCTTGAATTATACGTTGGTACATAAAGACGCAGACATGATAATAGCTCACTACAGTCAATATTGCCTCTCAGTATATTGAGTAAAAATTTAGTAAAGTTAATATTACGTCTGTATTCTAAGAGATCAAGTCCACAGATATTTAAGAGTACAGTATGGTTGTAAACTCTTGCAGGAAAATGACCGTAAACAGTACTGAATATATATTTTGCGGCTTTTCGTTGAACCTTCTCAATACGTATTCTCTAGTAATTATAGAATGGTGACCATATAAGGATGCAGTACTCTAGTTTTGATTTGATATAAGCGATGTACAAGCGCACTAGAACTTCCGAGGATCGAAGACAAAGCTTAGATCTAATAATGAAACCCAACATTTTCATAGATGAATTGATGATCAAGTTTATGTGTTCCTTGAAGTTAAGCCTTTCGTCAAATGTCACTCCGAGATCTTTTTGCTGGCTCTTTTTCAACAAAATGGTATTTTGAATTTTGTAATCATAAGCTATTCTTTGTTTTTTTCCTTGAGAATGTCATAATGCTGCATTTCGCAATGTTTAGTTGCAGATCATTCTCAGCACACCATTCGCTGATGACATCGAGATCCTTTTGTAAAGATTGACAGTCGTCGGCAAACAATAGGAAGTTACAATTTATGTGGTAAGAAAGGTCATTAATATACATTAAGAAGAGAAAAGGCCCAAGTACTGACACCTGCGGGACCCCGGAGGTCTGTGAATAACTATGAGAAGTGTAGCCATTGTAGACAACCGCTTGTGTTCTGCCTGTGAGGTACGATTGGAAGAGCGTCAACAGCTTTTGACTGAAACCGTAGGCATCCAGCTTGTTAAGTAATACATTGTGATTAATTTTGTCAAGGGCCTTAGAAAAATCTGTATAAATGCAGTCTACTTGAACATTTTTATCCAAGACCTCAGCCACAAATTGGGTGGTGTTTGTCGATCGCCCTGAAATGAAGCCATATTGTCTTTCGGTTATTAGCTGCTTCAGGGTTGGGATAAGTATGTTGTATAGTGCAGTTTCGAAGATCTTTGAAACGACAGACAGAAGGGCTATCGGCCTATAATTGGATGTATCTAATGCTAATGTCACCGTACTTGAAAATTGGAGTTATTTTAGAGAATTTCCATCGAGAGGGAAAAATACCCGATTTTACGCTAAGGTTGAATAAGAAAGTCAAAGGCTCAATTAAAGCTGCGGAACAGTCCTTCACAATAAAGGCGGTAATCTGATCAAAGCCGGCAGACGATGTGAGTTTTAGGCTGGTTCAATGTCAGCAATCGTTAACTGAGGAATATCGATTTGACTATACCCGGTATGATGCAAGTGATGAATATTTGGATTGCCCACGTCTCGGTGGGGGTTGAATACACTTTCAAAGTATTTGGTATAATTATCCACAATTTCGTTCGGTTTGGTATAAATTAAATGATTGAATGTCATTGAACCCGGAATTCGGGACTGGTTTTTCTCATCTCTAACAAATGTCCAAAGGTGTTTGTAATTATATTTTTGTGCTGCCGTAGTTGCAATTGGCATTTTAAGTGGACGATTAGCGTGCGGCAAAGGAAATGAGAAAACTCTAGTGCTGCAATGAACAAACAAGAAATCTAAGGCAAGAAAAAATAAACTAATTGTGGCAAATCAAGTATTACTGAAAGACAATTATGTCTCTAATGTTATAAAACAAAAGGTGAAATTGAATGTGTGAGGACAAAAAATAATGAAGGTATTTTATAAGGTCTCATCTTTATCGAAAAAGATGAAATTGGTTTTGATTTGGCTTCAAATTGAAATTTTGTCACAAAAAAAAGTTTGCGGTCAACGAAAAAATTTTGTAATCAACTCGTTTGTTAATGGGCGACTAATAACACAGGTCTACAAAACAAAACTTTTTAATCGATGTTTTGATTTTGATAACTGATTTTGTATAACATTGGAGCCCTGATTACAAAAATATAATTCATTTTTTTGTATCACGTCAGGTTTTTTCACAATTAACAGAAAAAAAATTAAGCAATTTATTTAGGAAAATAAGATGTTTATAATAATTCTGGGTAAAAAATCTAACTAAATTTTTTATTCCTTATGAGAATGGCGTCTTTGACGCTTTGTGAGGAAACTTCTTTTAATTGATTGTCTGCTGTATGTTTTTTTTGGGTACATCGTGCTGTAACATCCAGCAAAAGTCTACCATTATTCACACCCTCTATCTTCCTTGATATCACCTCTCCATTTGTTTTATATCTTGGTCAAAACGTTCCCCTTGTTCCTTGCTGACAGCACCAAGATTTGTAAGAAAAAGATTTAAGTGCGAAGATAGAAAATGCACTTTCAAACTCATATGACATCCCAAGATGTGAAAATTTTTAAACATGATTCTTACAATATTTTCGTAGTCTTCATCTGTGATTTCCAAGCAATTTTTCTATGACGTTCTTAAATGCCGTTCAGGCATTCCTTTCAACAACATTCATAGAATTTTGAAAATCATTACCTTTGCACAAAGATCTTATTTGAGGTCCTAACCTCTTTTAATTTGTCATTGGAGAGATCTGGTAACTGTACATTAATACTTGAAACATTGTCCATTTTTATCAAGAGCCTTTCCAAATTGCTTCATCAGAGTTTGATGTGCTTTGGTGGTACCTAATCCTACTTTTTTAGGATATAACTAAATTATTTTTTATTATTGCTTCCCGGTACAAGTCTAGTTCTTAAAGGCCACTTCTTTTGAGTCCAATGCTTGTCTCGTGCCCGGCTGTCCCACTCACAAATAAAACAAGGAAATTTCGAATATCCATATTGTTGTCCGATATTACAATATCGAAATTTTGAAATAATTCATTCATTCTAGGTGAACATTCCAATTTTAAGAAAAAACGATTTGTGAAAAAACTAGACGTGATAGCGCAAAACCAAGATCATTTTCGTAATCAGGGGGTCGAAATTGTTCAAAAACTGTCAATTTTATGCAAACATCGAAATCAGTGCAGACTTGTGTAATCTCATCTATTAAAGGCACTCACTCGCTACACTCGTTCGTGCTTTAAACAGTTTCTCATGTATAATTTTTGGTATGTTGCCGATGTATTTTATGGCGAGATTTTCACATTTAGAAAGCCGCTGATTCAGTTCAGCACGGAGGTGTTTCATAGTTATTTTCATATGAATAGCGCTGTCAGATCACTTTTTAGATATGAGGCCGAAATTTGAAGCACGAGGCGTCAGCCAGGTGCTGCAAAACAGGCGGAATACCTGAAAACTGACAGCGCACGAATATTGAATAACATTTTTCGTGTTCGTTTAGGCAAAATCTTAAAAAACATCAATTTATTGTACATTTTGAGGTTATCTTTGACAGATTCCAAGTTAGGTATATAATCGGGAAAATTTATATACAGGGTGTCCCAGAAAAAGTGTAGGAGCCGAGGACTGCAGATTCTTCTGCGAAGTATAATGGCGTATTTGAAAGAAAATAATTTCGATCTCAAATAGAATTTAAATGATTAACATTTTAAATTGGCTAATCGTGAGGGATTTTCTAATTAATTTCTTAGGTATAAGTTACGTTGCCAAGTTAAATGCAAAAATTGAAAGTTTGGGTTTCTTTGAAAAAATATCTGGTCAACTAGTCAAGGGTCAGTGTCACATAAATTGTCACGAGAAACGTCACTTGTATTTGTCCGTTATTATTTAGAGTGTTTTTTCCATTCTCGTGGTCTAAATAGTGTTGGTGAAAATGTTTGCTCCTGATGAATACCTTGAAATGGTAATTATGTACGGCGAATGCAATAGAAATGCCAATGAGGCAACGAGGCAGTATGCCATACGATTTCCCCAACGGAATCACCCTTCGTCAAATGCATTTCTGCGTTTGATCGCTCGTGCTGGAACAACTGGGTCTCTAATGCCGCAAAAAAATGGTCTTGTTGGCGTGCCACGTACAGCAAGAACACCTGAAGTGGAAGAAATGGCGCTAGATGCTTTTTTACAAGAACCCACAACCAGTATTCGCACGATTTCGAGACTTTATGGCGTATCCAAAAGTTTAGTTCAAAGGGTACTGAAGGAAAACCATCAACACCCATATCATTATACACAGGTACAACACTTGCAACCACAAGATTATCCTGCAAGAGTGGAATTTTGCCAGTGGTTATTGCGTCAACATGCTGACAACCCAAACTTTTTAGACAGAGTAATTTTTACTGACGAATCATGTTTTACGCGCAATGGAGTTTTCAACAGTCGTAACTATCATGTGTGGGCTGGGGAAAACCCTAATGCTACGAGGCCAAGGGCTTTTCAACATAGGTTTAGCATAAATTTATGGGCTGGCATCTTAGGAGATCGTATAGTAAGAATAAATTGTAAGAATGTCATTTACGTATGGTAAAATAAATTGATTTCTAGATAGGACCTGTGGAACTGCCACGTATACTTAATGCGGAAAATTATGCTGAATTACAATTACATAATTTGGAAGATCTGCTAGATAATGTCCCCCTTCAGCATTTGCCACAGTGGTTCCAACACGATGGTGCTCCGGCACATTTTGCAAGAAATGTGAGAGATATTTTACATCACATGTACCCCAATCAATGGATAGGACGAGGAGGCCCTATTCATTGGCCAGCGAGATCTCCGGACTTAACGCCTCTTGATTTCTTTTTATGGGGTCATATGCAAAATTACATTTATTCCGAGCCAATCGCACGATTACACCAGAAATGTTACAGAATACAAGAAGGAGTTTAATTAGAAGAGCCAATCTTTGTATAGAAATGCATGGTGGTCATTTTGAACAACTCCTTTAACGTTTATTTATTGTTCTGTTGGTTTTATTTTATTTGTTTTCAGTTCTCTTTTTTTGATTTATTCGAGCTATTAATAAAAAGTTCTTTGTTGCTTATGTTAAAAAATATTGTTAGTTTATTTTCCCAAAAGACACTAAATTCGTCCTCATTGCTTAAAAATTTTCCACATAACATTGTTACAATTAGAGTTATTGTGATGTAACTTCGGAAGCTCAGTATGTATATGTTCAATGGATGTTTTCTAATACTAATCTTCTCATTGTTATTTTTATTGGGGGCCATAACCTTACCAAACTGGGAAAACTATACCATCGTGTCATTAAGACATAATAACTACACTATAGGTACTACATTGAAAGGGCCATTAGGAAAAATAAATAACTCAAATAGTTTCATAAGATTCTTCTCCAAGATGCAAACCTACTTCTTCACCCTCTTTCGTTTCAATTTTCAATAGTTATTAAAGTCATTTTGCAGAAGTTGTGTCCAAACTTTCCAACATATTGCATTACTTTTAAATGTGTTGCTTGAACAATTTGCATACTTCGTAGCCACTCGTAGCATACACGCTTTCCTTTTAGAGACGAAATTTTGAATTGAAATTGACTTGTCAAATGTCATGAATGACGTTACTAATTTACAATAGACCAGATGAATATTCATGGCTTTGCATCACCCTATTCTTCTTCTGTTTCCTAGCGATCAAAAAATAGGTAGCAGCAAGGTATGAGCGAGGCTTTCATAATTGGTCAGTTTCAAGCCTTTATAACTCAAACGTTTTTGGACCCTAAACATTTTTTCTTTCAATATTAGTATTAGCTAACGTAGCAGAAAATGTGGTTAACAGCTCCTACACTTTTTCTGGGACACCCTGTATTTAGTTATATACCACTTTCCCGGTTATGTATCTCAGGAAACGAACACAAAAAATAATTTCTTTAATACGGAGTCTGGTCGTCAGTACCATTCGAGCCATGTCCACATTCTTTACCTTTAATTTCAAAAGACGGGGATGGTTGGGAACTTTCTTACCGAGGCGAGTGACATTTTCCGGTGATACGATGGCAGATGGGTCAATACACTCACGGATATTATTAGCCACGGTGACATCTTGATCATTTGAGGTCTCAGGAACATTGGTAAGAATTATATTCGCTGCGCGCAGGGATCTCTCGGCTGACTCCCGTATTATTTCCTCTTTTTGATCCTTAGAAATTATAGGCGATTTTATAGCAGTCTCTATTGCAGAGAGACGTTAGTTCAAACTTAATTGGAGGGATTCTATGTTCAGCTTTAGGTCTCGAACTGACGAGAGACCTGATTTGCAGAACTTACATAAGATAGTTATCTGTGTAGATTGCGATCGCCGTAGCAAGTTAATGTCGTCATCAGTGAGATCAGTGCATCAGTAGTGCATTTGCATTTTACAACAATCGCACACGGCCTGTCATTAGCATTTGTTTTAAGAGCACATTGGCAGCACTTATCAGCCATTTTGCATCGGTGCTATAGAATCTGGTGGAGGTGCCGGACCGGAGACTTCAATAGTAGATTAGAACGATAGAATGTGGAAATGGTGGAGGTGCCAGGCAAAACACCTCTTGTCGCCTGCTAAGATGATGATGTGGTCGACTAAAAATGCTGTTGTGGCGTGAGTTTTTGATTTATTTCACTCCGGTTTCAACACCGGGGGCTGTCTAGGTGTCAGTGGGGCCCTAGGGGGCTTGTCTTCATGCGGCTTGATTATATGGAGACGAGCACTCGACTAACGTGCATTGGATTATGTAAAATACACACACAATACTTGAAAGATATTATATCTTTGTCAGCGGGTGAAGCAGGTCAGCAGGCACTAAGAGCTTTAACAAAACTGTGTAATTTTTTATTGCCTGGCCAACTTCCTTCAGAAATTTGTCATTTGTTATACGGTGCGTCTTCTTTATGTGCCCTTCATAAGAAATATGGAGGAATTAGACCGATCGCTATCTGAACGATTAATCACTGTTGGGTGGTGATATTAGCCGTTCAAATGATATAGTCGTCTTTGTATAACTACTTAAAAACTTTATTGTATGACAAAATGTTGATGTACAAGTGTTAAGTACCAAGGATAGTGGTAGACTCTGGTTTTTACCGCTATATCTCGACTTAAATAAGAGTGGGTGATTTCACCCCTCTCACAAAGAAAGTAGGCAGGACTACCTGCTACAGTACCTCTTTCTAACAATAACATTCAAAATTACATTATTTTGTACATATACCGCCCCCCTTGAAGGCACGGACTTCAAAAATATTGGAATTAGCAAAGATCGAACATGGTTATTAGAAAAAGGATTGTTACATAATAAACATGACAAAAAACATTAAAAAATACAAACATTGAAGTCAATTGTAAAAAAAAGGGTTAATGCATAATTATAACAAATATTTACACGATACAAACATAGTCTATTCATTCGCTGGCAGAACGCACACCTTTCGCGTGGCTCTTTTGAAGATGCCATTGACAGTCTTTACGGACACTACGCGCACAACACCGTCACTTCCGGGATGAAGTTCTACGATGCGTCCCAATTTCCATTGTAGTGGCGGCGTGTTGTCCTCAACTAGAATCACCATGGAACCAACTTCCAAGGCGGGGGTAGACGGTCTGGAACCGGAACCACGGAGCTGCTTGGAACGATTGATGTTTTGAACAAGGTACTCCCTTTGCCAGCGGTGCCAAAAGTGCTGCCTCATCTGTTCCACTCTTTGCCATTGCGTCAATCGGTTGATCCTCGTCGTCGTAAGATCTCTTTCGCTTATAGAAGTTAATGGCTCTCCGATGAGGAAGTGACCAGGGGTTATGGGATTAAGGTCATTAGGATCGTTACTCAAGGGACACAAAGGTCTGGAGTTTAGGACTGCTTCAATTCTTGTTAACAGGGTATACAATTCTTCGTAGGAAAGCACGACTTCTCCAATTGTTCTCTTTAAATGACCTTTAATGGATTTTACGTTTATTTCCCAAATACCGCCCATGTGCGGGGATCTGGGGGGAATGAAATGCCACGAGATACCCTTATTAGCCAGATTTTCTGTAATTTGACTAAATGAAGCTGACTTTAGAAATGTTCTTAGTTCCAGTAATTCTCTATTGGCGCCAACGAAATTTGTAGCATTGTCCGAATAAAGATGGTACACATGACCACGTCTTGATATGAAGCGTTTTAGCGCATTCAAAAAGGTTTGAGTCGTTAAGTCACCAACTAGTTCTAAATGAACGGCTTTAGTTGAAAAACAGACAAAGACGCAAATATATGCCTTCACAGTACGCTTACTGCGACCACGACATTCCTTGATGTAAATAGGCCCGGCATAATCTACGCCACTGATTGAAAATGGTCTGGTTGGTTCGACACGGGATTTGGGCAAATTACCCATAATAGGATACATAACGCTTGGTTTGACTTTAAAACATTGCAAACACTGGTGCAAAATCTTGCGTACCACACTGCGTGGAGAAATTATCCAAAAATTTTGACGTAACGCGGCTAAAGTTCCCTGAACACCAGCGTGCAGTTGCTCAATGTGCACGTGTTTGACTAATGCCTCAATCAAATGGTGATCGTTTGGTAGCACGATGGGATGTTTGACATCGTAAGTTAAGGATGAGTTTTGCAACCTACCTCCCGCGCGAATTAAATTATCATTCTTGTCGAGAAAAATATTTAAGCACAGTAAACGTGATTTCTTGTTAATCGGTTTGTTTTGTTTAAGGCAAGCTAATTCATCGTTGAATGCAACTTCTTGAATTAAACGCATGATGGCCTTCATGGAATCTTTTAATTCTTCACATGTTAAAGAACTAGAGATTTGCCTTTGGTTTGGCTTCCTACAATTGTTGATGAACCGTAATACCCATGACATTACGCGTTCAGTTTTTTTGTAATTTGAAAATTTTGTAAGAAGCGGTAGTTGTCTTTCGCGAGAATGAATATTGGTCAGAGTGACAGTTCGCCGTTCTGGAATTTCAATATCCGAAAGATTTACGTTAGATACGGGCCAAGTGTCGTTGTTTTCTGACAGCCAATCAGGACCGTTCCACCACAGTTTATTAGTTTTGAGTTGACCAGGTAAAGCACCTCGGCTTAGTACATCCGCAGGGTTACTTTCGCTTTTGACATGATACCAATCTTTCGCATCCGTTAGCGTTTGAATTTCGGAAACTCGATTTCCTACAAATGTTTGTAAGTTTGAAGATGTAGCGTTTATCCATGCCAGAACGACTGTGGAATCTGTCCAGAGAAATTGCTGATCAATTTTGACATTTATCGTTCGTAAAACTGTATTAAATAATCGCGACAACGTTAAGGCGGCACACAGCTCCAAGCGTGGTAACGTAACAGCGCGAAGAGGAGCCACACGAGATTTAGCGCAAATTAAGTGAACTTGATGATTGCCACTATGATCAGTTGTTCTTAGATAGACAGCAGCGCCATATGCGATTTGCGATGCGTCACCAAAACCATGTAGTTGCACCTGTACGGGGCTTGATTTTATTATGTTTCTGGGAATTTCGATTTCGTTTAAGTGAGCGAGTTCTTGCAAGATCTTAACCCATGCACAATAAATAGTTTCAGGTAATGGATCGTCCCATCCAATTTTCAAACTCCAGCACTGTTGAAGGATTATTTTTGCTTTTACTACTACTGGCGCCACAAGACCCAATGGATCGAATACCTGGGCAGTTTTAGACAGGATTTCGCGTTTTGTTAGTCTTTTCGGAATGTCGCACTGTTTTACCTGATAGCGTAACGAATCGTGATTAGGATTCCAAAAAAGCCCTAACGTTTTAGTGTAAGCATCCTTATCGAAACTGACGTTGAGATTAGGCTCGTGACTATCTGGAATTAATGCAGGATGATTGGCGGCCCATTTACGTAATAAGAAACCACCATGAGCTAAAATTTGAATTATTTGATCTCGTAAAGTGATTAGGTTTTCAAGTGAGTCTCCTCCCGTCAGAAGATCGTCTACGTAAAAATCCTGTTGAATTGCTTTAGCGGCTTCCGGGTACTGATTTACGTTTTGAAGAGCTAGTTCTTTAAGACATCTTGTTGCTAGAAAACTGGCCGGTTTTGTACCGTAGGTTAGAGTGGTTAATCTATACGTTTTTAGCGGATCTTCGGTGTTCTCGCGCCAAACAATTCGTTGATAGTCACTGTGATCGGGATGTATTTCTATCATACGGTACATTTTAGCTATGTCCCCGTTTACGACGTATTTAAAAGTTCTGAATCTCAACAAAATTGCAAAAAGCTCTGGCTGGATTGTAGGTCCTGCCATAAGATTGTCATTTAGACTTAATGCATCAGCTGAGCGAAATGACGCGTTAAAAACAACTCTTAACTTGGTCGATGTAGAATCCTTGAGTACCGCGTGATGAGGCAAATATGTACAGTTCGGTTTATTTAATTCGCAACCCGGAACTTCCTCCATGTGACCCAAAGAGATGTAATCCCGCATGAATTGCACATAATCTGATTTTAGTGTAGGCCTTTTGTTTAGGTTTCGTTCCAGATTGTTAAAAAACTTTACAGCACTATCGCGGTTTGACTTGAGAATTGGAGGATCATTTTTTAATGGCAGTTTAACAAGAAACTTTCCGTTTGTTTGTCTGCACGTATTTTGAATAAAATGTTGCTCGCACATAATCTCTTCATTTGAAAAGCATTTTTGTTCGGAAGGGTTGCTGCATTGTTCTAGTTCGAAGAATTTCTGCACCTGGTTCTCTAAAATGTCGGTTACCGACGTTAGAGAAAGCGAGCAGGTGCTTGAGCTATTGTTATTGTTCATATTTAGTGACCCACCCGCAATGAAACCTAAATGGGTATTTTGCAGCATTAGTTTGTTATGGTTCTTCAGTGTTATTTCCTTGCGGTCTTGACATAAAAGGTTCCAAAACAAATCAGCCCCGATAAGTAAGTCTACTGGTGCAGTTTCTAAGAATTTCGGATCGGCTAGCTGTAATTCCTTTGGAATATTTATTGCAGACATGTTTATGGTCACCAGGGGAAGATTTCCGGTTATTTTTTCCAGAACAAAACAACTTAAGTTCGCCGAAAACTTATTGTACTGAGACTTGATGTTTACCTGGACGGCCTGTTTGATGTTCGTCGAAATTTGACCAATTCCGCCAACGGTTATATTTACGGCTTTCTGCTGTAGACGTAATTTTTTGGAAAATGATGACGTAATATAACTGTTCATGGACCCTGCATCCAGGAGAGCTCTACATTTATGTGACTTATTATTACGATCTTCTATGAGAACGATCGCGGTTGATAACAAAATAATTGATGATTGGGACCTCATAGAATGAGCGTTTAAACTTTCTACCTGTGCTGGTGTTTCATTGGTTTGCGTGATTTGTCTTTCTTTGTGAAGCAGCGTATTGTGGCTTTGATTGCATTTACGGCATTTGAATTTGGACTGACAGTTGTTAACAAAATGATTGGTTCTTAGACAATTAAGACATAACTTCAGGTTTCGAGCTTGAGCGTTTCTTTCCTCTACATTTAATTTTGTAAATTCATTGCACTGAAAGATTGTATGATCGTCATTTTTACAAAATGTACAATGTAGTTTGTTTGTGGCAACATAAGATGTAGTGCTTCGTTTTTGTGACATATTGTTTTTTGCATTATTGTGATTCGGATTGACGTTCGATTTGGGGTGCAATAGATTTAAGGATTCCAACAACTGACATTTCTTTTCTAAAAATTCGATCGTTTGACCGTAAGTTGGAACCTCGTCGGTTAATGTAGCCTGCCATTCTCTTGCAAGATTGTCGTCTAATTTGTCCACAATTATTACGACTAGAAGAGCGTGCCAAGTATCAATCGGTACTTCTAGCTGTCTTAACGCGGCAACATTTGAATTCAACGTATCTAAAAAACACCTAAGTGACGAATGCGAGGCTTTAATTACTTGGGGTGCCTTTGTGATGGCTATTATGTGATCGTGAACGATCAGCCGTTTGTTGCAGAACCGTTTCTTTAAGATATCCCACGCTACATTATAATTTTCTGATGACACCGTTAATGACTCGACTGCTCGCAAAGCTTCACCAGATAAACATGATCGCAAATATTGGAAACGTTGACAGTTGTTTAGCATGTTGTTTTCGTCTTCAATAATGGATTTAAATGAATTTTGAAATGACAACCATTCCTTATAGCAACCAGTGAAAGATTTTAAATTTAAAGTTGGCAGATTCAATTTGATTGATTGATCACGATTAGAGCAATGTGAATTAGCGCTGGAACAACTACCGTTAGGATTCGCTGTGGCCGCAGTGTGCGGTGGAGGCGTCGTTTGTCTAATTTTTGTTTGAATTGATGATAATACATCGAGATACTTTAAATCAATTTCGTCGCGGTCCTGAGTCTGTGTCTCAATCGCCTCTGATGAAAGATCGAGTGATTCAATTTCAGTCTGTACCTCGTCATATTCTTTGAATATTTGTTCGATGAATGTTTTTCTAGTTTCTAGTGGAGACACATCATTATCATTTGATTGAAAATTAGACACAAAGTTCTGAATACGCGTAATTCTAGCTTTTAATGAGGTTCTTTTCCTTTTTAGAGCCTCTAATTTGGCAATTGATTCATCTAATAAGGATGTCTCGGGCATAATGATTGATTTGATTTACGTGGTCGAGATGAAAATTTGCGAAATTAGGAACAATAGAAGAAGTCGTACGTAGTAATGCAGTTTGGAAGGGAAATTGAAAGGATTGAGAGCCACTAACCTTTGTTGATGTCTTGAGTGATGATCGCTTCGCTGCTACCCAATTCGGTGACTATTCGTGCTGCCCTTTTGCCCTTGCTGAAGGTGACGAAATCGTTGCTGCCCTCTGGGTGTCGAAACTGTTTCTTGAATTGTTGTTGTATTACACTTGTTATTACACTAGACGACCGTCGTGTGATATGGATTTAATCATCCGGCTCGAAGGACCAAAATTATGAACGATTAATGTCTGTTGGGTGGTGATATTAGCCGTTCAAATGATATAGTCGTCTTTGTATAACTACTTAAAAACTTTATTGTATGACAAAATGTTGATGTACAAGTGTTAAGTACCAAGGATAGTGGTAGACTCTGGTTTTTACCGCTATATCTCGACTTAAATAAGAGTGGGTGATTTCACCCCTCTCACAAAGAAAGTAGGCAGGACTACCTGCTACAGTACCTCTTTCTAACAATAACATTCAAAATTACATTATTTTGTACACTATCGGAAACTGTTTACGAAGTTGACTTCAAAGCTAGCCTGTTTTCAAAGTCGTACCTAATATTGTAAATTCATATTTATCTGCACACCAACTTGGAATGGCAACTAAACTAGGATGCGACGCAGCAATTCATACCACACAAAACCTTTGTGAATAACGACGAAAACCGTAGCAAAGTTCTTCTTAAATTCTTTCTTCTTAATTTAAAAAATTAAATTCTTCTTAAAAATTTCAAAAAGGCTTTTAACTCAGTTGAACGGGATTGTATTCTAAAAGAAGTGCAATGTCAACTCCACTTTCTTACTCTTAATCATTTAATTTCTTCTTCTGTTGGAGCCCAGCAAGGAGATCCTTGCGGGCCTATGATTTTTAGTCTTGCCATTCAACCAATTATTTTATCTTTGGATTCTCAACTGAATATTTGGTATTTAGCTGATCACCCAAAAGTAGTTTTGTCCGACTTTAAGAAAGTTATCAAATAATCCAGGAAAATTTGTCTTGAATTAAACTTTCACAAATGCGAGATCTCTTGTTGTACTGTCGAAAAAACTATACTTAATTACAGTTGAAAATCTTTTAAACAAAGCTAAACTTCTTAGCAGACACGTGGCTTATATATTAATCAAGAACTGTCTTTCATACCAAATTTTAATTTTTTATTAAGAACAACTTTATTTTGGAAATTTTCTAATTATGTTAATTCAATTGATTTTTCTTTAGAAAGAATACTTAATTTACGTTTAACTGATTTACAATAGATTAGATTAGATTAGATTTGGTGCACTGGGAAGTCGCCGCATTTCCGATATTTGCCTCCCTGCTTTCCTATCTTCAATTCATGGTGTTAAAAAGCTTGTTTCTCTATTATTAAATTCAAAGGATAATGAGCCTATTATTCACCATTATGATGAAGCTTTAGCAGTCTAGGATGTAGAAAATGAGAAGGAAAGACCAACAATCTCACAATTTCAGAAAAATTAGGATAATAATAATAATAATAAATTTATTTTATAATAATAATTTTATTATCCAACAGTAGGTACACACTACTAATTACAGGATAACAATTATTTAACTAAAATATAATTAACTCAGTCGAAATACAATAATAACAAATTAACAAAAAAGAAATAAGAGAGAAAAAAACAAAAATCTAATACTAAAGAAAGAAATTACTCATTCACGCCCAAAACTGACCAAATTTTCTAATACTTTATCTTTAATTTGTTTTAATGTGGAACAAAAAATGTCAACATTACAACAATAGGTATTCCACTTTGCGGCACATTTCAACTAGGGGTCCATTAGCACAGTGACGAGTATTGACACATGGCAAGTAAAATGTTAACGTACTCCTGCTGTTCAGTCTAGGAACATTAAAGTTCAAAGATGAAAGTAAATTTTCATCCGATATAGAATTGTTTATAATTTTACAAACAAAAATCATTTGACCTAGTGTACGGCGATCATTTATCGATATATAATCAAACTCATTTAATAAATTATTATAACAATATCCATGGGCCAAATACTCATGATGACGACGATAATACAATGTTTTAAGAAATTTTCTCTGAACAGCTTCAAGCATATGAATGTATTTTTGGTAGGTTGGACTCCATACAATGAAACAATACTCTAACTTGCTACGAATAAAAGCATTGTAAAAAGTTTTTAAAACAGTGTTCCGTGTAAGAAATCCTAAAAGGTTGTAACAATGATTTGTGATATATTCAATGTGGGCATTAAATGTCAACTTACAGTCAAAATACACACCAAGATCTTTAATTTTTTCACAACGTTCTAACAACTGACCATCTATGCTATAATTGTACAAGACAGGGTTAGCTTTACGAGAGAATGTCATGACTTTACATTTGTTAATATTCAAAGCTAACTTGTTATTCTTACACCAATTTTCAATACTTTCAATATTAAATTGTAAAGTGTCACAATCTGTGTAAGCATTAATAATATTAAATTTTTTTAAGTCATCCGCGTACAAAAGAGATTTTAAAGTAGTACAGCTCACAAGATCATTTATAAACATAAGAAATAGCAGCGGCCCAAGAACTGAACCCTGCGGTACCCCACTCGTTGAAATATACTCAACTGATCTGAAACCCTTATATTCAACATAATTACGTCTATCAGTGAGATATGATTTAATTAACAATACCAAATCATATGAGATTCCAAAGTTTTGCAGTTTACGCAAGATAATTGAATGATAATATCAATAGCAAACGAATAAATGTCAATAACTTAATTTTTTATTTACCTAGAGACTTGGTTCGTTTTAAGGCTTTGCAATGCAGAGAATCAGAATCTTGGTTACATGCAATACCTTCTCCTAATATTGGTAATCTTTTAGATAACACTTCCTTCTAAGTTTGTATTGGTTTAAGATTGGGTTGTAATCTTTGTACACCTCGTATTTGCAAATGCAATGCGAAAGTTGACGAAATTGGCATCCACGGTCTAGGTTGTTCAAAAAGCAGTGGTAGATTTTCCAGACACACTGAAATTAATTCTATTATCAACCGGTCTTTGACTTCTATTCATGTTAATTCAACTTTAGATCCAAACGGACTGTCTCGGGATGATAGAAAACGCCCAGATGGGATGACTTTAGTACTATGGATTAAAGGTCAACCTTTAGTTTGGGACGTAACTATTGTAGATACACTTGCAGACAGTTAGGTTTTGAAAACTTCTGAACTTTTAGGTTTTGCCGCTGAATGGCTTGCAAACGCAAACAGAGCAAATATAGTTTAATTATTTCTTCAAATTACGTATTTAAAGGTTTAGCCTTTGGAACCTTAGGCTAACCAACTTATTGCGGAATCAGGTGATTCAAAATCAAAGAAATTCCTTTTTGAGAGGATTTTCCTTGCCATTCAACGTGGAAACGCTGCAAGCATTCGGGGCACTTTTCCAAATTCCGCATTATTATCGGAAATTTTTGTATTGTAAAACAAAATTGCAAAACGGCCACAGGAGCCAACCAAACGAAGAAGACTCAAGGCTGAGCGCAGAAACTTGGACATCCTCCAAAAATGAAATGTAATAAATGAAATTATAATAAAGCCCTTTCAATTCAATTCAATTCAGGGACGCGAGGGTCGCTGGTTCGATTCCGACTGTGCAACAAATTTTTTACTTTTTAAAAATGATTTAAATTTGTCGGCATGAAAAATTTTGTGGATTACCTACACGTCCAGAAAACGTTTTGCGAGTGCTCGTGTTGCTCCGCCGCGGCTAGCGCCTTGGCTACGCAATACCCACTCACACTCGCAAAATATCATTTTCTGAACAAGTAATCCAAATAACTATTGCAGGGCTAGTTACAAGACCGATTCTAAGGATTCGGGGGCCGGGAAAACCACAGGAGTTAACAATTCATTTAACTGAATATAAAGAGGTATAAATTAGCACAACATTTTTTTACCTGTCGTTTTGTTTTAATTAATATCTCCTAACAGGGTTATCATAGAATTCTAAAAAAATGTGCATACAATGAGAGTGTACCACACATTAAATTTACCACAAAAAATTTCAAATTATTCTTTAGTTTCTGTTTTATACGAGTGACCTGTTTTAGCTGACTCAGGGCCCGATTTCAAGTCATGGTGGCAAATAGGTGGTTCAGCGCAAATGTGTAGCTGTCTTTGTCCTAGACATTAATTACCAATATGAGTCATCTTTCTCTCTTGCGTTGTTACCATGACAACAACAAGTGCGATCGTCGCAGGTCAACTTGAAATCGGCCTCTCAGGCTGTATATTACAACTGATTATGCAACACTTTTTGTTCACTTCAAAATCGCTAAGAGCAGTAAAGCATCGGCGGTGAAATCTTGCACCGAATATTACGATTACGTTGTTTGCACGTTTTTCGAAGTGTGCCAAGTTGACGGTCTGTTGGAGCTGACTGTAGTAGTTAGCATTTTGCCTGAATACAGAAGTAGAGATATAGTTAGAAGGTTGTATCAGGCAGTTATTGACCTAGGGAGAGTGTTGGCGAAAAGAGTGGTCGCTGCGTGTACCGTTGAGAAGGCTTGACAGGTGCGTGAAGATCAGGCCTTCTGGCTTGTTGCCACACTAGATTGTGACAAGTTTAAATGCGAAAAGAAAAATGTTTGTCAAAATGCCGTATTTTACTTAAATCGAGCTTTTAATGACTCTCGCTCATCGGCCTTAAGTCTAAACAAAAAGGCATTTATGCTAAAATCCCGGTTTTTTATAATTACAAATTTTCGGTTGCACAAAAAATGTTGTGTATACCTTGGCCTCGAAATCCTTTAACATCCTCGACATTATCTTGCCTCGCCCGCCAGCATCCTCGATGACAATTTTTCTCTTCACTTCACAATATAGAACGACTGTCAATTCAATGCAAATTCAGTAAGCTGTTTAGAGATAATTCGCTCCATGAGCTTGCAACATATGGATGTCAGTCAAACTTATAGGACGGTAATTAGACGCCAAAGTTTTGTCTCCTTTCTTGTAGATACGGGTTACTAGAGCTTTTAGCCACCCTGAAGGTAAAGACGAAGACTGGAAAGAGAGTTTGAAAATGTGGAGCAGAGGTTGAACTAAGGCATCAGCACAAAATTTGAGTGTCTTTGCGGTTATATTGTCAGGGACAGGAGCACTGTTTACATTAATGCGGTACATTTCTCCAAGTAGTAAGTTTTCGTTTAATATTACAGTTTCTAGAGAATCATGCACGTAAGGTCTGTGAATAGTATGCGGAAGAGATGGCGGTTCTTTAACAAATACGCTTTCAAAAAAATTGGACAAAATGTTGGCTGTCTCTAGGTCAGATTCGCTGAGTGATCCATCAGATTTTTGTACACGAGGAGTCGAAACTGTGGAAGATATTTTTTGCATACGGATTTATTATTACTATTAAGTATTCTGTTTTCGTACAAACATTTGACCTTTTTTAAATCGCAGGATAATTTATTAGAAAATTTAGGATGGTTGTGATAATCAACAGGAGAGTTAGAAGATTTAAACTTCATCCACAACTTTTTTTTCATTTTAGCATGACGACGTAAATCAAGAGCTATCCAGGGATGAGAAGGGTTGACCGTGACCACTTTAGTAATAGTTTCTTGAGAGACTGCTGATGATAGTAAGTCGTTGAAGTAATTCCAAGAAGATGTTGAATCATCCGCATCAAAAACCCAGGACCAATCAGTAGAATTCAGTCGTTCCTTAAGATTGGTATAATTAATGATGTTAAGATGTTTCAGAAATTGTTTAGGTTTGTTGTCTATTAGCAATTGGAGTTTATATTCAATTACTACATGATCAGATTTACCAATGGGAGATGTTAGACTGATATCATAAATTAAATTATTTTCGTTACATAACAGTAAGTCAAGTGGACGTTGGCCACAACGGTACCTTGTAGGTTCTAAAATAAGTTGCTGTAGATTGGAATTCATTATCAAATCTGCAAATACAGAGTTACTAGATGTATTTTTGGATTGTTGTTTTATTGGCCAGGTCAACTGAGGGAAGTTGAAATCACCAGCAATCATCAAATTGCTGCAATTTGCACTTAAAGACTGGAGTTCTTGTGTTAAAATTACATCATCAGTTATGACTGTGTTAGGAGGTCGGTAGATACACCCTAGAGTAAAAGATAGATTTGAGTTGCTGACTTGTAGACAGATAGATTCAATATGAGGCAGGTCCATATTTAAACGTGTAATTCTAAAATTGCAAAAATATTTTTTATCCAAGAGTATGCATACGCCACCACCCTTGCTGCTTCTGTCGTTTCTATATATAAGATAGTTGTTTAGACCTAAGACAGCATCATCTATAGAGGATGACAATCACGTTTCCGAAATGAACACACACACAGGTTTCTTTAATTGAAGGTAGAGCTGTAACGAAGGCAATTTGGCTGTTATGGATGCAATGTTAGTATACATACACGGGAGATCGTAGACAGTAATACACTTGCTTTTTTTTGACGCCGGGTGATACGAAGCACATTGCGATTTTTGCTTTAGTTGCTATTGTTTAAGCAACAGGTCTTTTTTGAGTTTTTCAATCGCGCGTTGGTACATAGGACAACGATTGTCCCAAGCCGCATGGTTTACATCTAAATCCAGTTTTTCGTTTTTTACCAGATTTACACAGTTAACACATTTCAAAGTTGAAGCTTTACATTCAGCAATAGTATGATCCAGCTTCTCAGCAACACCACAACGAGGACATGACTTTTTATTCTTACAGCTCTTTGACGTATGATGGTATCCATTGCAATTGTAGCATCGTAAGACTTCGACCGCATCAAACGTATAGCAATAATCATATCCAATGAATAATCCTCCCGCTTGAATCAGTTTATCATATGACGGACGATCCACCTGAATCACGGCTTGGTAAATTTTAGGATTTTTTTTTGTCGGCCACAGTTTAATGAGTTTACATTCAGGGTTCAATTCTGTACCAGTGTAGTTATAGGTAACTGAATGCTCAACAAAATCGACGATTTCATTTTCCTTATATATTTGAGTCATACCAACAACCTTTATTCTCGGCAAGATACCCTTCACCTCATGTACGTCATAATCTGCACCAAGCTTTTCGACAGCCATCCTTTTAAAACGAGCATTGTCTTCCTTTGAGGAAAAACCTATAAGCAATCCACCTTCGTTGACAGTCTTTACTTTAGTTACATTCAGTTTGGATTCGATCGGATTGATCTTCGAATTGATATCAGATTTTACAACAGATACATCTTGATTAGGCTTTTTTGGTTTGATAATGACAGCAGGTTGGGATTTATTCTTTAGCGTTTGTGAGTACGAGAGGGGCGCTGGGGGTGCCAAGGTTGCCGGTGTCGCCGCAAGCAAGTGAAGTGGTTTTAATTTTTCTTCAGCTATTTTAATAAAGTCTGTTTTTAAAGTCAGGAAAATTTTTAAGTTTTCAAGCATTTCTGAGTGCTTTTCCTCCAGAAGAGCATTTAGACCGGCTTGATCGATAGTGAAACACTTTTTTTCGCAATCTGGACATCTCCATGAGAGTCCCGAGACAGATTTTATAGAGTTAAACAGCTTGACGGTGATATAATACCTGTACACTGGGTGAGGAAATTTCTGTTACAGACTCCACGACACAGCATTGATTGTTGGTTGGCGTCAATAACTGCGAGACATGAGCCGCAAGGACAAATCATTTTGCGTTTCGATCAAAAATAGGTGCCAAAGATTTACACCCTTCCTCTCCAGGAAGTGAATAAGCGAAAACAGCAAAATTAGTAAAAAAAAAGCGAAATAAACAAGGAGAGATAAAGACGGTAGAAGCGAGGCGATGACGGATCCGACACCAGCCTCGCAGGAGGCGCGATAAGGTAGCGTTATCAGCCGACAAAAATTTGCTTCACCACCGTTGAGAGACAATTTCCTCTCCGTCGACATTAATTAAGAACTAAAGAAGTGTTAATTCGTTAAATGAAAAAGTAAATTACGAAATGAAATGAAACTTATTCGCAATCAACTTTTTCTACTGCGGACATTGTTTTAGAAAACTTCCCCATAAAAATGACTTAACTTAACTTAACATTAGCTTTCCACACACATTAAAACTGCCTTAATGCCTTTTCATTATTGTTTTTATTTTGATGGCTTTTTATTTATTTTTTAACTTCAATAAATATTCTATTTTGTCACATTATCAACATTTATGACGCCTTAAAGCTGACTTAATGCGTTTTCATTTTTTTTTTAGCTTTTTATTATTACTCTTTACCTTTAATATTCTATTTTTGCCACATTATCAACAATTACCGTACTGTTCTCTAGTTAATTTTTATCGCTTAATTTGTGATTTTAGAACAATTCGTACTATATGCAACCAGTAAAACACTACACTAAAGCGCCATCGCTAAATTTACATCCATGCCACACAAACAAATCATAACCTCACCTGTCAAAAGTGAAAGTACGCACTAAAATTCGTACGCCAATGGCAGCTTCAGGCGTCAAAAACGAAGACAATGAATTCAAAGAAACGCCCTTCTGTTTGGGATGTGCAATGAAGTTGTTCACGAAGACGAATGAATCATGAAGATAAAATTTAAATAAGAGTAAACCCAGTATTGAAACCTTAAGCACACCCAGACTTGTATTTAATAAAAATAAAGTACTTACAATACAAGGAGTTTTGATAGTGAAAGAGTCAACAGCTAGACCCATCAGAATAATCCTTTTGATAATAAAATACAGGCTGATTATAAATGATTGTCCCATCGTAGGTGGCTGTGCGCTATGCTTTAGGTGCGCTGCTACGCCCACTACTGTGACAAACATTTATAGTAACCCCGTATTTACAAGTACCTATTTCTCAGTGAATAATTGCGTAAATTGATATCCTTTCATTATTTTTTCCCAAAGTGTTGGCAGCTTTACGATTTTTCGCTGGTGGGGCTTACCAGAATGATGTTTTAATAGTAGTTTATTTGACGAGTTTGTGTGTAAATTGGGCCTTTTTGGCGCGTGGGCCATTTTAAAACGCAAGTGAAACGAGCGTTTTAAAGGCCCACGAGTGCCAAAAAAGGCCCAATTTACACACGAACGAGTTGAATACAATGTTTTTTTGTTCGACGAGCCCCTTAAAGGCTCCAAATCGCTTAAAACCTTTAAAATTAGCTTGACGTTTCGTTTTGACAAGTTGTGACATTTATCAAAATCCGTTCACATAGGAGAAAATTCTCAAATTCTGACAGTGTCAAACAAAAAAATACATTTTATAGCGAAAAAAACAAGGCATATTATAGCATGTTTATGCATATTTTTTACATATTTGTGCATATTTCAGTGAATTTTTAGCTAAAAAGCGTGCATATACATATATGCGCATATTTTTTTCATTTTTTAGTGCATATAATCCGAGCTTTATTCATAAGACACCAGAGAAAAATTAGAAAGAATGTATTCGATCAATTCTCATATATAATATACCAAGGGAGAGATATGTTGCCGGAAATTTTTTCGAGCAGTCCTGACACACCAGTGTTTGTAGCAAGAAAATTACACGAGGGCGCTAGCCCTAGGGTAATTTTGAGCGACAAACACGAGTGTTGGACTGCAAGAAAAATATACCGGGTGATTCAGTTTGGTATTCGCGGCCCTACATTTTTTTTGTTTTAAGAAAAAAGTATAGCAAACCATATATATTTGTAAATCGCTTGTGAAACTACAATAGATGATGTTGTCAAATCTTCTCTACGATGACATATGTCAAAGTTAAGATAGTCAACTTTTTTTTTTAAATAGTACACTATACATTTCTTAGCCTATTCTTGTAAAGCTTTTTTTTCTACATTTGAATGTGTAAAAAAAGTTGACACTTACATCAGAAAAAAATCGAGAAAAATAATAAAATATAATTTAATTTATTCGAAAGCGTTATTTTCTAAAGAGAGCTAGTAAGCCAAACATTTGTAAATTCGCATTATGTTGGTTCTCTGCATGTCACTATTTACAAGACAACCACGTATCCAAAAAATAAAATGATTTGACCTTGTTTGTTTTCAAGCCTCGGGTGCGCCTCGGCCAGAAAACTGAGACTCGGACGAAATACCAAATCCATTCTGAATTTACTATGCTAAATTCGCGTTATGTTGGTTCCCTGCATCTCACTATTTTAAGAATTACATAGCCAAAAAATAAAATTATTTGACAGTGAAATACCCGATCCATCCTGAATTTACTTTATTCGAATATTAGACTTTACACTTATTCGAATTTTACATAGTCACCTATTCAAATATTCGAATAATTCGAATACGATTCCCAAGACTCATCATGTCATTCATGCACTATCAAAATTCAACTACATATTTTCATCGTGTATGCATTCAAAGCGGTATAGTCAGGAAGAAGTTAGGTTTCGAAGCCAGATGTTATATCATAGTTATTTATTTAAATGTAGGTTATAACATAGCTATTTATTTAAATGTAAGTACGTTAATAATTGACGCTATTAATGTCAAAATTCAATTGTCTTCATGGCTAACTAGCTCTTTTTAGAAAATAACACTTTCGAATAAATTAAATCATATTTTATTTTTTTTCTAGATTTTTTCCTATTGCCAGTGTCAACTTTTTTTACACATTCAAATGTAGAAAAAAAAGCTTTACAAGAATAGACTAAGAAATGTATAATGTACTATTTAAAAAAAAAAGTTGACTGTCTTAACTTTGACATATGTCATCGTAGAGAAGATTTGACACCGTCATCTATTGTAGTTTCATAAGCGATTTACAAATATATATGGTTTGCTATATTTTTTTTTTTAAATAAAAAAGATATAAGGGCGCGAATACCAATCTGAATCACCCGGTATATCTGTCCCGAGGTATATTCGGAAGAAAAAAACTGTTCCCTAGGTAAATTATATCGGAAATTTTCCTTAGGGAAAATTTCCGCTTAATTAAATTGTGATTGGTTGCTATTCAAATAATTCGGAGTTGTGATTTGTCAATATAAATCATGTGACATTTGAGGGTGATTCTCAATATTAACGTTGATATTAACAGATATAATGTTATTCACTTTATCAAATTTTATCTTTCCAATTCCATTATTCTCATTTCCACATCCTCCTGTTTGATGAGATTCACGCAAAACGTATCTACCTATTTGGAGCAGATTTATCAACAAACGTAGATTTCTCTTCTATTTTAAAAGCTTCACTTTCTCGATGGTTCTGTTACCAAAATATCGATAGAGAAAAATCTCTCCTGTGGCAACCCTCTGGAAAAATATCGTTCGGAAAAAGTCGCTACTCATTGGTTCCGCCTAAAACAAAACAATTAGAGTGACAAAAAAAATGACATTTTATATTTACCTTGGACACTGGTGCGTAGTCAAAAAAGAACAAATGAGCTGAACCATCAAGATTTCTTTGTGCATTCCACGAGTATTTGAGTGAAGCTGAAAATGACTAAATTAGAATAAATTGGGAGTGTTCACATTTTTCTTAGTTGTGTACTTAGTTGTATCGGTTTATACACTCCACTAGGATTCTGTGCATTCCACTACTTTCCTCGTTTCCAGCTCTTACAATAATACTATCACTACTATCAGAAGCAAACATTTTCTGCAAATGTCTGAACGTGTCTCTGATAAAATTGCATTGCGTTTCAACGTGTATCATGGAATCATAAAAAATAAATTGATCAATGAGTTTACATGACGCTGAAGTAGAAGAAAACAGTTTCGAAAATTACTGGTTGGTGGAAGTCGAAGGGCAGCCAGACGAAGATAGGTAAATTCTTCTCCTGGCTGATCAAAGAATTCCCTATAACTCGAATGATAGCAAAACAAGAAGAGAACGATATAATAAGTCTGCAGTGTTGTGTAATTCGTTATTGAATAGTTGGCGATCAAGTAATCAAAAAAAAAAAAAAAAGGATGCTACCTCATTTTTTTTTATGGAAACGTTTGTCTTACGTTGTTTGTACACAGAATTAGGCTTGTTATGCACAAGCATTTTATTGGTTGCCTATTCACTCCGTTTCGAAAGTGACATTCGAATAAAAATGCTTTCTTATCAACGGTAATAGTTATTTACGAACCAATTGCGTGAAAACATTTTTCGCGAACGTGCCGAATACGTCTTCGCGCATCGAAGATTGTATGTACAATATTTTTTGAAACGAACATTAGCATTTTTAAATTATTACCCAATATGTTTCCAATTTAATGAATAGATGGCGCTTGCCCAAGTGTCAATCGAATTAATAGTGATTTATTTTCATTCTTTCGAAATTTTCAACATCCAAATTGGAGAAATTACGTTTTGTAAACCAGATTTTATTATTATCAAGTCAAATTATTTTCAGAATGCTCAAAAGAGCAAAAATGCTTTTTGGATGATTTTAAAACACTAGTGCGCGAAATCTACGTTCGCGGTTAACTGTTGCGTTCGCGAAATGTCATTTTGAAGTTAGTGAGTTCAAAAAACCCATTTTACCACTTATTCTGGGATAATTGTTGCCTGAAATTACAATAAAGATCTGTAAACTGTGCCGAATTGAAAAGTTGTTTTCTACTCGTATGTTAACACAGCACACGGTTGCTTTAAAATTTGATGTTTCCCTGAAATTTCAGCGAAAAATCTGCTTACCAGTGGAGTCACGTTTGACAATAAAGCTAGTAAATTACCCATTCTTAATGTCTAAAATTCATATGGTATTATTTATTATAAAGTGACGTTTGAGACCATAAATTGTCTACATCCATGCATTGAACGCTTATTTGCATAGAATTCCGCATTTCTTGAACAACTTCATGATGATGAAATTGTGAACGGGTATTTCCAACAAGACGGTGCTCCTGCACACACCACATACGAGACTTTGAATATGATACAAGAATTTTTCCAGCATCGGTTAAATAACCTCGACGAATTGCGTGGGGCAATATTTGCGAAAATTGATGAAATTAATAATACCCCAATTTGAATTCAAATTGCCGCGCTGAAACAAACAAAAGGAACTGTTTTGTTCTTTTATAGCGTACTGTTCGTACAGCAAATGCAAGGATTCGACTTTCAGCTCTCGAAGTGAACGGAGGTGTTTTGCTAACCAGTCGCTTGCATTGTTTTAATTTAAAATTGAGTGTTCGTTGTTACGAATCTCCAATCGTTCATTTTAGTGTAATGTCCCAATGGAATGAAAACCATGCTGCTTAAACAGTCACTAATAGTGGGTGAGCCGCTGATGGTTTGCGCGTTGAAATCCAGGCAGTTTGAATGGTTATTTGTGTATCAAGGCCCAAAAAGTGCATCTTTTTGTCCGAGGCTGGGTTTTCTAGTCGAGGCGGAGCCGAGACTTGAAAACAGGCGAGGACAAAAGGCACTTTTTACCGAGGTGCACACAACGTTTTTCGTGTTCGTTTAGGCAAAAATTTTGAAAAACATGATTGATTGTAAATTTTGAGGTTATCTTTGACAGATGTCAAGTTAGGTCTATAAACTGAAAAATTTATATATTTAGTTATATACCACTTTTCACGTTATGTATCTCGGGAAATGAACACGAAAAATATGATAAATATATTATAATCTTTTTCAAAATCAAAAATATACCACCTGTTGAATTATGTTGGCAGAAAAAAAGAAATCCCTAATATAAGTTTCATTTTTTTGGGTTGGCCCAACCTCCCGCCAAAATTTGACATTGAACTGTTGAATTTATTTACCTAACACAAAATAATTACGAGTATTATGTGCAAAAAGGTGGTAGCTACCATATCATACCTTTTGAGTAAAATAATAAAATAAGAATAAAAAACAGGATGAACTACGACCAAAACGACTGTCCAACAGTTTTCTTTCATAACCCCACTTTTTTCTGATACTTGCAGACACACTAAAAACAAAAGTTGGCGACGTTGTCGGTTGTGTTTTCGAGGTAGAATGCAGTGTTGGTGGATTTTTGATTTTGAAACAGATTATAGATAGATATTTTGTGTAGATAGATAGATATCATTGTTGGCAAAAAGCATTGAATTACGTATTTCAAGCATACGATTTTTTTAACTTTCTTTTGTAGTAATCGAAAATGGTCTGAGCATATTTTTACTTTATTCAAGAAATGCTGGACTGGATTTATATCAGGGTCTTGCGGAGGTGACAGCAAGTTATGACTGTTAGTTATGAGGATTATTATAAATCTACCGTTCCTTGACATTCTTCGCTGTTTTTGTTTTTCACACTTTCTTAAATAGTTATTTACATTACATATGCGGTAGGCTACATTTTGCAGCACGAGGTTTTTAGATTGCAAAACGACCGCGCAGCGGGAGTGTTTTAACAAAAACCGAGCAATGTAAAATGCCTACTGTATTAGGAATGTATTAATATTTTTGGCCGACGACCCATTAAGTACTTGTTTTCTCAAATTTGAAATTTGTTGTAACCAATAATTTTGCAAAATCTATCAAAGACTGACATTTAATTAATGAAATGGCAGAAAGTTATCTATTATACCGATAACTGACACGCTTACGACTTACACCACAAGATAGCGCCATCAGACTTTAGAAGAAAACAATTAATTTCTGTTCATTTTTGAAAATTGAGCGGATTAATGGTAACGGTATCTTGTCTTACTATAAATGGACTTTACTTGTGATACGCTAAACATTTTTTTGGAGGTTCCAGAAAGCTTAAAATTTTCTTGTTATTTTACACACTCCGTGCGGTAAAATGACAGATAGTTTGATTGGTGTGTAAAAATCACGATACCCTTGCTGTTCAAAATGTATAAACATGTCATTTAGAGTTGAGGAGGCCAAAAAGGGAATATAATCGCCAAAATTGTTATTCTTACTGACGTAACTGTTTGTAAATGTACAAAATTTACAGTTTATAACTAGAAATTCTAATATGAAAAGCATTTCCTCTTAACAAACGGCGATATTCGGGATGTAAGTACTTCCCTGCCGAATTGTGTAACAATATGGAAAGATTATATCATTAAGAGTAGAAGTAAGTCTTTTTGTGCTAAGCCCAGAGATTGAAGACCGAGATGAAGTCGAGGTCAGCAACTGGGCGAATGTTTCAATAACAGCCTAACAGTGATTAGTGAATACGACTTTTATAAAGAACTGTAAGTAACAGTGATAGAGTGAAATTACAGAAAAACAGTGCTTAGAAAATAGCACCATTCAACAATGCTCCATCTGAAGAATATGAAAGAAGCCTTGATGATGAAAAGTTAGATGCATCTATTGTTCCAATTTCGGTCCAAACAAGTAAACTCTATCGAGCTTACTAATACTCTCAAAAAACAATAATAAAGGGTGGAATATAGCAAAAGGTCCTTGTGGCGGCAAAAAATAATGATTTGCGGTTTTCTTGGCACCAACTAGGTGAACATCTGAAAAATTCACAATTTAAAAGCATGATGCATCATAGTTTCAAAGTAAAATATTTGGAAATTCTGTGGTTAAAAAAAGTCAATATTTATCCGCATTATGTAACAGACAAACAAGATCACTATCGTGTTCTGTATCTTTAATTAAATTGTTAAACTCCGTCCAGCGAGAGATTGGGAGAGTTTAAATTGTAGGCTTGTAACCCAACACTACAAAATGCACTAGAATACAATACAAAAAAAATTAATAAAATAAATTATGTATTTTATTTTTCACTTTAGTATAATTGCATGATAACTCCTAGGATACGAAATACGTAAACATGTCCTTAACAACCGGGGAATAAAACAGGGCGTAATAAGAATAAGCGGGCGTAATGAATTCATAACGCCCTCATCAATTCATAATTGCAAAGACGCCAATTTTTTTTTTTTAAGAACACGTATAGTGAAAAATAAAATCTATGCACCACGGCGTCACCGAATGATTACGCCCATCGAACAATATCCATCTCTCGGGCTAAAGCCCTCGAGTTGGATTTATCGTTCTCCGGGCGTAATCATCGTTGTAACGCCCTTGGTGCATAAATAGCTAGTGGTGGTACCTTTGAAATAATTTCGCGCGCATTGTAATCCTACGCCAATTTATGCTGTCACAGCAAATTGTCAAATTACAGCTGTTCATTTTGAATCGTCAACACCGTGTGTGGTTTATTTGCTCTTTCGTCTTCAAGTGAGGTATTTTGTTGTATTTATATCTTCTTAATTATCTGGGATAAGTTAGTTTGTTCCTTTGTATTGTTAACCTCCGAGTAATGTGTGTTTTGTTCGTTATTTCTTGCTTAACTATTTTTTTTTGTGGTGTTTAAACTTTCCAAGGTTTTAAGATTAGTTAGTTTGTTGTTTTAGTTTGTTTCTGTTCTATAAGTTCCCTATGGTTTACCTTCGAGTGCCTTTTTTAAGTGACATTTCTATTTATAAACATAAATCCCTTTAGTGATATCAGGAACAATATCTTGACTGATGCAAAGGGATGAAGATAATATTTTTTATTTAATTATATTGCTTTAAAACTGTTTTGTAAGCAACCCGAAGCTATTTGACTGTAGCTGGTAACCCAGCAGCCCAGAGGATGATGCAAGTGCTTATTCATTTTTCATAAATGAAAAACTTACAACTGAAAGTCCACTGGAGGTTGCTTTTCATACCTTATAACACAAAATAGTATTATATCATAATTTTATTGACATCATCATTGATTAGGTCAGATTAGTCAAGGGTTAAAAGTATTTTTCTTAAAGGTCACTGCGAGATGCTCAGGAGTTAGCAAAAACACAGTGTCAAAGTGTAAAGATGGTCCAACTAAAACATCATCAAGAAAGTTGATGAGGCAGCACCCCAGAAGAGTTACAGCAGACTTGCATTGCAATATTAAGCAAGAAATTCATCTTGTACTCAATGATATGGTGCAGAGCAGTAAGACAAGGGTTGTGTACTGTCGTAGCCAACGTTAAATAACTAGCCGTGCTGAGAAAAAGGCAACGCCGCAATCGTTCAGAATGGCGGACCGGGTGAACCGCCAAACATGGAACGCCTAATAAACATAAAGGCGCGTTTTTACACGTTCTCAATAAATTGACATTGTTTATTAGATGATTATTATAATTCCCATCTTACCCCCATGGAGTGAAGAATTGATGATATCTGATTTTACACTGTCCAGCAGTAGCGGCTCGTAACAAAATCAGAAGGGGAAGCAAACTTTTTTTTACAGACAGAATAGATATTTATAACAAAGGCGCTGTGCTATAATACATACTTTTCCTCATCACCGTAGAGGTAGAGTGCAAGATGCGTTTTTTTACTGTGGTTTCCCCAGTAGGCCTAATCCACAATAAGAAAAATTCTTCGTAATAAGTAACTAAATAACTTGTGGAGTTAATTCTTCTCCTTTTATAAAAATCTTTTACTTGACGAGATTCATTAATATAAATTTTTGTCTCAATATTTAAAGAATCATTAAAATTCAATGTAAAAAAATATATACCAAATTCAACAATTTTATGTTCCCAGCCAATCAAATTAAGTTCGATTGAAAATGTTGTTATTAAATCATTAAAATTGTATATTATATCTGCTTTCATAAAATTCTCTACTTCATCGTTTTGCCTTTTAGAAATTGTTTCACGCCTAAACTCTGGATCAGTTCTCTCTTTAATTGCTGGCTTTGATAGATAAGATGCTAAATTTGGAAACACGCTAGGAACAGCCGCATCTTTTAGTCTGGGGCTTTTTAAAATCAATTGTTTACGGCTTCCATCAGGTTGCAAATGTTTATCATATAAAATCATATCATCAAAACTAAAACGTAATTGACAGACCACACTTGAAGCTGAAGTTTTTTCCAGAGATTGCTTTTAACCATGCTTGTTTGCGCTCTACATTTTTGGGAAATTTGAAAACACTCACACCGCGATTGTTTTGTGCATTTCTTAAAGACGAGTCGTAATTACTTTTACAGCCTGTTACACAACACCTACTAGGCATGTTTGAATATTTAAATTTTAAATACCTGTTAGAAGTTAGAACTAACGATATTTCGTTTAACACACAAAAGTTAGGTTAGGTTTGTCTCGGTTTAACTTCCACCAAGTTGACGGCTTTAATTCCAGAAGAAAATGCCACAATTTATTTCACAAACTCTATACTAAATTCCCTTCAACTTTTAAACAACTTGGTAGCTTAAAATTTTGGAAATAAACACAGTTTTCTGAAGTTTAAAACGTTAAGATCACTGTGTACACACATGCAAATCTGCACAAACTGACTCGGTCCTAGGTCTGTGGACATTGTTGCCAAATTTACTTGAGCACGGCTAGTTCATTTAACGTTGGCTACGGTACTGTAAAGCTAGTTTTTTTCAATGAAATATTTCTTGTTTAAAATCTTCAGTGTTCTACCGTCACAGGCTCTTCTGATGTTTATTAATTTTCCAACAATTTGTTTTTGTTTAAAATAGAAAACGCATAATCACTGTGAGTAATAAAAATGCAAATAAGACAATGCGACCAGATTTGCAATATTGATAAGAATTACATCAGAAGTGTTTTCTTCTTTTTGAAAGTATTCAACTAGTTCTGGAAGATGTAATGTATAAAAAATCTTCATCAGATAGTGTGTAATTTTATCAAATCACTGGAATTAATTTTTTACCGCTCATTGAAATGCTAAGGTGGACACTAATTTTAATAAATAAGGAAAATTGTCTAAACAGGATGTCAAGAAACCTGAATAAATCAATAAAAACATAAAATGTGTTGTGAAAAATGTATTTAAAAATTTCACAAACATTTTAGAATAATGTGTTGTGCTTGTTTGTCCTCTTGGGTGCTCACTTTTTGTTTCTCTTTCCTTCTAAAAAAATAGAGAGCTTTCAGTTTTGTTTTTATTTCTTTTTTTATTTTTTGTTTCCTCGCATTTCACTTGTGTTCTTCAGTGCCATGTAAAAACTCCAAGATTTTTGCATTATCTAGAAACATCCTTGAAAAACTGTCATAATTTCTGTCTTAGTACCTACGGCCTTGAATGTCTTATAATTCAGTGGGAAAATGTTCCAGACGAACAGAACTATAGGATTTTTCAACTGCTCCATAAAAATGAGTAAGTCTTTTTTTAGTTCCTTGGAAGTATTGTACCAAATTGACTCGTAACTGGCATAATATAACAATTCACTCTGAAAACAAAAATTTTATTCTATTCTAGACAATCTTGTGAGTCGTACTTTCTCGATGGTTCTGTTGCCAAAATAGCAATAGAGAAAAATCTCTCCTGTGGCAGCCATCTGGAAAAATATCAGTCGGAAAAAGTCGCTACTCATTGCTTCCGCCTAAAAGAAAACAATTAGTGACGTGAAAAATGATATCTTCTGTTTACCATGGACAACTGGTTCATGGTCATAATTATGGACAAAAATGAACAAGCGAACTGAACCATCAAGATTTCTTTGTAGCAGTCTACGAGTATTTGAGTGAAGCTGAAAATGCATAAATTAGAAGAAAATGGGTGCGTCCACATTCCTCTTACTCATGAGTAACCTTGTATTGATTTATACACTCCACTAGGATTCTGTGCATTCCACTACTTTTATCGATTCCAGCTCTTACAACATCACTACCAGAAGCAGAAATTGTCTGCAAATGTCTGAACGTGTCACTGATTAAATCGCATTGCGTTTCGACGTGTATCATAGAATTGTAAAAAAATAAATCCGTCAACAAGTTTACACAGGAAAAGTACACTGCAGTGACGCTGAAGTAGAAGAAAACAGTTTCGAAAATTACTGGTTGGTGGTAGTCGAAGGGCAGCCACACGAGGATGGGTAAACTCTTCTCTTGGTTGATCAAAGGATTCCCTATAACTCCAATGATGGCAAACAAGAAAAGAGCGATATAATATTTGAGAAGATTTCTTGCTAACAGAGTCGACTTATTTACAATGTTTTTCTGTTCTTCTCGTCTGATTTGGTCGTGTTGCGATTCCAAAATATACATCAATTTTAAAATCTTCGGAAAATTTGTGCGAAATAGCACGTGTTTTATAGGCACGATGGTCATGGATGGTATATAGTAGGTGATCTTGGCCACTTCAGGATCGTCCAAATTCAGAAAAGTGTAAAGAGTGGAGAGAATGAAGGTCGAGACGAGGACAGAAGCGACAGTATACTTGTATATTTTGTAGATGTGTTCGTCGGGGTAGCACCACTCGCCGATACACTTGAGTAAAAAAATGGTGTGCTTCAGGCCTTGTGGGAGGTTCACGGGTTGGTGCATTTTGCCCAGGAGACGGTAGCAGATCTGGGAAAGAGAGAAAATATAAGACAAGAAATAACTGGAGGAGGTTACGAGACAATTATTTTATAATTGTTGTAGTTAATAAATACGAATGGAGACGTTGCACGTTACGTTTCTCTGACGACAACAATATAATTCACGTGATCGTAAATATTCCTCTCTTGAATGTCACGCTCTCTATTAAGTTTTCCCCAAAAGTCCATTTTTGGACCGATCTTGTTCATTTTAACTCGATTGATTATAATTGTTGAATTTTGTAAATAGTTGTAATAGGTTAGCTGTCAACATGCTCCAATTAATCTACGCTTTAAAAAAGCACAATAATTGACGGTTTCCAACGCCTTCCCAGCCCAGAATTTCTTTTGAACGCGCAATATTTTCTTGACGTTTTCTTTTTTTGTTTTCAATTGATTTGAAGAAAAATCTGGAAAAACGCAATCTAGTAAATTAAAAAAAAAATTACATTTGCTTTTACTTTTGTGTTGTTTCGCGATCTGTTCAACAAATGTCCAACATAGTTGTTTTATTTCTATTCCAATTTATTTGCCTACATGCACAAATGTCATTTGACAACTGATTGTGAAATCAGGAATCAAACCAATCGGATTGTTTACTTGAACATCGATCTTCCAATCGAAATGTAAATATTGGGTGATTCAAAATAATTGTGGATAAATCTGGCAACTATGTACGAAAATTTATGTGGCAACTGTGTGGGTAGGATAGAGTTGACATTTTTTTGACAGTTCAAAGTCGCGTAATTTTTAAAATTGTCAAATCAACGTGTAATGGAATTAAAAAAATCAAATATACGCTTATGAAATGTCATACAAATCCCATTCACACAGTTGCCACATAAGTTTTGGTACATCATTGCAATACTTATTCACAATCATTTTGAATCACCCAATAAAACTGCTTGAGATTCATTGTGATTTCAAATTTAATGGAAGAAAATAAATCATTTGTTTAGACATGAAATTCTGACTTACTTAAATTGTGACTTAAATTCTGGAACAAAACCGCATGGTTCCAACTCGATCACATTCCAGGCACATCACACATTTCCAGCATTTCAGCGGTGTAGAATACTGCCGATAGAATTCATCTCCCATGTAAAATTCCTCATTTTTACCTTGTTTACACATTTCCAATAGCTTTTCGCAAATTCACAAAAGGATCACAAACAAATTTAGGTATTGAAATTTGGACAAGACAACGTCTGTCGGGTCAGCTAGTAGTCAATAATTAATAATGACAATTACCATTGTAGTGACATTTGAATTAAATTTTTACGTGCTGCCAACTGAAGTGTATTAATCATGGCAATCTCGATTTTCTTTTATTTTTGATCGCACGGTATTAACAAAACAAAACTTAGTATCGAGCCCTAAGAGTAAGAGATAACAAGACTTAAATTTTAATAAAAATAAAGAGTGTCACTACTGTTAGTAGGGCACGCTGCTAAGGTTTTTGATAGTGGAAGAGACTGGACCTATGAAACTGTGAGAATAATTCTATTGTTGATAACAAAATATTTACAATGTGTTTGTTTCTTGTGTAATTCAAGTCGCATTTGTTTGATAAACAATAATAATATAGGTACTGTTACGACCCAAAAGAGCCGGCAACAAGCGTACAAGAGATGTTGGCGGGTGTTGCGACACCCTGGCGAAGCTGAGCTGCAGACGGAGCTCGCCTCCTCCCTGGCTGTTGAGATGCTCCGCCGGGGGTTCCGCGAGATAGTGCGGTGCTGGTGGATTTTGGGAGGAGTTGAAGAAATGTAGAAACGGCTATAAGTTATAACGTATCAAGGTTATTGATAAATTGCCGAATATGAAAAAGCAAGAACGGTTATTTTAATTCAACTTACTTTCTTTTGTTTAGATTTAAACTCAATAAAATATAATGTTAATTTGTTTTCTTTTTACGATATTAATATAATTATTAGGTAATTGTAATTTCACTTATTCTTATTCAATGTTCATGTTTCTTTTCAACGAATTGTGATTATTTTTACAATGGACGATATAATTTCATTTCTAAAGTTGATTTGTCTATTTTGCTAAAACTAAAATTTGTGATTTTAATGTTAACATTAAACATTAGAAAAAATTAATGAAAAGAACACAGTCCAAAAAACTTTCATCGTTATTAACTAGAGAAACAATTAAGCTAAACTTAAAAAATTTGTAGTTATTTTTGTACATTTTTTTAACTTATAGCTTACGTTACTTTGACCACTCATGCTTTAGTTGTTGAATGTTTAAAATGGTGGAATTTAAAAATTATATCTTCAAAAATGTATACTAGGATCTACAACACTTACGTTACTTTAAATCGCACTAAGTAGTCACCAACACATGAAAGACTGGAGTTAGTATCTATCCTTTCTCAGGCGATCTATGAAGTTCACTGGCGATGCACTGTCTAGCACCGTAAAAATAAACAATTTTGGCTTAATGAAAATTTAATTATGGGCGTAGGCTGTCTGAAGGGCAAATTTAATTAATGCTATTACATTGTGGGTAAAAAATTAAATACTAGAGTCTTTGAAGCGCTTTTTCTCGTACTTAATACTTAATTAGGGCATCCCTTTGATACAATGCAGCAATCATACTTTCCCAATTTTATAAATAAATATTTTATCAAACGTAACTATCCCTGCCCTTTAATTTTTAGGAGTGTGATCCTATTCGACTCGTTATCGTGTATTTATTATTTACTAAAATAATTCCGTCTTAAATTGATTTGAGCATATAATGATGATATAATAGTTTGTATCACTAGGCCAGAAACGGCACGTTTTCCAATGCGAGTAAATTTGCGGGCCGAGACGGATAGCCGAGGCTTGCAAATGCGAGTACTCGCAAAACTGTTTCTGGACGTGTATTCACAACATTTTTTGTGTCGACTTCTGCAGATATTTGTTAAATAAAAATTAAAGCACTTGTTTTAATAATTGGCATTAGGAACTTTTTTTGTGTTGGCAACACTGAAACATTTAAATTTAAAAATCAGCATCGCTCTTGTTTCCTGACATTTATTAAATTTAATTAATTTGTTTTTTTTGACATTTACCTGAAAAATTTGGTATAATAAATACATAGTCAAGAAGTCGCTCAAAACGTAATTTTTGTTAATTAATTTTAGTTAAATATTACTTTTTTGAGGTTTGTACGATATTGTGAATAGAAAAACAATTTTAGCGAGCCATGCACAGAATTAAAATTGACACCTGACAGAATCCTGATGGCACATGCCAACCGAAAACGATGACAACTCAAAATCCCTACTTTTAGCCGGACTAGGCCGGCAATAGGACGATATTCCCATACGAATGTATAATTTCATTTTATTTCCATCTTCTAAGTAAATGACACTTTATAGACATTTGTGGTAACTAAGTAAATGGATAATTACAGGCAGAGCCCTGTAATATTTAACAGGCACGTAGAAGAGACCTGTAAAGACTTTACAAGGCCCATCAAAAAATAAATAATCAAAACTAATTAAATGATTTTTTTTTAAAGTTTATTACAAACACAAATAAATTTAACTATCAATTGTTGCAATTACCGTTAATAATGCATTTTGATCCGTTTCAAAAGTCATTTTCATATCGCCCCTGGGATCGAATCAGTAGAGAACCGCACTTGCAGCGTTGGTAATTCCGTGGTTATTTTCTTGCGCTTCATGAAAATCGCCTTCAAAGTCTTCATCGGCATTAAAGCCATTCTTTCTTTTCTTTCATTTTGCAACAAATTTCACAAAACTTCTGACAGTATTTTTGTTGTTTATCTCAACACCATGACGACGTAGGTATAATAATTGTCCCACCGCCTTTCATTACAAAATTTTTATAAACATAAATAACAATTAAAAAACGAAATTTAAAGGCTGACGGTGGAAATAAAAGTTTGTATGCAACTCGCTTAGCAATTAATTTTTACTGGGCTTACTGGCTTATGGAGACTCGTTCCTTACGTCACTCGTCCAACAAGTGCCAGCGCGCCCGTAAAGATTAATTTACTAAGCTCGTCACATAAATAACTATTATCTTCAAGCGGTCGAAAATCACGCCTTTGTGTATCTCCATAGAAACGGTTAAACTGTCATTTTTTTTTTGAGTGGAGTAGAAGTGTCCCACAGGTGACTCGACCGGGTCAAACTAAGGTATTTGTAACAATTTATTTATCAATTACAACTATCAATTACACGAAATATTTAATAAATAAATTATCCCCATTAAAATAAAGCCTCTAAAAAAGCTAAATAACGAAATTATTATCTAATATTTAATCGATTCGACTGTGGTTAAAGACAAGCCGTCCCTTGTGGGACTTGTGGGCGTGTCCATGGATGTCAGATCAAATGTCAAACAAATGTCAAAAATAGCGCAAAATTGCCCTTCAGTGTTAATAGCTAAACAGTTGTAAGTTGTAACCGTTTGCTGTTGACGTTTTGATAACGTTTGTTGTATTTAGCGAACCCGAACATCTGAAGTAAGTGTGTACTGTTAGAAAACGAAATGCACGGCGAGCGACGGCTCCAAAATTGATGCAGATTGCGGCAAACTCAGTGTAGATCTAATCCGACCACAGTCTGCGGCGAAAAGTGTATGATTTCTACATAATTGCTCCTGCTGCAAAGTTTCTGACTACATAGGTAAAATTTCTGAGTTCGCTAGAGGAAGAATTATAAATTATTATTGTAGGTTAGGCCTTACTTGTCACTAAGTGTGACCGCTTTCGATGCAATGAAATCAGCAATTTGACAATGAGAGATATCGAAAATTTGAGCTCTGCTATCGTAGTAAAAGTTCAGGATACTAGAAATTATAAATCGCAATCATTCACCATTTTGGGAAAGTTTTACGTGGAAATTTGCAGAAAGTACATCGGATAGAATGTAGACTTTACTAATATTATCGAAACTTCAAGCACCAATAACAAGGGAAGTAGAAATTACTAGTGCTTTAAAATTTGAAGATTGTAACTGCAGGAAAAGAAAAATAAATAAGTGAGTTCATGTTCGATTTTTTTTTTGTGATCCGCTCGAAGATAAAATAGCATATTATACACGTGTCCCAGAACTCGCGCCCCAGAGAAAAAAGGAGAAATCTTCATAAAAGGACAAATAAATAATCCCAATGAAAAATTTTTCTATGTTGAACGATATTCAAGAAAAGAACAGTTTAATTCGACCAATCAAAGCATTTTAAGCCATCCAGGTCTATTTCCCGTAATTGTTGCTAGGTTGCATATTTTATTACGTTTTCAATAAACTGACCGGCTATGAAACTTTTGAGAAACGTCAGTGTCAAAATTTCATTCAATTCACTTCAAATCGCTTTAGTAGTACCGCCGTCGTGGTCAACCGTGCTCTTTCATCATGTATTCTGCAGCGGATTATGTGAAAATGTTGATAATTTAGGGAGAATGTGGAAATTAAGTAAATCCACATGCTCTATTTTCAAGAGCATTTCAGCAACGATTTTATATAAATTTGTGGGTTGGTCTATTAGTGAATCGTGTGGTATGTCTTCAATAGAAATTAGTTTACATATCAGCTACATCTTTAGGTAGGACCTTTTGAATTTCCTGCACGGTAAGCCCGAGACATTCACCCAGAACTTTGAATGGAGAATTTTTGAATGCAGAACTTTCCAATTTGCGGTGGTGGTCCACGACACTGGCCTGTGCAGTCCTATTGCCTTATTGCTACAGGAGAACAATTCAGGAGTTGCGTTCAGGAAGCTTTTGCCACAATTACTGGTTACGAAATCTAAACTGAATCTTTTGCGACTGGCACGGTCGCACGGTTATGCTTGCAAATGAATGGTGGCCACTTTGAGCACTTCCTCTGATTGTATTTATTTTTCGTTTTATAATCCCTTTTGGCTTGTGTTACACCTTATCTTCCTGTTTTGTACGATAAGCTCACGTGCATTAGAATAAACAAGGTTCTTTTCAGAACCGCCATTTGTTGTTTTATTTAAAAAAATAAAAATACATATATTCATGTGATCGATGGCGAATGTGACATTTTGAATGACATCTGCCTTAACCTAACATATTGATGTTGACACTTTAGCGGACATGTCATTCTGACATTATTTAATTGTGACAATTTATAAACTTAGCAACCGATTTTATTCACATTAACTCCTCAGAGTTCCCTTTCTGGAATTGGTGGATCTTAGATGTCTCACAACTCTCTTAAGCAAGCCATTAATTGTTCTTCGTTTGCATTTTTAGAATCGAGATTGTTGTCGGCATTTGTCTGTTTTCTCTGGGGCGCGAGTTCTGGGACATCCTGTATATATCATTCAGAGTAGAAGCTCTTTTTGTGCTTCGCCCAGTTGTCGACCTCAACTGCGTTTCGCTCTTCAATCTCTGGGCTTAGCACAAAAAGAGACACTTCTACTCTTAATGATATAATGTGCTATTATTTCAGTTGATCTGAACCAATTACTCAATTAACAAAAATAGAAAACACATAGTCACGGTGAGTAATAAAAATATAAATAAGACAATGCGACCAGATTTACAATATTGATAAGAATTACATCACAAGTGTTTTCTTCTTTCTGAAAATATTCAACTAGTTCTGGAAGATGAAATGTTTTAAAAATCTTCATCAGATATTGCGTAATTTTGTCAAGTCACTGGAATTAATATTTTACCACAAATTAATGTGCTAAGGTGGACATTAATTTGAATAAATAAGGAAAATAGTCTCAACAGGAGGTCAACAACCTGAATAAATCGATAAGAACATAAAATGTGTCGTGAAAAATGTATTTAAAAAATTTACATTTTACAATAGTGTTCACTTTTTGTTTCTCTTTTCTTACAAAAAAAATAGAGAAAGCCTGCTGTTTTATTTCTATTAATTTAATTAATTCATTTACATTTGTAATTTATTTCTATTCATACATATCTACTCCTACGCCTCTGACACAAAAATTCAACTTGCAGTTTTTAATTTTTTGTTTCCTCGCATTTCACTTACTTGTGTTCTTCAGTGCCATGTAAAGATTTTTGCATTAAGTATCTATAAAAACATCCTTGTAAAACTGTGATAATGTCTATCTTTTACCTACCGCCTTAAATGTCTTATAATCCAGTGGGAAAATGAAAACGAAAAAGAAACTATCGCTCGGAAAAAGTCGTTACTCATTGCTTTCGCCTAAAGCAAAACAATTGGAGTGACCAAAAAAAATGACATCTTATATTTACCGTGGACAACTGGTGCATAGTCAAAAAAGAACAAATGAACTGAACCATCAAGATTTGTTTGTTTCCACGAGTATTTGAGTAGAGCGGAAAATGACTAAATTAGAATAAATTGGGAGTGTTCATATTTTTCTTAGTTGTGTACTTAGTTGTATTGGTTTACACACTCCACTAGGATTCTGTGCATTCCACTACTTTCCTCGTTTCCAGCTCTTACAACTCCACTATCAGAAGCAAACATTTTCTGCAAATGTCTGAACGTGTCTCTGATTAAATGGCATTGCGTTTCAACGTGTATTATGGAATAATAAAATATAAATTCATCAATGAGTTTACATGACCCTGAAGTAGAAGAAAACAGTTTCGAAAATTACTGGTTGGTGGTAGTCGAAGGGCAGCCAGACGAGGATAGGTAAATTCTTCTCCTGGCTGATCAAAGAATTCCCTATAACTCGAATGATAGCAAAACAAGAAGAGAACGATATAATATTTGGGAAGATTTCTTATAGCAGAGTCTGCAGTGTTGTGTAATTCGTTATTGAATAGTTAGCGATCAAATAATCAAAAAAAAAAACAAAACAAAGCAAGGGTGCTACCTCATCTTTTGTTTTATGGAAATGTTTGTGTTACGTTGTTCGTACTATTGCGGCCAAAAAATTTCGTCCGTCACTTTCAAGGCCCTGACATGAAGTGTAAACTACCCTTAAGCACCAATAACCTCGCTTTGTTATCGTTATTGTCATTTTGACAATCTGTCATTCAGTCCATCAGTTCAAATTTAGCGAATACAAAGGACAAGTTCCACTCTTACAAAATTACCACACGACCGCTAGTCGCTAGTGGCACTAGAGACTAGAGGCAGACTTGCGGCTATTTTTGGATTAAAGTACCAAACAGAGAACCGTGGAAATTACACGAGTATGCCGTAGTTTTTAAAAAATCAAACGAAAAACATTAAGGCAAAGACAAGGAAATGAAACATTTATTTTTGTTTAAGTACTTAAACTAAATCAAAAGATAAAATGAATGAAGTTTAAAATCAATACTTGGTCATTGCTCCATTGGCGTCAATAACTCGTCTTACACGACGCGAGATGGAGAGGCATAAATCTCTGTGATAATTCCTATTTAATGATTGCCATGCATTAGTAATCGCAGTCAAAAGTTCTGCCCTATTCCGAATCACTTGTCGTTGTTGCAAATTACGAACCAAAAATCTGGACTGCCAATCAAGAACGTTTATGCTACCATTCTGCTATCCTATGTGCTGAATGCATTGAACAATTGTCTTGTTGAAATATGAAGTTAAAATTCGGAAAAATTCTTGAAACTAAAGGCATCATCACGTCTTCAAGAATCCTAACATAAACATCACTGTTGAGCCGATCTTCTAGAGACAACATTAGCCCAGGTCTATCTACTAAAATCCATGCCTATATGTTTGCCGAAAATCGACCGCTCCTTTCCGTTGTATTTGCTTGTATTTACCCCTTCAACAGCCGTCATAAAAGGGCTATTGCGTAATCTATTGAGAAGCATATTATCTTCTTGTGCAGTAAATGTGCTAGGCCTCCCTGAGCCTTGGCGTCTTTCAATAGTTCCATTCCATTTTGTCTCCATTTCTGAAGAATGGACGAAATTGTACTTTTAGGTATACGAAGGTCCATCGAAATCTGAGCTTGGGACATTCCTCTTTGTGCAAGAGTTACTATTTTGATTTTATTAAAATTTGATACCGATGGCATTTTGCTTGACTTTCAAAAGTGACAAGTAAAAACATCAATCATAATGACAATAAGGAATGGACTACACCGATTTTTTTGAAATGACGGAAAAATGACGGCCGAAATTTTTTGGCCGCCATAGTACACAGAATTAGGCTTGTTATGCACAGTCATTTTATTGGTTGCCTATTCACTCCGTTTCGAAAGTGACATTCGAATAAAAATGCTTTTTCTTCAACGGTAATAGTTATTTACGAACCAAGTGCGGGAAGACATTTTTCGCGAATGAGCGCATCATTTGCGCGAATGTGCCGAATACGTCTTCGGGCATCGAGGATTGTATGTACAATATTTTTTGAAACAAACATTAGCATTTTTAAATTATTACCCAATGTTTCCAATTTAATGAATAGATGGCGCTTGCCCAAGTGTCAATCGAATTAATAGCGATTTATTTTCATTCTTTCGAAATTTTCAACATCCAAATTGGAGAAATTACGTTTTGTAAACCAGATTTTATTATTATCAAGTCAAATTATTTTCAGAATGCTCAAAAGGGCAAATACTTTTTGGATGATTTTGAAGCACTAGTGTGCGAAATCTAGGTTCGCGGTTAACTTTTGCGTTCGCGGAATGTCTTTTAAAGTTAGTGAGTTCAAAAAACCCATTTTACCACTTCTTCTGGGATAATTGTTGCTTACAATTACAATAAAGATCTGTAAACTTTGCCGAATTGAAAAGTTGTTTTCTACTCGTATGTTAACACAGCACGGTTGCTTTAAAATTGATGTTTCCCTGAGATTTCAGCAAAAAATCTGCTTACCAGTGGCGTCACGTTTGACAATAAAGCTGGTAAATTACCCATTCTTAATGTCTAAAATTCATAAGGTATTATTTATTTTACCGGTTTCAGTATAGTTAAGCGTTGGTTTACATTCACAAAAGTTGGATGGTAGGTGAGTCATAACTGTACTAGTACAGTTATGGAGTCATAACTGTAGTAGTACAGTTATACTGTAGGGTAATATTGCCATAGTGACAATAGTGACATGTCAACAACAATCAACAAATGAAGACAATATCTAACTATTTATTATTAATTAAAAAAAAAAAATAAAAAATGTAGGTATGTAGAAACAACGACAATTAAAAATCTACCACTACTCCTATTTGCCAAAATAGACATTAATCGTACATTCTTTCAAATTAGAGATGGTCATTCCTGGGAAAGATATCTCTGAAGTCTCCACTCGTGAAGAAGCTGTGTGCACTACTTCTGTTGAATTATTGTTACAAGTAATTTCGCTTCGCATTGTTGAACTGGAAGTGCCAGACTCTGCATGGCCAAACATTCTTTTTGCTATCTTAATTTTGTTTTCTACTGATTCCTCTACGTAGCCCTCAGCTACAGTCGAACTCCTCCATCCGCCCAGCCTTTTCAGATCGGTTACGTTTCCTCCCGTGTTGGCCAGAATTGTGGCAGAACTGCGCCTCAAGGAGTGACCAGTGTATTGTTCAACGTTGGGTAGGCCCAGGAAAGTAGCAACCATTTTAGGAACAGAAGAAATCTTATGGATACCTACTCGTTGCACGCTACATTTTCCTCGATTGTAAAAAACAAAAAAGTGTTCGTGCTTTGTGTGTTTTGGTCGAAGACCCATGTACTTTTTAACGATTTGAACAGAATTTATAGCACCATCGGGGACAACGGTAAAAAATCTCGGTTTGTAATTCTTAGCATGATTAATTTTTACAATCAAAACGGAGCCTTCCTCTTTAACATAATTTACTGACAGGTTATATATTTCATCACAACGACATGCTCCAAATAGTCCGAAAATTACAACAACCTAAAAATAACGTAAGATTTACAATTCTTAAATCGAACTGCAATAGTGTGTCAACATACTTTGGTCAGCAAATACTCCTCCTCTTGTGCTTCTATCAAGAACTTTTTAAATTGATCATCAGACAGAACTTTCGCTTTCTTCACTTCGTTGCCGACGTTCTGCCTCTTTATAAAAGCAAACAGTTTTAGAAAAATTTTTATGTCTCTATTTTCATAGATGCCAACTGTGCTCCGCAGCATTGAATAATACACCCACAATGAAGAAGGGCTGTGCTTCTTAGACTACAATAGAAAGATTTAAAAACCTCACAAATTAGCATTTGGAATAACTTACCAATTCCTGAAAGTATGCCAGAAGAACATTTTCTTCAATAACCATAGTATGGTTTTCACTTTGCCACTGCTTGAAAACATTATAGGCTTTGTCATACCGTTCTTTTGATTTTTCAGGAATTAGGCTGTTCAGAGCTTCACCCGCTGCGTTTAAAATATTTTCTGGCAATTCACTAATTACAGAATCCATTTTAAATGTAAAAATTTATTTATAAATAACAACTGAACTGTAACTACGGCAGCTGAACATATCATGCAAACGCGATCAACTCAATCTATTTTAAAACGAGTTTTTGGATTTAATTGTTTTAAATTCTCTTCGGCTTATTCTGAAACCGGTAAACTATTGAACAAACAACGGATGTTATGAATCATAACAACCTTAGATGTCTTAAAATCCTCGCTCTACGAGCTCGGATTTCAAACCGACATCTGCGGTGGTTATAATAATCATAACATCGCTAGGTATGTTAATAGCTAATAAAGTGGCGTTTGAAATCATAAATTGTCTGGATCCATGCATTGAACGCTTAGGTATTTGCTGAGAATTCCGTATTTCTTGAACAGTTTAGGTATTTGCAGAGAATTCCGTATTTCTTGAACAGTTTCATGATGATGAAATTGTGAACGGGTATTTCCAACAAGACGGTGCTCCTGCACACACCACAAACGAGACTTTGAATATGATACAAGAATTTTTCCAGCATCGGTTAAATAACCTCGACGAATTGTGTGGGGCAATATTTGCGATAATTTAATTCATGTTTTAACATTGTTTGTGTTGTAAATAGTTTATTTACATTAAGGTAAACAAAGTTAACAAAGGTTTGCAGTGAGACTCTTGAGGGAGCTCGAATGATTAAGTGAATAATAATGAATAATTGTCCATGCGTGCATTCCTTTTATAGCCTGACTGGAGATGGTCCCGCACGCTCCGTCGGCGCGCAGCTGATGGGATGGTAGGGGCCCAGCGAGTTGATTCTCGCTGGCGACGGTAGCGCTTCGAAAGGGGTAGTACGGGCCGCTTTGGTACTACATTCGTGATTTATGCTACATCCTCCCCCTCAGGTCTAATAGAATCGGCCCGATTATTGGACCTGATTCTTTCGGGGTCTGCCGCGGTTCTTGATCGGGTGAATCGGTTTGGGCGCGGCGTCCTCAGATTCCAGATACGGAGTGAGTTGCGAGACGTGGTAGGTACCAAGGGGCTCTGCTGGTTTGTCTCGGGCAGCTAGGACATAGCTCGTAGGGCCGTTCTGCTGGAGAACGATGTAGGGGCCGTCTCGTCGAGGGGCGAGCTTGCTCCTTTTCATGGGTGTCTCGAGCTTCCTTCCAGCTTTCGTGGAGTTGAAGAAGTCGTGGGGTGGCTTCAGGGCGATGAACCAAGGTAATGGTCGACAATCAATGATGACGACTAGCTGCTCTCTTTGACGTAGCTGCGAAATTTATTAATTGTCCATACATTGGCCAATACTTCTCTTTCTCTGGTTGAGTAGTTCCTTTCCGTCTTGGTGAGAAGGCGGCTAGTGTACTCGATGGGGCATTCCTCGGGCGCCTCCCCCTGGAGTAAGGCTGCGTCAAGAGTGCAGGTAGGATCAGCTGTCCGGAGGACAGAGGTGCCAGTGAGCTGCTTCTTTAACGTTTGGAAGGCTTCTAACATGGCGTGAATTTCTGTCTGGGTAGTCTGTCTCTTACCCGGAGTGAGTCGATACGGGGGAGAAGCGATCAGGGTGCTGTCACCAGTATCGATTCGGTACTGTGCGAAGGGGGTTGGAGGTCCAGTTTTCGCGAATAACTCGGCGTGCTGATCCAGCAGGGAGTTGAGTCGTTCTTTTTCGTTCTCTGGGAGTGAGGCCCCTTCCACAGGGCGAAGATGCAAAGTGGCTAGTTGGATTCTTATAGGGCTGTCGTACCCGGAACTAGATTCCATTTCGTAATCCATTTGAGCGTCGGCTGCGTCTTGCATAATGTAGTCACTACTACCTTGAGTCTGGTATACATTCCAGACGTTTCGTCCGTCGTGTATAGCTGGTTGCGTGATTCTACTTGTTGGAGGCAGAGGTCTATTTTCTCTGGCGTCGTTGTCGGCGAGGGTGGCTTTCACGATTACCTTTTGCGTTGGGTGGCCGGTTGCTAACAAGTGTTTGTCGAGACCGGCGCTGGCGACGCTGTAGCAGGCGACGGTATCTGCGATGGCGGACTCTTGTACACCGGATATAGATACCGAAACTGTTGGGCTTCGTAGTGGTGCCATGGGGTTCAGGGTGCAGAACCCATTGAGAGCGCTGGTCCCGTAGTCGGTTACGTTGCAGGTTGGACAATTTTTCCGGTGGATACCAGGACGTTGGCATCCGTAGCAGCAAACCTGTGTTGCACTAGCGGCGACCGGCGTCGTCGTCGGTCCAAGTCGAGTCATCCACTGCTGGAACATTTGGATGGCCATGGCGTCGTTCAGTCGGGGGGCTGCGACGTTGCAAAGGGACGGGCTTTTGGTGGCGATCGTTTTTGGATTGATAGAGTAAGACCGGTTGGACCGTTGTCAGTGCCTTTCAGTGCGTAAACTCTGTCGTTCAATTTTGGACGATGGAGACTCTTAGAGTAAGACCGGGTGGACCGTCTTCAGTGCCTGTCAGTGCTTGAACTCTGTGTTGAGTCGTGGGTACTTTGGAATTTTTAGAGTAAGACCGTGATCAGTGCTTGAACTCTGTCGTTCAATTTTTGGACGAAGGAGACTCTTAGAGTAAGACCGGGTGGACCGTCTTCAGTGCCTGTCAGTGCTTAAACTCTGTGTTGAGTCGTGGACTTTGGAATTTTTAGAGTAAGACCGTGATCAGTGCTTGAACTCTGTTGGATTTTTGGATTTTCAGAGTAAGACCGTGCTCAGTGCTTGAACTCTGTTGGTGGGTCGTGGATTTTTGGCCCGAAGTTGGGTGTCATTTTTAACATCGGGCTCCACGTTGTAGCGCCACTTTTAACATCGGGCCCCATGTTGTAGCGCCACTTTTAACAGTGTTTGTTGTGTAAATAGTTTATTTACATTAAGGTAAACAAAGTTAACAAAGTGAGACTCTTGAAGGAGCTCGAATAATAATGAATAATTGTCCATGCGTGCGTCCCTTTTATAGCCTTACTGGAGATGGTCCCGCACGCTCCTTCGGCGCGCAGCTGATGGGATGGTAGGGGCCCAGGGAGTTGATTCTCGCTGGCGACGGTAGCGCTTCGAAAGGGGTAGTACGGGGCGCTTTGGTACTACATTCGTGATTTATGCTACAATGTATAAAAAATCCCATAAGCCGCGATGCATTTGTCACTTTGACATCAGATAAAGTTAGCCCTAACTTTGCATCGGGATAAAATGTGCTTAAACTTCCATGGCAAACTATTTCGAACCTGATTATTGTGTGTTGTTATGATAACGAACCAACAATCTTAAACATTGACACAGCTTGTAATAAATTGAAGTGCAAAATGGCTAATTCAATTTTTCATAATTACCTACCTATTATTATTCATTAAATTATCTCATCGAATTACGCTCGAGGTTTTTTTTGTCCAGGATAAAATTTAATTTTTTAAACTCTACTTTGGTTTCTTTTTGGTAAATTGACTCCACAAACCACCAGGTAAAAAAACGAGTCCGAAGGACGAGTTTTTTAATCGGGTGGTTTGTGTCGTCAATTTACCAAGCAACCAAATTATCGTAAAAAAATTCAATTTTATCCCGACAAAAAAAACCTCAGGTGTAATTACAGTTGAAAATTGATGAAATTAATAATAATATTGTAATACCCCAATTTTAATTCAAATTGCCGCCGCTGAAACAAACAGAAAAGAAACTATTTGGTTCTTTTATTGCGTACTGTTGGTACAGGAAACCCAAGGATTCGACTTTCAGCTCTCGAAGTGAACGGAGGTGTTTTGCTAACCGGTCGCTTTCATTGTTTTAATTGAAAATTGAGTGTTTGCTGTTACAAATCTCCAGTCGTTCATTTTAGTGTAATGTCCCAATGGAATCAAATCCATAGTATATCCTGACTTACAACACGTGGTCAACAGGTATGTTGTTTCGCTTTGGTTATTCCTATAATGCACGGGAGAAGTAAGAATTACGGGTTTGGGGAAATTCTCTGGGTACGTACGAGCTCGGGGCGACGTAAATAGGGAAAACAGCAGTCCATTTAGGGAACGACCATCCATTTGCCACAAAGAAAACCGTTAGCACGTGTTTGGCCGAAGTTAGGTTGTTGACGCGCGGGCAGATTTACCACGTTGCAGTGAAAAATGAGAGCACACCAAGGGGGCCGGACGTGGAATTGCCGTCGTCGTCTCCACGGGGCTTTGCCATGCCGCGTGACCCTGGCCGTGTAGCTTTACACCGCCTCTGGTGGACGGCCTCTGCTTCATCATCTGTGGTCTCCGCGGTGGCGTTTCGCAGCACACAAGCCAGAGGCACTGCACCCATAACGTGTTAGGTGTCGCAGGGACTTGGACGAATGCGGCGTCAGGGTAGAGACTAAAGCTTGTTTGACACGATGCTACATTTCGTAGTAAATTTGTTAGAAAATGAGAGAGACCCTCGACAGGACCAATGAACGATCAGGATCATAGTCTCTCTTTGTCAGATCCTGATCGTTCATTGGTCCTCTCTCATTTACTAGTAAATTTTCTCAAAAATTTAGTATCGTGTCAAACAAGCTTAAGAGACAGGAGGCGAAAGCTATGTTAACTCCGTGATCGGAAACCGCATGCTACCCGAAGGAGATGAGAGTTAGAGGAGCGTAATATTCAGTTAGGCCGTTGGTTATTGTAACCTTGATTCTTGAGCCTTGTTGTGGAATTTTATGCCACATGTTGTGTAACTTTAGCGATTGAAAAGATTATGGTGCGCCATCTTTTGTGGATGTTTTTTGGGGGTTTTACTCATCCCATTTACCGTGCCTGTTTTTAATATTATATTATTTATTTCACGATGCCGCTTTGTTTTAAGTCAGGTTTAGGTTCTGGACAGTTGCTGTTGTTATTTTATTTGTTGTATGTAATACTTTGTTTTGTTCCACCTCTGCTATGTGGAGACTCCCTGAACGAACCTATCATAGCAGGGGTGTTAGGTACCTTGAGATCATTTAAATTTATAGTCAAAGTGGGCTGTGACTTTAAAATTAGATTAATTAATTGTGCTTGGTTAGTGCTTACCAGACTGCTTACTGAAGATCATCTACAGGTCAGTCAAATATTGCAAGACATTTATTATGGATTTTAACAATTACTTTATACAGGGTGTAACAGAAATAGGTGCATTAATTTTAACTGGTAATAGAACTCGTCAAAAGGAACAACTTTTCTATCTACCACTTTGCCGAAAAACGATCATTAATTCCAAAAAAAAAATTGGAGAGATTTTTCACTAAAATAGCCCGACGCCACTAAATACTGCAATGGCTAATTGAGATCAGCGCTAATATGAAAAAAACATCTATTTTCATCCAGAAAACGTGTTTTAACGCCGAAATCGAAATTCAAATAAATCTACCCGTATAGCAAAAAATCCACTTCGTAAGAATCTGGTTGTTTCACGTTTTTAGGTAGCTTAGTTTTGGAGATATGAACGGTTTTAGGAAAGTTTTTCCTACTTTTAAGCCATTACGCAACGTTTTACGCCAAAATGGCAGAGAGAAAAGTTGTTCCTTTTGATGAGTTCTATTATCAGTTAAAATTAATGCACTTATTTCTGTTACACCCTGTATACTGCAAAAAAATTGAACAATACTTTCAATATGCTCTTTACCTTTAATTTTTTAATTTCATGCATGTTATAGATACACTTATCGATTACATACAGAGTGATCAACAAGAATCCAAATCAGAGCAAGCGTTGCAAATTATCGGTCACGTCGTAGCAAAATCATATGCACATAAGCGGTCAAAACATGGGCGTAGACAATTTATGGTCTCAAACGCTACTTAATAAAAATGATATTTTATGAATTTTAGACGTTGAAATTATAATTGTGCATTTTATTATTATTATAAGATAAGGGAAACAATTTATAAGATTAACAAGAGCAACATTTTACATTTGTAAGAGTAAGTTAATTATCATCTTTATTGCCAAACGCGACGCTACTGGTACGGAGATGCTTCGTTGAAATGTCACATTTCAAAATTCAAGGTTGTTGTTGTTGACAATTTAAGTGATTTAACCTAGAAAACAAATCTTCGATTTCGGCAAAGTTTACAGACGTTTATTGAAGTTGTAAGCAATAATTATCCCAGAATAAGTTGTAAAATGGGTTTTACCATTTAAGAGATGGCATTTTTATTAGATTATTTTCGAAAGAGGGTGAAACAAGAAAATGAAGACTGGCCTTACTTTGTACCCCCTTACACTGAAGAATTTTAAGCCAGATGTCCGAACCTGATGGTATTGGTTATCAACAAGTTTATCAATGTCTTAAAATTATAGTGCCTAATTTTAGCAAATCATAACCCATCATTAAGAAGAAGTCAGGTCAGTTCTTAGTTCAAATTTTAGAAATGGTGCAAAATGTTCCACAAATTATCAAGGAACATCCCTCAACTTCCATAAGGCGTTTAAGACAACAAGTTAAATTGTGTTATGGCACTTAACAGAAATTTTTTAAGAAGGATATTAATTTGTTTCCCTTTGTGTGTTGCAAGAAATAAAACCCACACATTACCTTAAACAAATTGACAGCTTCATAAGGGTTTTTGAAATTATGAGAGGCGAGTTTGATTCTGTCTGGACCACAATGGAGAACATTTTGAGCAGTTTTTGTGAAAACTTATTTTTTGACCTTGGAGTAATTTAAATGTTTTAAACACTGCTAGAAAAGATACGAGTAAGTTCTCAATTACCCAAAATTTATAGAATAATAACTTTTACACTTTTCTTACAGAAAACAACAAAACAAAGAATTGTGAAAAATAATTATTTTTAAAATTTGTAACTCAAGATTGTGCCTTATGAAGGAATTTTGTGTAACTGTGTGTTTTTTCCTTAATCAATAATAAATAATAATTAATTATAACTTGCTTTTAAATCTATTATTCATGAATTACAAAAAATTTATAAAGGCAATTAATGATAGATTTTTGAGAGGTAGGCAACCAACAAAACGAGTGTCCACAGCAAGTAAATAAAAGCGGCTGATCCATGATAGAAATACGTTTCGATAAAACAAAAAATGAGGTAGCACTCTTGATTTGGTTTCTTGTTGATCACTCTGTACAAGATTATTCACGTAAGATGACGAGCCTGGCCAGGTAAAATGCAACCCAAAAGACAATTCACAAAGCAATCTCGATCCCTATTACATTATCCGGCATTATCATAATGCACATAAAACATAGACAGCTTTTAGCGTCAGTCTAATGAATGTCAAGTTCTGACAGAAAAATACCTCTCTCAACAAAGTATGATTTAGTAACAATAAAAAGCAATTAAAACCACAAAAGTAATGGGTAAGTAGGATCATATCGATTCTGTGATCGTTCGAAAACCTTTTCAAATACTAAATATGAACTAAGAATGCAATGACAGATATTAATAGAATACTAACTTGGATTCCTGATTTAATTCTTAAATAGCAAAACACAATGAATGCTTTGTAAAGTGTATTTTGGGTTGCATTTTTACCTGGTCAGGCTCGTCATCTTAAGTGAATAACCCTGTAATAATTTTATTATCAACATTTTATTTGTTGTCAGTGGAAATGGGACACTCCAAATGTACACAATGGAAGAATCCCTGTAAATTTTCAAGTAAAATAATTTTTCTGCTAGTATTAAACATTTAAAACTGACATTGTTGGCAGTATTGTGCGTTCCTGTTATACTTATATAAACCACTGGTCTCTGGTCGAACTGAAGAATCTGCCACGATTTACAATCTTCATTTCTCCGATCTGCAGCCATTTTCCAGTTAGATTTGTCAATAGACGTTTCAATAAAATATCTGTAGCTCCTTTCGTCTCCATCCCAAAGTCGTAGTTTCATACTCGAAAGCATGTAAGGTTGTGCTGAAAATAATATTAAATAAATCACATTTAAAAAATATATTATGTACTCTACCCAATTGTACCATTATTTTGTCCACCCCTATTGTATGAAAACTGTGACCCGTACTTCCGTCATATTTTGTAAAATTCTCATTTATCAATTCATTCGGATTACCTCTGCATGTAAACTTAAGTCAAACAATTTTTATTCCTGAAGACGCACTTACCCTTGGATGACCATCGCTTTCTTGCTCAATGTGGCAACGTTTGCAGTTGGGCAAATTATATCACCGATAACCTTGGGAATGGTAGCTTTAAAATATGCTTCAAAAAATACCAGATGAAAGTCCTAAACAGTTAAAAATTCTCCAAATGTATTTCCGGCTGAAACTAATTAAAACAAATTCTTATCACATGATAAACATACTCGGTTTGCAGAATTGTGTGTTCCTACGATTCGTACGTATTGTGCTATTTCTTCTTTGAAATACAAGTCTTGAAGCGACCGGCATGGATAGGAAGAATAATCAACAACTTTCTTCCATATTTCTTGATTAAGCGAAACTTCGATGTAGTAGGAATAATATCTGGAATATGGCTAGATATTATACTGGATCTTGCTTCAAGGAAGACTGTTGTACCGCGAATCTTTATCCCACAACATCATATTTATGTGATTGAGGTACGATGGAACTCCAAGCTTAACTGTGATATTACTTTTACAATCAACGGAGTGGTAAGCAAATCTATCCACATTTCTGTTGCCCGTCAGCAAGAAAGTTGTGTTATTTCCAGCAATCACTTCAGCGTGTGAAATGCAAAACGCTAATCGCACACTGACCTGTGTAAATAAATTTCAATAATTTTTTAAAAGCTTCGGATGAAACGTCTGTTATGGCAACTTCGGACTGAAATGATCTAATTATTTTTACAGCTTTGGAAATATAGAATAAACTACCTGTTTTAAGTCTTGCGAACCGTCATATAAGAGAGCCTCAAAATATTCACTTCTCACAGCAAGAATTGCCTTTGAAATGTCAACAGAACAAATTATTGCGATCTAAATCCACGGAAACAATAAATCGTACCTTGTGGGCGTGCAACTTGTGACCATCGACAACCAGGATGACATCAGAAAATTTCTCGTTTAGATAAAGCGAAGAAATGTCTTCGCACAGTTTTGAGACATCACTAATGGTTATCACGTCGTCAGATTCTACCGGTAGTACCATTTTTTCAACACTAACACTGTCACTTCAATACTTCTAGCTTTGAATAAGTAGTCCAGAACGTTGTTCTGTCTCTTCTTATATACTTGGATAGTTGGATGATAAAACATGTGTGCATTGATTATTGATTGCGGTTTTGGCAAGAATATACGCTTGTAAACATGTTTTTAACAATGTTATCATGGTTAATGAACGACCTTGCAGTTTCTACAAGACCAGTTTGCGACGTTTTTCCAGTATGACGTGTATTACCAAGTGGTCTCTTGACCGAGCAACAAAGAAGAGAATAGTAGATGATATCATTAAGAGTAGAAGTGAGTCTTTTTGTGGTAATTCCTGACTGATCACAAAAGTCCCTATAATTCCAAAGGTAGCAAACACGAGGAGAACGATATAATATTTGAGAAGAGCAGAGTCGACTTATTTACCATTTTTTTCTGTGATGTTGTTGCGCTGCGATTCCAAAACAGACATCAATTTGTGCGAAACAATATGTGTTTTACAGGCACGATGATGTAGTAGGTGATCTTGGCCACTTCAGGATCGTCCAGATTCAAAAAAGCGTAAAGAGTGGAGAGAATGAAGGTGGAGGTGAGGACAGAAGCGACAGTATACTCTTGTATACACAGCGGACCATCGTATAGCATATTTGCGATAAAACCCTTTTTTAATTGTCAAAAAAAAAAGAAATTTAAGAGGCACAATTTTCAATTTCCGTTGTACGAAATGGCCGAATCATTTTTTATAAAATAAAATAAATGTGAAATTTGATTTTGATAGCGTTTTATTATCAAAGTAATAAAGCAAGCCGGAGTTTTTTTTTACAGTTTCACCCACAGGACAATGTTGATTTTGATTATACAAAAGTTGGTATTTAAATCAGGATAATAACTGAATAAATCGACATTTAACATCAACGAACAAAGTGGTAGCATATTTATGGTAGTATTTTAAAATGACGGAAATCATCAAACGGTGGTAAAGTTTGATTCACAATGGTCTGCAATACCATACAAATCCAGGATCGCACCGCCAGTTATGATTTACAGCTGGTTGTTTGCGGTAAGCGACCATTGTCAATCAGGAATTATGACCCATCGAGAGTCGTCGTCATAAATTACTTCGATAAAAAAAAAAAGTAATTTTTTTTTTTTAGCGTCCTGACGCCGTTTGGAGCGTCTGTTTGAAAAAATTAAAATATTATGTTGTAGTACTATCGCGGCCATCCAAAAGTGAACGATTTTTTTTAATAGTTTGATTTTTACTTTAAATCATAGGCGTCCTAAAATGTCAAAGTTTGAGACTAGCGTTAAAAAAATTATTGAAACTATTTTTTTTAAATGCCACATCTCACTCCGATTCAGATAGCTAGGGCTATTGCAAAGCTAGAAGAAAATTGGTCGTTGGCGGCTGTGGCGAGAGAATTACATTGCAGTAAGACTTGCATCTTCAATATAAAGAGACGTTGGCAAGAAAACAGGTTTGAGAGGCCAATACGAATAGGTGTTGGAAAGGTTTCTTTACTAACGTTTACTTTCATTTTAATAATGTATTAATTACTTCTCAGCCTCATTTTTATTAAAAACTATTTATTACAACTTTTTATTATTAAAATAGTAACGCCTGCTGCACGAACGCCAATGAATACAGCCTGATTTAATCTAACGAAAAATACGGAAATTTTCGCAAGCTATCGTTCACTTTTGGATGGCCGCGATTGTACCTTCAATCTAGATTCTAGATTGTCGACTCATAAATTCAAATTTCTAGGATGATTAGAAATATGATTTATTGAGAATATGCTATACGATGGTCCATCCTGTATTTTGTAAATGTGTTCGTCGGAGTAGCACCACTCGCCGATACACTTGAGTAAAAAAATGGTGTGCCTCAAACCTTGTAGGAGGTTCATTTTACAGAAAAATCCCAAAAAATTTGAACATTTCATAGAACCTTAACTTCCTTACTGAGCCTTTATTTAAGGTGTAAAGCGTTTACACTTGTGTGGATAGTTTTTGAAAACATTGCAAAAATCAGCAAACACTGCAAATTTGCCGTTAGTTATTTTTTATTCTAATATACTAATTAATTAGTTATTCTTCGTATCCCACCTCCACCCGGCGGCACGGCAATTTTGCCGGAGTACATACACTATTACGGATATTACTATCAAGTAATAGTGCAGTGCTTATCAAGATAATTACCGGCGTCTCGCCTCCGCATTTTGACTTTGTTGTGTATTATGTTCTGTGTCAATGTTAAGGAACTTCCTCACGATGTGACATGAGTAGGTATAATAATATACCTTTTTGAATTTCAACTACCAATGTGTTATCTAAATCCAGAATTTTTAAATTTTTAAAAAGAGATTGCGGTACTATTCCCGTTGCTGAAATTACAAGTGGTAAAATCGAAATTTTTTCTAAACACCAAAGATGTCTCATAGCAACGGAGAGCTCTAAATATTTATTAATTTTTGTGTTATATTATGTGAATTTGGAACAGCTATATCTAAAAGATATGCTTGCTTTTGTTGTTTATTTAAAATTATAATGTCTGGTCTGTTATGCTTAGAAATTTGTTACCCAGTCTAGGACTGGTTTACAAATCTATGAGGGGCATGATGACCAACTCAATAGACCGGGACCAATGGCTTAACGTGACTTCCGAATCACGAGACAGAATATAGCCTTTTTTTTTTTTTAATTTCCCTCTGGGTCGGAATCGAACCCGCGACCCTCGAGTCCCTGAGCCGAAACGGACTCCCTTAGGCTATATTCTGCCTATTATTATTAATATGTCTGCGATAAACTTTTTTATGTAATTAAAAATCTGGTAATAATTTACAATTTAATTGTTATGTCTATTCTAAGCGCTATTGATTCACTAATGAAATAAGTACGTCCTTTGTTCGCAGTGCATAAAGCTGTATTTATTGCATTAAATATTAATTCTATTCCGAATAATTTCACGATGCAAAACAGCTGTGTTTGTGTCAATCCAATTTTCAAATTTTTCATTTTCGCATTTCTTGATAATTATTGATCTATAATATATTCTTGATTTTTCTTTTTTTAAATTCCAGCAACAATTGATCTCTAGGTATGTTAACTTAACGAAACTTGGTTACAATTTATCTGAACAATAAAAACTAGATTTTTCTTAGTTTTGGGATCAACCATAGAGATTGACAGAAATATGTAGTAGAAGTCTATTACAGCCTAACATATTTGATAAAAAGAATCGATGATAAAATAGGCAAAAAAAATTAAAGCAAAGAAATATTTATCACGATGCAAGTTCCAAAACATACATGCAAAAAAAAACCGAGTATGTACTAGAAAAAAATCAGTTGGTTTATGAGCGCGTAAACGCTTAACGCTTTCATAATAGTTATTTACATAATTAGTTCATCTGTAACACACGAGTTTCCTGTAATATGCTTTAGCCCACGTGTTATGTACAACATTTTATCTACGGCTGCGAATTATTAATTATAAAAATCAATTTTTGGCAAAAACGTCAAATTTGACATTTACAAAAATATATTTTGATAATTGTTAAATGTCAGTTTCAATCGTTTTAATTCAAAATCAAAGCAACAAGATTGAAACAATTTGCTCAATACCAGGACAACTAGCTAATTCTGTTTGTAAACAACGCGTTGTTTTAAATTTTTCATAATTGAGAACCGGGTCGTTTACGTCTTATCGCGGCTCTCGGAAGTGAAGTGACTTCAAAAAATGTACATTGGGGTTGCCCCGACGTCAAGTGAGAAAAGTACCAGAACCTGGAATGGAAACGTGTGTGATCCTGTTTCGAGGACGACCTGGAGTGCAAGAGACGAGCGTCTCTGGAGGTGTCACTGCAGTTTGCGTCGTTTATCCAGTATGACGTGTATTACAAAGTGGTCTCTTGTGCGAGTAACCCAAAAGAGAGTAGTAGATGATATCATTAAAAGTGGAAGTGAGTCTTTTTGTGCCAAGCCCAGAGATTGAAGACCGAAACGAAGTCGAGGCCGGCTACTGGGCGAACAAAATGCAAGGACTGTGTTATGTATTTACAATAAGTACCTAGCTTTTCTTTTGTATTGTTGTATTTCAATAAATTTTGTCTGTTTGCTTCTAAATAAAAATGCGTTACGTAATGAAACCAGTGCGGTAATGAACTACATGACGCAACTCAAATGACTGTAAATGAGTGTGGTAATAACGACTTATCCAAGCAGCCGTAGATAAAGTTTGTTTCGTAATTCTCAACATAAGTGATAGTTGCAACAACAATCTAACAACTATCGTGTATAACAAAACAGTTATTAAAAATAACGTCTGAAGCTAAATTAGTATCTAATGAAAAAATTCTAGATAAGGATATAATTGTTACTCGTTCATATTTTTCAAAGCCATAAAGAAACTCCATGATTTTTGCATTATCTAAAACTCGTGTTGATATCGATTCGGTGTTATAAATTCAACTATACTTACACCTTTGAAAGTTTCATAGTTAATGGGGAAAATATTCCAAGCGTAAATAATAATAGGTTGCTTCAACTGGTTCATAAAAATAAATAAGTCTTGCTTAAATTCTTTAGAAGCGTTGTACCAATTCGATTCAAAAGTGGCATAATACAATGTTTCACCCTGAAAAGAATAAATGTGATAGTTTTAAAAAATGATCTATGACCCTCTGGCAAAAGTAAGAAAACAAAAATATTTCCACCGTTATGTTCACTTGATAAAATGCTATTTGGAAAAATCGTGGAGTTAACATATTGTCAGCCTACAATAATAGAACGAAGTGAGCCAAAGAGATTATTGTTTTCAAGTGTTACCATGGACATTTCATACAATATCATACACAAAGAGAGAACCGTAGAAATGAATTGAATCATAAAAATCTCTTTGTAACAGTCGGCAATAAGACTCGAGATTCTGAAACAATCAAGAGAAAAGTTTTGAATTATCAAAATTTGGGACTCACTTTAGAATAACATTGTAGTGACGTATAGACTCTATTAGAATCTTGTGCATCTTTCTGTCTTGTCCAAGCTCTTCGTGATCATATTCTTCGGAAATGTCGTCGATATTTCTGAGAGTGTCACTTAGTAAGTCACACTGAGTGTCGACTTGTACCATAGCAGTGTAAAAAAATATATCAACACCAAAATGTGTAAAAAAATTATACACAAATATAATGGCGATACAAACATACATCTTTAGGAAAACACTTCAAGCACACAAAGCTTCATAGTCAAAAGGTACCCAAACAATCAGCGGGAGATCTTTTATCTCTCTCCACAACGGTGAAGTGATAAAATTGACAGAACTCACCGTCATCAAGAAGGCACAAATTTTAAAAATCGATTTAGAAAATACAATAGATTCATCGGCAATCACTATCTGTGCGGCGCGGCTCACAGTACTGTATTTCTCTGGCGTCAGGTCCATCAAATATGTTTTATGGGTCCACATAGCAGACCAGGTAAATAATACAAGCTGTTCATAACATCCTCTTCTCCAAAGCGAACAATTACACAAACTATCATTGAAAGAGAAGCTGTTATTAGACCACCTGATATCATCCTTGCATATATCTTGTAAACGTAACTGCCATCACGGTACCACAATCCCATTATTGTTAACTCGGTAATTATTAGGTGGAAAGCTGGAAAAATATTTACTTGCTCAAACATATTTAACTAGGAACGATGCGATGCGTCTGTTAACAAGAAAAAAAAATCAATTTTTAAATTGAACAATACGAAGAAGTCTTGTAGTTGAAATGTCACAATTTTAACTTGTGTATAGTTTTAGGATTTAATAACTAGAGCAAGATTGAGGACGCATAATATATACCTACGGTCTGCATAAAATATGCATCACTTATACATTATACAGGGTTATTATAAATGTTTGTAGTCCAAGTAGGCCATGAATTTGTGCCGCCTTGTTTCGATTCTGCACTGTATCTAGTGGAATATTGGCATGAGTGAGCTTCTGACCAACTGAAACTGTAAAAGTCACTGTCAATGTCAAATCATTCAATCACTGATTACCGCATTTTATTCCTTCGAATCAAAATAAGTCTTTAGTAAAAGTTAAGAGTGTTAGGACCACAGACGATCATAGCAGACGACGATGAGTATACAACAGTGATCAAGGTTAGGTTAGTAAAATTCTGTAAGTTTCAAGTAAATTTATTTTCAGGTTAACTGTTCTCTTCCAAATTCTCTCTTCTAATTATCAGTTTCTCCTAAACACATTTTTTTTAGGATTGCAATGGGGTACACCGTGGAACAGACTACTTTCATTATTATTTCATTTTATTAAAATGGTGTACGAGATGAAAACAGAATGCAATCATGTAAGGATCAATATCTCGCAAAGTTTCCTAATTTAGAGATAGAGGAACAATCTTTAATGACCCACATTCGATGGATTGTGAATAGACAAAACTAGAGATGTTTCAAAGGAAAAGTCATCGAGAAACCTTCAAGTTGATGAAGTTTTGAGAGAGAGAATGGAACAAAATTCTAGAACATCATTGCACAGTCAGGTGTAGCACTGAGCACATGTCAGAAAATTGTGAAGAAAAGATTAAATTTGCACCCTTATAAAATGTCATTGTTTCAAGAACTGAAACCAGCAGATTATCCACGTCGTGCTGCATATTGCAGCTGGTTTTTAAAGAACATGAATGATAACAGAACTTTGGATTTGTCATTATTTTCAGACAAGGCATGGTCCTGCTGTAAGTTCATAACCTGATTGTAGTCAGGGAGACGTTAGAACTAATAAGTAGTGTTGTAAGATCCGGTAATTGACCTAGTCAATGACCCATTTGACCGGTCAATAATTGTCAATGACTTGACGAATTTGACCAGTCATTTTTAAAATTTAAATTTCCCTCTTATAATGTTGAAGATTATAGGATATGATGACTGTTTGACTGATGAGATGAGGTTATGTTGGATTGTCTGATTTCATTTACGTAGCTGCTGACAATGAAGAAATGGATTATGACAGTAAATAAGTAAATTATGACAAAGAAACATCTAAAACTTTAATAAAGATCATTGTGGAAAACGATTATTAAGCTTTTTATCTATTAGGAAGAAGTGGTTTTTGTTTTTCAATCGTTTTTATGTCTTCTTAACATGACATACAATATATTTTTATTTTCATAAAATACTTACCTACTTTTTTAAATTCTAAACGAATGTTTAAGTACATATTTTAAAAGAAACTAAAAAACTGAAAATACACACACACAGTTGTGTTGAAAGTTTTAAAGCGTTTTAAATTAACAAAAAGTTCAAATTCAAGCAAATATGTAAAGAAAAAACAATGTATAACTTCAAACAATTCAAACTTAACCTCACTTACACAATTTTAGAACAATAATTTATAGATCAATAAATCTTATAAAAAATGGAATTAAGAACCATTATTTGGTATTAAAACAATCCTTGACATTAAAAGAATCATTTTGTGATGTTTAACTAGTTCCTACATTTTGACCAATAATCTGTGCGATTCCATTTACAGATTGTTATGATTTAGCGATCGTTATTTTAACGATCGATTTTTTAAAATGATTTTTAAAGAGCTTGCTGATTTCTTAAAGCAAGTTGATGATCTCTACAAGTATATATTTGCTAAATTAACTTGATTTTTTTAAATTTTGATTCGGAAGTGATTTTCTAATTTTTAAAAAAATATTTAAAACAACCAATTTTCAATGTAACGATCGATATTATAACTATTTGGAAACAGAATCGCACTGATTGACTGGTAATTGACCGATCAAGGACCGATCAACTTTGACCAAAAATAAATGACCGGTCATTTATCCATCACTACTAATAAGTATACCTCCTCTTCCATATTTGTTGCTGACTATTCCAGATTGGATCAACGCATGCACGGAACCTATCTGACGTCGCCCATCTTGTGTACCCTGCCCCTGCACATTATAACATTGGAAATCATTTAATGCACATCAACAACAATAAAACCTTGCTGGACAGTTAAATAGCTTTAATTTGTTGCCATATAACACATAAATAAAATGTCTATTTACAATGATTTAATTGTCTCATTTTCCATCTTGTGGTACTTAACATTGTTTCCTCGAAACTTTTAAAACAAAAATGATTCAGTACCCATTGAATAATTTAGCAGCAACAATTCAGTTCTACACACCTGTGGTTGAACACCAGTGGATAAGTTTACAAAACTGAAATAAAGAAAATTAAATCCGTATGAGATGGATTGAGCCATATGAACTTTAAAGTTCACTTTGATAACAAATCCCGTCTTGATGGATTTTAGTCACTGTTACTCACGGTATTAAAACGTTGGAACAATCTCTTTAAACGAATCTTCACTGTTGTGGTTAATAATTCAAAGAATTTTTTGAAGGTAAACATAACCTGCTAATGTCAAGAATAATAATCTACTTCGTATCATTTTCGTATTGAACTATGGAACGGCAAAATAAAAAAAATCATTTGTTTTCATGGGCTCGTTGACTACAAACATTTATAATAACCCTGTATATTTATAACGAACTATACAGGTGTTCGGTAAATGTCCTGCCAAACTTTAAAGAGAGCATCAGAATGCTGATCAGATTCAAAAAGTCCTGTGGTGTTTTTGAGATATGGGAAAGTGAAAAAATCTTGAATTGTCAGGTCCGGGCTTCGAGGCGGAAATTGAATTACTCGATCATCATAAAACTAGTGAATTCGAGCCATAGTGTCCCTTGTCTTGGAGGCTGATGCATTGTCCTGTTGGAAGTATCCATGTAGAAGTTCGTCATCATGAAGATTTTGGAAAAAAGGTTTGTAATAAACCCAGGTATCGCCAGTCTTCCGCCAAAATCCAAACATTTCAAATTTCAAACTAAACCCGTGTAATTGAACAAATTGGCCATGTCGTGATCTTCATCGAAGCGGTAGGACCCCTACGTTGTGTATTTTGAACAAAATGGCGGCAGACTAGCTCGGGATGCAAATGGCGGACCTGCAGGATGGACAAACTTCGAAATAAAAATGCATAAATCGGTGGGAGGACGCCTGTATTTATTCTCGTTTTCATCTGCAGTGCTGATTGATATCACACCTGATCACATGGTACATAAAATATTCAGCGGTGCGACTTTACATGACATAACAAGACAAATACATAATAACACAATAAATTTGTCTATCTACCTCTGCAGGAGTGTAGAAAAAATAAGTTCCTTTTCTTTTTGTTTGTTTTGTCGGAACGAAACTATACAACAAATAAAATAACAACGGTTCCTCTGAACCTGAACTCGAAATACAAGAACAAAGCGGCACCGTGAAACAAGTGATAGTTACGTTATTACGAATAGACACTGTAAATGGGATGAGTAAAACCCCCAAAAATCATTCACAAACGATGGCACACCATAATCTTTTCCATGTTTAAAGTTACACAACATGTTACATAAGATTGCTCAACATGACTAGATTACAATGACAAACACTCTAATTCCCTAATTGAATGTTACGCAACTCGGACTCTCAGCTCTTCAAGATAGCACGCGGCCTACGATCGCGGAGTTAACCTAGTTCTCGCCCCCCAGTCTCCTAATTTCTACCCTAGCGACGTCGGGTCGTCCAAGTCTCTGCGACACCTAACTCGTTATGGGTGCAGTGCCCTCGACTTGTGTCCTCCGAATCGCCACTGTAGTGCCCACAGCTGATGAAACAGAGGCCTTCCACCGTGGGCGGTCGAGAAACTCTGCGACCAGGATCACAGGATCACAGGATCACAGGAGTGACTGCAGCGCCCCCCCCCCACGTACGGCTCCTTTGCAAGGCTCCCGTTTTACATCGCAACGTGGATAACTGCCCCCGCATCGACACCTCTAACTTCGGCTAAACCAGTGCCCCGGTTTTCCTTGTGGCAAATGGTGGATGGCCATTCCAGAAATGGACGCTCGTTTCCCTGTTTTCCATGACCGACGCAACCACGATCGGTTAAAAGTTTCCCCTTTCCTAACACCCAAAATTAAAATGGACCCCGAGAATCTCCCCACGTGCTTTATTTTTACTTCTTCCGAACCGGCGCAAATGAATTATCAGGGACGGGCTAATTACACGAAAATGACAGGGCAAAGCAAGTACACAAAATGTTCAAATATGTTTATTGAATATACAAATTAAATTTTTTAATTATGTTATTAATATAAGCTCTTTATTAATTAAATTTTATTATAATAGGAAACTGCTTTCATATACCTAGCGTGTTTTTCCATCTTTCATCACACTAGCTTTAAAAAAAAATTGCAAAATTAATAACCAATAAAGGGGTTTTCCTTTTTCACTGTAAATAACTTTGTGATCATTCATTGTACGCAGAGACAGAATGTTAACTTGTCACCAGAAAAATTGATACTAAGTGTTGTATATTTACCCTTAATTTTCAGTGGGGTAGGTAGGGGTACCCTTATTCAAAATCTTGGAAAAAATTAAACATTTTCCTGAATTTTAACTGGTGGCTAATGGCCAGTCCGAATGGACCGCCGCTGCCGGTCTCTAATCCAATTACAGGTACTTGGAGGAATTCGTTTGCCGATAAGGATAAAAAAGGTAGAGACTTGCAAAAATTTGACCGCGTGGAGGAACTCAGTTGCGACCCTGCCGAACTTATCGGAATAACAAAACGAAATAACATACCTGCTAGCTACTACTTGTTGGTAAGATCATACTACCTGAATTACAACGCGCGAACTGTCGGCGACACACGAGGTTCGCACCTCTAATCGACCAAAACGTGTCTCCTCCGCGATTGGTGAATGTTTACGGAGCACGGCCCTGATTGATTCCATTGACAATACACAAGAAAAAATCTGTCGAAAAAATCACCAAACCTATTGTATCATTTCATTCTAAAAAAATAAGCTTTTTAAGGATGCCCCATTTAACCCTTGCTCCCATTTAAAAAAATCAAGTTGGCTTTGTAGTTTGAAAACTTATGGATAAAAAAATATTTTAAAACATTTGAAAAGTAGCTTTTAATGACTCCTAAGTGCATTTAAAATTTCAGGTTTCTAGCGTAAATCATTTTAGCAGGATGGAGCCGGTTCCGTACATAATCGCAACCCTGTATAGTAATTCACTCTAAAATCAAAAATTTTATTGTATCTTCGACAACCTTCCGAGTCCTACTTTGTCGATGGTTCTGTTGCCAAAATAACAATAGAGAAAAATCTCTCCTGTGGCAGCCATCTGGAAAAATATTACTCGGAAAAGTCGCTACTCATTACTTCCGCCTAAAAGAAAACAACTAGTGACTTGAAATATGACATCTTTTATTTACCAACTGGTGCATGGTCAAAATTATGGACAAAAAAGAACAAGCGAACTGAACCATCAAGATTTCTTTGTAGCACTCAACGAATATTTGAGTGAAGTTGAAAAAGAGTAAATTTGAAGAAGTTGGGAGTGTCAACATTCTTCTTACTCATGAGTAACCTTCTTGTTGATTTATACACTCCACTAGGATTCTGTGCATTCCACTACTTTCATCGTTTACAGCTTTTACAACACGACTATCAGAAGCAGAAATTTTTTCAAATGTCTGTTGTTGGTGGTAGTCCAAAGGCAGCCAAACGAGGATAGGTAAACTCTTCTCATGGCTGATTAAAGAATTCCCTATAACTCCGATGATAGCAAACAAGAAGAGAACGATATATTATTTGAGAAAATTTCTTGGTGGCAAAGTTGACTTATTTACAATTTCTTTCTGTTCTTGTCGTCCGATTTGGTCGTGCTGCGATTCCAAAATATACATCAATTTCAGAATCTTGGGAACATTTGTGGGAAATAATACGTGTCTTACAGGCACGATGGTCATGAATGGTATGTAGTAGAAGATCTTGGCCACTTCAGATTCAGAAAAGTGTAAAAAATGAAGAGAATGAAGATCGAGATGAGGACAGAAGCGACAGTATACTTGTATATTTTGTAGATGTGTTCATGGGGGTAGCACCACTTGCTGATACACTTGAGTAAAGAAATGATGTGCTTCAGACCTTGTGGGTGGTTCACGGGTTGGTGCATTTTGACCAGGAGACGACAACAGATCTGGGAAAGTAGGAAGAAACTAAGGCAAAAATCACTGGATAAAGTTACGAGAAACTTATTTCAACATTTTGTTGTTATTATTATTGAATAGAGACTCTGGTTGCAGGTTACGTTCAGTAACAGTGAGATATCAAATTAAAACAAAATGAGTGAAGTTATGTCGCATTATTAAAGCTTATTTTGAATTTTTCAATAGTTAACGATATTTAATGTTGTTGCCTTTAGGCCTAAATTTGAAAAAATACAAAGAAAATCACCTTAACTTCATGAGCCTTTATTTAACTAACTATTCTTTTTATAAAAATGAATCTATGTTAAAACAGGAAAAAAAATGTAAGAGAAATAAATATTAGTCATGATGCAAGTTCCAAAACATACATGCATAAAAAAATTTGGGGAGAAACATACTTGCTTCACTATTCCTGCCATATGCAAGATACTAGAAAACAATCAGATAATTTTATTTTTCGAAATAGTCATCAAAGACATTTGGTGTATCAGCGCGTGAAAGATTTCATAAAGTTTGGTTCGTAATTCTCAACATAAGTGGTAGTTGCAACAACAATCTGACAGCTATGGTGTTTAGCGAAACAGTTATTAAGAATAAGATCTCAAGCTAAACTAGTATCTAATGAAATCATCTAGATAAGAATATAGATTTTACTCAGACATGTCGTTCATATTTTTCAAAGCCATAAAGAAACTCCACGATTTTTGCATTATCTAAAAATCCTGTTGATATCGATTCGGAGTTATTAATTCACTATACTTACACCTTTGAATGTTTCATAGTTAATGGGGAAGATATTCCAAGCGTAAATGATTATAGGTTGCTTCAACTGGTTCATAAAAATAAATAAGTCTTGCTTAAATTCTTTAGAAGCATTGTACCAATTCGATTCAAAAGTGGCATAATACAATGTTTCACCCTGAAAAGGATAAACGTGACAGTCGTAGAAAAGGAGTGAGTGTTACCTTATTTATGACCCTCTGGCAAAAGTAACAAAACAAAAATATTTCCACCGTTATGTTGACTTGATAAGAGGCTATTTGGAAAAATCGTGGAGTTAACATACTCTCAGCCTACGGTAACAAAAAAGTGAGGGAAGAAATTATTGTTTTGAAGTGTTACCATGGACATCTCATACAATATCATACACAAAGAGAGAACTGAATAAATGAACTGAATCATAAAAATCTCTTTGTAACAGTCGGCAATAAGACTCGAGATTCTGAAATCAAGAGGAAAGTTTTAAATTATCAAAATTTGGGACTCACTTTATAATAACATTGTAGTGACGTACAGACTCTATTAGAATCTTGTGCATCTTCTTGTCTTGTCCGAGCTCTTCGCGATCATCTTCTTCAGAAATGTCGTCGATATTTCTGAGAGTGTCACCAAGTATGTCACACTGAGTATCTACTTGTACCATAGCAGTGTAAAAAAATAAATCAACGCCAAAATGTGTAAAAAAATTATACACAAATACAACAGCGATAAAAATATACATCTTTATGTAAACACTCGGAGCTTCATAGTCAAAAGGTACCCAAACAATCAGCGGGAGGCCTTTCGTCTCTTTCCACAACGGTGAAGTGATAAAATTGATAGAACTCACCGTCATCAACAACACACAGATTTTAAAAAGCAATGTCGAATATGCAATAGATTCATTGACAATCACCTTGTGTGCGTCGCTCCTCATAGGAGTGTATTTCTTTTGCATCAGGTCCATCAAGTGTCCGATTTTGTGCAAATTCTTGCGGAAACAAATATTTTTTATGGGTGCACATAGCAGACCAGGTAAATAATACAAGCTGTTCATAACATCCTCTTCTCCAAAGCGAACAATCAGACAAACTATCATTGAAAGAGAGGCTGTTATTAGACCACCTGATATCATCCTTGCATATATTTTGTAAACGAAACTGCCATCACGGTTCCACAGTCCCAACATTGTTAACTCCGTAATTGTGAGGTGGAAAGCTGCAAAAATATTTACTTGTTCAAACATATTTAACTGGGAACGATGCGATGCGTCTGTTAACAAGAAAACATATTTTTTTCTTCAAGACTTCTGCGTAGTTGTTCTTGAAGTTGAAACGTCACAATTTTAACTTGTGTATAGTTCTAGGTTTTAATCACTTGAGTCAGGCCAAGGAAGCATAATATATGCGGTCTGCATAAAATATTCATCACTTGTACATTATATATTTATAATGAACTGTATACACAGCGATTCAAAATTGTTTGATATTACAGGATGACGACATTAATAACAGTATTACCCGAAGTTGCGAACATGACCAAAAAAGAATGCGATGAATATACCTACAGCGTGAATTCAAAATACGACACAATCTTAAAACCCCAGAATCTTTAGACCAATTGTAAAAATCACGTGGATTCAGTTTTGCGCAGTAGATCCGCATAAGAGCGGAAAAGCCATGTACATTTCAAGCACGTTAGGACGAATAATAAGATTTAAAAAGTTATCGAGTGCAACGCAAAAAACCTCCAAAATGTTTTGCCAGTACCGCATCCAGATTAGTTGTTTTCAGTGCGACCTTCGGCTATTGTTTGCTTGGAATTCTGTGTCTCAGTGTGTCATTAATCATTATTATGGTACTTTGTTATGGAAGTGCAGATGGTGTTGCAGACGGCACAAGCTTTGTCTCGCAAAAAATTTCCGGCGCGTCGTGTTCCGCATTCGCAAACATTTCTGGCTGTTGTCTACGGGAAAATGGTACTTTTCGACCCCCCTGAGGTCTCCGGTGGTTCCCGTTGAGGGTGAGCGTCCACTCTTCTTCTACACACCTGCCATGAAATTCCAGTGGATGGTCGATCCCCACTTGAGGGTGGAATGGACGCAGCTGCTCTTAGGTTTTAGATTAATCTGGAGGAGGTTTTCAGAGTGTTATTTACCCTCGGCCAAATTCCTCTGGCCCCGAGGATGATCGAGGCAAATTCGAACCCCATTCCTGGCCAATTCTTCGTCGCCGCTTGGATGAACTTCTCCCTGCCGTATTTTTCTTCCTCTTGATCTCTGTCGACCCGCAGCCAGCTGACCTGTACATCCGCCACGACAATGTTTTGGTCACCCTTTTGCACAACAAGATCCGGAATGAAGAATTCCTCGTTCTGGTGGCGGACGCGGTCTCCACTTTCCATCCCTTGGTCTTGCAATGGTTGGCAACTCTCTTCACAATCTCGTCGTGCCTATGGATCCGGTCGGCGTGAATAGACGACACAGCTGACGGGTGTGGGAAGTGCTGTCCACCCTCCGCTCATGGGGGTGATGTGGAGTTCATTGTCTGAGAGTAGGACCAGGTCGTCGGCAAAAGCCATACAGGCCAGCTGCTTCCCTTCCTGTCCGGACCCTTTCAGCGAGAGTTTTCTTCTATTCTTAGAGGACAGGCCCTGAGCTTTTTTGTAGACGGCTGCCCTAAGACCCCGGCCCGTGTTCTCCTGGGCGTAGTTTTTAGCGGAGCAGCCGTGACCTTTCCCTTTCCTCTTTTGCCTCCCTTGAGGATGACTCTATTTACCCAATCTTCAATGTACTGAAGCAGGTCTCGGTCTGTAATTTCAGGCCCGCTTCGGCGAGATCGATGACTTTTCGATCGAGAGATCTTCCTTGACGGATCGTTTCGACGAGGAATTCCGTCAAAGTGGTGGTGGTCTGGGAGGGCTCTTCTGACATTATAAAGGTCAGGTCAGGGAGGGTGCGACTTCTACCTGGTACCACCTCGACGACCGTAATAGTATCAAGGTCGGCCCCCGTTTCTGTTTCCTTTCTCGTCTTCTCCATCCGAAGGGTTGGGGATCGTATATGTATTTCCAATACCCTCGGCATCGTGGAGTGGATCATCGCCTCGGTGGTAATAGAGACGTAGCGATTCGACAGCGGTGAGCAGGGGCAGCTGTCCGGCCTTCCTTAGCGATTGAAGAAAAGTGGTAAATTCGTCTCTTTTCCTTTTTTTACCACTGGCCGAGGAGATAACGTGACCTCGACAGGAAACGGGCCGTTATCAGTCGATTGTGAACCCACCATGGATTACAGATCACGGATCAGCTCTTTAAAGCTAACCTCACAATCGACTCTTCAACACCAACTTTGAGGTGAAATTTAAAAAAAAACACCCGATATTTAAATATATTCTATACTATCGAGTATCTTTTCTTCAGTGGTCAAATAATATTGCTAAAAGATATTCTTTAATTTAAAGGGCCTTCACTGCCCCGGGCCCTTCCGCCTTCAAATTAGTTTTGTGGAATGTAGAGTATATTCAACGATGGCCTATCATGCTGTGTCAGGCTGTAAGAATAATCAAAAGAAAACGAAAAACGTAAGCTTTTATCGCTTTCCTAAAGATCCAGATTTATGTCAGAAATTGATAGATTTCTGCTGCAGGAAAGATCCAATAAATACACCAAATGGTAACATTTATTTTTATTTTTTCATTTAATACAACTATGCATATCTTTATGAAAATTAGACACAAATTTTTGTTTTCTATTCTCTTCTATATAGCATGAATATGTTCAAAACATTTTGGTGAAGCATTCGAATATAAGTGGCTGCAACATAAGCTCTTGCTGTATGGGCCAAAAAATCAAAGAAGAATATCTGGCTTGTGTGTTCCCACAAAAGAAGGTTCCATTAATGTTAGTGAACAACCATTTAAGGAACTAACATCAGATAAAACTGGACATACAGAAAAGAAAGTTGTAACGAAATCCACAAGAAATTTATTTTCCGTTTCCAGAAAATATGCTGCAAGGAAAATTGAAAGCGATGTAACGCCGTTATGAAAAGAAGAATACATCAGTAGTTCCTGCAAAGACAAATAATACGAAAGAAGAATAAAGTTGTCGAAAGATATTTTTAAAAGAAGACTTGAAGTGTGGAAAAAGAAACTTCAAAAAATAAAGGCCCAATATATAAATTAAGTAAAACTAACAGAGGATGTAGCATCTGCAATTTCACTGCGAAGTGTTAGCCCAAAAGCGTATCGCTATTCAAGAGGCAAATGCAACTATCCACTCCCTGATCTAAGTACTTTAAGGCGTTGGGCTCCTACATTTCAAATATATCGTGGAATGCAAAAGAGAATTTTAATGCTCATGGGGCATAAAGCTAAACGCTTCCCTATTTAGGAAAAACTCACCGTTTTAAGTTTTAGCGAAATGTTCATTAAGAGTATCAGGGCCCCATCGCACAGTTCAAGTGATTATGGTAAGAGCGATAATGAAAAAATACAACATACACCAATAAAAATGAACGGACCGGAAGTCCCATATGCCATATGCCACGGCCAAATATCTTAGCTTAACATTAGACACGAAGCTTGGCTAGAAAGCTTACGTAAAGAAAGAAAAAAAAAGAACTGGGTATCAGATGTAAAAAACATGTATGTACCTACTGGCTCCTAGAAGAAACTCAACTTTGTCAACACATAGTAAGCTTGTCCTTTATGAGCAAATCATAAAACCAGTATGGACGTACCACATACGGTATACAACTATGGGGGTGTACCAGAAAGACCAATATTAAAATAATTCAAAACATTTCAAAACAAAGTGCTAAGGGGCATCGTGAACTCACCCTGGTACATCCGTAACGAAGACCTTCACAGGGACCTTGGAATGGACTACGTCGATGAAGAAATACAAAAGTATGCAAGAAATCATGAAGGAAGGCTTCTTCAACATGAGAACATCGAGGCTCTTGGATAACTCAAACCAGAGAAGAAGACTGAAGAGAGATGGTGTAATGTGTGATAAAGTGACCAAGCAGAGTATTCTTTAGTGTGCATAAAAAGAGTGCCTTAGCCATCAGAAATAACTATGGACAGAAGAAATAGAAAGATTTTTAGTTTGTTAGTATGTTAAGACCAGAAAGAAGTTGCTTATTGGTCTCTGACTAGATTGTAACGGCATTATAAATTTAAAAAAATGTTGATAACACGTTGATTTTTATTAAAAATAAGAATGAATGTATCACTTTAAGATATTATCGTTATGCCTGGATGTTGGGAGTTTTTGGGAAATTGAAACAAAGGGATTTGTCTTTGTTTCCCACAAATATTTCGCTGGCTTAGTAATAATAAATAATATGTAAATACAATTTTAACTGACATGACATCGTAATTCCTAGATTTTCAGGATGAATATTACTATATTGTTTTTTTAAGAAATGGCACTACTATTATTATCGACTATATAATTTCAAGGCCTGCGTCATGAATAATTAAGATTTATATCTGTTCTGCACAGTATTGATCTTCAAATGACAGTTAAGTACCTAGTTCTCTACTTGTCAGTCTCTAAATCTGCAATTATTGCATTAAATTGTAAACTATAATAAAGAAATCATTTCAAACTAGATTAATAATTTTTAAAAACTTAACAAAAAAAAAAAAAATACACTTTATTCAGAATACGAAATTACTTGTTCCATTATTTAGAAAAATGCAAGTTCTGCCGAAAATAGTATGAAATCGTAAGTGCTGGTATTTATAAAATACTACACAGTAAGTAAAAGTAAACATTTTAAATGAATAAAAAGTACAATCATCAATTGGTATCCATTACAGTAACATTTGATAATTATTTTCCTGACACCAAACACACATTTTCCTAAAGCTTGACACGCGTTTCTACACCAAGCTGTTTTCATCAGAGCAACGATAAAAATATTTTGCAGTTAAAACGCGCGTTAGCTTTAGCAAAATGTGGGATGCGTTTGATTAAAGATTCTCTAAATTATTATTTATGAAAAATTGAAAGCCAAACAAATGGATTTAATTATTCATTACAATGAATAACCTAATTCTAAAATTTAAAAAAAAGGTATCATTTTTTCTCAGCGAGTATGCAAATCGTGAGTGTTCCTCAAAGTTACAAAAAAACTCCAGGATTTTTGCATTATCTGAAAATCGAATCATAACGCTAAGAGTCCTCCTTAAAACTGCAAGTACCTTTTTGAAAGTTTCAAAATTCAGAGGAAAGATATTCCACACATAAAACACTATAGGATTCCGCAAGTGGCCCATGAAAGTAAACAAATCTCTCTTAAATCGTTCTGATGCGTCGTACCACTTTGATTCAAAGGTCGCATAAAACAACGTTCCACTCTGAAACCAAAACTAACACTTTCGGAAAACTCTGTCCAAAACTTACCTTCTCCAGGATTCTGTTGCCGAAGAAGCAGTAGAGGAAAATTTCATAAATCGCAGCCGACATAAAAAAACACAGATACGAGGCCTCACCGACAGATTCGGTCTGCAAATCCCAAACAATAACACAAAAATGTTACGCTCGCCTACTTACCAGAGACAACTGATACATCGTTACACATATCGAGATGCAAGAACAAACAAACTGAACCATCAAAATTTCTTTGTAGCAATCAGTCAGTATTTTGGTGTAACTAAAAACGAACACGTTTAGACAATTTTTAAAAATTAAAAAATCTCGGAGGTACTCTAGGATTGTATTGTAGTAACGAACACACTCCACCAAAATCTCTTGCATTTGGTTGTCAGGTGTTTCTCCATGTTCTGACATTTTGGTTTCGATTTCGGTGACTTTTTTTAATCTGTTGTCGACAATGTCACATTGAGCACCAATCTGAATGGAGGAAATGTAAAAGAACAGATCTGTAGCAACATTTGTGTAGGAGTAATACAAGAATAAAAGACAATCGAGAGAGTAGACCACCCCAAAAACAATACTACCAGCTCGGTAATCAAACGGTAGCCAAATAATCAAAGGTAGAGTTGGTTCTTCTTGCATCAGTGGTGCCAAGAACAAGGTAAAAGACATCACTAGTACAAGATAGAAGCAAGACTTGACGGTAACATCAGAGAATGCAATCTCTCGATTCACAATTTGCTGGTCTTCGAGTCTCGCCTTTTCGTGCTGCATCTTCAAGAGAATGAACATCTCTCGGACTTTGGCAAAGTTCCTCCGAAACATGACGTTCTTCACAACAGATGTTGTTATCGAGGGAACGTTATAGAGGTTCTTGGAAACTTCCTTGTCCTGGAAGTTGAGAAGTGCACTACCAACCATCGATAAGTAGTTCATAACTAAGACGAGGCTCAGTAAGTGTTTGTACAGTTTGTAGAAAAATTCGGTTTTGAAGCACCACTGTCCGGTTAGCTTGAGCATCAACATGTTGAGTCTGAAAGCTCGCAGATAGTTACAGCGGTGAGACATCTTGCCCAACGAGAATGAAACAATGGTCTTTTGACTTTTCAGTGCAGTGAAAGAGAGTCCTGTAAAAATCATCACATATGTGGGTTTTCTCTCAAGAAGTAAATTAAAGCTTACTTGACAACAACGGCTGCAGGATCTTGCAAGGAAGGTGTAGTGTCTATTGCTTTAACGTCATAGCTATCAACAAACATCATAAATTATTCAACCCTTATGGCCTTATGTATGCAGATTGTGGCAATTATTATTAGCCAAGTAGCTGGTTAACTGCTTTCGTGACAAATGCTATTACCTGCTTTATCATATATTTAATTAATGTAAAATTAATAGGACCAGTTTGCAGAAGCGAAATTAAGTTAATTCTTCTTCTATAAACTGCCCCTTAGTCCAACAATTTTAAGATTTCTTTGAGTATTGATTTCTAATTCTAATTCAATTAGTTATCCTTTATTTTAAATTGTTTCAAAATTTCTTACTAGCAAATTGTCCAATCGTAAAATAAAATGGTAATATGTTTATTACCCATGTCACAAAAAATATTACGATTAGCGAATATTCTTGGGACCTCTTCCATTTGTGGTAAAATTTAGAAAAACGGTCGGTAAAGATAAATCCGTGATACTGACCTTAGTGAAAACCTTTTTCTGACACAATTACCTAAATTGAATTAAAGGATTAATTTATGTAAAAACTAATTATACAATCCAGTGAAACTCCGATAAATTTACTTGAATAAATAATGAAGGAGAGTTTGCTCGCATTCATATCCCAAAGAACTGAAAGCAAGGACAATAAAATATTGATATTGTTCGAATGAAATTAATTACAAAAAAAAAATTATTTTGCGTCTTGTAAAGTCTTTGCAGTTAGTACTGCAAAGAAAATGTATCCGGAAAATTCAATTTTCCTGCGCGTAAATAAGCAAGTAAACTATTACTAGGTATATGGGTCTGTTCGGGATAAAAGATAAAATTTAAAGAATTCTGTCCTGTTTTTGAGGTATTTTTTTTTTTTAAGTTAAAATATCAAGGTATTTCGGCCTATTTTTAAGGTAGGTATTTTTTAAAAAGTTTTGCTTTCGACTCAGGAAGCTCAGAGACAAAACAAACATATGTCAATGTGAAAAAGCGGCAGAAAAAATGTAAAACTATAATGTGACGAATTTCTGGACTCTGTCCGTTCATAAGGCATGCAAGGCACTAGTTTCCGAAAGGGCACTTTGCTGAAATTATGAATCTCACTTTTTTTGGATTGTTAGTTTAAGACAATGGCATTGCACATCTCATATTTCAATCCCAAAATGATTTGTAACAACTATAGTATCGAGCGATCAAATTAATTTGTAATCAAGTCGTCCATGGATTTGAATCCGTTTCACTGAACACAAATGGATCACTTGGTGACAATTTTACTAACTAATAACTAGTTTCTTCATCGTCCTGATGATGCCAACTTGGTGGGATGAAACGCGTCGACAAAATTCGACAAATTTTTGGTGTGTGGGAATTTTTTCAATTTTTCGTGTTGAATCAGTATGTCTTTTGCGATTGATAATGCAACCCGCAATACATTTGCAAAGTTAACGTGGATATTTGTTTTTTTCATTTAAAAAACATAAAACATAGTTAGCTGTGCAGTTTCGTAAATTTTGACATAAACGTCATTCGCTTGGTTAAATAAAAAGAAAATATTAAAATAACATATTTATCGACTGTCATTCAGCATGAATTTGTTTCTGGTTTACTATCCAACATAATTATGTGGTTCCTAGCTTCGGCTTTAGCTCTCAATCTAGAGTGAAGCTCTAGAAGAAACCAACATTTCTCAGAAATAATTATTTGCAACAACTGCGAATCAATATAAATATGTTGACAAATTACGCGCTACCTATCGGCGATACTAGTCTCACTCATGTTATAAAGCTTGCGGCACATTCAACTACGTCACCAACGCCTACTGCGATGAGACAATCATTTATAATGACCCCGTATTTTCTGTTTTGATTGATGCAAGAAAATCCATACGAAGTTAATGATCATATTTCAAAATTATTTAGTCCAATTTAACATTTTCCGATGGATATCTTCATAAAAAAATCGTGTACGACGACAAGATTTGGAAGCTGCAGAAATTAAGAATGAATAAGCGAGGAAATGGACAGCACTTGGGTTTTTGCAATCTATGGAAATTCTATGAGTCGGTACCAAATTTGTTGTTGCACGGATGATTTTTCTTAATCTATATTTCAAATCCTTCATGTGAAAAGAATTTTTGGAAATTTAAAATAATCAAAAATTGCAATCATTCAAATACGAGCCAGAGGAGACCAATCTGGTCTTACTTTTAGTTGAAAACCAACTTGCAACCACTTTGTTTTATGAAGATACTATTATTGACATATTTTGGATACGAATAGGCGAAAACGCAAATTTTAATTCAACTATATTATATTTTTTGCATATCGTAATGAAAGTGGCACTTTTTGACACGCAAAATCGTAGTGAAAGTAGTACTTTCTTGCATCATTTTATTCCATTTCCTGGAGATGATTGTCAAAGCATACCTTTTTTTTGTAATTCTTCTTTTCTTGTAATCCTTTTGGACCAAATTTCTCAACTTACATCGATATGCAAAAAAATAGTGTGTACAACAGGTTATGAAAGTTTCTTTTTTATTTATTGCTTGATTAACTCGGGCTACGCCCTTGTTAATCAATCTGAAAATTCGTGAAAAAAAGTATGACTCTCATAACTAGTTGTACAAATAACTATTTTAGTCAAATTAGATGAAAATATGTACATATAAAGGTTTGTTGTTATTATTTTATGTCATTTCTATTTTTGTTATTATTATTAATTGAACTTTCTCTTATTCAATTCTAATGTCCCCTTTCATCATTATTGTGATTACTTTTATCAAAAGTGACAGGGATACACTAGTTAAACATAACACTTTTAAATATTTTTAATAACGCTTAGTACCTATCTTTACCAATTCAAAAACTTGCATACACTTTTGAGTCTCTGTCATTTAGTTTCTTCTTGATAAGTTTGTGGCTTATTTTTTTAAATACTTGATTTTTAATTATTGAATCAAACTAATCGAAATTTTAAAAAATATACGTTCACAAAAATAATAATTTATAATAGTTAAAATACTTACTTTACTCTTAAATCGCACTATATGATCACTAACACACGAAAAAGTGCAGTCAGAATCATATCCTTTCTTGCTCAATCTATGAAACTCACTGAGGCCGCACCCTCTAACATTGTAAAAATAAACAATTTTGGTTTAATTAAAATTTAATTACTTATGGGCGTATACCGTCTGTAGGGCAAATTTAACTAATCCTCTTACATTGTAACTAAAAAATTAAACACTACAGTCTTTGAAGCGCTTTTTCTCGTACTTAATAGTTAATTAGGGCACCCCTTTGATACAATGCAGCATCATACTTTTCCCAATTTTCTAAATATTTTATCAAACGTAAATATCCGTGCCTTTTAATTTTTAGACGTTTGATCCTGTTCGACTCGTCCTGTATTTATTATTTACTCAAACAATTCTATTTTAAATTGATTTGAGCATTATTATGAACAAGATGCCCCCATAAGTCTTAAACAGTAGTAACTAGAGTAAACAACAACTGTACCAACAACAACAAAAAAAGTGTAAGTACTTAGAACTATAACAATTATCGCAGTTAAATAGAATCCTGTTTAAAATATGGAAAGTTTAAAAAGCTACGACAAAGATGGGAATAAATAATTTCCACAATGAAGATAATAATTAAGAGCTAACGAAGTGTTTCTTTATTAATTTTGTTGTTGGCAGTGAACAATTGCCATCGAATTCCGCAAAAACCTTGGGTTTTTTCATCACTTCAAGTACCTGGGACCAACCAGCCACCCAAGACGAGTGTCCAAATGGGGTTTTGAAACCGTCACGGAATCTGCAGGACTCACATCACACCAAGCCATTTGCCTTGGCTTTATACATAGCTAAATGGAATTATTGTTATAACTGCCGTAGCAAGCAGACCAATATATTAATCTCAACCAACAACCAACACGTTTTTATTCGACTGAAAAAGAAAAATTGTACATAAAATGGTCCTTCGAGCCGGATAAATTCAATAAACAAGTGTAATTAGTGGTGAAACAATCCCAATCACCGAATTATTCAAGAAATAAGTGAATCAATTAGGGCGAAACAATCCCAACGAACAACTCTAAAGAAGTTCCGGCTGTGTGAGACAGCCAATCAAGATATCATCAAAGTATCAACAGCAACAACATTCCAGTCAGTAAGTCCCATTTTCGTTATCCAATAGAAGCAAAGCCATCATGGATTCATAATTTTATTTTAAAACAATACGATATTTAAAATATCCACGTTACGAGTAACTTTGAAAATGTATTGTGGGTTGTATTTTCAATTCCGCCGGGCTCATTATGACTCGTGAAATACCCTAGTGCGAAACGCCGCATTATACATAACAAACGGTAAAACTTATGAAAACGTAAAATTAATTTTTTTTGTCGGAACTTTGCTTTAGAAAACATCCCTCAAAATAAGAAAATTCCGTTTAACAAAATGTATTGGGTGATGCATTATCTCCCAACAAACATTAAAACTGAATAACTGTCTTAATGCGCTTTGAAACATTTTCTTTTTACATCTTTTTTAATTTTTAACTTTTATTGTTCCATTTTAAACACATTATTAAAAATTAGCGAAGCATCGTGTTGATGTATTTCTCATTTTATAATTATTTAATAACAGTACTTTTATTTTGTTTAGGTTGGTACTAAAACCAACGAGTAGATGTAACTAAGGAAAAACCTGGTATACGCAATAGACACTAACTTGAAACTTGTAGATGGTAAAACAACACGTTCACGTTTGAATAAACAGTTTTAGCTTTTAAATCAAAACAGTCGGCCTTATTAGAAAATCCCAACACATCGTTTTTTCTAATTCCCTTTCATAACTATACTTTTTATAATTATACAAGGTGATTTCATTGATTGTTCCACATAATGATTTTGATTAAATTTGACAAAAGTAATGTCGGGAATGTTGACTATGTTGTATGTATAAAATTAAAATATACTGGGCAAGTCACATAAGGCTTATTTCTGAATTTATTTTGTACGCAACCAAAAATACTAATGACGTTTATATTGTGATTTAATTTAGTAATCAACGTAGGTAAGTAATTTAGCTAAAAATGTCAAAATGACAGTTGATGAATTGAATTTTTGATTTCATTAATCAGAACAGGATAATGTCATGAATCCCTGTATTTATTTTAGAAAGTTTCTCAACGTAGGCAACCAGTAAAACACGTGGCTCAGTAGCAACCTTGGACCAAAACATCTGCTGTCGGCTTCCACCCAAACAATTCATAACCTCAATTATCAAAGGTGACAGTACGCACTAAAATAAGAATAAATTTGTTTGACAATGTCAGCTCCACACGTAAAACACGTTGAAAATGAAACCGAGGAAGAACCCTTCGGGCTGGGATGTGCGTTGGAACTGTTCGCTGAAGTGAACGAAGTTTTCCAAATGATAGACAACCTTCAAAAGATTTATGCAGATGAATCGCACAGTGAGAAGGCGTACGAACGATTCAACTTGATCATAGGACAATACAAAGAACAGCCCCATCTGCTCGACCCCCACATCGACGAACTCTTAACCAAATTTGTCAATATCATTCGTGACAAAGAAAACAGCATGGAACTGAAGCACAGCGTATTTAGATACATGTTTGTAGTCGTAAACGTCAGGGGGTACAAAGTGATAGTGCACTACCTGCCACATGAGGTACCTCTTTTTCACATGTTGTACAACTACTAGTCAATTATTTTACAGGTGGCTGATTTTGAATATGTTCTAAGACTGTTAGAGGCTCAGAATCCCAACGATACTGAGACGTGGACTACAAGGTACATTTTATTATTGTGGCTGTCGATTATTGTGATGATCCCATTCCATTTGTGCCGTTTTGACGGCTTCAGTGAAACCGAATCTGGTAACAAGACTGTCATGAGTCGTGTGTTAGATATTATCAAGTGTTATGCTATTGTCTCTGACAAGTGTAGAGACGCAGCCGCGTACTTGTCCTCACGTTTCATCACTAGGTATGCAGGTTCACCAACCCAACACTGAATTACAAAAAAAAATCACTAATATTGCAGAAATGATGTTAAGGAACAATACCTATCTCAGTATTTTGATTGGGCTATAGAACAGAGTACATCTCTTGAAACAAATGTTTTTGTAAAACAAGGCACTCTGACCTCGGTCGCGATGATCTTGAAACATGGGAAACGCGAAGATTTGCTTCCCCACGCAGAGAGATTGTTGCAATGGATTATCGACGATGACATCAAAACTAATTCAGGCTCTAACGTACAGAAACTGGTCTACAAAATTGTGCAAAGAATCGGTAATCTGCGTTACAGTTTTTATTGTTTATCTTGAAATAAAATTTGAACAGGTTTGACGTTTCTACCGCCCAGGGTGGCAACATGGCGGTATAGCAGGGGAAGTCGATCCCTAGCCGCGAATCTGAGCGGGGGTGACGGTACATCATCGCAACAACCAGAAGTTACAGAAAACTTGGAAGACGATAATATCGAAGTACCGGACGAGGTGGAGGAAGTGATTGACCAGTTGATACAAGGCTTGCGCAGCGGAGACGGGATTGTCAGGTAAGAAAAGTCACTAGGTGAGAGCGGTTGGCAACACTGAAATATTGACAGCTGAAAATTTTTATTTTTTATTAGCTTGATTATTTAAACAGTTAAAAGGAAAAGAAAAGAATTTTATTGTTAACAGATTTGACAGTTGTCAGGTCAATTGTGCCACCCGTTGTGACATCTTGTTTTTGAGTTGTGAAGGTAAGAAATTCTTTTGGTCAGATGGTCAGCCGCTAAAGGAGTGGGTCGAGTGACTGGTCGTCTTCCTCAAGACCTAGCAGACCAGGTCGTCGGTTCGGTTTTGGAATTATTCAATCCGCGTGAAGGTGACGGCGCTTGGCACGGCGGATGTTTGGCCTTGGCAGAGCTCGGTACCACCCCACACGCGTCATTTCTCTTCTTAAATAATCGTTTCAGGCAGAAGAGGTTTACTCCTACCTAAAAGACTCCCAGAGGTGGTGCCGCTGGTGGTAAAGGCTCTGGTCTATGACGAACCTCGCGGCTATTCGTCTGTCGGCTCCCACATCAGAGACGCGGCGTGTTACGTATGCTGGTCGTTCGCTAGAGCCTACGAAAAAGAAGTGTTGGAACCGTTTGTGCAAAATCTGGCGTCGACTCTACTAGTTGTGACTTGCTTCGACAGAGAAATCAACTGCAGGAGAGCGGCTTCGGCAGCGTTCCAAGAGAACGTGGGCAGACAAGGGACGTTTCCTCACGGCATCGACATTCTAACAGTCGCCGATTTCTTCGCCGTGAGCGTCAGGAACAACGCTTACATGAACATCGGTCCTTTCGTCGCTCAGTTCAACGAGTACGTGGTACCACTAATCGAACACTTGTTGAATCGCAAAGTGGACCATTGGGACTGCGTCATCAGGGAACTGACAGCCAAAACTTTGCACAATCTGACTTTAAAGGTACTACCACAAATACATTGCAACTGGTTTGTATCACGTTTTACAGGCCCCGAGTTACATGGTGTCGACAGTACTACCTGCACTGTTCGAGAAGACCACGAGCATCGACTTGAACAGCAGACACGGAGCCGTTTTAGCCATCGGCGAGATCGTACACGCTTTGTCTATTACGCTGAAAGACCAGGATCTCGAAGGGGTACTAGGTCCGAATCTCTCGCCCAAAATCAGTACCCTCCTACCGCAATTTCGCCAAAAATTTTACTTCCGAGGTCTGGGAGGTGAGCTAATGAGGAGCGCTTGCTGCGACTTCATAGAAAAGTGCACTCTCGCTCGTCTAAAACTCCACCTTGAAGTGACAGGTACTGCTTGGAAACGTAAACCACATTGTCTAAGAGTCGTGTTGTAGATGACTGGCTCCTTCTACTCAACGAGTGTATTTCGTACAACGTTCCAAGCATCCAATCGGTCGCGATCAGCGCTCTGCCCGTTCTACTGACGCAGTACTATTCGTCAACGGAAATGATACCGAAGCAGACAGAACTCGTGCAGCAATACATCCACGAATTGAAATCCACTTCGCAACAGGAAATCAGGATGGGGCACGCTCTGGCGTTGGGGGCGTTGCCAAAATTTATCTTGGAGGCTCACTTAGATGCGGTTGTCGCGGCTCTGATCGAGGCGAGTCAAATTACCGCCGCCACCACGAAGTGGGCGGAGAGCAGGAGAGATGCCATCAAAGCTTTGACTGCGCTGTCTGGTACCATGGCTGAAGATATGGGCGAGAGTGAGTGTTGTGAGTCAACCATGCTGTTGCTAACGCTTGAATTTAGGCTTCTCCAGCGAGACCATTGTGCGGATTTTCGGTGTCTTCCTGGAGGGTCTGAAAGACTACACTCAAGACAAGCGCGGCGATGTCGGTGCTTGGGTCCGCGAAGCGGCCATGACGGGACTCCAAGCCCTAACAAACAAAGCAGTCGCGAGAAATCCCTCGATCTTGGAGACGACTCTAGTGACCAAGATCGTGGCGGGGGTGGCGCAACAAGCGGTTGAAAGAATAGACCGCACGAGGGCGATAGCGGGCCGCATCTTTTACAGTTTCCTTTACAAGTAATACTTCCAGCACGACCTGCTGCATTATAACCGGCCTGTTCATTTAATTGAAAATGTTTCGGAGAAAGAGCCAGTTTCCGCCAATACAAAAAACAATAACAACACTAAACTTAGGAAAAATTTGGTTTCATCGAAATCATGCAAACGTCACCGCTTTTTGAAATAAATGGAATTTGATATTAAAGTGCAAAATTTAGCTATGAATTATTAAATTGGGCGGTCACTTCCACAAAAAAGGTAAGATCCTTTTCACAGCAGAAAACAACTAAAGAAAACCACAACGCAATTGCTTTTGTTTACTTTTTTGGGACGTACTAAAAGCAGACACGCACATTAAAGCGGCTTCACTCGGCCGGCCGCATGTTCCCTCCCTATATTTCTTTACTTCTTGCAAAAAACAAGGAATTTTTTGACCTTCAAATTCAAAATGTCATTTGAACAAGAAACATTCTCGGTGACAAAAACTTAAGATGAATAATATCCCTAAAAAGCGCCCGTACGCTAGCGCCCTGCGGGGTTCACTCAAACTACACTTGAACAGGCCGGTTATAATACAGCAGGTCGTGATTTCCAGCACACTGTACAATATGTAGAATTTCAGCGACTGTTCTATTCCAAACATGGAGAACTACCAAGAGATGTTAAAAATTTTCGTAAAAGAAGAGTGCGACGATCTAAATTGGAACTCTGCGGCAGACACTTTCCCAAAATTCGTGGAACTCCTGCAGTTCCCCCCCTACACATACAACGTTATGTTGGGGATGATCTGCAGCGTGGGCGGCTTGACCGAGACGCTGGTGAAGAATTCGAGCTCGTCCCTGTTCGGGTACATATCGAGAGAACGGAAGAGCAAAGGGGTGACGGAAATCAACAGGTTGTGCGAAGTGGTCTACTCGATTTTCAAAGATCACCAAAGCAACGACAGGATCACGTTGCCGATGTGCCGATTTTTGGATAAACTGTTCGGTTCGGGTTGCATCCAACACTTGACTGAGGACGCAAGTTCAGATTTTTGCAAGCGACTGTTGAAGTTGACACTGGCGGAGATCGCGGGTTGCAGAGATGTCCACAAACTGATCAGTGGAGCTAACCTCTTGGCTCAGTTTGTACAAGTCAAGAACGAGTCGTGCCAGTCGGCTCTAGTACAGTTGAGCATTTTACTATGCCATCGCCAGATTTACATTAGGAAATCGACGGCGTCCATCTTGTACGAATCTCTTCTGGTCTACGGCGACAGCGCTTGCTTTAACACGGAGAATCTCGATGAAGTTATGGAGATTTTGAGCAGCACGAATTGGGAGGAGCCTCTTGATGTAGTGAAGCCCGTTCGGAATAAGCTGTGTAGCTTGATGGGAATCAGAGTGCCTGTTCCGAAAGCTGTCAAAGCGTGATTTAAGACTTGAAGCTTTAATAACAATTGTATTATTTTATACTATTTATTTAATTTTGACTAAAATCTTTATTTTGTCATATTTTTAATGACTAATTTTTTAAATATATTTGCACTATTTTGTAAACTACTTTTTGTCTTTATTATTTTAGAATCTCATAAATAAATTTGATGTTTGTTGAAAAGATTTCCTAGGGTTATAATTTTAGGTGGATGTTATTCTGTTGTACTCGTACAATTATCATCACTGAACACATTGACAAAATAAGAACATATAATTTATTTTCTCTATGACTGAACAGTAAAGATAACGACATCTTCAGAAGTTTATTTTCCTAACAAAGCAAAATTTGAGTTAAAACGCCTTGGTTAAAACATTTTCAAATGACAATAATCGAGTTGATCACATGATTGGAGTTGGCTTTAGTTCGACAAATAAAACATGAACAAAAGCAAGAAACAAACATTTTATACCTATTTGGGAGAAGATATTAGTTTATTTTTCGAAAATGAGAAAGTATAAAAACATTGAATCAAAAAAATATCGAAAACTCCTGAAATTTTGATCGATCATTGATTAGGTTTGAATATTTGACGTTTCAATCGCTCAGGCTTGCAACATGATGACAAAATAGACCTCTCACCGGAAATTTAAGCGGAAGTGGCAGTATATTGTCGAGTAGAAACTGAAAAAATCTTCAAACGTGACAAGAGTAAAGTACCCGACGAGATCGAGGAGGTCATATAACACTTGATGGCTTCATAAGCTCATGTAAGAGTTGCTCACTGACGTCTATGGGTCACTGCTCAGCGATGATGAGACTGGAAAAGTCACTAGATGATAGAGGTTGGCGACATTGAAATGTTGACAACTGAGAATTTTTGGAAAATTCAGGAAGCTGATTTTAATTTAATGAAAATAACAATTCAAACTGTTAATAAAACGAAAGATGCTGATTTTTATTGTCTTCAAACTGACATTAGAATTTTTTAGAAAGATGAGAAAGTACCGAAGTACAAAACATTTTCTTATCGAAAATGTTGTCGTTTTTGAGGCGGGAAATTAAAACGATGTTTGAAAAAGCCTTTTAGAAGAAAATATGTTTTTTAGGTTAGCGGATCTTTCTGATTCATCATCATCTTCATCTTTATTGATGAAAGCAAAATCTAATAAGTAACGCATTTAAAAAATAAGTCAAATCATGTCAAGAATGCAAGTTTTATATCAAAAAATATACCTAGAGGGGTACGTCAACTGTATTGTATACAGTTACCGACGCCTTTTTTGTTGTAGGTTCTTTCTGCTGAACCATCTTTTTTAACATCGCCACAGAAAGCGGAACAAAAACAAATACCAATGAAGACATCAAATTATCGTAACGACATTGCCCAATTCACTAAAGTAAACAATTTTGCAACTCGCGTGCCCCACACAATCACAACCAATTTCATAACATAATCACTCCAAGGCCTCATGCAAGAAAAGTGCAGTCATTGTTACAGCGCGAAAGACACTGAATCGAAGTCCAGCGTCCAGCAGCGCCGACAAGGACCGCTGTCAAAGACCCCCGCTTCTTCGAATTATGAAATCGTATTGCGTAACGCGGTCTTATTGTGATGTCGGTTTTCATGTCTCACCACTTCAACCATTATCGCTAAGTGCGGTATCGTCATGTCTTTTATCACGCAACGAAAATTCGCCAGCATTCGATACTCGATCGTCGGAGGTGGTGGTGGCGGTTCTTGGTGCGGTGCCATGAGAAGCGTGCTACACTGAGAACAATTGGTAGAGTGTGTTCGGTGTCAAATTTTTTCAAGGCTTTTTTTTGTTTATCTTCGGTTATAAAGTAAGTATGCGTTGTTTACGATGAATTTCCGCAAGCTGAGTCAATAGTTTCGGATGAATGCAAATAGATAAGGGCGATAGGTACCCAATAATGAATGCACTGTAGGTAGTTCCGTTTGTTGACTTGTCTTCAACAGCTTTATTGTTTCTCATTACACAACATGAATGCTACACATATTTTTTTAATCACAAATCACTTTACGCAATCATCACTAAGTAGGCACTTGTGCTATATTTAAAAAAAATGCTCAGGAATATTTTTGTAATCTATAAAATTATTTTCACTGATAAAGCTAGAGCAAGAGAGAGCTAGAGTGACTACCTACATGCCAATTTTTTTTTATTTATTGGTTATATTTTACAAAAGATTTAATACGATATAAAATAGTTTACAATCTAAAGAATCTAATTTCTGTTATTTTAAATATTTTATTTATTTCACATTTATATCTACTACTAAGTAAAACTCCGATTATCCGAATCAATTGGGACTGGACCCTATTCGGATAATTAGTGAATTCACGAAAAAAGGTAATTTCTTAGGAAAAAAGCTCATTTTACTGTAATATAGTAATATCAGAAACAAATGATTTATATGTGTTCAAAATAGGAAAATTAGTGTTCTTGCTTTTTATGGTGTAGTCGATTTTTTTGCAATCGACTGTACATGTGTATTTAATTTTTGTCCCCCTAAAACCGATTCGGATAATCGTAGTTCTACTGTACTTATATCGTGTGTTCATTTAAATTTATCCTCAAAGTTGGCGTTGAAGAGTCGATTGTGAACGCACCACTCGTGTGAAAACGTAAGGTTTAAACAGCTGATCCGTGATCGTAATCCGTAGTGCATTCGCAATCGACTCTTCAATGCCAACTTTGAGGATACATTTAAATGAACGCACGATATCTCCGTTTAATTCTACCAAGTGTTGTCATTGAACTTTGACAAAATATTATCACATGTGGCCATCTTTTAGATCTAATTGATTTTTTAATCACCTTACTAGAACTTTTGAACTTCGGACTGTTGTAGAATGTTTAATTGTTACGAAAATATCTCCCAAACAATAATTAATATTGTCATCACATAGTCGATTATCAACCAATAGCACTGTCATCTTTTTATCGTCGATAATGATAATTGATAAAGCTCTCACAAAATTTTTACGTACCTATAAGATCACACAAGACTGTAGAGTGGTGGATTTCTAAAGAGGTCGAGATAGCTTGAAGAAGCAAATTAAAAATCTGAAGAAAAAAAAGGTCACGAATAGTGAACAATGAATTATCTTAATAGATATAATAAGAATTACATATATTTAGGTTTATCTTTGCACAGTTCAAATTTCAGTTAAAAAACAATTATAATACAGGGTGGCAAAATTGATCTTAAAAATTATGATTTCACTTTCATATTTTGCAGACCTAATTTATTATCCATAAGGCACATAAGATCAAAAAATGAAATTTGTAAGTTAATTAGGTCAAATTTTGCCATTTTCTCAATTATTAATTGTTTAATTTATTCAACCTTGTAGCATATGCACACTCAGGTATTTTCACACAATTTTACCATGTTAAATTAATTTTAGCGTATGGTATTATTGAAATAAACGCATTTTGATATTCAAATTTGTATTTGCTTCATGATTTACGACATAATGTCCAAATATCTTAACAATAAGATTTTTTAGAGGATTTTTATTGCCACAGCGGGGGTCCTTTGTAAAATCGAAGAAATTCGTCTAAGTAGGTCAGTTTTACAAGATAGTCATTGTTAGAGAAAATTTACAACACTAAAAGCCAACAACCATCAATGAAAGCAACTTTTCCATTAAAATCGATTTAATTCAAAAACTATCAAACAATTTTCGAAACGGATTGCAGATATTGATTTTATACGCCATTAGCCACATTCTGATGCAAAAATTTGAACATAAATTTTTTTTGAAAAACAGTTTTTTATAAATATCTGCTCAATAAAAAATTTTTTTTTGAAATAAATTATACTGGTCGAAAGTAAATTTTTCGACAAATCAACTCTGTAAATTTTATAAATTTTTCTCAATTCTTAAGGGTCATTTTGCCACCGGCGGTAAAAGATGAATCATCCTGTATACAGGGTATGTCGAAAATGCGTGTGTTGATTTTAACACGTAGCACAGCTTATTAAATGAAACGTTTTATCTATTTAAATTTTTTACGAAAAAGCTTTACAAATTGATATAAATTTGGAATAAATTAGCCGTCTATTGGTAGAAGGGCGAAAATTTTCTGCTGTGATAGAAATGGAGCTTTGTCAAAAAGGTCACATTGTTATAAAAAAAATTAAATAATTATAATTAAAATTCTCATTATTACAAAGTTATAGACATTAGTCTGTTAATCACACAAAACCACTCGTTTGGTAAAAATTGAGGGGTAAAAAATCTTCGAAAACTATTGCAAACTTTACAAAATGTTATAGAGAAAAGTTTCATAAATTGGCGAGTTTTTCCAGTGGTTAAAATTAACACACGTATTTCAGATACACTCTGTATATCTATTCATTTGTTTCAGCAGAAACTGAAAAAATCAAAATTTTGTTTAAAATTAAAAATATTTGTTTTTGGCCGTAAAAAATTCGTTGGAGCAAATAATAGTTGTTTATGTGACGCGCTTAGTAAATTAATCTTTACGGGCGCACTGGTTTTTGTGGGACGAGTGACGAAGCAACGAGTTTCCATAAGCCAGTAAGCCTATATGTATAGTAAAGATTAATTGCTAAGCGGGTAGCATACAAACTTTTATTTCCACCTTCAGCCTTTAAACATCGTTTTTTAATTGTTATTTATGTTTATAAAAAGATAATATTTGGAAAGAAGGGCGGTAGAGCAATTATACGTACGTCGCCATGTCAGAAGTTTTGTGGAAATTGTTGCAGAAAGAATGGCTTTAATGATTGTGGATAAGTATCGCAACTACATACGAAAATTTATGTGGCAACTGTGTGGGTGGGGTAGATAGCTGCCATACTTATCCACAATCATTTTGAATCACCCAATATGTAATTGCAACAATTGATAGTTAAATTTGTTTGTGTTTATAATAAACTTTTTCAAAAATTATTTAATTAGTTTTGATTAATTATTTTTGATCAGCATCGTAAAATATTACAGGTCTCTTCTATGAGCCTGTAAAATATTACAGGGCTCTAGCCGTAACTACTCATTTACTTAGTTACCACAAATGCCTGTAAACTGTCATTTACTTAAAATTTTTATCTACGATCGTGTAAAAAGTAGGCACTTTTTGCACTAAAAATCGTTGTCAAAGTTGAAGTTTAGTGAATTGACGGAAGTAGGTTGCTAAACGATGTGGTTCTCAAACGAGTTTGGTTATTCATAAAATATTGAATCAATGATAATTATTTTATACAAATTTATGTTGAAACCGGTGCGATGATCTCACGATCGTAGATAAAATGTTGTAAGACATACGTGTAAAAAGTTCCTTTGTTGCACTCACATCCTTTAAAATACTCCCTCGTACCTCGGTCGTATTTTAAACCCGTTCGTGCAATAAAGGATAACTTTTTACACTTACATCTTAAATAACTATTAAGTTCCAGGGTAAGACTTGTGCCGTGTTGGGATATGCATTATCGTGTTGAAATATGATTTTATTTAGCTCATCATGACAACTGGAAACTATAACTTGTTAATAGCTAACGATTTTTCCATTTATGTACCTATCTAATTAGTATAAATACAATGTTACAATTTTTTGTAAAATGCACGAAGTGTGTTTTTAAGCTAAATTATTTTTTTAATCAATAACTATGTAGTCGTGCACTAACAGGTAGTGAAATATTATGTTTATCGTTGGTAATGGTAATTAATTACCGTGCCTAATTGACGCTAAAATTTGTTGTTAAATCAGGAAAACTAGACTATCGTGACAAAAAAACCTTTTGTACTAGTTTCACATAAAGCTTGTATTTTACATAACATTTCTTAGGTGTTGCCAAAATGTTTTATCCGTGTTACATCTTACACTATCTTTATTGTCAGAAGATAAAAAATACCTTGTTTGAGTGGAAAATTTTGAAAACGTAACAAGATAATTTTTTATACTAAATATTGTTCGAATTTGTAACGACTTTATTCAAAGCCAAGTCAGCTAGAAGTAGATAATTTTGAATATAAAAAGAACTTATATGGTACCTATATTACACAAATCAGCACGATTAAAATATATCAGTAGGGGGAACCGTACCTACATGTTCCAAATCACTTTTCAAAATAATTTTTAATACTTTAATTTCGGGAGAATTTGCCAGAAACTCTTTGTTCTAGCCTTTGCAACTCTTTATCTTCTGGAGACATACAAAAACTATTTTTTTTTGTGATGATTTATTATTCAGTATTAATAGCATATATTATCATGTTATGTAAAGTTTTGACGGCAGTTTTGAAACACCCTGGATCATACTTTGGCGATGTTGTAAATTCAAAATATGTCCAAATTTGCAGCTGAAAAATTAAGAATTCGTATTTCACTATCTAAATAATATTAAATATAATTAAACTATTTGTGTCGTAAGACTATTCCTTCACATTTCCTCTATTATACAGGGTGATTTTGAAAGTTGTGCAGATATATGTACAAGTTCCACGACGAAATTCCGATTCGCACTTAGTTTTTCGTGATCCTACACAGTTGCGAGCGAAAAAAGGTATTTAGAGGAAAGTTAGCGTCTTGGAACCTGGAATTCTGTAATTCTTGCGTCGTTTTACTTCGAAATGTACAAGTTCCACGACGAAATTCCGATTCGCACTTAGTTTATCGTGATCCTACACAGTTGCGAGCGAAAAAAACGTATTTAGAGGAAAGTTAGCGTCTTGGAACCTGGAATTCTGTAATTCTTGCGTCGTATTACTTCGAAATGTACAAGTTCCACGACGAAATTCCGATTCGCACTTAGTTTTTCGTGATCCTACACAGTTGCGAGCGAAAAAACGTATTTAGAGGAAAGTTAGCGTCTTGGAACCTGGAATTCTGTAGTTCTTGCGTCGTTTTACTTCGAAATGTACAAGTTCCACGACGAAATTCCGATTCGCACTTAGTTTTTCGTGATCCTACACAGTTGCGAGCGAAAAAACGTATTTAGAGGAAAGTTAGCGTCTTGGAACCTGGAATTCTGTAGTTCTTGCGTCGTTTTACTTCGAAATGTACAAGTTCCACGACGAAATTCCGATTCGCACTTAGTTTTTCGTGATCCTACACAGTTGCGAGCGAAAAAAGGTATTTAGAGGAAAGTTAGCGTCTTGGAACCTGGAATTCTGTAATTCTTGCGTCGTTTTACTTCGAAATGTACAAGTTCCACGACGAAATTCCGATTCGCACTTAGTTTATCGTGATCCTACACAGTTGCGAGCGAAAAAAACGTATTTAGAGGAAAGTTAGCGTCTTGGAACCTGGAATTCTGTAATTCTTGCGTCGTATTACTTCGAAATGTACAAGTTCCACGACGAAATTCCGATTCGCACTTAGTTTTTCGTGATCCTACCCAGTTGCGAGCGAAAAAACGTATTTAGAGGAAAGTTAGCGTCTTGGAACCTGGAATTCTGTAATTCTTGCGTCGTATTACTTCGAAATGTACAAGTTCCACGACGAAATTCCGATTCGCACTTAGTTTATCGTGATCCTACACAGTTGCGAGCGAAAAAAACGTATTTAGAGGAAAGTTAGCGTCTTGGAACCTGGAATTCTGTAATTCTTGCGTCGTATTACTTCGAAATGTACAAGTTCCACGACGAAATTCCGATTCGCACTTAGTTTTTCGTGATCCTACACAGTTGCGAGCGAAAAAACGTATTTAGAGGAAAGTTAGCGTCTTGGAACCTGGAATTCTGTAGTTCTTGCGTCGTTTTACTTCGAAATGTACAAGTTCCACGACGAAATTCCGATTCGCACTTAGTTTTTCGTGATCCTACACAGTTGCGAGCGAAAAAACGTATTTAGAGGAAAGTTAGCGTCTTGGAACCTGGAATTCTGTAGTTCTTGCGTCGTTTTACTTCGAAATGTACAAGTTCCACGACGAAATTCCGATTCGCACTTAGTTTTTCGTGATCCTACACAGTTGCGAGCGAAAAAAGGTATTTAGAGGAAAGTTAGCGTCTTGGAACCTGGAATTCTGTAATTCTTGCGTCGTTTTACTTCGAAATGTACAAGTTCCACGACGAAATTCCGATTCGCACTTAGTTTATCGTGATCCTACACAGTTGCGAGCGAAAAAAACGTATTTAGAGGAAAGTTAGCGTCTTGGAACCTGGAATTCTGTAATTCTTGCGTCGTATTACTTCGAAATGTACAAGTTCCACGACGAAATTCCGATTCGCACTTAGTTTTTCGTGATCCTACACAGTTGCGAGCGAAAAAAGGTATTTAGAGGAAAGTTAGCGTCTTGGAACCTGGAATTCTGTAATTCTTGCGTCGTTTTACTTCGAAATGTACAAGTTCCACGACGAAATTCCGATTCGCACTTAGTTTATCGTGATCCTACACAGTTGCGAGCGAAAAAAACGTATTTAGAGGAAAGTTAGCGTCTTGGAACCTGGAATTCTGTAATTCTTGCGTCGTATTACTTCGAAATGTACAAGTTCCACGACGAAATTCCGATTCGCACTTAGTTTTTCGTGATCCTACACAGTTGCGAGCGAAAAAACGTATTTAGAGGAAAGTTAGCGTCTTGGAACCTGGAATTCTGTAGTTCTTGCGTCGTTTTACTTCGAAATGTACAAGTTCCACGACGAAATTCCGATTCGCACTTAGTTTTTCGTGATCCTACACAGTTGCGAGCGAAAAAACGTATTTAGAGGAAAGTTAGCGTCTTGGAACCTGGAATTCTGTAGTTCTTGCGTCGTTTTACTTCGAAATGTACAAGTTCCACGACGAAATTCCGATTCGCACTTAGTTTTTCGTGATCCTACACAGTTGCGAGCGAAAAAAGGTATTTAGAGGAAAGTTAGCGTCTTGGAACCTGGAATTCTGTAATTCTTGCGTCGTTTTACTTCGAAATGTACAAGTTCCACGACGAAATTCCGATTCGCACTTAGTTTATCGTGATCCTACACAGTTGCGAGCGAAAAAAACGTATTTAGAGGAAAGTTAGCGTCTTGGAACCTGGAATTCTGTAATTCTTGCGTCGTATTACTTCGAAATGTACAAGTTCCACGACGAAATTCCGATTCGCACTTAGTTTTTCGTGATCCTACACAGTTGCGAGCGAAAAAACGTATTTAGAGGAAAGTTAGCGTCTTGGAACCTGGAATTCTGTAGTTCTTGCGTCGTTTTACTTCGAAATGTACAAGTTCCACGACGAAATTCCGATTCGCACTTAGTTTTTCGTGATCCTACACAGTTGCGAGCGAAAAAACGTATTTAGAGGAAAGTTAGCGTCTTGGAACCTGGAATTCTGTAGTTCTTGCGTCGTTTTACTTCGAAATGTACAAGTTCCACGACGAAATTCCGATTCGCACTTAGTTTTTCGTGATCCTACACAGTTGCGAGCGAAAAAAGGTATTTAGAGGAAAGTTAGCGTCTTGGAACCTGGAATTCTGTAATTCTTGCGTCGTTTTACTTCGAAATGTACAAGTTCCACGACGAAATTCCGATTCGCACTTAGTTTATCGTGATCCTACACAGTTGCGAGCGAAAAAAACGTATTTAGAGGAAAGTTAGCGTCTTGGAACCTGGAATTCTGTAATTCTTGCGTCGTATTACTTCGAAATGTACAAGTTCCACGACGAAATTCCGATTCGCACTTAGTTTTTCGTGATCCTACCCAGTTGCGAGCGAAAAAACGTATTTAGAGGAAAGTTAGCGTCTTGGAACCTGGAATTCTGTAATTCTTGCGTCGTTTACGAGTTACTGGCTTCATGTAGAACTCGGAAAAAAATGTTTAAAAAATTCTATGTGAAAAAATAAAATGACATTTATTTTTTGAGCCACAATTTTTTTTAATTGCTTTTAGTCTTCCACGTTGTGAAACAACCTCGTAGGTAAAATTTCGGCACATTTTAAAAATACACCCTCTATATCATATTTTATAAAACGTACACCAATGCGGTTTCCTTGTTTTAAAGCATATTTCCTATAGGTTACTTCGCATTGGCGTACATTTTATAAAACATGAAATTCAAGCGTGTATTTTTAAAATGTGGCGAAATTTTACCTACGAGGTTGTAGGACAACGTAGAAAACTAAAAGCAATTAAAAAAAATTGTAACTCAAAAAATTAATGTCATTTTATTTTTTGCCACAGAATTTTTTAAATATTTTTTCCGAGTTCTACATGAAGCCAGTAGCTCGTGATTAAAATATCTGCACAACTTTCAAAATCACCCTGTATCTTCCAAAGTTTTTTCAAAAATTTCACGGGCAAAGCTAAGTCAGTTACGTAATGCACTTGATACTTTGGGGCCTAAAGTCGCCAACATCACTTTCTCCTCCACGTGGGAGTCGTCTCTAATCACTTGATCTTTTGACTTTGATCATCAAAAAACTGAGTCACAACGTAAGAGTAGTGGTATCGTGACGCACTTACGACTTCGCCTGATGTCACTTTTGTCTTGTAACAAACTGTGAACGTTAGATCACACCAGTTGGAAACCGATCTTCCTTTTTGTCTATTGTTCACCAAACTGCAACCTTTTAATCTAAGATAACAGTCAGACAGTCATGGATGATAAGAAAACGTACTTAGTTAATTAGCAAGACTTAAGTCAATTTATTGTTCATGTGTGTTGTCTAGTGTGGGTTTGTGTGTTTACAAAAATACTCGTCGAAGTGAGTAATTTTGGTTGAATTAATTATGCGTGCTGTGTCACTTCTTTCTGCGATGTCGAACCAGGGTCATGAATAATTGATGAACGAGAATTAACAAATTTGTTTGATTAGTTCACGTCAACTTGCGTAATCTGACACCACGGATTGATTTTAGAAGAGTAAGGCCGCTCACGCTACCTACCCCTAAACTATAAATTATTCACCTGACGTTATGTAAAATGTTGATTGGGCAAATCAATTATTCCAAACCGTCTCTAATTGGATAGTATTTGGTCCAGAGTTGATCCGATTCAATTGATAAATTTGCGCTCGTAGCAATAAAGATGTTGTAAAAAAGTTCCATATTTAGACTATAATCGGTTTACTATAGTTGTAAACTTCCTACATAAATATTTACTTTACAGAGTTCCACACGTACAATTAATGGCGTAAAGATAATGTTTGGAGGTATTTGATCATTTTGTCCTCAATTTTGATCTGCATGCAATCAGCTTAAACAGTAATGAAGAAAGTGAACTAATAAATACAATTAACACCTATAGTATTTAACATTACTAGCATGGTAAAAAGGGTTTTTACTGGCGACAGAAGGATATGACTGGAGAGCCGAAGGCGAGCCAGATACCTTTTGAAGCCAGTAAAACCCGTTACCATGCGCGTATTCTTGAATATTTTATTTGTTCCTCACTTGTAAATAGTTATAGTTATAATAGTGTACAAACTATTAAAAATTCCGGTATTTGAAAAAAAAAATCGTATGAGCTTTACACGTATTGCTTTGGAAACGCACATCACTCATATGAGCACGGGTGTAAAATTTTACTGGCTAGCCAGTAAAATTTTACATGCTTGCTAGTATCATTTTACATGCTAGCCAGTTAAGAGACATTTTCAAGGTGAATACAGTGACTTGATAAACTGATGTTTACAAGTAGGGAACAAATAAATGCAATTTACGTTTAGGTTGAAATCGAATTGGAATTTGTACTCCTTTGGAACAAACTGGAAAAAATTAAATGAAATCAGTGTTTTTGCATTTTATAAATATTTTGAATTATACAGGGTCTATCAGAACTGGCGGACCAAAATAATACGGTGAATTCATCATCTTCTGGGAATAATAGGAAAAATGTTCAAAAAAATCTATCTTAAATAATGATTAGGAAAGAAGCAATTTAAACTGACCAATCCTATTAGTTGTTGATGTTAAGTTACCTATAAATTAGTTTTCCTGCTTTATTTGTAACTATGGATGCATTTCAAATGATGCATATGTATTGTTGGGTATCCGCATTGTTTGTTTAATGACGGACGTTTTTAGTGTACCTATATACCATTCACGATGTTTTGGTATAAGGGGAGGCCATGGAAAAAGTGCATTTAAGTTGGCAGTAAAGCTGTCTGTTGAATTAGGTTATGTTTTTCTAAGTTTGAGGTTATAAACTGCGTCATTGTCTAGTGCATTGTTGTCAGTTTTACTAGTTTACAATAGAACAATACTCACACATTTTTAATCCATTTTAACAAAACAGGAAACTGACTTGAACAGACTACAGAATAGTAAGGGCCGGGACCGAAAGACAAAGTGACTCCTGTCAATTTATGCACCACTTAGATAACCCATTTATACAGTATCTTAACCAACCAATTAGTAACTTCCCAATGAATTTTTCATGTTAACCAAAACGTTCCTAGAACTAGATTGTATAAAATCTTATACCTACTTATTAAGCCTTATGTTATTCGAATCTTTCTGCAAAATATTTACACACCCATCGTCCATGACAAAAAAGAACAAAACTATTCAACTTCCATAATTTCATTAGAAAATTCTGAATCATCATTACCTGCATGAAAATCCCAATCAAATTCCGAGTCAGATTCTCCTAATGAAATTATTATTAAAGGAAGAACGTTTTCAAATGAAAGATGTCGCATTAATTTTGCCCAATCTTCCAAAATAAGTTCTTTACAATATCTACAAAAATGTTGGCAAATTTCAGGAGTACATTTCAAAATAGACTCAAGCCACTCATTCACAACTCTATGGCGAAGTTATAATAGGTCTTACAAAACCCCTGTGCCATTTCAATTGGATCGTTGTTTCTTCCTTCACTATCCGTGCTACATATTTATCTTGTACTCACCTACGATTCAATTTATACATAAAAAGAACTTGACTTCACTGTAACTTACTGAAAATATGTTCTGCAGTCTAATATAAACACCATCAATACGTTTTAATGTCGCTTAATTATGATTACGGTAAATTCGGCAACATGTTACGTTCATTTTGATAGGTCCGCATGTCAGGCACTTTAGTGACAGCAGAGATGACAGAAATCAAACATGTATCCAACTTTAAAAAATGAAATCATAGCCTCCCCTTATGCCAAAACATCGTGAATGGCATATAAATACAGGGTCATTACAAATGATTGTCCCATCGCAGTTGGCGTTGAAAACCCACACAAATTTGGGATGTGCCGCTAGCTTCGCAACGTTAGATAAACTAATAGACAAATTTACACTACCGCCAGCAGCGCTACCTATCGGCGATGCTAGTCTCACTCATGTTATAAAGCTTGCAGCACATTCAACTACGTCACCAACGCCTACTGCGTTGAGACAATCATTTATAATGACCCCTTATATTGAGAAGAGTAAGGCAAATAGCGAGATGGATTCCTAACCTTATACGAGGGCGGAAAGTTAACCATTCCTTTTTATCTTTACTTCCCTCTCTTGGTCAGTAATAGGCCACTTTCCGCCCTGTTATGACGTTTTTCCAGTGGGGTACACGAATTGTCGAAAAACGGTTTCTGAGAAAAAAAATCTGTTAGTTACGAGGGAAATTTATCAATTATTGTCCTTAACATAGAAGCATTTTTATCAATTTAGCATATTGATGCTCAAGAGTTTTAATGACTTTACCAAAAAAAAAAGATTTGTCTTGTTGCGTAAGTCCCTCATTCACCGAAGTCATTACCTCTTCATCATCAGAAAAATGGGTTCCTCGAAGACCGTTCTTTTAATTTTAGGAATAGGAAGTAGTCACTAGGGGCTAGATCAGGAGAATAGGTGGGCTGTTGGAAAATTTCACAACCTGCGTTGTGAATAACAGTTATTGGAACACAACTTTTGTGTACGGGAGCATTGCGGGGTTGTCTTGATGGAACAGGACGCCGCATCTCAATTTTCCTCGTCTGTTTTCTTGAATTGCTTGGCGAAGCTTCGGTATTAATTTTGCATAATATTGACCAGTTATGGTGTGCCCACGTGGTAAATAATCAACGAGAAGAATACTTGTTGCCTGTTGCCATGATCTTGCTAGCTGAGGTGGTAACGCGAAATTTTCGAGGGGGCAGTGAGCCTTTGTGCCTCCATTCCATACTTTGCCGTTTTGATTCTGGATCATAGTGATGGACTTAAGTTTCATCCACTGTATCTATCGCGCGTTCAAATGAAATCCTGGGCTGAGTAGGGGTTGGGAAAATTAAACCGCTCAGAACAGTGTAAAGTTTGAATTTCCCACCGATTGACACGAAAGACATTTGTTTATGTTTAATCGGGACATAATTGAACATGTTTGTTTTCAGCAAAGAGTGCCCTTAGATATTTGCTTCGAGAATAGGAATCCTTAAGTTATTCTATTTTTAATGTGAAACATTGCAAAGAGAGAAAAAAAGAAAAAATGTTTTGGCTTTAAATTTTAGGTTAGTTGTCAACATACTCCTATTAATCTACGCTTTAAAAAAGCACAACAATTGACGGTTTCCAACGCCTTCCCAGCCCAGGATTTCCTTTGAACGCGCGATATAATAATAATAATATGCTATATTGCCCAACAGAATATTCCATGTATAGGATAATTTAAGAACTAAAAATGAGCAAAACACAACCCATGCTAAGTTCCTGAAAACGTGGAATAGCTTAATAAACTATATTTAAAAATATTGTTTTCACTCGAGAACACAAAACCTCCACACATAATCCTGTACTTGAAATGGGAGCGAAGCAAATGGTGACTGGGTTTATCATACACCACCTTGTTTGCTGGAGTTTCGGCAAACCCCTTTTTATCATCGCTGTTAATACCATGACGAAGCTACGTCATATGTTTTCAGAAATTTTGTCCTCCATATCCGCCCCTTATCTCTTTTTTTGTTAATCACATTGTATAATTTGTTAAGTGTAGAAATAATGATTAGTACGAATGCAAAAACAATACACACTGAATACATAAACTACTCTGTGTACAAGAATGTACCACCCAAATGATAAAATGTCTGGTTCTGATTAGACTGATTCAATAACACATAAATCGTTGAACTTTTCCATCGAATTATTTATGTTTATTTAAGATAGTCCCTTTTCATATTCATGAGATTGTAACAATTCTTCTGATATTTCATTTCAAAGTGCGCGTCATTGTTACGTTCTGAATAGAGTCTACAGCCTCAACAAAATCCTTCTTTGAAACTCATTTTTAAAAATACCGTTGGTTGCTCTACGTGTAGCAAACTTCAACTCGGTGAGTCTAATTCTGGTCTTCAACCAAGACTTCAGAATAGATTGTGGTAGTAGGTAACTTTTGAACCGTGTGGTAGTGTTTTTTTTTTCAACTTAATTTTAATTTTTGACAGCTTTTGTAGTACCTACCTACCGACTTGTCGCGCAATTCTACCGCTTTCTATTTGACTGTTTACCAAATCAAAGTTTTTTTTTACTCAATTTTTTTTAAAAATAAACAAAGTAATGACTCACTTTATATCAATTCAGATCTTCGGTGTGTTCCTTTGAACGTGTTTGCCATCTACAATCTTCTGAGTTTTCACAAGGACATCTAAAGAATGTAAAAACATTTGCAACTGCAGATTAAAAACACAAACAACGCAAAAAGTGAGGTTAGATTTAAACAGCTGATGAATCACTCGTCTTTAAAAAGACTGATAATTCCAACTGCATATTAAAAACACGCAAAAAGTTAGGTTAGGTTAGATTTAAACAGCTGATCAGATCAGAGTTGTATCCGGTGGTGCGTTCACAATCAACTCTTCAACGAGTTCAACGTCAACTTCGACGCCAAATTAAAAAAAAATACCCGTTATAACGTTATTATTACTTAGGATTAGTCTTCCAACTGGTGGAAACTACCTACACCTACTGCCTACAGGCGCGAGCAATAAATTTTGGTCGTCAATGTCATTTTTTGACGCAATGGAAAACGGTCGTAAATATCATAACCTATCATCATGTTGTATGACATTAATTGTCTTTTTTTTTCTCCTTTTTTTTGACACTTTGTTGATGTGGGCATAATCTGGCAGGGATTTTTTTTTTAATTTGTGACAATCTAACCAAATTTTGAAATGACATTGACGACCAAAATTTATTGCTAACGACTAAATCAAGTATTAATGTCAATGTACTATTGGGGACACGGAAAACTGGGCAGATGTGTCATTCAGTTGTCAAAATTTCTAAACCATACCTTAGCTACTCATAAACAAGCTTAAATTAATTTGACAGTTTTTTTGAAAATATCAATCATAATGACAGTAAAGGTGCATTTACATTGACACTTTTTGAAATGACAATAGCAGACTGCCCAGGATTCCATGTCCCTCATTGTACATGGTAATTTCAAATTATTCTTGTCAAAAATATGGCACCTTCAGTTTTTGATAAATATAGAATCTCCTTATGTACTTGCTTCTGAGAGTTTGCCACTCTTTATTGTCAAAGTGACATTCAAAAGTCAAATTTTGAAATTTATTTTCTGTTCACGTCAATCGCATGTCAATCAAAATCGTCGCAAACGGTAAAATTGAGGTTAACAATGTAAAGCCTATTTTACAGTTTTTGACGGTATATTGACCGTGATGCCCGAAATTCCGTGTCTCGAATTGTACAGTCGCGGCCGTTGAAATCTCAGACAGGAAAGATTTAAAGACTGTATAAATTCCGAAATTTGATTAGCGTAAACAGGATTTTCATCAAGGATTATAAAGTCGGTGTCAGTTTTTGACATATTAGGTCACAATACAGCGTAACTTATCTGGTTCGCAAAAATTTGTTAGACTGAGGAACGGTGTGAGTATAAGAGCCATTGCGACAGAAATTAATGTGGATAATGTTTAAGTGACATTTTGAGAAACGTCACTTTCAATGCCATTTACAAAGCCAAAAATTTAGCGTTGTCAAAGTGTCTGAGTTTTCAACGGCCGCGACTGTACATATGATCAATTATCATTCATGGGAGATAACAATTCTTGCCTTATGAAGAGGTTTTGCTCGTAAAATACAGATCGTTTTGAACAATATTATATGTATTGTCATTCTATACTAAGTAGAACCATCCAAAAAATCAAAAACTGATATTTTTCTCGTGCTATAACGTTATATCTTGAAACAACATTAGATACGTAAATTTTATTCAAGTCGGCGGGTCATTTCCTATATTAGGTGGGGTCACGGATGTTTTCGACAATGTCAAGACCACGACACACAACAATTCACGACAAATTCTTTATATCCGAAAACAATGCAATACTTTAGGTATTTATAATAATAATTTTTGGTTACACTACTACTGATTTTTCATTGGTACATGATTGTGAAAAAAAGACAACACATCAAGATGAAACACCAAGAAGAGTTTTTGTAAAATATGTTTTGTTTTTTTTTCAGAAATGGGTCTGCTGGTGTACACCGCTATCTTGATGGTATTGATCACCATTGTCTACAAATTCAGCTCCATTGCTAGATATTACCTAAAATTTATATTTTTTGGAGTAGCAAGTGTGATAATGGCTTCAGCACCAATCCCTCTGATGTTGATTAAACCGAGAGACAGTCGAAATGGCTTGTAAGTACACTCGACAACAGAATAAAACCGAGATGATTCTGAGCTGTGCGAATCGTTCTTTCGTTCACTAGACGCCATCTCACAGCCCACCCAATGTATAAGAAAAAAATAAAATGCAACTGTAATTTCTAGAATTCCAGCGGCAGGAATTCGCATGGCTTGTCGCCTGATCGGTGTGAAGACTAGTCTAGAAGGCCACGAACATATAGTACGAAACTCCGGCTGCGTCATACTCATCAACCACCAGAGCATGCTCGACCTGTTGGTGCTGGCTGAACTGTGGCCCGCCATGGACAACTGTACAGTGATAGCAAAAAAAGAAATTTTGTATATCCAACCGTTCGCATTGGCTGCGTGGTTATGGGGTACCATTTTCATCGACAGAGTGAAGAAAGAAGACGCCCAAGCTGCCGTCAACAAGACGGGACGCACCATCAGAACCAGAAAGGTGAGGCGGTACCCGTAGACGGGTTTGTGTAAAAATGTGTCGTGTTTTCAGGCTCGTGTACTTATGTTCCCTGAGGGTACCAGGAACCAAAAAGAGAAGTTGTTGCCGTTTAAGAAAGGAGCGTTTCATCTTGCCATAGCGTCCCGGTCGCCGATCCAACCGGTCGTGGTCAACAGGTACAGGTTCTTGGGGAAGCACAGGTTTGACAATGGTAGGTACAGCGGCAGGTAGTCGTGTTTTTATTACACTTTTTGGGTTTAGGACACATACGAGTAAAAATACTTCCGCCGATTGCGACAGATGGTTATTCTGCGGACAACATACAGGAACTTATAGATAAAACTTACAAGGTGATATCAGAAAACGTCGATTTAATTTCCAAAGAAGAAGATGACAAAATGAAAAAAGACTAATAGTTTGTAGGAGAGTTATTGTTGAATTTAATTTATAGAATGTTTTAAATTTTATGTACATAAATTTTATTATTTATTAATATCCTGGCCTGTTGGTTGTTGTAACGTTTGAAAAGTATGGGACTAATAATACAGTATGAAGAAGACTTTAATCTTATTACCAAAAAACATTAAGTAAAAATTAACTTTTGGAAAGAATATCTTCAAAAATTAACAGTATTATACATTATTGTTGTCATAGAAGAAGAAGAAGAAGAAGAAAAGTAAAATTGTATTGTTAATTTGACAAATTCCAAGCTCTTTTGCGAAATATTTTAGATAATTGTGTTCTAATATGTATTAAAAAAGAAGTCTAGACAAGAATTTTTCATTACTTGTATCAAAATGAAAAAAGAGGAATAATGGATGAAGAACCAAATCGTCAAATTGGTTAAAAATAAAAGAGTATTCGATGCAAACAACACTAAAAGATTAGAAAGAATTGGCTGCTACTATTTTATAAGAATTTATAGAATGTTTATGTGTTCATTAATAAAAATATCTTGTTTATTTTCCTTTTTATATCTTTTTTGATTTGAGAAGAGAATCTTATTCTTATTTCTATTTCGGCTTCATTAATTTAATTTTTTAAATAATCATCTATATACTCTCGTGTCAAAAATAAATTACTCCCTAGGATTTGGGGATATTCGTTACTAGGTTGCCATAAATTTGGTCAGGTTGGAGGCTATGTGGTTTCTGGTGACAAAAAAAAGATATCCCAAAAATGTAAGGCAGCAAGTTAATTGTAACAGTGCAAATGATTAATTTCTCTCTAAGTGATAGATGATTTTTCGTTTCACAATCAATTTTGGTTACTGGCGGCATATTTATTTGGATTTAATCTCTCAATTCAAAGTAGCCAACCTTAGACATTCAAAATTACTTTTGAAAATTCTAGTTACACACAACATGAAAAACGTTATTTCCCTAAAAGTTCGAATTCTAGGGAGTAATTTATTTTTGACACGAGAATAGTGTCTTTTATTTTAATGGCATTGGGTTGGTATTGATGAAGCAATGTCATTTAATTGAAAATTAAATTTCAAATTGTCTCCCAAATGTTGTTACAATAATAATGTACCCCCTTAATAGTTTATTTAGAATCTACTACATGGATTCAGATTCAAATGACATCACGTTTAACACTGACATTTACTAGGTATCAATACCAATCCCATATTCAATAATCACTAGAAACGATGCTATAAAATTGATCATTGTAAATCAGATTTTCTACATGTTACAGAGTGTACAAAAGATCATGTTTACCACTATATACAGTGTGTCCCCGGGTAGGTGAAACGACTCTTGTAAAAGATAAAAAATTCTCGATTTAAATTTTCATTTTCTGGAGTTCAGCCCTGCTTAGTTTTGAAAAATCAAGTATGTCTTGGAAATTTTCAAAAAACCTATTTTCCTGTAGAGTAAAATGCCTTTTATGTGACAAATACGACAAAAAGTTATTGAGAAAAGTTGTTTAGAATCAACATCTAGGCCCGAACACCAAATTTCACAATCATCGGCCAACTATGATTTTTCATCTTTTTAATGTTTATTTCACAAATCAAGGTATCTTATTTTTAACAGTTCTCTTATTATGAGTAAAAAAAATTTACACTTAGATTATTACTACAAGTTACTGGCTTAACACTAATAAGTTATATTAAATAAAAATAAATTAAAATCTTAGATTAAATGGCAAAAAATGAAAAATCATAGTTGGCCGATGATTTTTGAAATTTTGTCTAGGGGCCTAGATGTTGATTCTAAGAACTTTTCTTTATAACTTTTTGTCGTATTTACCACATAAAAGGCATTTTACTCTACAGAAAAATAGGTTTTTTGAAAATTTCCAAGGCATACTTGACTTTTCAAAACTAAAATTATGTTAAAAATTAGTCTTTAACCAAGCAGGGTTAAAATACATCATTAGATTCAGAAAAAAAAACTTTACCAGACTGAGCCTAAAAAACTACGTGTCCATTAAAAAAAAAAGTTGACTATCGTTAGCTACTGAAAATAACGCCAAAAAAAAAAAAAATTTATGGCTGCTTCGTAGCGTATGAAAAACCATATTTTTAGTTTTTTTGTTAATTGAAATCGGATAATAAATAAAAAAGTTATGGGTTGAGGCGTTTTTTATCAAACAGCCTGTATACAGTGTGTCCCCGGATAGGTGAAATGACTTGTAAAAGATAAAAAAAAGTTTAAAAAAGCAGATGAAAATTTCTAAGCTGACGTTTAGATGACATTTATCGTTCTTTGTATTCCGATTGTTTTCCACGCCGCTTTTTTTTTCAGTTATCTATGAACCAAATGATAACTTTCAATACATCATTAGATTCAGAAAAAAAACCTTACCAGACCAAGCCTAAAAAACTACATGTGTCCATTTAAAAAAAAAGTTGATTATCGTTAGCTATTGAAGATAACGCTGTAGTGACCCAGTTTAAAATTTAAATTTTAATTCCCGGTACCGCCGCGAGAGCGCGCCAAATGTGAAGGTACTAGCGGCTAGGTTAGGAACTAAGGGAAGGGGTTGGCAATCCTGGGGAGTTGGCAACTCTGTTGAAAAGCGGAAATATAGCGGGGGTTAAACGGGCTCGCGGGGGTGGTTGATGGGGGGTAGGTCACTTTTGTTTGGTTTTTCGAAACGAACACACCTTGCGAAGAGCGATCCAGTTTCTCAAATTTGTAAGTTAAATCTGAATCAATTTCAGTACCGTCCCGAGTAGATATTTGTGTCCCCGTGAGGAATTCGACGTTTTTCATTCACCTGGGTAATTTATTCCACATTTCGTTGGCTTTTTGTTTTTGTTTTGGGACCAGGACCACGTGGTAAGGGTATGTTGTAGATTTCATTTTGTTGCATGCTGTTTCTTTAAGAAGCGCCCATTTGTTAATTTTAAGCGTTATCCCTAAGTTTCTCCCGGGAGGTTCATTTTTGGCAATCTGTTAATTTCGAAAATTAGTATCCGTCGTCCGGACCGCGTGCGTCCATTTTGTTTTTCTTTCACTAACCTTTTCTAACGGCGCTCGACCCGCCATTTTCTTTTTGTTTAACATTACCAGCGATTATTGTATTAGTTATTTATGCTGCTTACCGATATTTGTGCCAGTTGAAGCGTTTATTTTATCGTTATTTAACTTCGCGTTTTGTTCTCTTTTATTTCCTCATTGTTTAATGTTGCGTTTTGTTTTGCTTATGTTATCCTTGTTTAATGTTGCGTTTTGTTTTGCTTATTTTATCATTGTTTAATGTTTCGCTTTGTTTTGCTGGATTTTCTCATCGTTTAATGTTACGCTTTGTTCGATTGAATTAAACTCGGGTTTTTCTTTGTGTTGTTGCTAGATTTCGGGAAAGTTAAAGTAAAATGTTGTAAGCGCGTCCCCATGGGAGCTAGGTGACAATCAGGAGGTCGGGGGGTTGTTTAGTCAAATTTCTGTGGAAGCTACGGTTATTTCAAGCCGTTAGCGGGGGCAGACCTAAGTCTTCGCTTATGCGGCGGCGGGATGTTTTCGTGAAGCTTCGAGGTTATAGGGACTTCGGGGTTTTGTCCGGAAACGGTTGGTTGGGGACGGTGGATCTAAATATTCGCTTATGCTGTTTAGTGATGCTAATCGTATGACCCCGAAACGCTCTGTCACTCTTGCTTGGTCGGTGAAATAGTCTGACGTTCATTAATACCCCGAATATCTATAAACGTCGCTTGATTTCAAGATAATTCAGATTATTCTTCTGAGTCCCCTCGCGGCCGAAAGTTTGTTACCTCCAGCTGTAAGCTCCCGTTGGCGTACCTTGACCGCGTAGTTCCAAATTAAACATTGTTTTGTCATTAATCGAATTGTAAAATAGGAGTAATACCTGGGATACGGTTTTTGAAGAGGGTTTTTCATCCGTCCCTGTCTGTAATAACTGCCTTATAATTTGTTTACTTGTTTTGCAAGCTTTAACTGTCATTTTGTCTGTCATGTGCCCGTTTTTCTGTTATTTTAAATATTGTTGCATTCATCTTGTCGTTTACCTTTGTGATGTACTCAACTAGTTAATTTCTTGTATTTCGTTAAACTTAATTTCTGTCCTTTGTATTCGTTTCAATTTCTTTTTCATCAAACTTATTACAGGCATTTTTAATAAAAGGTATTTTGCGTCCCTCACATGTGTGTTTTATTTGCGGCACTCTTCCAACTGGAACCCTCACCGTTTGCATTCCGAACCTTTTTCCGCCAAAAGAAAATCACAACGTAGGGCTCCTCCGATTCGATGACGATCACGACCACATTTGTTACCGTTTTGCGCAGGTTCAAATATTTGGCGGAAAAAGTAATGTATTCAAATCATTACAACGCCAAAAAAAAAAAAATACATTTTATGGCTCTCTAGTAGCGCTTGAAAAACCATATCTTTGATATTTTTGCTCATTGAAATCGGGTAATAAATAAAAAAGTTATGGGTTGAGGCGTTTTTCATCAAACAGGCTGTATCTTTTTTTCAAAGTTACTATTATTTTTTTTTAAAGTGTGACATGGGCCAAAAAAGTAGTTATTTTTATAGTATGTAAAATAACCAGACGCCCTGAAATTTCTTTCTAAAGAAAACAGACTTCAAGGTGAGTGATATACAGGTGCGTCCTAAAAAATGCCGCAAACCATATTTATGTTATTTATGGCTGGAATAAATCACTTTTTTGTTCGACACTGTCAGAATTTGAGAATTGTCTCCTGTGTGAATGGATTTTGATAAATGTCACCACTTGTCAAAACAAAACGTCAAGCTAATTTTAAAGATTTTAAGTGATTTGGAGCCTTTAAGGGGCTCATCGAACAAAAAAACGATGTTTGGGTATTTTTTTCACAAGTGATAATGAGCCCGAGGGAATTGAAAATGCAACCCACAATACATTTCTAAAACCATTAAAATGTATTCGAACCGTAGAGATTCGAACGATGAGAAAACAGACATGATCCTGATTTATGGCGAATGTAATAAAAATGCTTCTGCCGTTGCGGGTTTATGCAGACAATAAACATTTTCCCACAAACTCTTCGTTTTTTCAAAATTTCATTTAACCAAGCAAATGACGTTTATGTCAAAATTTACGAAACTGCACAGCTAACTATGTTTTAGGTTTTTTAAATCAAAAGACAAATATCGGCGTTAACTTTGCAAATGTATTGTGTCAGGCACAGATTCATATCATTCGTGAAATACCCTGTATAAATTTCTCTAATTAAATTATCAGAATTTAAAAGCTGACCTTTTTTGAGCCTGGCTTCCGCTTATTTTTTAGAAGTGGGAAATGACTGGTGTACAGTATGTGCTTAAAAACAATTGTCAAATACAAATATGTGGCGCAGCCTTACGTTTTTACACATGACCTAACATTATTACATATACTTAACTTAACTTTGGTTGTCTTGCGAATGATATTGCTGTTGGTAATGTCAACATTACTGTTGGCAAGGTCAAATATAAGTAATGGTGGCTTAATCATACAGGAAGTGAGAAGTGTTCTCAAACCAAAACCATTTCTAATTTTGTCGAAATTGTTGTAACGCATGCCAGCCTCTTCGTAATTTTATGACAGTACCTACGTTTGAGATGTCCATCATAATAATGACGTCTACAGTTGAATGATTGAAGCTAAGCGCCATAAGTATTCAAGTCTTTGGTTTTTCACAATCGCTCTTAATCAGAAATATTTTACATGTTTACATAAAACATCAACAAACAACTTCTGGTTGTTATTTACGGAATACATATTGCTACAGTTTAAAAAAAAAGTACCAGTAATTTTATCTGAAGATGCACATGTTTCATAATTTTAACAATATTTATCTAAAAGTTATCATTTTTTTTCTTTGCTATTTTCATTTAAGTACATATTTGACAATTATCGGTACAGTTCAATCACCGACATTTCCAAGGTTAACTCGATTACAAATTTTCTTGATCGCACGATACAGATATTTACATAATGATCAACTCAAGCGTGAAAAAAATGTGCGGCTAGATTAGATACAGGGTGTCCCAAAAATGGCGTACTAACGGTGCACTACGGTGTAGAAGAGACTACCATAAACGTCCGAAAAATGTTTAAAAAATTCTATTGGACTTAATTGCTGATTTGGCGGTCCTTGAATGTGGCACTTAACAGGAAAATTATTTTGAAATATATGTATTAAATTGTCATGACAGCTACCTCTAATCGTACATATTATCACAAAGTACAAGATTACTCACTACCAATATCTAATCCTGCACAATAGTGAATTTAGAAGCTTTGGAAATCGAAAAAAATATTTTAAATCCACTAATAATAAAAATAATAATAATTTATTTTTTGTCTGAAAAATTTTTTTCATATTTTTTTCGTGTACATTTAAACGTCCTGGATACGGTAGTAAGTAGTTAGTACGCCATTTTTGGGACACCCTGTATATTAATTTTCTAAGTATGTATTAGTTTAAGTTAATATGTAATACAGGGTGATCCCGACATAACCTGCCAGAAGAAATCCAGTAATAGGTGACGATGAGTAGAACTCATACACAAAAAATGTTTCTAATACAAGTCTTTTCGTTTTCGAAATAAAAATAATTGAATATTTGGTCAAAATTTGCTGTACGCTAATGAGTTAATCGGTTTTAAAAAGGTAATTTTGGTTACTTGGCTGCAATTTCTTTAGCAACGGTACCTGTAACACCTATGACATTTGTCAAGTTTAATTTTAAATTTGCGAATCCTTCAAAAAGTTATGAAATTCACAATACAAGAATACGCCGATTTGCATTTACTCTACGGTGAAACACGTGGTAATTCAAGACCGGCAAGGCGACCATACGGCGAGCGTTTTTCTGAAGGAGTCCTTCCGCCTTGTACTCTTGTGGCATTTATGTGAGGTTGGTTCTGACTGATTCCAATATAATGGCGTCCCCGATCCTCCATTTAACCCCTCTGGATTTTAATTTTTGGGGACACACGAAAGATTTGGTATACGAAGTTGAAATAAATACAAAAGGCCAGCTCCAGAAACGCGTAATAGACGCCGCGAACCAGATTCGTAAAAACCCAGAAATGCTGAATTCTGTTTATGAAAATTGGTATCGGCGTCCTCAAATGTGCATAAATGCCAACGCAGGGCACACAGAACATTTATTATAATAGTTATTTATGATGTAATTGTTAAAAGTGAGATTTTATTTTGTAAGTGGGGTAGATTGGGAAACGAGCGCAGCGAGTTGACCAACCCCACGAACAAAATAAAATCACTTTTAACACGTCCATTTTTTATACAACTGGTTTGCATTGCATTTAAAAACACAGTCGTATTTTTGATGTTTACTTTAATTTCTGCGGCAAAAATCAGGTAGCTAGTCTTCTATTGACATTTCACATTTGTTTATTAGAAACGTCAAAAAAGTTTTCATTACGTTTTGTAAACACTTTCAATTCCACATTATTGCATTCGTAAACATGGAATGCAAAGAAAACGACGTTAACAATGCCGATATCGACGACAGATTCCCGCAGATATTGAAAAAGCGGCAAATAGAGCTACTTTAACATTTATAAATAAATAAAAAATAACTAGTGTTAAAAGTTTTCTTTTTACTAGTGTTAAAAATACTTTTAACACGGTAAGTTATAAAGAGCAATTTTTAATCAAATTAGCTTCCACTAAAAACGTCACATTTAATGTCAGTTGTATAAAATAGCTATTTATGCACCAAGGGCGTTACAACGATGATTACGATGATTACTTACAAAACGCCTTGTTTTCAAGCACCCCAAAATGGCTTTTTTCTTCTGGACCAGGACATTTGGCGTCTTAAAAAACAAGGCAGAACCCTAAAAATTCAGCTGTTCTCCCAAAAGTAAACATCCGAAAAAGACCTAAAACCCTTCAGAAAGCATTAATTTTTATGCACCCCAAAAGTACTCGAATATCCGTAGAACCGTAGACCACCAAAAATTTGGGCATATGAAAAAACCGTTGAAAATCACCCAAAATCATGCAAAATTATCCCAAGAGCACTCTAAAAACTTACAACATACCGTGTTTTTAGACACTCCTAAATGGCTTTTTATTTCTGGACCAGACCAATTGGCGCATGCAAAACAGGTATATTTGGCGCCTTACAAAATTAGGCAGAAAAAATTAATCTTTTGCCAAAAGTAAACAACCAAAAAAGACATAAAATCCTTCAAAAATCATAATTTTTTATGCGCCCAAAAAATACTCGAAAATCAATAAACCACCAGAAAATGAGCACATGGGAAAACTGTTGAAAATCATCCAAAATCAAACATAATTACATTTTCTAACACTAATATCTTAAACTGTTTTTATAGTGCATTTGAGCTCACACGTTATGTTACCTATAAAATACGTTTTCTTTATAAAACACGTCGTCAATAGTAACGTTTTTTATGATATTATAAAACATGCCGTCAATAGCAACTTATTTTATAATTATAAGATTGTAAAATAGGCAGATGCACATTATTCAAGTAACATTTTATTCATCATTTTTACAGTAATTATTTCAAAATGAAAACCACAATTATTGGATTGAAAACTCAGGCCTGTACTTGAGCTAGAACTGCCACATTCCTCCCTATTGCTTAGCTTGGTGCTCTTGTTTATAACATCTACTTCTTTAACTTCTGCTGTTTCATCCAATGCAAGCGTCCCACCACCGAAGACTTTTCTGGCAATCTTCACTTTCTCTTCAAAGGATTCTTGTCGTAATGTGAATTAACTTTTCAGTAAAGTTCTGCACACTTACCTTCATATCAAGAAAAACGAAAATGACATCTTTGGTTACCTCCTTGATGCCTTTTTTATTCTTCCAGCCTTTCGTACTAAATTCTTTTCCCTTATTCTTATTTCTTCTGGAACGTTTTGGCACATTTCAACGATGAAAATTGTTATTCTCAAAATTTGTTGATATTATTACCATAGTGCCCACGGCAATCTTCGCATTTTGTGTATTGTGACGCGCCTCGAATGATTTATGACATTTTAGAATAATTTCTGAATTTATTAAAATTTGTGATAAGATGTTAGTGTTATAAAAAATGTTAAAGACAACACGTCTTTTATAGTTTAAAAATCTCGCTCTATTAAATCCTCGCTCCCTGCGGTCGCTCTGATTTAAACTACGACCTCGATTTTTAAATCGTCGTACTAGTCATCTTAATAACTATTTTGCAAAAAAATAAAGTCGCAGTTGTGAAGTTCACTCTTTACTAAGTGAAATTTTCGCATTCCCTCCTCGAAGTATGAATGAATTCTATCACTTATAGAATTATAAACCCGTGAAGCAAGTATTATGGTAATTGTTATTATTGTTTTCTTAATTTATTACTTCAACACTAATAAAAAATAGCGATTTATTCAACAATTTCCAGAAACTAATACGTGTCCATAAGCTAATGTAGGTATCTGTAGAATTAGGTAAAAGGTATCTTTTATCATCTTTCCAACTTAGAGACTTTTTCTTTACTTCTTCAGTAAATATATCATGTTTATGACTCCTGATCACTTTCTGTCTATGGAAGTATTCTTTTTGATTAAACAAGCAATTTTTGTAATCTTCAAAACTTATTTCTTTCTTCAATACTGCTTTCTTGATACCTTTTAATTTTTTCGAAACAAACGTTTCAGTAATGTAACTGTACATTTTTGACCTTAAACCTATGCATTCGAATATCTTAATACCATTCAATTCATCTTTGAGTTTCCTTATTACTTTCTTATTTTTATCAGAATATAATGGATGATCCTTTGGATAATCAGATGTATCAAAATAGTCGGGATTGTTTTTCATAAATTCATAGAAATCGACATTTTTAATCTCATTTATAAAACTATCAGTATCTCCATAAAGAAGTTTTACGTTTTCATTAAATTCTTTTTTAATTACATTGTAATGGACGTTATACATTAACACTTTTGATAAATCTAATCTAACAGCTTGCCCAATGTAAATTGGTTTATTAAACAATACTTTGGTTTTATAATTATGAACTGCTGCCAGGTGTTTGCTAAATATAGTTCTGTGTTTAAAATTAGGTTTGTTTATCGCTTTTTGTAATTTTTCTTCATCACAATATAATTTAATATTTTGTTGGTTTCTAACAGATTGCATAGACTTACCATATGGGGCATTAACCATTAATTTCCAGAAATCTTTTTCAAAAATCATTTTTCGCCTTTTGTCTTTGTTCAGTATTAAATTTTACATATGGTGCTATGAAATTTGACTGAGTAAATTTTATACCTCTGTGAACCTTTGTTATTCTAATACCTAAACTTGTATAAAGTTTTAATGTTTTGTAATGAATTATATAATTTTTCTTATCATAGAAATGACAAAGCAGTTTTTGTTGTATTATTAAATTTATATTTGATATTAATTAGTGAGCAGTTGTTATAAAAACAAATGAATATTATAAGCAGTCTGAATAAAAAATATAAACAAAAAGTCTGTCAATAGTTTATTGAATTAAAAGGATTCTTCTAATAATACTACAAAGGGTTATGGGCCCAGAAGAATATTAAAAGAAAGAAGATTTAATAGAAGAAGATGAGTGGAAATGTAATAAGAATTGAACCACTGGGAAAAGAAAATTATGATACATGGAAACTTCAGATGGAGGCAGTTCTCGTAAAGAACGAAATGTGGGGATATGTAAATGGATCTATTGAAAAACCAAATAATGAAAAAATACAATTTGAGAAGAAAACGACAAAAAGGCAAGAGCAGATTTAATCTTAGCGATAAATTCCAATGAACTAAGGCAAATAAAAAATTGTGTAACTTCAAATGGAATATGGAAAAAATTAAAGGAACTTTATGAATCAAAAGGTCCTGCAAGAAAAGCGACGTTGTTAAAACAACTAATAATGTCCAAAATGAATGAAGGAGAAACGATGAAAAATCACTTAAATAATTTCTTTAATATTATTGATAAATTAGAAGAAATGGAACTAAAAATTGTAGATGATCTCGTAACAATATTGTTACTGTATAGCATTCCAGATTCATATGAAAATTTCCGGATCGCAATAGGATCTCGTGATGAGTTACCGAAGCCAGAAACACTGAAAATAAAGCTTACGGAAGAATATGAAGCAGGAAAAAGTAGAGAAAATCAAAATTCTCCGGGTGCTGCTACCAATATACACCAGAACCAAATGGCGTCGCAGAACGAAGAAATCGCACTTTAGTAGAAATGGCAAGATGTATGATGAATTGATGATACAATCGCAATTGTCGTAACCATTTAAAGTCTTTTCCCGGTAATTTCTGAGATAAAGCCCATTCATATAGATCATGTATTAGCATCTATATAGATAGTAACTTGAGTCTTTTCATCTGCTTGCGAATACCTGTTACTACACTGTGAAATACCTCCTCTAATTCCGTTTTCAAAAAACAAATACGTTTCATAATCAGTTAATAATTCCAACCCCACTGAAGTATATTCTCCAAACATTTTCCAAACATAAATCTCTAAAATTTTCAAATACATCAGTTAAAAGCAAAACATCTAGTTTTAAGTATATATCATGCCATTCACCCAAGTTTTTAATTTTAAAATATTTTCATACTTTCACTGCATGTTTGAATTCTTCTTGAGAAATTCCTTCTTTTGTGAGCGAAGAATAAAATTTATCTATTGATGGAAGTTTTGTTTCAGAAAATTTCTCAAAAGAATCCATGTATTCATAGGGGTATATTCCTTTTCTAATGATCTTGCTTTTTTCTTTCCTAAATAACACATCTAATTCATGATTTGAAAAGTATTTAATTATTTCTCTCAACTGACTTGATTCCAGATTAGATGACAAATTGTCTAGTCTACTTGCTAAAAATCTAAATGAATCGATAAATCTCAATTCGATATATCCATTATCATCCATTCCAAAAATGTTACTGAAAGAAATATATTTCTCTTCGTTATTAGGTATTAACTTCAATTGACTTTTATCTTCTCCTAGATTTTTTATAAACAAATGACAATCGTAAGAACTTAAATTATGAAACAAAAAGGACCTTACAAGACCTGAAGGCCAACATCCGTGCAGAAATTGCACATCACGTGACGTGAATATGAATGAATAATCTCCGCCGGAGGGCGTAGTGCTTAGCATTAAATTAAGGTACAGTTGGTTGCAAAAAAAACGCGAACTGTCAGAATAAAATTGACACATTTTTATAATTTTTTCATAGTGTGAAACCTTCTTACGAGAGATAGGTTAGAATTAGAGTCAAAATTCAGACATTTTTAGAAAATTAGCGCGATTCTGTTTCAAAATTTAGCAAGATTGTTATTGAACAATATTGATTTTGCATAGATCCAACCAATCAACAGCTTCATATCATAGCAACTGCAATATTGTTATATAGCAATATTGGTAAATTTTAAAACAGAATCGCACCAATTATTTGATAGGTATTGTCGAGTAGACAATTAATTGACAAATGGACAAAACCAAATTTACATTAGAAAAATTTTCATTTCCCGTTTTTTTTTTTTTGCAACCAACTGTATTAAATTTGTTTGTGTATGCATTAAATCATTAAATTTCAATTCATTTTAATTATTCATTTTATCTTAATAAAAAAACTTAATTTAATTCACCTAATAAGTTAAGACAACATTTATTGATTCTGCGGCGGTATGAAGTTCGCCGGGTCAACTAGTAACCGAATAAAAAAATGTTCTTAGTAATTGTACTGCCCACTTAAATAGTCCTTCTTGATCACCCGGTAAAAAACAAAATTTGAAATGATACATCACATGATAGGCGCGACCTATTTCCTATTATACGCGGTACAAAATAAAATTAGTATATTAAATAGAGTTGGTTCCATCCTGGTTCCTAAGGGCGTTTTTCGATGGCTGCACTTTTATTGTCAAAATTATCATTATCTGCGTTTAAATAAAATTGCTCATTAACAAAATGTTTCTAGAGTGAAAATAAAATATAAATATTATGTTAACTATTTAAATTTGCGTGAATTACCTTCACAAATTTTGTGAAAACCAGGTTGCCAACTCAAATCTAACTCTCAACATTCCCCTAGGGACCACGATCGAGCCTACTTTCTCTTATACTTTACTCACGAGCTACTGGCTTCATGTAGAACTCGGAAAAAATGTTTAAAAAATTCAATGTCAAAAAAGTAAAATGACATTTATTTTTTGAGCTGCAATTTTTTTTAATTGGTTTTAGTTTTTTACGTTGTCCTAAAACCTCGTAGGTAGAATTTCGGCACATTTTAAAAATACACGCTGTATATCATATTTTATAAAACGTACACCAATGCGGTTTCCTTGTTTTAAAGCATATTTCCTATAAGTTACTTCGCATTGGCGTACATTTTATAAAACATGATATACAAGGGTGTATTTTTAAAATGTGTCGAAATTTTACCTACGAGGTTGTAGGACAACGTAGAAAACTAAAAGCAATTAAAAAAATTGTAGCTCAAAAAATAAGTGTCATTTTATTTTTTGACAGAGAATTTTTTAAATATTTTTCCGAGTTCTACATGAAGCCAGTAGCTCATGGTTAAAATATCTGCACAACTTTTAAAATCACCCTGTATACCACTAGTACAAACAAGTCGATGTCTGTAGCTGAGTGTACTTTTCAGAATTATACCCCACTTTATCGCTTCACCTTGTCGCATCTATGTTCCATATCTTGCATTTCAATCTCTTCTGCGCATCCCAGGGGCCATCCAAGATTTGACGAGGTGTATGTGTTTTTCAAATTATTTTTATTTTTCGATATAATCCATTAATATCTCCCTAAAATTTAGTAGGGACACTGTCCAGCGATACTCCATGCTTTTATCTCAACCAGAAGTCTAATTCTTCCAGATTACCAGATTCTCTCTTGATATAGCGCTTTTAAGCACGTTATCTGATAATGAGGAAAACATTTTTTTAATGAATCTATATTTTTACAATTCTGTTGGTTTAATTGTTTACTACTGTTTTCTCCCGTTATCATTTGACCTTTGGGAGATAATCCACCACGAATCCAATAAACTCTTCTTTTGCATTCTAGAACTTAATTAATTTATAAATTTTCCTGTACACAAAACCGATTTTGCACTTGTTGATAGCGAATAATTAGCATGTTTCCAAAACACTTTGTTTTGGACGAATTATCTTCTAAGTATGACCGGGCTTATACAGGGTGTCACAGCTAAGACTTTCGAGCCTAATAACTCAGTTATTTTCCAGCGGATTTTTGTGAAATTTAAAATGCAGATATTTTAGACGGTGAAGAATAAAATTCCATTAATGCAATCACCCAAATCTTAAAAACGTAATTTTTACATGCCTTTTTAAAATGTTGAATCAATTAAGATTTACATAAAAAATTAATCGGCAATAAAAAATGCAAAAAACTGTGTTAAACGTGGCTGCAAATGCAAAAACGTAGACGCGTATGAAACAAACGCGCAATTTTGCAGAATTTTGGTCATCCCTTTCCGCAGAAACCCAGGTGACACATTTGACGATTATCTTGCTAACCTTACAAACACTTACATAGTTAAAGACAACATTTGGAAGTAATTTATTATACTGGATGCTTTAATTCTTCCATAAAGGATTAAAACACGATCGGGATATTTTAGCAAGATAATTTAGTTCACGTACGCTTCCTGTGTCTTCAAATAAATTGACGACTCTCTTAACCTTACATTTTGTAAAGCCTACATTTGGATAGTGTTCCATGAGAAAACGAACTGTGTCATTGAAGTTCTTACGACACTCTCCATAGGCAACTTTTTTTTCCTTTTTCAACAATATTGAAATTTCTGCCGCTGTAGTCTTTTTTAGAGTATTTTCAATAAATTTTCACAATTTGACGTTTCTAATAAAGTGCGCCCAATTTTGACAGATTTTAAAGGGTGTACAAAATATTGCTTGGCAATTAATTATCAATCGTTTCAAAAGGTAACTGCTCAAATACCTTCAAATTTTACATTACATTTTTAACGACAAAATCTAATCTTTTCGTTGAATCAGACAAGTGATTTACTTAATTGTTTGTGTAGACCCCTATTTTTTAATATTTAACAATCTAATAATAATCGCGCATAATTTTCGATAAAGGAAACATGTGTTAAAATTACATTTTTTAACTTGAGGTTATTTTATTATTACTAATTCAACCTTCGCCATCTAAAATATCTGCATTTTAAATTTCATAAAAATCCGTTGGCAAATAACCGAGATATTAGGCTCGAAAATCTTAGCTGAGACACCCTGTATATTGAAACCTCTTTTTGGTGTGATAAATGAAGGTGAACTCAACATACTTGTTATCACGTTACGAATTTTCATTAGCGTGAAACATTTTTTCATAAAATACTTCATTACTGCATTTATTGATACGATTGATACGAATTTGTTCCAAATCATAACAATGCATAACAAACTACTTGACAGACCCAGAACTGTTCATATGACAGATGTGGCGTTACAACGCCGTAAATAAGTAATTCTAGAAGGAAATGCATTTTAATCTCCTGTAGTTTTCTTTGTTTTGTATTAAATAAATTTTAAATCAGTAACCTACCTTATCCTTGAACCTATTTATCTGCTGCAATAAACTTTTGATTTTATTGTCCATATAAATCCTTTGGCTGAATTGTCACTTGCATTTTTATGCTTTTCACCTTTCCGAACTCAAAAATTTACTCCAAAACGTTAATTAATAAATCGTATTTAGGCAAAACATGTTATGAATGATAATTCGTAATCGGCAAATTTGTTATCGACAAAGCAACATTTCAATCGACTGTGAATTACATTTTTGAAACCCTTAGGTCGTAACCTTCCTCAATCTAGAGTCGCGCAAAATTACCAAGGCCCGATTAAAATCGTTTCTTGGAACAGGGGATTTACCACAGCTGCGGTTTTTTATTGTCGTTACCAGTATGTGTGCGAGATAAGACTTAATTTTCGTAAACATAAATAATTTATTGCTTGAATCCAGTGGCTTTGAGGTCTGTCCACCGCAGAAAAGTTGTACACCTGCGTTGTCCTTTCAACTCTCATCTTCCAAACAAAGATTCTGTCTGAACCAACAGGTTTCTCATCGCCGTCGATTTTTTCCACCCCTTAAAATGTAAACTGATAGGAGAAGTGACCTGCGCCGCCACTGTTTATTTATACAAACATCTGCAGATTTGTTGCTAACCCCACAACAATATAAAAGCGAAGAAGTGGACGGCTTGCGACAGTCTCGATCAAGACGTGAAGATGAATCTTCAGCTATTGGTCCTAGTGGTGAGCGCGGCCCTCTTGGCTGAGGCGCATGTGATACGCAGAAGTACCCAGAATGAATGTAAGTGTGACAATATTAATTTGATAGTAATCGCGACAAACCGGTTTAAACTTGAAAAAATGTTTACATACAATGTGAGTCATCTCGCATAATGAAGGTGTCAATGGTACTCATAAGAAAGACAAGGTCATCCAAACCATCTTTCATAAGAGAAATTTTGTCTGTTTTAGACAAGATGTGCGTCCCTGAGGACCTCCTCGAACTGTGCCAGCAAATGGCAGCCCAAGAGACAAAAAGCACCGCCAAAATAATCTGCATTCCGGCGCGAGACCGGTACTGTCTTCCCTCCTTTTGGCCCATTTTCGCTCACTCTCTTGTTCTAGCTTGGAGTGCATCGAGAAGATCAAACAGCACGTGGCAGACTTCGGCACCGTCGACCCCGAAGACATGTACATCGCGGCGAAGACTCCCGACGAAGACTTCGCGGTGTTTGAGGAGATCCGAACCAGAGAGGAACCCGAAGGTACTTGCAGCTTCAAGGTTAACCGCTACTGACCGGTTGTTTACAGCTGAATTCCGGTACGAAGCCGTGGCCGTCATCCACAAAGACTGGGTCATCAACGGGATCGAGGGTCTGAAGGGGCTCGATTCGTGCCACACCGGCGTGGGTCGAAACGTCGGCTACAAAATCCCGCTGACCAAGCTGAAGCAGAAGGGCATCATCGGGAGCTTGAACGAGCCAGAATTGAGTCCGCGTGAAAATGAATTGAAGGCGTTCTCTAAGCTCTTCAATAAGGCGTGCATCGTAGGGAAGTGGTCGCCGGATCCTAAGATTAATCTCAGCTGGAGTGAGTACAGTCGCGGATTATGGATCCAGAAGTGTTTATTTTTATTTTAGAGAAGAAGTACTCCAATCTGTGCGCACTGTGCGAGCACCCGGAGATTTGCGATTACCCTGACAACTTCTCTGGGTACGACGGAGCGCTGAGGTGCTTGGCTCACAATGGGGGACAAGTGGCGTGGACTAAAGTCATTTACGTTAGGAAATTCTTTGGGGTACTACCACCACTAGTATGCAAATTTTCCTAGACTAACTCGCTTGTTCCAGCTCCCTGTCGGTGCGACCCCAGCGCAACCCACCAAAGAGAACCCAGACGACTTCGCTTATCTATGTCCCGACGGTACTCGAGTACCTGTCACAGGTACTCCGTGCCGTTGGGCAGCTCGACCTTGGCAAGGTTACATGGCCAACGCCGATGTGGTCAAAACCGTTGGTGAGCTTCGCCGCAAAATCGAAAATCTTGATACTGTAGGTACCAAAAACCACGCACCTTGGCTGGAGAAAGTTCTAGAACTGAACGATAAGACCGTACCTAAAGAAAACAAAGTCATCTCACCTGGAGACTACTTAGACAAAGCCAACTACACAGATGTGATAGAGCGCGATTATGGACCGCCTTTCAAAACGGTACGTTTCTGTGTGACCTCGAAAGACGAGTTGGCAAAATGCGAGGGTCTGTCCAAATCAGCTTTCTCGAGGAATATTCGACCGAGATTCGGTTGCGTCGAAGAAAAAACAGTTTTTGATTGCATGAAAGCCGTCAGAGACAACGGTGCTGACATCATAACACTCGATGGAGGACTGGTCGACAAAGCCCAAAGAGAGTACAATCTAGTACCGATTGTTGGGGAACAATATGGTAATCTGGGAGGATCGTATTACGCAGTAGCGGTGGTGAAGAAGGGCTCCAAATTCAAATCTTTCGCTGATTTGAAAGGTGCTAAATCTTGCCACACTGGAATAGGACGTACCGCGGGTTACAACGCCCCTTTGTACACCTTGATCAAGCAGAATTTGATCGAGAAGTCCAAGTGTCCTTATCCCAAAGCCCTTGCAGACTTCTTCTCTGCCAGCTGTTTGCCAGGTGCCAAAGATCCAAAACACGAAATCGATGCCACTCAATCTACCAAGCTTTGTGCGCTTTGTGGAGGTGACGTCGACAAGAAAGATTCTTCCACCAAGTGCAACTTCGATTCCACCGAATCTTACAGCGGGTACACTGGAGCTTTCCGGTGTTTGGTCCAAGGAGGAGGCGACGTAGCTTTCGTCAAGCACGTGACAGTACCAGGGAACACAGGTACTAACAACAACAACAACACATTTTGTCTTTGATTTTATCATTTGATGTGTACACAGATGGGAAAAACCCTGACAGCTGGGCTGCCAATTTGAAGTCGCAGGATTACGAACTCTTGTGCCCCAATGGAGGACGAGTACCGGTTGATCAATACGAAAGTTGTAATTTGGCCCACGCTCCGCCCCATATGGTAGGTCTGGAACAATCGAGGTTCAGTGGTTACGAGGTTTGTTGCAGGTGGTTACAAGTCATTCGAAGAGCGACGGAGAAGTCGATGAAATTCGCAATCTTTTGATTTCTGCGAGTACCCAATACACCAAGAGACCGGATTTGTTCAAGCTGTTCGGGTCTTTCAACGGAAAGAAAGATTTGCTCTTCAAAGATTCGGCGACTGGGCTGATCTCGATTACCGGCGAGTCCGAAATACAGAAAGAATATTCGAAGGTGCTCGCGGTCGTCAACGCTTGCTCTTGAGACGGTGGTACCAGATTTTAATAGAGAACTAGTTTTATATTGTCATAGTTGCTAATTTAGTAGATATGTAAGGAAATGCTAAATAAAAAGATTTAAAATTATTTCTGTAAATGTATTCCAAAAATATGACGAAGCCTGCACTTCAAGACTGTGATTTGAGTCTTACAACTTTGGCTTGACCCCAAGAGAGTGTTGTTTGCTCTGAAATTCAAATCAAATACGTGTGGAAAAATTCAAGGTTGGCTCAAATTTTACAAAGATTTTGCACGTCTTGAAAAGAGAACTCCCTTATTGAAATTTTGGAAGGAGGCTTATTTGGTGTCCTAAGTTTGTTTTTACTATTGTAAAAAAAACTTTTTGCACCTGCAAAAAAAAAGACTAACCTTCTTAAGACTTTTTTTTATTCTTACATTGTCTTTGAAATTTTTTTAACGATATGACCTGTCATGGTTCCCCTGGAGGAATCTAAGATTATTAATTTCAACGGGAAATCATAAACAGTGTATAGCACAGTTGGTTGCAAAAAAAAAACGGAAACTGTCAGAATAAAATTGACGCATTTTTACAATTTCTCCATAGTGTGAAACTGTGAAACCTTCTTACGAGAGATTCAATGACATTTAAAAAAATTATCTGATAGGTATTGTCAAGTAGACAATTATGCAATTGCCAAATGGATAAACCAAATTTACATTAGGAAAATTTTCGTTTCCCGTTTTTTTGCAACCAACTGTACCTACTGTCACGAGCAATAAATTTTGTTGGATTGTGATAAATTAAAATTTTTCCCCTACCTGATTATGCCCATGTCAACAAAGTGTCAAAAAATGAGGAAAAAATGACAATTAATGCCATTCAACATGATGATAAGTTAGAATGTTTATGACCGTTTTACAATGGAGCATTTTCCAATGGGTCACAAAGAGTGACATTGACGACCAAAATTTATTGCTCTCAACTGTACATTGTTTTTTTGGGTTTAAGTAATCATAACTTTATAGTATATTTTTTGCTGGTAGGCGGTTGCGCACGCCATTTACAAAATCCTGCAACGAAATGCGACCTCCCTATTGGTTAGTGGACTAGAGTAACCAATAGGGAGGTCGCATTTCGTTGCAGGTTTTTGTAAATGGCGCGCGCAACCGCCTACCAGGAAAAAATAGACTATAGTAATTTTTTTGTTGTGATTTACGCGTACTTTATTAGACAAAGATAGCATTTTCACCTGTGCAACTATTGCAGAGCAAGGTTATGTTAACACCATAAGAACTATTCGACACTCACCGAAAGATTTTAACCATTTTTCTCACTGACGATGAAAATAATTAAAAGTACACCGTTTTGTCATTTCTTTGGCATTTTGCAAAATAAGAGATGTTAAATTGAGTGCTGCTATATTTAAAATCTGATTTTGTCACCAAGATAAAAATGGAGTTGAAAACAAAAGGAACATTTTTCAGTAATCCAACACAACAAAAATTAAAACCCTTTCAGTAAGTCAGGTCAAACTTTGAAATACCAAGTGACTTTTAATGATTGAGACACATTTACTGGGTTGGTACGCCTAGTTATTTGTCAAAGAGTTGTCTGTTGATTCGCTTTCTAGGATCTCGGCAAGTCCCATGATTGATTCAACATTTGCAGAGTATGCAACCCACATTGCCCGAAACCAGAATTTTATTTTTGTTCACAACAGCCTTAAATAGTTCTATTTCATTTAAAATTAAGATTTTAGAAATAAATAATGACTATTTGTTTTATTTTGACTTTGGAACTATGGAACTATCATATCACATTTGAATTCGACAGTCAAGTGTACCAACATAAAATCGCAAATTTGTTGCCAACGGAACAAAAATAATTTCATTCATTAAAAGTCACCCGGTATTTGTCGACATAGACAATAAATAATTGTTTTAAATTGAAACGAGTGTAATTTTGTTTATTTGGTGCCAATTTCTTATTAATTGCAAATACGTTTTTAAGTGGACGAGTATAAAAATTTCAAATAGGTACCCAGTTTAAATAGCATAAGGAAAAGATTATTCTATCAATAACCCAGGACCCAGGTTTATATTAATAGGTAGCGTAGGGTAACGTATTTTTGCGAATTTGATGCATGTACAGTCACGAGCAATAAATTTTGGTCGTCAAGGTCATTCTTTGACACAATGGAAAGTGCTCTAATATGAAACGGGCATAACCTCTAATAAATTCTACTTGTCTTGTCTTGTCAAGATCTTGTCAACTTCTTGGAAATCCCAACTGGGTTGTCACCCTTGCTTCTGACACATTCGTCTCTATCAGCGACATAATTTTTACTCTGTTTATTGACATTGGTCCTAATTAAGCAGGCAAAATTTTTAATTTGTAACAGTAGTGGGAAATTCCAAAATGATCTGGTCGCGACTGTAAAACATCGATCGACATCGGTAAAAACCCTTTCAGAAACCCATGAAAAAAAATAAATTATACATTACATAATTATATTAAGTATCATTTACACATCCACATATATTTTAACAACTCCACACAACAAATTTAAATCAATACTTTAACACAGTTTATCCATGGAATATACTCTGATTGACTTTACAGAGAGATGCATATTTGAAAAGTAGGTACACTTAACTAAGCCGATTGACATGAATTATAATCCCTTCTATTTGCAACAGCACACGTTCAAATCTGTATTGAGTGTATTAAACTTGTTTGAACTTGACATAAAACAACCATAAATTTACCGATGCACTTTTTACGATGATTTGTTGAAACGGTAGAAAACATGAATGAGTAGAAGAAATTATTTACATCTGATACTCAAATCTACTTAAAAAACTAATACTCCATAAGCACAGCAACAATTTTTCGTAATTCCTTACTAACACAGCCACTTCTTCCCGATACTATCACAGCCTAACATTACACAGTGTTAAAACCGAGAATAAATAGACGGGAATCAACTAAAAATAGCCCCACTAGAAGTGCATTAATTCAATTAGAATGCACTTTAATTCTCGCTAACCGAGTTGATAAAACTCTGTTTCCTCGTCGTCTTGGTGCCGTTGTTTCTGCCGCTAGATGGCGTAACCGGCTCTTTGACCCCCTCGTTGGCACCTCCCCGCCTCCACAATCGGACAAGACTTGCCCTGAAGTTATCGGACAACACTCCGTACACGACCGGATTGACTAAAGTATTAAGGAATGCAATGATCAAAGCGGCGATGAAGTGGTGAGACCTCAGGAAAAAATTCTTGTCGTCGGTGGGCCTCCTCCCGTCTATGTAGATCAAGAGCATGACCACCGTGATGGGCAGCCACATGAGGAGGACCACGACGACGTTGAGGAAGAGCACCCGGACAACTTTGATGTGCTTGTTGAGTCGAATCTCTTCGTGCTGCGAGAGCGAGCCTTGGCGACCGTTCGGCGAGGAGGCCATCTGCGTGGAGAAGCGACGAGGCCAAGGGACGAAGATGTCCGACATGCTGAGCTCGGACTGACGACGGGCTTGGGCGCGGTTGCACCCCTTGATCTCCACGGCGCTGACCATGACGCAAGACGAGGCCCAAGTGTTCTTGGTCGAGATGATCTTGTGGAAGATGCGTTGGTAATGGTAGATCAGCATGACCATGGGGAGGAGACAGGCGAAGACGACGACCGGCATGACGAAGCAGGCCGAGAAGTGGACGTTGGTCGATTTGGGAAAGACGAGAGTGCAGATTCTCTTGCCGTCGTCGGTGGAGAGCTCGCGGAACCAGAGGGGGACGGGAATGAAGACGACGGCTGTTGATATCCACACGATGGCGGAGAAGAGGCTGGCTTGCCGGGGAGTCATCTTGGAGCGGTAAGGGGGCACGACGATGCATCGATGGCGGTCCATGCTGATCAGCGCCAAGGTCCACAGGAGGACGATGCCGGAAACGAACTACAACACAGATCCAGAGAGTCAAAATCACCTCAAATACAATCGGATTGTGTTTATAATAGTCATTTGTGCATCAAGGCCAAAAAGTGCATCTTTTTCGTTCAAGTTTGAGTTTTCCGGCCGAGGCGCAACCGAGGCTTCAAATAAGCGAGGACAAAAGGCACTTTTTGGCAGAAGTACACATTAAATGTTTTAGGCGACCGCACGAACTAGGTACAATAGAATTAAAATATGTAGATAAATTTATTTTTTTAATAGTATGTATTTGTTATCAGCTTGCCTACAAAACTAGAAATTTACTATTTGCAATACAATTACATACTTATTTACATAATTTATAGTGACAGGACAATTATCGGATTTGTCGGTTTCGTTGCTAACTTACTAACCTGACCAACAGATGGCGCCACGGTCAGCATCCGAAAAACAATTACTTTTCGTCCGCTTGTGAGTACGAAAAATTGCCGTTTTCATTAAGGGTGTCTAAAAGGGCTATTATTGTTCCATTTATGGTCAGTTCCGACAAAACAGCAGTAAGAAATCGCATCCCCGAATGGAGAATTTCCCCGCTGAGGATCCCTTTTCGCCCTGCACAACGCCAGCCACTTTCGGTGTTAATGACTTTGAAAACTGTCATTACGAGATTTAGTCTACCGTAACGTGCCGTTATAAACGCCAAAGCACAACTTTAACGGTTTGCAGAAGTTTTAAAAACATTTTTACGGTCGGTACAGGCGATAAAATCGCTGGAATATGGAGAAATCACAGGAAAACCGACTGCATTTATGACAACATAACCAACTTCAAATAAACAAACGAGCGCAATTTTCGAAAATGGCAGCCGCAAAGTTAATCGGAAGTGACATTAGTGCGGGCCAAGGCTGTACGTGTCACTAGGGCTCGGATCTAGATTCTCGGCTTGTTTGCTTTGTGTTGTTACGACCGCCGAGTTATTTTTTCAATTCGAGACGGTAAAATATACAAGATGTGGAGAATATACAATTGGAGGTGATTTGTACGGACGTTTCCCGTACAGATGTAAATAGATGTGGAGGTCGTAGGTGCAATTAACCTACGGTTTTTCCACAGCATACAATCATTTTGTGCTGATCCACACGGAGATTTGTTTTGATTTCAACTGGGAAATCGATGCATTTGTATTACAAGCTACGATTCTACGATCTTGCAAAATCTGCACAACTTGTGCACTTCTCAGGGAAAGTCATGATAGTTGCTCGATGATTGCGACTCACGACAATATCATGATCTATAGTCAGTCTATTTTTTAATTATAGTCCGAGTCAAGAGTCGACATGACCTGTATCTGCTTTTGACATTTGACAGCAGCCCATGATGCTACCAATATTTGAAAATTTATGTAGGCAAAATGACACATACAGGGTGTCTCAAAATTCACGAATTCCGAATTCAGAGCATTGTAGGGAATCACTTCAGTAGTCAAAATATGGAAATAAAAAAAAATCGGGACTCCCCCACAAAGATACATTGGTCTGAAGGTCCACTCTTTGAAGTGCGTTTTCTTCAAATAGAGGCTGTTTTATTGTTATGTATGGTGTAGATGATCTTCTTCAGGAAGAGCGAATTTTTCGAGCTCCACTGGGTCCTTCCCTACCACGCTCTGAATTCGGAATTCGCGAATTTTGAGACACCCTGTATATCATTACAAATTTCAATTTTTGAGATTTTGATTGTGTTCTTTTGTGCTTTCTTGGTTTTTCTGCAAACTCAATCCTCCGTTTTCATTTTGTCTTTCAAAAAACCGCTTCCTTCAGAACTCTTTTGATAACTAGTTATCATCTAATAGGTAAGAGACAGAGGTGGCTCGGTGGCTGCATGGCTGTTGGAGACAGTGCTCCGAGGTCGCGGTCCTGGCGCTAGTGAGTTCGAATCCCACCGAAGGGGGAGGATTTTTTCGAAGGAAGGAACCTCCGCCGGGCCATGGATGTGTGTGTATGTCTATCAGGGGCTGACGGTAGGGTGGTGGCAGGAAGAGCGACACTTTTCCGACACCACCGCGAGGTCAGCAGGGTGCGAATCCCAGGCCGGATGGGCGGCCTCCCATGGATGTTGTGTGTTGTATTCGTGTTGTGTCGTCCAGAAAAACGAGAAAGGAGAAGAGAGGGTGGGCGTGGGTGGCTGGGGAAAGTACTCCGGAGCCCCGCCGCACCACATAAGGAAAAAGGAGAAAAACAAGCCGACCGTAAAAAGGTACTTGATAGGCCAAGTGGTGAAAGGGGAAAGGCTATATTAAAAAAAAAAAAACTAATTACTACTACTAATACCTATTAAAAATTGTTGAAAACAACACTAAACAACCACGTTTAGATTGTCTTTCTTTCTTCCTAGATTTTGTTTCAGCAACGCCATGAATTAGTTTACCCCCTTTCCCCTTACATGTTAACTTCCAGTCTTGTAAGTTTCCGCGCAATTCCAATATTATTTTTGCAATTACAAATTCTGCAAATGAATCTGTCCACTTGCTGACCAGCTTTTCATTGGCATCATATGGTGGAAATTTCAAGCAAAATTAAACAAAATTATCACAAATGTGGGACGGGAATAATACAATACGTACATACAAGAGTTCAATAGCTTGTTTTACATTATGTTGAAAAGAGATAGCAATATAACAGTTGTTCTGCTTATTATGACTATAATTAAAAAATGGACTTTAAATAAAATGCTTGAGTTTGGTAGGGGTAAAGACCTCCGTTTATTAACTCTAAGCTACACGCTCTTGTCTACTAAAGTTTTTCGTTCTACATCAAGGGAAGTTTGTAACGAGACGAAAGTGCATTAACTGAGAGTGCACCTTTATGTACAACAGTAAAAGAGGGGTTGGCAATTTAAACATGGTAGTATAAGTTAAAAAATGACGCCAAACATAATTTTAAATCCAAGTGGATTGTTTTTTCGCCTTGATTCTTTTTTCATTCGTAAAGTCGACAATTTTTGATAATTCACAACTTGTATCCAACATTTTAGCTAGTTGTCTGCTTCTTTGATCATGTCTTTTTTACATATTTAATTTTCTCTATCAATCTGAATGTTTCCATGTAAAGAGCGTTCAAAAAAATATGGTAAGTGGGGGAAATACTTGTTTTTGCTTCCATTAACAGACGGCGTAGCTTCGTCAGTTATCAAACCATGTATGCCAAGCGTCATTTATTCAAGGAGATGCAGTGGTGTCAATTATTTCTTTTGCAAAAAACAGTTCCTTTCTGAACTAACCACCGAGAGTATTTGTGGTTTTGTTAGCGCTGTATGATGGTATTTTACTTTACAGTAAAAAGAGAGGTTATGTACCTGAAGGAAGACTAAAAGCATAGGTACCAACTCTAAAGACGACCTGCGTTTGTAAGAAAGGGAGAAAAGCACAACGTGCTTGACTACATTTTTTTACTCTAGTTAGGTACCTGTGTCATTCTTCTGCGTTTGTTTATCCCATTTATGTAGTCACCAGTGGAACGGCCCGTGCTTACGCACTAAAATCAATAAAATATTAAAATTTTACGCTCATTTTCAATATCTCTTTCTTCTTGGCTTCTGTGTTTCCGCCTACATCTTTGTCGTTCCCTATTTTCTGCTCTTTGTCGCTCAAGTTCGTCTAAATTATCCATTATTGTAATATTTTTCTTATAAAATTAATGACAGGTTTTACTGTCAAAAGGGATGTGTCATAGCAACACAGTTTCGTGGGTACCGCCATATTGTGACACGAAACGGACACCTATTTGCATTACGGTATTAAAGATACGTTTCATCTTCTATTCCGTTCGTATAATTTCGTGAAAGAATAGTTATTTGTATCACAAGGCTAGAAAACGTCATTTTGCAAGTTTGAGCACGGTTTGTGTGCGCAAAGACGTTAGCCGAGGCGCCACAAGTGCATTTCTAGACGTACTATGGCGGCCAAAAAAAAATTTTGGCCGTCACTTTCTTGACATTCAAGTAAAGTGTAAATAAACCTTTAGGAATTGTAACCACTTTCGATTCTTGTCATTTTGACAAAAGCTCAGATATTCCAAAAATCCGACACGAATAAACAAAATTAGAACAATCGTACATAGATAACCCGAGGTAAACGTTCTGCGTAGTAGAAATGACAAAATAATTTTGAGTTTTGAAATTTACCACCCAAAAAATAACATTCATAATCAAGACGGTAATCATGATGACAATAAAGTACGGATTACAATTTTTTTTTTTTTAATTGACAGACAATGACGGCCAAAGTTTTTTGGCCGGCATAGTACACATACACAAACATTTTTCGGCCGACAAGTTTATTTAAAGCGAAACAATAATTTTTGTTAAAATATTACCGGAATTTATTTTTCTTCTATTGGCAACATAAAAGATCCAAGAAGCGACTGTGACACCACAAAAGTCAATCAATTCCTCACATATTCAAAACTGTCGTCGTCCTCTCTATTATCCCTAACCCGTCACCAGTTGTCCATGAGGGTTGTCAAGCTGGTGGCCGCCTGCCCGTACGTCTGATAACCCCCTCGACCTCTACTGATTCGACTTGTGCTATGCACAATGTACACCTTGCGATAAATGATACAGATTTATCCAAAGCGAATACATATTTCATACTTAAAAATTGTACAAAAATTTCACACGACATTGAAATTCAGGACCGCCAACCTAACATCCTTCATTAAAAATTCCTGTTATATTTTCTTGTCAAGGCACGCAAATGCCATTTTCCAGACGCTTTAGACAAACGAAAAATCAGTATTTTCTCAACGGAGGCCGAAAAAATCTTTTATTTTTCACTTTAGTATAATTGCATGATAACTCCTAGGATACGAAATACGTAAACATGTCCATAACAACCGGGGAATAATAACAGGGCGTATTAAGAATAAGCGGGCGTAATGAATTCATAACGCCCTCATCAATTCATAATTGGAAAGATGCCATTTTTTTTTAAGAACACGTATACTGAAAAATAAAATCTCGTATGCACCACGGCGTCACCGAATGATTACGCCTATCGAACGATATCCATCTCTCGGGCTAAAACACTGGAGGTGGATTCATCGTTCTCCGGGCGTAATCATCGTTGTAACGCCCTTGGTGCATAAATAGCTAATTTTGTTTCAATTTACTTTCATATGTCTATGTATAGTTTAAAGAAACGAGATTCGTACTGTCGGTAATTTTTTCTAACACCTTTTTTCCACCATACCATTTAAACTACCAACTTCTACCAAAATATTCTAAACAGTTCAAAGTTTTTCAGTGATACAGAGCTATGAGAGAAAATACCCTCATAGCTCTGTATCACTGAATTATCGATGTCTTTGAATATTGTTTTGTCACCCTATAATAGTAGTGTAAGACAGCATGTCTCTTCAACGCCTACTACGAGGTGAAATTTAAAAAGACATCCGCAATTTATGCCCCTTTTGCACACCACTAATAGCGCGAGAGTCTAAAGACCATAACAAATCTGAAATATTTCTGACCGTGAGATCCATTCCATAATTACTGAGTACTTTTGGTATTTGAAAAGCGGACCAAATCAGTCGAATGCGAACTGTGACAGCGAAGATCGATAAGTCTCCACAAAAGTTAGTTCTACTAGTTTTAAATTTACTAAAGTTTGTTGCAAAAGTACATTTAATTTACACAAGGTGAGTTTATCACTGAGCATCCTGTTTCTGTTATAGTGAGTCTATCCATTCTAATAATTGATGATTTGATTTGATCATGGAGATAATTAAACACAACTGGTATGGTAACTCTTTGAATTATTTTATTTTATGTGAACACTGTTATACATATGTATGTTAAGGCACCGATTTTTTGATATCATATTAACGATCTGCTGAGATCACCGTTGTTTTGATATTATTGTTAGCATTAAGAGACTTAGGTTAGGCAACTTTGCGATATGAGGAGTAGTACGGGTGGTCTCGTGCCTGCGGCACAGGGAAAACCACCCCCACCAGCAGCGTTCATCGAGATAACACCTGTATTTTTGTGACCTTATCCATACCTGAAATATACTAATTCAATCATTCGAGTATTCGTTTGCTAACGACCCCTCTTTGAGCTTATCTCCAGAGCCGCCTGACGCGAGTCAAGACGAAACGTGACCCAACATTATCGGTGTTGACTGATGTATTAATATTACTTTTACCGGTGATAACGAGTTGGTTTAACTGTGATTGAGATTACAGATTATGTTATGTAATATCCCAGTTTGAATTTAAATTGCTGCCACTAAAGGAGACCAGGAGAGAGAGTACAGGGACGTCCGAAGATGACCGAGAAGATTCCACCGCGGGGAAGTGGAGATCACTTTTTGGGGTTTTCGTTTTTAAAAGAAACGCTCGCTCGCTACTCTCGACTCTTGAATCGAACGGTTGTGTTTTTTTTTTGTTTTTGCCCTGTTAGTTTCTTTAACCGAGTGTTAGTCTTCAGTTTGTATAATTTCAAGTAGTCATTTGGTTTGTGTTTATGTCAAACGCCACGAATCGCACACATCATACACGTGCGACGTTCGCGAGGTGCGCAGTAGGGATGGGCCAAACTGTTATTTTCTGGTAACAGGTACAATCTGTTTCTGTTATTTTAAAATAACAGTTATTTTTAACAGGTTCAAAATAACAGTTGGTTTACTAACGCTCTGCTCTGTTTTTATTTACATTTATATTTCTTAATAAAATATTATTTTTCGTTTTTATTTGGAAATGCTTAATTTATTTTCAGAGCGATTATAATATTCCGCAATGCCACACTCAAACACGCAGTAACAGTCCAGTATTCACTATTCAATGAGAAATGAGATACATATTATTATAGGTACCACTTATGTCATTTTCCACAACTATTGTTTTTCAACCAATCACAGCTTCGAATATTCAAATCGATTGTCGATTATTGGGCTAGACGTTGTCTGCTCTGCAGCTCTGCTCTCTGCTTTTGTTGCGTTGTCTGTTATTTTTATACTCTGGTTTTCTGCTTCAGTACCTGTTTACGACATTTCAACTGCGACTCGACTTGTGTCGACTGGTGCCGATGTGATTGTAGTGTTCTGTTCTCTGCTGTGTGATGCGGATGTTTTTATCAAACTGTTATTTTCTAACCTGTTACTTCTAAAAACGAATAACAGGTGGCAACTGCTACAACTAAATAACTGTTGTAAAATAACAGGTTGCTAAATAACAACACATCCCTAGTGCGCAGTTAAATAGAGGTAGGATCGTTTAAATTACCATACGTGGCTGCAGGTATGTCTTGTTTCTTTGTTAATTCCGATGATGTACGGTCAAATGAAGTAATAATCATGGGGTTTCCTATGAGCGAATGAGATCTTGGGGCGTTGTGTAACACGTGGTCGGAGCGCGTGGGGTGGTAAACGGTAGTCCATTTCGGGAACGGCCCTACATTTGCCGCAAGGAAAACCGAGGCACGTGTTTGGCCGGAATTATGTTGTAGACGCGGGGGCAAATTGACCACGTTGCAATGAAAAACGAGGGCCTACCAAGGGGGCCTTCTGGGGTTGCCGATATGGCGTTCCACAGGGCTTCTCCATGATGTGTGGCCCTGGCTGTGGAGCTCTTCACGCCCTTGGTGGAAGCCTCTATTTCATTATGTGTGGGTTCACAGTGGAGCTTCGGAGGACACAAACCGGGGCACTGGGGAATAATAGATTGGGGGGCGAGAACTAGGTTAACTTCGCGAGGGTAAGTAAACCACGAGTTACGCGAGGAGGTGAGAGGGCGAGAGTGTAGTATTCCGTTAGGGTCTTAATTATTGTCAATTTGAGTTTTGTTTATTCATTCTTCTGCCATGTTGTATAAAATTTAACGTTTAGAAAAGATTATTGGTGTGCCATCGTTTGTGGATGAGTTTCGGAGGTTTTCCTCATCCCATTTACAGTGGTTGTTATTATTTTCATGTTTTAGTCTCTCGATGTCGTGTTATTTGTTGTGTTTTGTTCAATCTCCTGGCTCATAAATTGTGTTGTTATGTATTTGTTTGTCTGTTTTACATCAAACACCGCTGCAAATGAAAACGGGAACGTATTTATTCGTATATTTGCAAATTAAATACAGGCGTCCTTCCACCGATCTATATATTTTTATTTCGAAGTTTGTCCACCCCGCAGGTCTGCCATTTGCATCTCGAGCCTTCCGCCATTTTGTATAAAACACACAACGTAGGGGTTTCCTAGGGTTTTTCCGTTTCTACGACGATCACGACTTGGCCATTTTGTTCACTTTCGCGGGTTTTATTTGAATTTGCGCGGAACTGGCGATACTTGCGTTTACATTACAGTTATTTTCACCATTGAGAGTGATGATACATATTGTTGATTTGATTCGACTCATAATGACAGTTTGATGAGATCACTAATTTTGATATAATTAAGCCCCGACATGTCGAGCTAATTAATTAGGCTGTCCAATTTTTCCTGTTTCCGGCAACTGTGATAGAGTACCTGAGGGGTACTCATTGCGCGGCTCGGTACTACTCGTTTGTGATTCATGTGATTCATTTATTAAATTTATCCTCAAAGTTGGCGCTGAAGAGTCGATTGTGAACGCATCACCGATTACAGATCAGCTGTTTAAATCTAACCCCACTTTTTACGTTGTTTGTTTTTTTACTCTGATGTTCAAGTTGCGATTTTTTTCCAGTTAAAGTTTCCACACTCTATATTAATATGCTGTTTGAAAATTTCTTATTACTCTATTACCCTTTGATCTCTGCTTTATTACTGGCACATCAAAATTTTCCTCTCACACTCCTGCCTCCACCAAATGAAATCTGAAATGGACATCACTCTGTCCGGACTCTTGACGCCTTCCAACCCCACCCATAGTCGCAATAAACCAAATTACTTTGATTGCATCGATGCATCATTACCGATTCATCGTCGTCGGAAAAATATGTCATGTTGGCAAGCAGCGTAAAGACATCCTTTATATAACATTTAACGACTGAATTATTCCTTCCTTGTAGTGTGCGTGACGTGCCGTACACTAAATTTAAATTCGATTACTAATTTGTTGACAGTTATGATGTTTACTAGTTTTTTAATGCATTCCGAAGCGTGGGCCCGTTTTAGAAAAGATCATTAAGAAGATGGAGCGTTTGAAGAGATTTATTACCGAAAGATGACCTATCGTCGTCGCTATTCAGGTGTTTGTTGTGAATCCTCGGATCATATTTTATGTAGAATTTAGGTCGAGGAAAGTGGTCCTTGTTATTTCCTGTTATTGTTTACCTGAATCTCTACAAATTGAGCCATCGTCAGTTCCTTCATCTGTTCTCGACAGAAACAGCGTGGCAAACCCGCTTCAAAACGAAATGGCAAAATTTATATTCAAATCGATATTCAATACGGACATAAATATATAATACGTAACAACGGAAGAGTGCAAAATATTGTATTACAAACACATCCTCTTCGTACGCACCAATGTTTGACCGTGGTGAGCACTGGTGGAACAAAATACAAACAAAAAATTATCCTTCTCATCAAGGATTACAAATTACACCCACGGGTTTCATGAATTAACAAATCAAAAATAGGAACGTTTCGACCTAAAGTAAGTGGGAAGCAACACAGCTGTACATCAATTTTGAAAATATATTATTTAGTGTTCAATTTATTTTAATTCTGTTGCCTATAGGTTGATTTATGTAGTTTTGTAATGTAAATATTTGGACGAAATCATAGTGGGATAAAAAATGTTTCAATGTAGAGAAGAAAGTAATTGTTGAAATACGGGGTGATCAAGAAGGACTGTTTAAGTTGGTAACACTGGATCGTATTTTAAATCGTATAACAGGAGTAACTGCCGGTTGTTGGTGGCTTGTCGTTGTTAATAATATACCTATATCAGATATTTGTCAAATAAACCAACAAAACATATCCAGGTGCAGTGTTATAAATAACCGAATTAAAAAATTTTCTTAATTCTACTGCCAACTTAAACAGTCCTTTTTGATCACCCGGTACATAGTAAAAAATAAATCAAATCGATAAATACTTGTAACGAATCAAAAGTTTAAAAGGGCAGCGAAATTTGGTTAATTTTATTTTCTTATGTTACAATAAACATTTTTGGCCACTCAGTTCAAGATGTACATCCATCACCAGTTAGGCTCGCTAAAAATCTTAAAACAAACAAATATTTAAGCACTATTTGTGTATTTTCCCAAATTTCGTTTGGAACACTATTTGTTGTTTCAGCAAACGATCTCGCGAAAACTCTGCAACTTTTTCTATCCTTGCTGTCCCATGTACGTCTAAATTGTGTTGTAATTGCCCGAATTCAGGGCGTGAATAAAGCAATGACGTTAATGTATTTTTTGAAATGAATAAAACTGACAAATAGCAAAAGCTCAAAAAAACTAAAACAAAACTAAATCTCAAAACAGTCTATAAAAAAGTGACCAGTAGGATAGTACCGTGCGATCGAAAATAAAAAAAATCGAGAGGGCCGTGATTAATACGCTTCAGTTGGCAACACGTAAAAATTTAATTCAAATGTCATCAGATGTCATCACAATCGTAACTGTCGTTATTAATTATTCACTATTAAAATATGTTCACTTTAGAGAAAGAAATTTTAATTTGCGCAATGTTTCTTCAGCAATGGAGAAAGGCTTGAGAACGAAAAATTAAAATGGTCATATTCGACACCTCGAGTTTTTCAGGAATTTCAACAAAAGTTTCCGGACTTTCAAGGCACTTACCAACAACTTGCGTAAACATGTTTTTGGATACTGGTAATGTTCTGCGCAAAAAAGGCAGTAGACGACTGACAAAAAGATCAGCTGAAAATATTGAAGAGGTTGAATAAAGAATTGCAGAGATTAACCCAAGAATCTAACCAATCATTTGGTACAGCTCAGCTTATCCTTAAAAAAGATTTGCACTTTTTTCTTATCGTGTCTGTTGTGCATGAAATTACCCCTTGACAATAACAACCCCCACAACAACCTCTCTGGACAATATTGATCGATGATCGTTGGATCGATTTATAAATAAGCGGCGTGTGCCCGTCGTTGACGTTGAATGAAGCTGCGGGAGTTTTAAATCTCATTGTTTCATTGCACTAGCTGAGGAAATTCTTTTACAACCGACAGGTCACACATAATTCACACCTTTATAAAAATCAAGATTTCAACGTTCCCAAAATCACTAACCTAACTTTTAAGACTGACATCTGATAATTGAAATCTTAACGAATTGCCAACTGAAATTTTTGGTCAGAGCCTACTCTAAATTTTTTTTTCGATCTCACGGTATAAAAACACTGGAGCAAAGTGTTCTGAAGAAGAATAAAAGAAGAGATTTGAGAATGAATGATTTTATCTTCGCACTTTTTGAATGATCCTTGTGGTTTTTGGTATACCATATTGACGACTGTGTAAAAATCTGGTGCTTTGAAAGAATTCAAGAAAGCATAACACGTTAGAAGTGTTGGATTCTCTCATGGGCTCTGACCTTGAAAACATCTGCACGAAGGCGCTCCGCTAGAAAAAAATCTGTAAATGAAAACTGAAAACGTCGACTACTTTACATGCAAATACACGAGAGAAAGGTAACGAATGACGATGTTTTCGGGTCGGTTTGTAGCGCCTACTTGGGACCGATATTCGTCGTTTGTGCAGATATGACTCATAGCCCATAAGAAAATCGAAGACTTCTACATCTAGAGAAGTTACAAACCATAAACTTTTGGCATAAATGTCGTTTGTTCAATTGAGTAATCAATATTGTCTTTAATAATAATAAATAAAGCACAAAATACAAAACAAAGACAACAAAGTGGACATTTTACTTTATATCTAGGTACGCGTTTGAAACAAATACGGCGTGATCAACAATGACTGAGTCTGTTGGCAATGAAACAGTTGAAAAGTGCTGGTGTTTTTGTCTCGTAATTTGTGCTGACTCAATTTTTTAACTTGAGACGGTATTAAAAACATTTTTGGTTATGCCGGTTATGTTTATGGTATTACAAAAATGAACCTTTGATGGTAAATTTCAAATTTGCCAAATTTCATGGTTACCAACAGACTCAGTCATTCTTGATCACACCGTATTAAATTTGAAAATATTTTTCAAAATTCACAAAATGTAATTGATTTTGTAGTTTGAAATTGGAAATGCATGCAACCAGTTATTCGAATATGTGCGAAATGCTGTCGATTTCTGCAAATAGAGCAACACTGTGAGCAGTCTTATAAAACGCATTTTTCAGGATGAACACATTTAAAAAGCCTCTAAATTCCTGCAAACAAGGTTCACCATGATAATTCCAGTCTCCATTTTTAAAATTTCCGTTTCCGAAGTACTGCATTGGTTTAAATAAGTATATGTATTTTTTTTCGATCGATAAAACGAAAAATTACTGGAGTAAAGAGTACCATACGCGGTCACATCTATCATCAGATCGGCGTGACCGGATGAAATATTGTACCGTGTGTGGATATTTTGATCTGTGCGTCTGAACAGGTGCGGCGCGGCGGACAGATAAATCAGCGACAAATAAATTGATCGATTTAGCTGACAGTTTTGCTGATCGTCTGTGGCAACCTCAAGAGCTTTAGTCTCCACGAGCTCATTCATAAACTTCAAACTTCACATCCATCGTCTACGGATCCAGCGACATCTAGTTTATGCTGTTTCACGGACGGATTTACTTCACAAATCCCTACGGAATCCAGACTCTTCCTTAATACTAAGAGACACGCGATGTAGATCGAAAAGCGTCTTTAATGAGTTTTTATTTAGGACATACTGTATATCCTTCCACTTCATGTGTATAATAATTCAGTGTGAAGATGTGCTTCAGAGATTTTACATTATTTTTCAGTTTTTGTCTGTCTTTAATCTCAAGAGAATTTAACTTTATTAAATGAGTGGGCACTCAAGAGCACTCGTAACATTTTATTAACTAATTAAATAAAAAGCAAATTTTAATTACTTTCCTCAGTTATCGGTCCAAGGATCACGCACGTTTTGTTTCAGAATTTATTACAACTTCCCCCAATAACAAACCTGTCCCTTTGTTATTCTAAATTTAGATGAGAACGGTTTGTATAAAATTCAAACCCAATTTGACCATGTACGGAACGTTGCTAATTGTTCTCCATTATTATTTGTAATGAGATTCTTTCCATTTCAGCTGATTGCTACATTATTGGAGTAAGTACTTTTTTTGAAATATGCTCGTTAATTTTTTTAAAACCTGCAAATACCCGTGAGAAAGTGCAGCTGCGGAAATTTAGCTCCGTTGTAAAAATGGAGCTCCCGGCTTAGCCAGCCCTAAGTCTGTAAATTTATTACCTGTACGTAGGACATGAATCTGCAGGCGAAATCCCCCAATTTCCAGGACGATACAATCCTCGTGTAGGCCACGGCCGGGATGGTGAAGGCGAAAAGCAGATCCGCCGCGGCCAAGTTCAAGACGAAGGAGTTCGTCACCGTCCTCATGTCTGGAAATCTGGAAAAAGGGGAGGATTAGTGGTGTGAGCGATACTCCCCGGATGATTTATTCGGAGCAGTTTAATCAAAACAAGAATATTTTTTGTGGAGATGTCGGAGCCCGTTCATCGATTCGTAAGAACGGGGGATGAAGCAATCTGTATGGAACGTGACACGTGCACTTCATACATCATTGCCGATATCGGGGCTGGAAATAGGTCGCTGGATGGGGATGATTCCAGCCCGGAAAAAAATTATATGTGATGTAGGTTTATTATTTCTAGACTCGGGACCGGAAGACTACTATTAGTGAGACTGAAACCGAAAACTGGATTTGCTAGATGTACGTCGTGGGTTGTGATCGAGGGAGCTTGTCATAGATTTTTGCTTACCCAACGAAAACTGTCAGAACAATTTATTGTATATTAACCACAGGCTCCTCACAGCTTCTGGTATCAAGTTTAGTCGGTATAATGAGAAAGTGACAAGAATGAAATGGAAGAGTTGTCAATCAAAGTTGAGCAAGTAAACTTTTTGCTAATGCCAAGGATATAAATTCCAATACAATAAAAGTGTACTTACAATTCTTGAATTGTTATGAGAAATGGGTAAGGAATGTTGAGAATCAAGTTGTGTACAGTGCGGACGTAAATAGTTCTCTGTCTCTCCTAACTACGAATCATTTTATTAATTAATAAAAACTAAGTTTCTACATACAATGATTCGTAGTTGGCTAGGCAATCAATTTACATTTTTTCATTCCTTCCCGAGGGAGGGCGGACTGCTGGGGCTTTCCTAGCCTTTTCAGCCACAGTGAAAGAAAATTTTCGGAATGGGTACGGTGAGGATGGATGCGGAAGGAAGGTAGATAGGTAGCTAACTGGGGTATGAGTACTAAATCCAGCATTCGCGGTATCTACGGATATGAGACACCTATTCAACGTGTGATGCTGTGGGAAAACCCCTGAAAAAAACCCACAGGCAGCCCCGGGATTTGAACCCGGCACTTTCGAATGCAAAGCGGCGCGCTAAGCGCTTGGCCACAGAGCGCGGTGTGACCAATTTTAGTTGTACCGCTTTCTATACATACATTCCTACATGACAGTTGACAGATTTCCGGGGGAAAAAACTACCGCCAGTACCGACACCTATCTGCGTCTGATTCATGTTACGACGCTAGCGGCACATCCAAAATTTGTGTGGTTTGCTCACCAACTACGATGTTATAATCATTTATAATAATCCTGTACTTAAAGCTTGGTCCATTTAAATCAGAAATAGCAGTGTGTAAAATGTTTTAGTAAATTCACTGTTCCCCCTATCTATAATTGGTCAACTTCATCCTCCGCTGATCCTTCAACCCTGCGATAGCGGTACCCACAGGAAGTGGATTTCCTCAACGATCCGATAATGGCCGCATTATCTCCCCGAACTTATTTGTCGAAATGCAAATTACCACTTTCCATCAAGTCCACCGGCGAATTTTCACGCAGGTTTCAACTTCAAACGGCGTTTTTCTGTTTTTTCCCGTTAATTAAATTCAAAGTGGATTAAATTATCCTTCGCTTGTATAACAACGGCGCTCAAAAAGGGCGAGAGATCAGAGGAAATTAACTCTAGGAAATTTATTAATGAACGCCGGGGCGAGATCCGTCTCTGTCTTTGACACACATCCACCATTGTTATATTTTCAGACGGGGTTAGATAAATTGATTTCGGAGGGAGCACCGACGTGTCTTTTATTAGGGCAAGCCTTCCAATGGGAAAAAACAAATCGATAACGTGACAAGACCTACTTGATGTTGATGCATTGTTATCGACGCGAACGTCTTCGGGGTTGAATCACCAATTAATTGGCGAGCTATTTTTAGGAATTCTGTTGTTTTCCCCGCAGTGGCGGAGATGCGGTAGCACCGGAAAGGGTTTACAACAAAATTCTAAAAAAAGAACTACCACACATAATTTTATTTTAGGTTTTTCTATATACAAGCTTCCTGTGGGGATTTCCGCATAAATTTTTAAGAAACTGATTGCCATAAATATCAATTGTAGGAGTTCGATGATGGTATAAGTGTAGGATTTTCTCATGGGCTATGAGTCATATCTGCGCAAACGCAACTCAAGTAGGCGCTAGAAACCGACCGGAAAACAACGTCATTCGTTACGTTAGTTTCCTCTCTCTCTCTCCCTCTCTCTCCCTCTCTCTCTCTCTCTCTCTCTCTCGTCTATTTGTATGTACCTAAAGTATTCTACGTTTTCAGTTTCAGGTCACAGCCCATGAGAGAATCCAACACCTTCTACCAACCGCGTTTTCAACACTGTAACTGCTGAAGATATCCTTTGCATAGTCCTTTTTTATTAGAGTATTAGAGTCCTTGATTACAATGTTTAGTCAATTTGTTCGCATTTATTTATCCGAATTTCAGAAATTCCTCAGGGTTCCAACATGGCAGCCACCTCTCTTGTTTTGTTCTTGATCAATAATATGAACTGTTTTAATGTGAACACATTTCCTGTAATTAATAAGTGTCCCTATACAAAATATTCTCCCAGTCAGAGCTGCCGCCACGCCACTGCCCTCGAACGTCTCTTTCCCATTCACAACAAACCGCTATTTTTGGAACGCGCAGGACCGGAACCCCCGAAATTTCCCTCTCGGTTGGCAAAGGGGTCAAGGAGGGCGATTTTTCACGTCAACAGCACATCTCTTGATTAATGGCGAGGAAGTGACCTGGGCTGTCGCCCCGAAAATATTAAAGACGCGATTATTTGTTACGACTGAAACGGGAAATTTGGATTTATCGACAGTCTGACCCGGATAAAAATTCCAAGGACTCGCTTCTGCAATTAGCGCGAGGGTAATGGTCCGTGCGTAATTATTATTGCCGAAAAGTCCCCCGGTTTATGTTTTTCAGAGTCGGGGACGTGGCCTAGTTTTCAGGCAAATGACCGGAAGTGTCAGCCGAAATGCAAAATGGGGGCCCGACATTTTTTCACGTCGTTATTGCCTTGTCCGTCGACACTGTCGACAGCTAGAATGCCACTGCCAATCGATAAAAAGCGGATCAGGAAGTGAATACGGTGATAATATATCGAATTACGACCGTTTGGAATTTTTTTTTCAAGATAAATTTTCTGTTTCAGTGTTTATGCTCTCAACAAACACTCTTTTTTGTATAAACCTGATCGAGTTTGTTTTCTTTTTTTTTATAAATTACATTTAATTAGTTTCAAATAAATTCGCACCAACATAAAAACTACCAGACCATCGAGGTCAACTAATCTGCTTAGGTGATCCTTCTTTCGAATTTATTCAATCGTGTCAAGGTCCTTATTTTATAATATTTTCTACACAAATTTAAGGTAAACTCGTATACACCGAACCAAAAATAAAATGTATTATCCCCTTGAAACTTAAACAAAATATTATTCAATACGATAAATATCTTCGCAATGACCTTTGACTATTTTCGAAAAATTAAAAAATATTCAATTTACGTTCTTCTTGACAGGTTTTAAGCATCATACAGAACACCTCCATAACTTTAAAAAATTATTTTCACTCAACTCGCGTTGCTTTGTGTTCGGATTTGTTTGGATAATTTTAATAATAACAATAAGCAAACTGAGCGTAAATCATAATAAATAAATAAAACACGCTTTATAATCTTTGATGATGTAGGCCAGTCTGTAGGTTGTTGAAGACCGACATCAAAGAGGGTTAATGCCGATAAATGCCAAAGGGTTTTTCATTTAGGTTCAGAACTTTACCACCTGACGAGATGTACTGTGCTCATGCACGAACAACTCCAAAAAAAGCTTGAGAAGAAACTTCCCTGTACACTTTCATGGTAATTGGATGGAAATGTTTCAGAAAAAAATACACAGTTGAGAGTGGGTGGATAATATTTTACATTTTGAATAAAAGATGTTGAGAAAAAGTAAAAATGGAAAAATTGTAATTTATGCAACGTGTGCATAAAGTAGTCGTACGAGCTTTTGGCGAGTGCGGCAATCCCACGAGTGAAAAAAAGACACTATTATGATTCGGCTATTTCGGTGTATGTATTTGCATAACGCCAGAGAAACGCCTTTTAGAGTTTTACGTCAGATAAATTTGGAAATTTTTTACAAAGGTACCGAACACAAAAACACTGTTTGTTCAAAGCCTTTGTGAATTGTTTCATTAACAAAGTTTAATGTGAAGTAGAGGCAACAATATTTTTTCCGAGTCAACAAAATTTGAATATATTTTTTTATCCCGTAATTACATCAGTTCTTTTTTTTGCTCAATGATTAACTTCATTTCTTTATTTATTTTTCGGGTCTTTGTCATACCTGACGACGCAGACGACGATCGAAGTATTCGCGACGACAGACACCAGAAAGATGAGGACGAAGATGGTGACCTCCGCAGCGACATAATTGGTCGGCCGTCCGTCGAACTGCGAGAAGTAGGTGAAGAAGTAGCGTTCGCCCCACCCGCTGTCATTGTCGACGGCGAAGACGTACGACGAATTCCACGAGTAGTCCATGGTGGAGTTCATCTCGTCGAAAATCACACTATCTCCCATATCTGGAAAAAAATTGCCGTAATAAGAGCTGATGGCTGGGACATATGGAGGATTATCGCCAACACATTTCAATTTCTCCCAATTAAGCTGAATAGACTTGTGTACAAATAATCGGCTATGGTGTAATCGAGTATATTGATATTGATGAGATATAGTTGCACTAACGCCGCCTCCACGCGATCTCTGCCGGTGATAAAGCGCGAATCGGTGTGACGGCGTTGGCAAATCACTAGTTATTTCAAATTTTTAGTTTTAGGTCAAAGACTCGAGGCGCGTTTACCCCGGAAATTTACCACGCCTGTTGCAAAATTGTTTTACTGAGGTTTCTGTTTAGAATAGAGCGTTCTATTGTACTCTACAGCTTCGCTACTGGATGCATATTACCTCTCATAATATGGGAAAACAATTAACTCTTGTGAGGCCTCTTCGTGACTGCTCTTCTCTAAATGTATTCTGAACCAGAATTTTAATATTATCAGTCATATCAATATCAGCCTCTTAGGAATTATGTTTATCCGGTTAATAAATCTGGGGCGTGTGTTGTCACAGTTTATCTATTCGTTAAAGAACAAATTAATGTATCGGGTGTTCATTTAAATTTATCCTCAAAGAGTCGATTGTGAACGCACCACGCATTACATCAGCTGCCTAAATCCAACCTCACTTTTTGCTTTTAATTTAAAAACTTCGCCACTTAATAAAGAAAGACTTTACCCTCTTTTACATTATTTTTATTTTTCAATATAATCCCCTGGACTTCAGTGCGATTTTCGACATCCTTGGAGTACCAATTGACAGCAAACTATTTGACAAATCCATTTGATATTTTAGACTCAGCACTGACGTTATTTAGTTGAGGTCCGACGCAGAGCATAAACAGCCACCTTAGTAAATTAAACGCTATGTTTACTACACCGCAGACAAAATTGGAACATTTTTGTGTCCATATTGCATAGAAATAGTTAGCTGTTTAAAAATAGTTAAAAGCGTCACGTGGTAATATCTTTTGAATCTTTCACAATTCAAAAACCATTTCCTAGTCTTACTCATTCTATTTTGACTTGAAGGACATGTTTCCCACTCACTCTTGTCACAAGTGTCGTTCAATTAAATTATGAATGAGGGCTTAAATCGTCACTTCAGTGCAGTGTACTGTAACACAATTTTTTATAATTTGCTTTTTTAACAAAACTGTTAACGCATTGGTTTTGAATACGTTAATAAGCTATTTTCTAATTTATGTCTCTAATAGGTCTATTATTGTATTCAATTTGGAGTCGTTTGTGGCTATCTATTAAAGCACTCGTGGTTTAATAGATCTGTAAGAAAATTTTTATCAATATTTCAGTGCATTATTGTCATTTACCCCAAAAAACTTAATATTAACGTTCAAACTCTACTTTTTAACATCTGTTGATGGTGATTGTTAAAACTCACACCAAAAGACTGCCCATGAAAACAACGGTAAAAATAAGCCCCCCAGATGTAGTTGCATCCGTTACCTCGAATTACCAATTAATACAAAATTCCCTAGAATTAGTAAATTTAATTTTTTTATTTAAAAATTAAAAAAAGGGTGCTAATTCGAAAAAATAACATAAAAAACTCATTTTATAAGGGCATTGGCGCACTCGTCCCATAGAAAACTCCCCTACGGCTCGTTTTCTGCACCTGGGACTGGTGCGCCAAATAACCCCTTATAAAACTTGTTCTTTGATATTTTATTAACACATCCGAAATCTAGGAACTAGGATGGCTATTCCAACACGAGTCGTGGGCGAGTGGTGGAATCATCCGAGTGAATAATAGCCATTATACGCGAGTTGAAGACTATACTTTCTGCATGACTATACCAAAAAAAAAACAATCTTTGAAAATAGAATTTAATTTGAATTTTAATATTTAACAATTAAAGTCGTGCCTCGTTTAGCGTTGCTATGCGATGCGCGACTTATTGTTTACAAATTAATTCTTTAATAGTCATGGAGAAAGTAATTTTTTTGTTATCTTTTTTAATTCTAAAACAACATAAAATACATTAAATTTCCCACAAAAAATTTTCAAATTATTCTTTGGTTTCTACGACTGACCTGTTGTAGCTGACTCAATGACTCGTGCCATATATATTTTTTAACACTGACGACAAAACACCAAAATATGTTTTAATGTTTCACTAACGAGTTAATTAAAATATTTCATCAATCATTTTTGCTGACCAACGTTGCCAGATTACATTACAACACTACAGGGTCAGCTGGGTCAAAATCCGTCAATTGGAACGTTAACCCCAGCACATTTAACCGGTCATACAATAATTAAGATTTAAATAGAAACAACTCGCTTGTGGTATAATTTTATTTTCATTAATTAAACATCATATCGCTAGTTTTTGTTTGTCTGACGTTCTATCTGACAAGTTTTCGGTTAAAAGCCAACTCCGCTCTTGTGATTTAAGTGCTCTCAACTTGTAATTAGTTATACGGTGTATTGCGTATAGTTGCTTCAATAAGTAGTGCACTTAAGTTATTTGCAATAACATACCTTGCCTTTGCCAGTATTACTTTGGTTTATAAATGCATTCCACGGTAGAGCTTTCAATTACTACCCATCATCTTCTTGTCTTGTAATTGCAAGCTCTTATTCTCTTAAAATGTAATTATTGTGTGATGCTTGTAGATACTGCATTATGTATTGCACTGCTGCTTTGATTTAATCTAAGCTACTACTAATTTAGCAAAACTGCTTATTAAACGTCTTGTCTAATTTATATAAGACTGTAAAGCAGTTTGTGTTCACAAATGCCACCAGTATCTATAGTTGTACAGGTCTTGGATTCTCTCGTGGGCTGTGACCTTGAAAATATCTGCGCGAAGGCGGAGCGATAAACCAGTAAATGAGAACTGAAAACGTCGACCATTACGCGGCAAATATCAGAGGAACACTATTTACTCTGACGATGACGATGTTTTCCTGTCGGTTTGTAGCGCCTACTTGAGACCGATATTCGTCGTTTGCGCAGATATGGCTCACAGCCCATGAGAAAATCCAAAACTTTTACTACGTTGAACAGAGCAATGCGCGGCCCACAAGACAACATTTGAAAATATGTCTGACTGTGTTTTTTATTTTGATCAAAATCGGTGAAAACATGTTTACAGCATTGTATGTTTCGTCGATAATTCGAGAATCTTCAATTACTCTATCTGTTTGTGGGAATATTTATAGATTGAAAGCTCTGCACTTTGTCGGGATTTTCAACACTCGTCAAGAATGCAACCCACTTATGTCAAAACATGATTAAATAAAAGGAAAAGGAAATTGAATGTATTGTACACCCATCTATTGATACAATCAGATGTCACGGTCTTACTTCCTGAAAGGAAATTGGTAGTTTTCTATTCCCACCTTGGTTTTTCTCAAAAATCCAAATAACTTTCCAAGCTGTGTTCCTGACAGGTAATTTCGAAAGAGTTATTTTAGCAGTTTTCCAACAATTTCCCGTTTTCAAGAAGCTTCTTATAAAATTTAATAAAAAAATTCGGCCCGATTGTTTATCTTCGGGTCGATTGACAATTTAATTGTGCAATGTGACGTAATTTTGTTCATGTTTACGACAACCCCCTGAAATTGTGGAATCGTTTCCCTGAAAATATTTACATTGCGTCAAAGGTCCTGAAATGGCTGAAACGGATTAGACAAATGCGTCATCATTCACACCTTGTTTACGCACAAATAATTAACAATGGACTCGAAGTATCGATCTCCCTTTGAAGATTCCTTCACGACTTTGGGTCTTTTTGTTTTTTAAATTGATTAGTTCTGGGGCGCCGATCGAATCGTGCCGGAGCAAAAATCTGTTTGAAAAATTGAAAAGGACTCCAATTTGTCCCGTAATAAAATTATTTAGCGCTGCTAGTTTGTAGCGCGGTATCGACGTGCTGCATCCTTCAGGACAACGACGTCGTAAATGTGTGTGGGTGATTAAAAATCAACGGGATTGAATTGGAGCAATAAAATCACAAAACGCTCCGAAAAGAGAAGAAAAATTAAATTAGGCGCCCCCGCGATCATAATTTCGAGAATTTCTTTAACGTCCACAATTCTCCTTTATTTCTCTTGTTGTTTCCCGAGGTGTTGTTCGAATTGATGGTTATGGGTGGGCGGCCCGGTCGTGGGGTTTTTATTCTTTATTGGTAAAACTGTTAAACGCACTCGCACAGGTGAGTTTCGTTTCGTTTTTATGGCCGAAGTATTTTAGGAAGTATTATCGTGGAGTGGATGCGGTTCAGAGCGAAAGGACGAAGAACAATGATTGTAAATTGGAAGTTTCTCCTTCTCTCTTCCGACAATAACAACGAAAAATAATTGAATTGTACGACGAACGAGAGGATTCAGCCTGTCGGATCTGAATCCGATTGAATCTTTGTGGCGAGCATAAACCGAAAACATTTCCCTACAAATGTCATCGTGAAAATATTAGGTACAAATACCCGTTGCAAACCCCTTGGTTTCTGGAAACATGGGTTTAAGTTTTCATTAACGAAATTCCTGAAAAGACCTCTTAATCCTGTTTCATAATTTCAATAACTTATTCATTACGGCGCATCCTGCAAGCAACTTTTAATCGAAACTTCAAACATTAAACCCGACTAAGACTCTTATGGAGGAACAAAAAACTTCTGCAACTTATTTGAAATCTGCTTTGTTCGTTTCGTTTATTTCTTTATGGCAGGGTCTGATTTGATTCTTAATGACACAACCAATACGCTGTTGACGTGCCTTATAACATTAAAAAAAATATAATTGGAAAAGAGGATGAAAGAAATGGTCAAGAACTGTGACTGGCAAGCGTAAGTTGCTAGATTCGATTTGGAAAAGATAGTACATATCACGTGTCATTAATATCTTTGGCATTTGATAATTAAAAAAGTATTTCAGAATCTCATTTACATTAGAGTACGGTAGGGATTTTTACAGCGCAAAACCAGGTTTCAGGCTCGAGGCGAAGCCGAGTTATTGTCGAAAATTATTTTTTAAACCAACTGATCTGTAAAGCATTTCTGACGTATGAGTTAATGGTTTGTCACCTAGCTAAGTGTAACATACATAATGATGTTAGACATGCGTTCGTGAAATTTTTCAAGACCCGATTTTTAATTAGACTCCCGATATTTTCTGATACAGGAAGTACACAACAAACATTTGAACAAGAAACGCGAATAACAGGGGTTGAAAGCCCCTGAAAGCCCTACAAAGTTTACCAGTTTTTACAAAACCCCAGCACCGCATTTACTTAATCTTCATAAAGTCATTGGAAACCACTTTGAAAGCGCCGCGGTGAACGGAAACGATGAAAATCGCCAATCTCTTTACCGAAAACTTGAAAGTCATCTTCAACAGGAAACGGTGTTTCGTATAATTCGAGGAAGCGTCGTGACGGTCATTCGAAGATGGCGATCATGTAACACTCGTCATGAGCCGACATATGGGTTAAGATTACGCACAGATGCACCGGATTCGATGAGACATTCCCGGAATAAAAATGAGAATCCAAAGATAATCGGATGATGAGAGAGGCGTTTTCTTGAAATCTAGATTCGAAAAGAATATGAAATGGTATTTTTAGATGTCTAGACTAATCGTTCAGTTCCGAAATTGAAAAAGTCGGAGCCGGTCCGTGGGCAAACAAGGGAGTAATAAAATTTTAAATTTTCAATAAAATTCCACAGGTGCCCTCAGAAAGTCGAACGAATTCTTTATTAAGAATATGCCATCAGTCGCGGTTAAAGAGGTTTCGTGGGCGCGGGTAAAGTTTGCAAAGGGCATTCGGCAACCGTCAAACAAGAAACTTGTCGAGATGCAATAAATAATGCAAGAAAACATACTAAAAAGTTCGTGAAAGTATTTTTTCCTCGTATTTAATAATACGTTCATTATAATTCAGTAAAGCTATTCATTACCCACGGCCGTGAGTAAAATGACTCATTACATGTGCAAGTTATCGCATAGACTATAAATTACTATTCATATGTCATAATTGGCAGTATGTGCACGTTTTTTTTTTCATTTAAAAAATTAATTCTTGAAAATGACAAAATGTATTCCTGGTAGAAAAATCATCATATTTGAATCGCGGGTAATGGGTATTACTCACTAGGGTGATTACCACAGATTTCATCCTCGTTCGAAAAATCTATTATTAATTAATCAATTATTAATAATAATTAATGCTTTATCTTCAACGGTAAAACTCATTTTACGTATCCCACCTCCACCCGGCGGCACGGCAATTTTGCCGGAGTACATACACTATTACGGATAATACTATCAAGTAATAGTGCAGTGCTTATCAACATAATTACCGGCGTCTCACCTCCACATTTTGACTTTGTTGTGTTTTATTATGTTCTGTGTCAATGTTAAGGAACTTCCTCACGATGTGACATGAGTATAATAATATACCTTTTTGAATTTCAACCACCAATGTGTTCTCTAAGTCCAAAAATTTTAAATTTTTAAAAAGAGATTGGGGTACTATTCCTGTTGCTGAAATTATAAGTGGTAAAATCGAAATTTTTTCTAAACACCAAAGATTTCTCATAGCAACGGAGAGTTCTAAATATTTATTAATTTTTGTATTATATGTCTGTGTTATATTGTGTGAATTTGGAACAGCTATATCTAAAAGATATGCTTGCTTTTGTTGTTTATCTAAAATAATAATGTCTGGTCTGTTATGCTGAATGTGAATGTCAGTTAAAACTGTCCGATCAAAATATAATTTGTAATTGTCATTTTCTAAACAACTTTCTGGTTTATAAATGTAATGTGGTTGTGTATCCTTTAATAAATTGAATTTAACTGCTAAATTCATGTGTATAATTTTTGCGAATATATCATGACGTTTTTTATATTCGCTTTGAGCCAAAACGGTGCAAGAAGAAATGATATGTTCAATGGTTTCCCCTTCAGTTCCGCAAATCCTACATTTATCAATGATCGATTGTAAACCGCATATGTGTTTTTTATAATTTCTTGTATTTATAACACGATCTTGTATTGCAAATATAAAACCCTCAGTCTCAGGATGAATATTTGATTTTTTAAGCCATGCATGAGAAGCTTGAATATTAATTTCTGGCTGTTCTAGCTCTTTAAAATATCTCCCATGTAAAGACTTTTGTTTTATATTTGCTATAGTGTCAGGTATATTTGGCTCAACAATATCTGAAATTATATTATCACTTAAATTTAAAGGTGTGTAACCTTTATTCGCTGAAACCAAAGCATTAAAAAAAGTGTTATCACGAGCTCTATTGAGAAAATAATTTTTTAGTGAAGCAATTTGATTATGTTGTAGAATTTCTAGATTTGAAAAACCCCTACCACCATTTTCGCGTGGTAAATTAAATCTTTCAATAGCAGATTTGGGGTGATGTTTACAAAATTTTGTAAAGAGAACTCTAGTTTGAATATTTATATTCTGTAAATTAGTTTTGGACCATTTTATAATACCAAAAGAATAGGTCAACAATGGAACAGCATATGTATTAACTGCTTTAATTAAATTATTACCGATAATTGTTGCTTACAATTACAGTAAACGTGTGAAAACTTCCCCGAAATCGAAAAGTTGTTTTCCAACAGTACATCGTTGACGTTTCTTTGACATTTTCGCGAAAAATCATCTTACCAGTGGCGTCGCGTTTGGCAATAAAGTTGGTAAATTACCTATTCTTACGAATGTAAAATGTTGCTCTTGTTTATTTTATACATTTTCTCCATTATCAGATAATAATAATAAAGTGCACAATTGTCTAATATTCACCAGTTATAATTTATTATGAAGTAGAACAAACTGTCTACGCCCATGCATTCAAGGCTTATTTGCGTAGAATTCCGCTACGACCTGACAAATAGTTTGCAACGCCTGCTCTGATTTGTTTTCTTTTTGATCACCTTGTGAAGTGAAGCAAGTTATCAGCACGTCTATCCTGTATTTTGTAGGTATACTAGATTCGTTCCAGGTTCTAGTGTCGTAAAACATTTACAAACCAGAACCAAATGTCCCAAATCTATTAACACAAAAAAATCATGTTTACATTGAGTAGCAAACATTCCCATTTCAGATCTATCCGTTATCACCGGCTAATTCCCAAACCTGTTGCAACTCTAACATGCTCGTCGTTTTCCAACGATTTTGACAAAGTAAACACGATTTTACGACTCCTTTAAGAAAAAAGGCGACGCTCAACCGATTTCTAATCATCGACAGCATCACAACGGGAAAAACCGACTGAAACAGACGCTGAAATCGTCATCGACAAGGACGACAACCACTTTATTCGTTCATCTGATAAGATTAAACGGTCGACATACTTGCACTCCCTTTGAAATCCCTCCATTGTCCCGGATAAAAATGTTAGCTTGTGATAATTCAATCTGGAGTTTTATCGCGTTTCAACGGAAACATTGCCGTTCTGGGTGGAGTTTCGGAATTTTCTAATTGGGGACACAAATATAGTGGCGTGACGGCGATATTCTCCACTTCTCAAAGGGATAAATCTGTACAGAGGGTTGAATAATCGCACAAGTTTCTCCGTTATCAATCTTGTACCTCCAGCCATTTCGGGCCCATTTAATTATCGATCGGCTCCCTAATTATTTCCAAGATCAGGAGGACCGGATTTAGCACCAGTTTATAGCAACACAAAATTACCACAGTTTCGATTCTGCGGATAACAAAAGAAGTAAGAAAAACAATCAAGAACAGGTGGTTGTTACGACACATCCACCGCCAGTTTTAACTGGTAACAGCAAAGTCCCATCAGAAAATGTTTACTAATGCGTTCTGGTGCTTCAATGTTGCGGTCAAAGCGGTTAAAAGCTTAAAGTTTCTTGTCCAAATTTAATTCACACGGTTTGCGTAGTTTATTTAAATCCCATTTCTGAGATAATTAGATTACAATTTCCGCTTGCAAATGAGTTGATTAATGATGTTATTTACATACATATATGAATGTTTATCAAAGCGCTTTTGCAAATACAAATACATACGAATTTGAAGAGAGAAAATCTAAATTATAATTGACAATTAGGTAAATAAAAAAAAAATCGATGAATAAGGAAATCAAGTAAAACTAAAAATAAAATAAAATGTAGGTAATAAATGTAATGAACATCTTTATTAAAAAATTTCAATAAGTTATGATGAGTTGTTGTAAAAAACAATATGGCGGACATTCGCCTGAATGGCGGGACCTAATTATGCGAAATTAAACTCTAAAATCCGGACTTTTGCGGAACTAAAATCACTCGAAAGCTCTGCCGACATTCCACCTCGAAAGCCTCAGTTTATTGCGTTTTTGCTTCATTTATTTGAAATATTACGAACTGTACAAAGAACGAAACACAATTTGTAGATTCATTACTGAATATTTTTAGAAATGTGCCTACATTGATCCTCTTGAAATTGAGGAAAATGTTTATGAGATACGGACTAGTGTACACGAGCTTTCTTAATGGCGACACCTGTTAATGATAATGCGGTTTTCCGCTGTGTCGAACGTGGTTGCGCGTGATGAAAATTTACGTAATTAATTAGGCGAATCTGTATGCAGAATGTCACTTTCGAAGGTTCCTGTTTTATAAGGTTGGCAGAAAATATTAAATCAACACGTCGTAAAATAGTGAGTTTATTATTTCAAATCGTTCATATATTTTCGATATTAGAAAATTAAATAAAATGGCGATTTATTCGACGATTAATGGAAATTAACACCAGGAAAAATTAAATTGGGATAAACGCGATAAACACAACAAAAATAAATATGATTGAAAAATAACTTTTTTTCGTTTTCCGGCACGTGCCTGGATGGACTCGGTGGGTCAATTAAATATCAGTATCTCCGCTATAAATTTTTATTGCTCTAAGTTTTGCTATTCGCTAAGACTAGACGACCATGACACTGAAAAAGAATCTTCTAATGTTAATCATAAAAGACTGATTTCTACGCATTAACAATTTTGCTTGAAAAATTCTGCTCTGTACTCAAAAATTAAAAAATAGAAGAGTCACTAACATACACAGAGATAAGAATTATGATAAACAAAATGTGACACAAGGATCTATAAAAAATGTTATCTAAAAGAACTTATGAGGTTTATTGGCAAATATTGTAAATCATCGTTCGGCTGAAATTACATTTTTTTGTTAAATCATTGGTTACAATTTACAATTATTACGTAAGTATATCAGTAAATATATAATTTTAAACTAAAAAAAAGAAAGTTTCATTCACAATCGGATCGATAAAACCCATTTTCCACACATACGTAGTAAAAAAAAACATTTTGTCTAATTTGTTAAAAATTCTTTTAATCTCCTGATGATCCAGCAATAGCGAAATATGAAGGGCAGATGCAAAAAAAAAATACATTTTCTAACCACTTCTTAAAAAGTAACATTTCGAAACTTCAGTCAATTTTGAAAAGTGACACATTAGGTAAGTACATGTCAAACTTGAAAAAATGTATTATTTTGTTATTTTATTGTTAATTATTATTAGTAGCAAAAGCTGTACTAAGGTCTTTCATGGATATTTTATTCTTGACGTGTTCGCCGTTCAAATGAACTCCTGGGTTGAGAAGGCGTTGAAAACTGTCAATTGTTTTGCTTTTTTAAAGAGTAAATTGACAGTTGTAATTATAGCATGTTGACAGCTAACCTAAAATGTACTTATACTTAAACAAAACATTTTTCTGTTATTTTTTTCTTTCTTTGCAATGTTTAATATAAAACATTGAATAACTAACGATGTCTATTCTCGAAGCAAATATCTAAAGGCACCCTTTGCTAGAAACAAACATGTTCAATCATGTGCCAATTAAACATAAACAAATGTCATTTGTGTCAAACGGCGGGAAATTTTTCATTGTTCCAAATGGTTTACTTTTTCAACACCTACTCAGCACAGATTTTCATTTGAACGCCTGATACATACTTAGTAGCTAAAAAAAAATTACAATTTTTTTTTAAAGAAATACGACTTCCGATAATAAAAAAATATATAATTCAAAAAGATACTTATTATCTACCGTATGTCCCCGGATTGAGTTTACAAGAGGAAAAAAAATTTTTTTGATTTTACGCAAAAATTTCAGAGCAATAACATTTTTTGCTTCATTTGAAACTTCCATTTTCCACTATAATAAAAATGTAAATATTCGTTTGTTCAAAATATTAAATCCCCGAAAGTTCTTTACCGATTGCTTTGAAATTTTGACGTTGCATTCGAATACGCGCGTGTTTATGTACCTATATTTGTTATTTATTATTATTAGTTGTTTATTATACGAGTGTGGATTAACGAGTAACTCCACATGAGTATAATATAACATTTTATCCAAAATCGTGTGTATGTAATTGATTTAAATATTGAAATAATATTTATAAAAGTTTGACAAGAATATATTCCAAGGGAATTGTGGGATGGTTGTTATTGTGACATTTTGTTTTGTTTGTGGCTGTTATAATGATTTTTCCATATTTATTGACGAAACTGTGAAAAAACCTAATTATTATGTGAGTCCGAGTTTTTCTCACACTAGTGGGTATTGTATTAATGAAACATATTCCTTGCCTCAAATGACCACAGTAATTAGCTTATTACACACGATTTTGGATAAAACAATTTTTTGACAGCCATAGCAACGTGTGGCCGGGTACTTTTTTTTGACTGAGCTTCAGCAATGCGTGGCCGGGTGCAGCTAGTGGTAAATAAAAAGTAAATTACATATATAATTTTAATACATAACTGAAACTATTATACAAATACATTCTGCTCTGAATTTTTATAATTAAAGCGCATTGTATGAAGTGGACGTAAAACAGCCGGCTTTAAACTGCATTTAAATAAAATTTGAATAAATAACTACAGTTAATTACAGAACGTAAAGCTGCAATTATTCACAACAGTTGACAAGACTAAATACACTGTGAATTATTTCATTCAAAGGATCGATTTGTCATGTCCACAACTTAAATTAATCCAAAAAACATTTTCATAGTTTGCAAATTTTCAACAGTGCCAAAAATTTTTTTATTTTTAATAGCGTTATGGTATAATAATCCAGCGTGAAGAGGCATTTGACAGGTACTTCGTTGAAAATAAAAACACATAATGTCAATCATTTGAAATATTTTTTAATTAAAAGAGATAGGATTTGCTATTTTTTTCCACAATTTTGAACTAAGCCGGAACGGTAGTTTATACAATTTTAAGAAGAATAAAAAATTTTCTTAATGCAGTAGCAGCTAGACATTTCTATTTATTCCTTTCTCGATAAAAAATATTCTTGATGATGTAGAAAAGCATTTGCGACAATTTTTGCAACAATACATTCATTTACAACAAATATGCAACAATTCTTGACACTGCACTAAATTACTCATTGGTTCTAGACTCGATAAAAACGACTTCAATCAAGGACATCTATGCATTCCATTCCACTTTGCCTTTTCCAAGTGCAAATGTATAATTGACACCAATAAATGTAATTTATGCTAAATTATCCAAAAAACCCACTTTAATTTGACACTAAAACCGAAAACTGAGACTCAACACCGGAATTAAAATATACTAATAATTGTCGTTCTTAAAAAATTCTTATTAAATGTCGGCAGCACATACAGTGCGTTCGTAAAGTTCTGAATAAATTCGATAAAATTGTAAATATTAATTTCTGAGAAAAACCTCGAAGAGGTCAACTTTATTTTTAAAAAGTGCATGTTGTACAGTACGTTATTTAAGTTGACAGCTTGTCGTCTCCTAATAATGACGTCATCAATAATTTTTTTAAATGACAACCCTAACTTTTTTCATCTTTTTCTGGTAGACCTTCTTAGTACTTAAACGTCTAATGAAAAAAATTGATGCCTTACATAACAATTTTTTTGAGAAAATGACAACAAAATGACACTTTGTACACTGCGCTCAATAATGTCAGGGCTTATTTGTTCCGTTTCAGTGCGAATTTTCTACCGCAAATCGTTCTAAATTGTTTGGTCTATTAAAATAAACCTTCCATTGTAACTAAATTAAACCTTCCATTGTAACTAAATCTATTGAAAAAAAAAAATTTAAGTAAAAAATTAAATTAAATTTTTTGAAGTAAAATGTGTCATTTTCTCAAAAAAATTGTTATGTAAGGTGTCAATTTTTTTTATTGATCGTTTAGCTAGTACGAAGGCGTACCAGAAAAATAAGAAAAAAATGGGGGTTGTCATTTAAAAAATATATTGATGACGTCACTATTAGGAGATGATAAGCTGTCAATATAAGCAAAATACGGAACAATATGCACTTTTTAAAAACAAAGTTGACCTGTTCAAGGATTTTTCTCAGAAATTAATACTTACAGTTTTATCGAATTTATTCCAAACTTTACGAACGCACTGTATAGTAAAAACGTTTTAGATGTGGATTGTCAAACTCAAGGTTGCTTAAAATTTATGATTGGACTGTACTTTAGTGAGAAATCTGTCATAAATTCCAAATACCTTACAAGCGCGCCTAGTTACTTTTCCTGGTTGTGCCAACTTAACGACAAGTCCCCAATCCATCTATAACGTTCCGACCATAGCAGTTTGTTGAAAAAATTTAACATCACGAACATTATTTTTTAAAAAACACACTTTTCTTCTTAAGAATCAGATTTTTTCGTTCCTTAATACATATCAATATTATGTTTAACGTAACAATCGTAAAATGTTTGTGATGAAGCCTTTACTAATTAAAATTGAAAATAGTAAAATGTACATCAGCAAGAGTCAAGCGTGAACTGTTATAATAAATAATAAAAAAAAAATTCGGTACATTTATTGTAACTGATTAGTTGTTGATGTATACACTAGGTAAGTATTTATGAATATTTTTGCAGCATGATGCAAGTAAATCATTTGAAGTATTTCCTGTTAGAAAATGCTATACAATAGAAGCACTCATTAGATAAACATATCTATATTTACCTGAATTCTGATAATAGATAGACCCTAAATAAAAACAAACAAGTTTGACACTGCTAATTTTTCTTCTTGAGTCGATAGATAATTAATTAATGCATTTAGAGTGCTGATAGGATTTGTTTTTTGATTTTTGTCCAAATTGATAAGAGGTGCCAGTGTGCAAAATTTAGGTGAAGTGGAAGTAAAAAAGCTGACCTTGCTTTGCGTTCGTGCCATTTCAGCTCCGGTTTCAGTCAGCAAATCACCCTTTGTTTATTTTCCGGTACGACTTTCGACAATCCGGACACGATCTGCTTTCAGGAAGCACGACGTAAAACCACAACGTTCAGCGCGCGACTGCTGGTCTAGGTGTGAATTTGCTGAACTTCAGTTTCAGCCTTCAGCAGACGCGGGACCACCAGCGAAGCACGCAGCCGAGTGAGCGCCGATCGGACTTCTATTCCACATTAATATTAAGTTAATCAAGTAATTAAGAGAGTCGTTAAATTAATCGCATTGTTTACTCAGCCATCAGCACGAGGCGCGCCCATTATTATAATGTGATAATTTAAAAGTGCCATTTTAAGAACTGTAAACACTAGAGCAAAATGGCGAAGTCGCCGAAGAGACTCGCTTTAAAATCGAATTTCAACGGTTGACGTTTCTTCTGATGCGTTGAGGTGGAAGCTGCTTGACGTTGTTTTCGGAGAAATTTCTTTGACTCTTTGAGTCCTACTGGGAAATGTTCAAACGCAAATATCAAATAAACTGCAATACGACTTCTTAAAAATTATCTTTCTGTGCCGGTTACAGTTTTTTTTCAAAATATTTAAACGGTGGCTCAGTTTTAGTGTTAATGAAGTTGTTTAAACACGATATGAACAGATCTTTAAAAACATAAGAGAGCTTTGATAGTATAAAAATGGAATTGTTTTAACTGAATGAAAACTGAATTATTATTTTTGCACTCAAGTGTGCTCATTCCAGTTAGAAAAACTCTTTAAAATAACGAGGATGGATAAAAAAAAGTTTCCGAAAAGAAAACATGGAACATGTACAATTTTGGTTGAAACCATTGTTTTCACAAAAAATATGTTGAAAATCGCCAATTTTGTGAGGTAGCAACGAATTCTGAGAGAAAAACATGAGAGAATTTATTTCACCGCTTAAAGTGTAAACATAACCTTACTTTGGCAGCGATACATCGATACATTGTTTATGTTACAGGAAAATATGTTTTTGATATGTGAAATAATAAAGGAAATTGTTCAAGTATGTATTAACCGATAGAGTAGAGAGGAAACTTACAGTTTTTATAAATCCAAACTAAATTTTCATAAAATAATAATCAGTGGAAGTATTGCCAACTGTAAAAACTTGCTTTACCAATTTTTAATTAAGCTGTCATATATCGTGCGTTCAAGTAAAATCCTGGGGTGAGTGGGCGTTGGAAAAATTAAACCGTTTAGAACAGTGTAAAGTTTGAATTTCCCGCCGTTTGACACGAATGACATTTGTTTATGTTTAATCGGCACATGATTGAAAATGCTTGTTTTCAGCAAAGGGTGCCCTTAGATATTTGGTTCGAGAATAGGAATCGTTAAGTTATTCTATTTTTAATGTAAAACAAGAAAGGTTTTTCGGCTCTAAATTTTAGGTTAGCTGTCAACATGCTCCAATTAGTCTACGCTTTAAAAAAGCACAACAATTGACGGTTTCCAACGCCTTCCCAGCTCAGGATTTTATTTGAACGCGCGATAGTTAAATCGATTAAAATCGATGTGACCTGACTTGACGTGACTTAGTAGCAAGATGGCCGTTCAACGTTAAAAAGTAGACTTTTGTCTTTAGTAGACTTTACCAACGTTATTGAACCTTCAAGTACTATAGTCTATTTTTTCCTGGTAGGCGCGTGCGTGCGCATCTCCGAAAGGTAGAATCACATAGCTAAGATTTTTAGCAGGATGCAGGAATTCTTTGTATTTTTGGTTGCATATTATCTAGGGGGATCAGTATTTGTGGTTGCATATTAAAACTCATGTTTATGGTTTAATTTTTGTATAATTTGTAAAATGTAAACAAAAAAGTTTATGAATAAACTCGTGGAAATAGTGACAACAAATATTATATGTACAACATTTTTTATTTTATACATACACGAGTTAAATTGGGTACAAAACAAATCGAAAATAAAATAATCATCACCGCACATTTCACCTAAAAAAAATTACAATGACATTGACAAAAATTGACAGTTCACATGAAAGCGGCAAAAATTTCATAACATGAACATGGCCTGCTTCGACTACAATAATTTATAATAACCATGTATCTTGCCAGAGAAAAGGAAAAGGCTTAATTTTATACATATAGGCAGTGATTCTAGATTCCAGAAAAATGAGTGCACTGTTTTTTGAATGAGATATTTTTGATGTTCATCCAATTGAATCATACATTTCCTATCAGGTTTCTTCGGTGCCTCTAATTGGGCACACTTCTTTTCTTCCGCCAAGTATCGTTGAATGGTTCTAAATCCACAACCTTCAACACAAAATAATTAAGCTGTGATACAACAAAAAAAAAACTCAAAAATCAATACCAGTATAATCTGCAGTTTTTTTCCATTTGAGCCGTCTTGGTTAACTCGGCAAAATCCTTGGAGATCCCACGAAATACTTTAACGATCATTTCTTTCTCGGCTTAATAAAAGACTGTTACTTGCTGTTAGCATAAATCCAACTTACGCCGTTTATTTGGTGATCGAAATCGAGACATCTTGTTGACATATAAAAACTTCTTAACCTCTAAGAACTAAGAACTGTTTTTTTAATAAATAACCAGACACAACACAAAACAAACACAAAACACGAAAGGAGAACTAAGACACGATTGGTATATTCTTTGGACACGTTGAAACAAAAATGGCAGCTTGGACCTGATTGACAGTACAGAACACTGTAATATTGCACATTTCTCTAGTGTAAGTAGAAAAATAAAGTAACCAATAGGAAAGTCGCATTTCGTTGCAGGATTTTGTAAATGCGCACGCACGCGCCTACCAGGAAAAAACAGACTTTAATAAATATTTCAACAAGAGAATTAGGAATTACTGGCGCCTTAAAATTTGAAAATTGTCATTCTACTGTAACTGCCGCAAAAGAAAATAAATAAGTTCATGTTCGACCTTTTTTGTGATCCGCTTGAAGATAAAATAGTATACATGGTGTCTCAGCTCAGATTTTCGAGCCTAATATCTCGGTTATTTGGCAACGGATTTTTATGAAATATAAAATGCAGATATTTTAGACCGTGAAGGCTCAATTAGTAATAATAAAATTACCTCAAGTTGAAAAATGTAATTTTAACACATGTTTCCTTCATCGAAAATTATGCGCGATTATTATTAGATTGTTAAACATTAAAAAATAGGGGTCTACACAAACAATTAAGTAAATCACTTGTCTGATTCAATGAAAAGATTAGATTTTGTCATTAAAAATTTAATGTAAAATTTGAAGGTATTTGAACAGTTACCTTTTGAAACAATTGATGATTAATTGCCAAGTAACATTTTGTACACCCTTTAAAATCTGTCAAAATTGGGCGCGCTTTATTAGAAACGTCAAATTGTGAAAATTTATTGAAAATACTCTAAAAATAGACTACAGCGGCAGAAATTTCAATATTGTTGAAAAAGGAAAAAAAAAGTTGCCTATGGAGGATGTCGTAAGAACTTCAATGACACAGTTCGTTTTCTCGTGGAACACTATCCAAATGTATTCTTTACAAAATGTAAGGTTAAGAGAGTCGTCAACTTATTTGAAGACACAGGAAGCGTACGTGAACTAAATTACCTTGCTAAAATATCCCGATCGTGTTTTAGTCCTTTATGGAAGAATTAAAGCATCCAATATAATAAATTACGTCCAAATGTTGTCTTTAACTTTGTAAGTGTTTGTAAGGTTAGCAAGTGTCAAATATGTCACCTGCGCTTCTGCGAAAAGGGATGACCAAAATTCTGCAAAATTGCGCGTTTGTTTCATACACGTCTACGTTTTTGCATTTGCAGCCACGTTTAACATAGTTTTTTGGTTTTTTCTTGCAAACCAGACGTCTTTCAAGGACGAGTTTTTCCTTACATTTTTTTTATTGACGATCAATTTTTTATGTAAATTTTAATTGATTCAACATTTTAAAAAGGCATGTAAAAATTACGTTTTAAAGACTTGGGTGATTGCATTAATGGGATTTTATTCTTCACCGTCTAAAATATCTGCATTTTAAATTTCACAAAAATCCGCTGGAAAATAACTGAGTTATTAGGCTCGAAAGTATTAGCTGAGACACCTTGTATACTCGTATCATCATTCAGAGTAGAAGGTGTTTTTGTGCTTCGCCCAGTTGCCGACCTCGATTTTGCCTCGGTCTTCAATCTCTGTGTGTAAAGCCCATGGGCTTTACACAAAAAGACTCACTTCTACTCTTAATGATATAATCTATTGTAGAGGAATCGTGAGATTATATTCGTGTTTTATGGTTGTATCGGGTGTTCATTTAAATGTATCCTCAAAGTAGGCGTTGAAGAGTCGACTGTGAACGCACCACGGATTGCAGATCACGGATCACCTGTTTAAATCTAACCTCACATTTGCGTTGTTTGTGTTTTTACAGACTGACGAGGGTAAGTACAAGTGCTTTTTTGTTAGAAAATTAAATTTCATTCAAGGGCAAATTTTTATTTTTTCTCTTTGAAGTTTTTAATAATACCTTTGCGTAGGAAAATTTGAACAGCCCTGGTTTATGTTGGAGGAAAATTTAATAACAATGACCAAATGAACATAAGCAAAAATAAAAAAATCGATTAAGTATATTTTTTGATAAAAAATATAAAAGTAATTTCAATTTAATAGGTGAAGTTTTTTTGGTTTAGAATTTTTTTCTTATTAAAGCTATTTTCTCAAGAACTTCTGTACTATCTCTTTAAAATCTAATAAGACAATGCCTTACAAGTTTTTCTTGCTTTCGGAGTTTCGCATGATAAAGGAACATCAGCAATTCCCGTTCCACAAGCTCACGCTGTGCATTCACATTCATTAATTTTTTTCTGCGAGCTTAAGATAAAGTCGGCTCCGTAGATGTAATAAATAGATGTTTCTGGAATAAAGTAATCGTAAAAATTAGTTACCAAGTTCGAGTCGCATCATCCTTTCATTTTAAAGTTTCTGTCGGTTTTAAGAATGGCCACGACTCCACCAACTTCCAACTCAATAGAAACTTTCTGCAAACTTCTGCTTCATCTCCAAGTACACAAAGAACGTGCCACCTGAATAATCAGGATCAGGTACGGTTCTCTTGCCCCTAACTGTCATACAAGTTGACTTAGTCAAAGTTATAATTAGAGAGGACGCGTGAAGGCTTTGATGCAAGAAAGGGTGCAAGTTGGGAAGGTGCACCGCACCGCGTATTTAAAAAATGTCTTTTTTCTAGTCGTGTCTCTTTAATGTCAGTTTTAACAAATACAACAAATAATTAAGTTGCTGCATGTCCAGGTGTAAATAAATGGAATGACACGTGTGGGGGAGCACGTCGTCTTATTGAAATAGTGTTATTCAGTTCTTCACCTCTATTGTGTCACCTCTTACGTGGTCGATATAGTGGGCGACGGATAATTGAGAGAGAAAAGAATAATTCTGAAAGATCTCTTACGCACGGCGCTTTCATAAAAAACGAACGAAATAAATTAAGAACAGATGCTCCAATATCTATCATTTTTCATATCACTGATGGTCCACGTGATCCGATTCGTTCCATTTTCGTCGTTATTTTCCTGCAGATTCAAATTCACCTCGATGTAAACAACAATGATTAGATGGCAGCACTTTGATTAATATTAATTGTGTACAAACAGATGGCGTCCGTGTCTGCCATGACGCCATGACATAACGAACGTCGACGCGTTTTATTAATTCGTCGAGACATTAATGGATGGGGTGGTCGGGTGCGTCCTTATTTATAGATCAAAGACTTAACATGTGAATTTATGCACTTTGTCAAAACTGTGCGATATTTCATTTTAGTTATGGCGAATTCGTGCAGTCGAGTATGATTGTATGATTTCGTGTCTAATTTCGTACTGCGTAAAATTAGATTCGGAGGGAAATTAATGGCTTCGTTACGGACGTAAATGTTTCGAGGAGGCTTAATGTAAACGCAGTTAAGTGGATGGGAGATTATTACATTTTTCAGATGATTTTCATCATTTGCACGCGCATGCAATTTTCAGGTGAAAATTGTGTTAAAAATGTGCCGACATGATTGAAAATTATTTTACACTAGGGGCACAAAATGGGGTGCGAGCTCACCACACAGGAATTTTAGAATGAAGACGGAAACGAAGCAACTTGACATGATCTTCCGAAAAACCTCACAAGACCACTCTTCCCACTAAATTTTATCAGGTGGAGTTTATTAGGGCGATTGGCGAATCTTTGGTACTAACCAAAGGACCATCCCCAGGGTCAACCGACCAATCGGTGCGCGAGACAGACCATTCGCTGATGCATAAAAGCGGGCGCAACCGATCCATCGGTCACCGAGCACTGTGGCCAAGCGCTTAGCGCGTCACTTTGCATTCTGGAGGTGGCGAGTTCAAACCCCAGAGCAGCCTGACCTGGTGTGGGTTTTTTTCAGGGGTTTTCCCACACCACCACATCTTGATATGAGCACAGGTCTCATATCGAAGATAAGGCGAATGCTGGGTCAGCCTTCCCTCGGGGAGAATGAAAAATTGCACCTTTACCTCATTCGTCTCGATCGTCTTGAGATAGACGTGTCGTTTATTTTATCCTACTTGTGCTCTTGTCAGAGCCACTTCAATTCTGTGGGGCAGGAGCTCTCTCCCAACGCAATAAAAGACGGCGACTGGCGTCCTCGTCCCGAAGCTTCAACGCTCCGGAGAAGAATCCAGGTTTAACACAGGTCGTGGTTTTTGGAAAAATGGAGAGGGAACTTACAAGACAAGGATTTAAAAATGAAGATGGAGATAAATACTTCTAAAAGTAGAATCACAATCACAGACACAATCTCTCCAAGAACTTAACAAGACCATTCACCCCACTAATTTTTAGTCGGTAGATTAGATCATGTTGTTGCTTTTAGTAGTAAATACAAAATGGAGCACGACCTCACAAGGCAAGAATTTCAAAATGAAAATGGAAGTCAACGCTTCTAAAAGTAGAGTACCTTGCCACAATCTCTTTAAAAAACTTGACAAAGAACACTCGTTCCACTAATTTTTTGTCGATGGAGTTTATTAGGTCCAGGTCTAGATCATGTCGTTGCTTTTGGACATCGACGGCGAAAGCTTCCTCCCAGTCCCGGCATACTCCGTCGACCTCTTGTCCGCCTGGACCGCCGCGACTATTGAAGCGGCTCGTTTGTCGTTGCTGTCAGCGGAACTCTCTCCCGAAGTGGTCTCAGGAGCGTACTTCCTCTCCAGTTCTTCCAACTCCTTCTTTCTTCCCGTAATCCAGTCTTCGTAGAGGTCGGGTCGGTAGCCGACCGGTTCGTCCCAGCCTTTCCTGCAGTTGTCTACGATCCACTTGTGCCTCTGATCCGACACGATCCTGCAAAAGTCAATGACAAATCCGTCTCATCTGGGGTACAACTCACGTGATTGCGTTCACCCAGAAGGTGTCGTCGTTCTTCTCGATGACCACCGACGATCTGTCTTCCAAGTTTCTACAACAAGAAGAAGAGGATTTGAAGATTTGGGGATTTTAAAGGGACTCACGCGTAGTCTTCGGGGTCGCGAGCTGTGACGATGCTTTTGCTTATGGGGTTGTAGAAACCGTCACCGGTGTCGTAGCAGTCGTGCTCGATAGGTCTTGTCGGCTGCTGGTTGGTCTCGAATTCGCGGCCGGCTGGTTGAAGGCCTTCTCGTATCGAAACGTTAAATCTAAAATAAATTTGACCATCATGTGTTTCGAGTGTGGCTTCGAGAAAACCTTCTGTCCGGCATTACGCAGTACGTCCAGTTGTCCATATAGTCCAAACCGTCAATATTTGAAAATTTGTAAGCCATCATTTTGCCCTTCTCCCAGTACCCTTCCAGTTTTTGGCCCATCGGGTACATCAACACTCCTTCTCCGTGAAACATGCCGTCTTCAAATCCTCCTTCGTATTCACATCCTGTTCAAGAAAAAATACTTTCACTTTCATACTTTCATCCCACAATCTAGATATATATATTTTTTTAATTAGCCTTTCCCCTTTCACCACTTGGCCTATCAGGTACCTTTGCGGTCGGCTTGTTTTTCTCATTTTTCCTTTATGTGGTGCGGCAGGGCTCCGGGGTACTTTCCCCGGCTACCCACGCCCACCCTCTCTCTTCTCCTTTTTCTGGACGACACAACACGAATACAACAACACACAACATCCATGGGAGGCCCATCCGGCCTGGGATTCGAACCCTGCTGACTCCGCGGTGGTGTCGGAAGAGTGTCGCTCTTCCTTCCACCACCCTACCGTCAGCCCCTGATAGACATACACACACATCCATGGCCCGGCGGAGGTTCCTTCCTTTGAAAAAATCATCCCCCTTCAGTGAGATTCGAACCCACTAGCGCCGGGACCGCGACCTCGGAGCACTGTCTTCGACAGCCGTGCGGCCACCCAGCTACCCCACAATCTAGATTATTCAATGACTTTTTCTAATTATTTTTACTGCTGGAATGTTATGCAAACCGTGTGTTGTGTCAACATTTTTCAGATGAAACGGTTCTAATAAACAAAACTGCACACTTTGGAATGCGTTTATTTTGCAAAAAAAATGTCCTTGGCATTTTAATTCTTCCAATTCGAGTACAGACGATTCAAAACACGACAACTAATTGTTAATTAACGCTAAACTGAATCGTTGATTGGGGTTTTGTTCTGTTTTTTTCATTATTATTTAATTTGACTTTGTTCCAAGTTGTGGATTGTTTGTAACTCGATATTGGTCTTTTGTGACACGTGCAAACGAATTCTTCTCGTTTAGAGGACTGCTAGAGGCACGGCAGCTTTGTTACTAAAATGACTTGGCATTTCTGCCATCAAAGTTTAATTAGTGTAACTGGAACCGATATTGATTAAACTTCCTAATTATGTTGAAATATTGTTAGAATTGCAAATTCTATTCGGAAGCCGTACTAACTTTATAATTTCATTACGAATTAAGAAAATAAGATACTTTTAGGTCACAAATACTATAAATTAATTTGTCTTGAAGATATTATTCATACGAGGGCTGTTTGAAAATTTTACAGAAATGCGAGTTTAAGAAGAATCCGTTTTAAAGCCACAGTGAGGATTTTGACACTCGAAGTAGGTACATTCGAGCTGGGACCTACAAAAAGTTTTTGCAGAAAATAATCGTCAGTGTAAGACTTCGGATAAGACATGAATCCAGTTCACACCTCTAACTACAAGACAAAAAAAAAAAAAATCAGTGGTGACGTCATGGTAGCTTTTATAGAATTTGGTATTCTGGTATGCTATATCAAAATCTGAAAGCGAAATTACACATGGACACATGGAAAATGGCATTTGCGTGCCTTGACAAGAAAATATAACAGGAATTTTTAATGAAAGATTTTAGGTTGGCAGCGCTGAATGTTAACGTCATGTGGAATTTTTGCACAATTTTTTAAGTGTGAAATATTATTGTTGGGCAAATTTGTATCCTTTATCGCAAGCTGTACATTGTGTATAGCAGAAGTCGAATCACTAGAGAGGCCGAGAGGGTTATCAGACCTACGGGCGGGCGGCCACCAGGTCGGCAACCCTCATTGAGAACTGGTGACGGGTTGCTCCTTCTAAACCTGGATGTGAGAAGGCGATTTTCTTGTCGGATTTGGATTCAACACACTTAAATCTGCAAAGACCGCAGAAATTTCGATGAGACGATGGGAGAGAACTAGTAGATTGTTTTACAAGTAAAGAAAAATGAAGGTTTACTAGTGAGTCAAAAACGTGTTATTATTACATTTTCACGAGTTAGTAAACCTTCACTTTTCTTACGAGTTGAATATGGTATTTTTTTTATGTTCTCAATGGAAACGTTTGAATGAAAAAGTAATTGTTTACACAAATTACTTGCTTCAATCAAAGTTTTATTTTTGCAAAACATACGTAGTTACGAATAAACAAACAAAATAATTGTGAAAATATTAATCTTGTCAGATGAAGCTTGCTCGAAGATTCTCCTGAAATATTAGCAACAGCATAAGAAGTGACTTCAAATTTACTATCTACGAAGCCGAGAAGTATATCAAATGTTACGAGATGTTTTTCAGTTGGAGAGCTCAAAAATGTTGGAAAACTAAACTAAAGAGCGATCAAATTAATTTGTAATCAGTTATCCATGAATCCGAAATCGTACGTCGTTACTTGAACTCCACGCTCCAATAATCACAGCGCGAAACACAAGTTAGATCTCGACATATCAATCGCAAAAGGCGTACGGATTTAAATCCATGGATGACTCGATTACAAATTAATTTGATTGCTCGATATTATGTTGGTATTTTTTTTGGAAAAGGTAATTATTGCATACATTTTAAAATATATTTTTTCTTCAAACGTCCGTAAAATATGACATTGCACTGGTGCATTGATAATGCTAAAGTGTCACTTCACTGTCATGGCATCTAACGAGCTGACCAGCGTCCGTGAAGTTATTATCTCCACTGAGGAGCGTCCGTGAAGTTATTATCTCCCCTGAGGGGGTCCGTGAAGTTGTTATCTCCGCTGATGAGCGGCTGTAAAGTAAACTAGATAAATCATTTGAAATTCCTACCTGGTTTCTTAACATGTCTTAAATAATTTGTTATGAAGGTTTGAAGAAAAAAATAGTATATGTTATTCGAAGCAAAAATGGTTTTATGTGCTTTGGCTAGTTTGTCTGCCTCACTGCGTTCGGCAGCCATAACATAATATATATATTTGTTGTTAATCTAAAACAACATTCAAATTTCCAAGAGGATTTGCAGCGGTCAAGCGTCAACACTTTGGTAAATACATCAACGAAGGACTTCCTTTACATTGATACTTCACGTGGATTTTTGAACCAACTGTATGTACCCTTAACATTAATAATTGCGAAAATAAATCGTTTAAAAAATGTGTTACTGCATTGCTAATGACGAAATTGTTACTAACGAGTAAAGTGGCACTTGTCTTTATTGATTTCTACCTAGTGAAATTACTGGTTTCAATTGAACACACAAAAAAAAATGTTTTTGCAGACCAGTGATTCTGAAAGTCAAGAGGGATATTTTTGATTAAGGGGCTTCGAAAAGGTAAAATAATAACCGAGAGTATTATAGTCTTGAATGAAATGAAATGAAAGAATCATCAGGAAAATGTTGCGCTAGCAAACCAAAATATCTTTGTCGAGATAATGTCCATGGCAAGAGCTGATAAATTAAAAAAGAATTTGTTTTTTGTGTCAAAATATGTCAGCTACACATAACCTTACTACACCTTGTAAGAATAGAGAATGAAACAAGGAGGTAATTTATAATATGTATTTTATCATAAAGAGTGTTGAAAGACCTTCAACATGAGATATTTTAATTCTGCTTTTTATTCCATCGATAACATGCTAGAGTACATGTGGTGTGTTATTAAGCTGCTCACACTTATCAATTATCCGTTATCTTAAATTATGCAAATTGCTAACAAGGAGTTAAGTAATATTAATATTAACGTGGGGGCCATGGAATGTTTGCACTTTTACTGATTATCAAAAAAATGTCACAGTGCATTCAAAGTGTCTTAAGTACAATGAGGTGTTGCTCCATCTTGCTGAAGATATCTCCCACCAATTCGTAAAAAAATGGTTGCATCATGCAATGACATGATTATTACTTTCAAAGAAAATTGGTCTTACTGGTCTCCTCCACTAAGTTCTACTCACACAGTAAGTTTCTCTCGGTGTAAAGAAGACCTAAGTATGTGTTTTCTGCGTTTCATGTTTGCATATTTTGTGAATTCACATACATATTCTGCATTATGAAACCAAGCTTCATCAGTAAAAAATGTTTTGCTTAAGGTGGCATCATCATTATGCAGCGTGTTTAAAAATCATTTACCGAACTGAAGCCTTTGTGCAGTTCCGGAACAGAAGTCATTCGGTGAGGATATAAATGTAAGTTATTTTTCTTGTGCAGCACGTTTCCACAGAATGATACACTTATTGAGATAAATGACGAAGGGAAGTTCATTCTCCATAATTTCCTCAATTGCATCAACAACTTCAGTAGTATGTTTTGTTTGCCGTCCGCTAGATTTTTGCTCCTGTTATGCTTCCAGTCTGCCAAAACAATTTCACGATCTAAACACCCCGGAAATTGTTTATAATCAGCGACAACTTGTGGAAACTGAAACTAAAATTCTTGCAAACAATGTTGCACTGAATGGGACCACACATCGTTAACCTTACGACCGTCGCAAAACTAACTTGTTATCATAAACGTTTTTTGCTCAGTTGAGTAAACCATTTTAGTTTAGAAAAAACTGTTTTCGATACGACACAGGATGAAAAACAATGATTCTGACGCAAAAACAATATTTGCGGTTAAACAACTTTTTGTCGCAGGGTTTTTGACCAGAAGTTTATTTAGACACATGATATAAGTTATTTTAAATTTTTTTCTGAGAAGCATTTTTTGAAAAAATCAATATTCGAATAAGTTAACAACCTTAGTTATTAAATTATTTCCAGTTAGAAGGACAATCTGTTCACTCAAAAAAAAATTGCACTCGTCTGTGCGTCGATGCATAAGAAATTCGAGGACGTTCATCGTCCTCGAGCAGTCTCGCTTTTTTCTTCCTGACGGAGCATCCGAAGGCATCCGAACGAGCGAAATAAAATAAAAACGTATAATAGGGGAGTGCACCCGGTCGCACATAAATCCCGTCCGGATCCCGGAATGTGTGCTCGTATGTTTATGTATCTGGACGTGGGCGGCGCTTCATTGATACGCATCGATCTTGGGAAAGGATCCCGAAGTCTCCTCCGGTCATCAGCCTTGTCGTGTCGAAGACACAATCCATTATCGCTGTTTCGCTACGAGAATTTTTTTTGCGCAAGAATTCCCTTCGATTTTCACGTAATCGCCGAGTTTATAGATTGACAGTCGGTGAGGACGTTCGTTTTTAGGCAGTCGATGACCCTTGCTACCCTTAGGGAAATTTCCCCGAGAGGTGTTTGTGTGTTTGAAAGGAGTGGCTGCGAGCGGTTCTCAACGACTCGATAACTCTGTCGTTACAGAACTTTCAAAGAACAAATGCTTGGCATTTCCGCAAATTTTTGACAGACTGAAGTTTTCTAAAATACAACACTACTAAATATTCATTGCATCATACATTTTTCTCCATGTTTGCATAAAACGGAAATAATGGAACCATACAATAGGTTTTTTTATCGGAAATTATCCACATACCGTGAGGGTAGAAATAATTGCCATAAATGGCCATCCCGAGTGCGTTCCATTTTCCAGTGTACGAACTCCCGGTGCAAAACTCAACAGTTTCCCTGTCATATGTGATAGTTCCCGCTAAATGAGCTTTTGATCCTTTTTCCGATTCCTCTCCCTCTTTGACCATGCTGTCCCAGTCAAGAGATAAGCTGATAGCTCTGTTTCTTTTCTTTGCCATTTTCGAACCGAATTCATTGTTGATAGCTTGCTGGAAAATATTTACAATTTAATTTCTTCATTACTTTCTGTTTAGCTTCGTGTACTGTAAGATTGAGTCCTTCGTGTACTGAGTCCATGTCTGGATAAATTAAAAAAATATGAAACTCGAATTCATTATAAAATGACAAAAATTGGCAGTTGTGTTGCAAATAATTTAATAAAGGCACACTTGATACTTATCTTGTAATGTTTTAGTTTAAAAGAAAATTCTCGCTAAAGAGAATCGTTTAGAAAAGAATTTTTGTAAATATTAGAACAAATAAATTGGTCGGAAATCAAAATGGAACACTGAAATATGAGTTACATTCCAAATTTCTACAGCTCAGATTTCTAACGACTAATGAGTTAATGGATAATACATAATAATTTTTTTTATCAATTGGACTTTTGCATAAGCACACCAAGGGCCGTGAGTAAAGATATGAGAGTTCTTTTCGAAAAGCTCAACTGGAAAAAAAATATACCCATTATTCCAAACTTTGATTAACACTGTATCTTAGGCTGTCCTTAGTAATAATCTAAATGGTTTCGTAACAAACAACTTACTGAAGCCCTCTTATTTAAATTATTGCACGATTAAAATAATTTGCAAAAAACAGGCTTTCAAATTTTTTGGAACTTCCAAAAACGAGTAAACAATTTAAGTATAGTTCGACGTATGAGTCAGAATGACGCGTCTTAAAGAAAAATTGCAAGCTTTTTTGATGTTTCATATTTTTAATGTTTAATGTTTCAATGTCATGAACAAGACACTCTAGAGACTGCAGAATACTGGTAGTGTCAGTTTTCGACACGAAGAAGGTCATCCAAGGCGACCAACACCAGCATAGACTCAATACATGATGACAAGACGAAATCCGAAACACAATGCTGCTCACATTACTAATGCCTTACGAGCTGTTACAGGGGTTATTATTTCATCAAACACTGTTAACGAAGACACCATTCTGATTGACGAGATTTAGTGGGAGAAGGCCAGGAGGGTCGTGAACGTAACATGGATCCACCTGTAGCTTCTGGCGGCGAAGTTATAACTGTTTCCGGTAGGGTCATTCTCATTATTAGAGCGCGGATTCCTAGGTATTATGCCATTGATAATTCTTAATGGCACAGCGTTAAAACTTTGTATATATATATATATAAACTACGACAAAAAAAAAAGAATGAACAATTTTTTTTTAAGCTTATTTGCTTATTTTTCATTTTCATGCATATTAATTTTTTTCGTGCCATTTTGGTGCATATTTCAGGAATTTTGGTGCAAATTTACGTTTTGACAAGGTTGCTGACAAGAAGGTAAATTCAGAATCTAAATTGGCATTATCAAAGGCTATTGCAGGTCGTAAATCACCAGTTGTCGCGTGTAATTCAGATCCGCATTGGCCCATCAATATTTAGTGCATCACGTCTTATTATTTTATAGATTACACCCCTGTTTGATGAGACACCGCTTGCGACCGGCTTTCTCTGTGAACCAATTTTATGACTTCCCATGTCATTTTTTTGTTCCATACAAATAAAACTCCCGACGCAATTCTGGGAAAACTTGTGAAGTTCATGCCGCCGCCCTTCCCGGATTGGATAGAAATTCACCTGTTATTTTTTTTTGTTTTACTGGAACATTGCGGAAGATCATTTCTTAGTTTAGGGTTTATTTGGTTCTTTATCTGGTAACATACCTCGAGCGTATTTTTAGTGTGTACGTTGGTGTTTTGCGTGTACCTACTTTTTGAAAAATGCCCAAAAGCTAAACCTTCCGTCGACGATTGGATACGAAGTCACTCCGAATTAAGATATGAAAACTGCAAATTAATTTGTCAAGTGTGCCTCAAAACGGTAAGATTTTTGGATTCGATCTGAAAATTATTTTGCCAATGTATTATTTTGTAGATCAATTGTGAAAAGAAATACAATATAATGCAGCATCTTAAAACTACAATTCATAAAGAAAATTTGAAAAAATTAAAAAGGGGAAGTAAACAACAGACCATTGCCCAGTCGTTAGCTTGTAGCTCAGTAACAGATGAACAAGAATTTTACTTTGTTTTATGTAATTCGATGGTATCTTCTAATATACCTCTAACAAAACTAAATAACAATGTATTTAAAAGTTTTTTACAAAAATACACTGGCAGACATGTTCCTGCAGAATCAACCCTTTGCAAAAGCTATGTCGACTTAGTTTACAAAAATGTAATCGAAGAAATAAAGAAGATAATTGCAAATAATTATATATGGTTCTGTGTAGATGAAACCACAGATTCTTGTGGACGATACATAGCTCATTTAATGATTGGAGTATTGGATGAAAATTGTGCATCAAAAGCGTTTTTAATTAGTTCTAAGCAGTTAGAACAAACTAACAACAATACTGTTACTCGATTCATCAATGAAGGATTAACAAACTTCTTTTTGCCAAACCCTGTACCAAACAAGAAAATATTGCTGATGCTTTCCGACGCTGCTGCCTATATGGTGAAAACATATTCCAATTTTATGAAAATTTAACCCACTGCACTTGTCTAGCACACGGGCTCAATCGTGTGGCGGAAACTATTAGGATGCAGTTTCCACTGGTAAATACTTTAATCAGTGCAGGAAAGAAAATTTTCTTAAAGGCTCCCTTGAGAGTTCAAATATTTCGAGAAAAAATGCCAAACGTACCACTTCCCCCTGAACCCATTTTAACAAGGTGGGGTACATGGCTGGCTGCTGCTTGTTATTATGCCGATCATTTTGATTCCTTCAAGGAAATTGTGTTAGAATTTTCACCATCCACTTCTGAAGCAGTTACAAAATGTCAAAAAGTCTTAAAAAATGAAACAGTCAAAAAAAACTTGGCATTTATCAAGACTAACTACAGTTTCATTGTCGAAGCCATAAAAAAGCTGGAATCGAGGGATCTTCCTTTGGTAGAATCGGTTGAAATAATAGAAAATTTTGAAAAAGAAGTCGCAAAAGTAAGAGGACCTTTTGGTAATGCTGTTTCAAAAAAAATGAATGAAGTTTTAACTAAGAATGAAGGATTCATGATTTTGAAAAAAATATCAAAAGTCATAAAAGGAGACATTCTTGAAAATCTGACGATAGATGTACCTATTAATATTATTCCGAAATTTAAAAACGCTCCCATTACTAGTGTGGAGGTCGAACGAAGTTTTTCTTTCTTCAAAAATGTTCTTACCGACAGAAGAATGGGATTTTCAGTTGAAAATTTAGAAAAACACCTGATTATTAGTTCATTTAGAAATGATTCTGCATAAAGTGAATAGGTAGAAAAGTGTCTTTTTTAGATCTGTCACTCTATGCTTTAGTGTTTTTAGCAATTGTTTTATTTTATGTTTGAGTTAATTTTAGTTTTGAGATAATAAACAAGTAAATATTTAATATATCAATTTATTCATTGAGTTTTGAACTAATTATTTACTGTAACCTTTGAGCTTATTTTAAAATTTTATGCCATTTTTTATGCTTATTTTCTAAAATTTTTATGCTTATTTAAGCGCTTATTTTGTGTTTTTTTATGCTTATTAATCCGCGCTCTACTCATTATAGATGGTCGGTGCGGACTTATTTATTATTTATTTATTAAAAATGGTTTGGCCTCTTCGTTCACCAGACCGCAATTCGATAGAGTATGTTTTAGTATTTTACAGTAGAAGTCCGTTAGGATAGCCTTTACTGCCGAGCCAGAGATTTTGTGAGACGAGCTCGCAGAGCGAGTCGAATAATACTGGCGAGGCTGTAAAGGCCCTAACGGACGTGTATTGTACAATAGTTTTTGTAATATCTCTACGATTCGTTCAAAATTATCTTTTTGAAATACATCTTTTTCAACGCCATCGAAAAAACCGAATGATTAATAAGTGTGCGGAAGACGTCGTCATGTCAACCGTTGTTTGTGAAAAGAAATTGTTTCAATGTTGTTTGTCAGATTTGTTCAACGCTTAACTTTCCGTTGAAAATAAGTGAATGAAATCAATAAAAAATCGCAATCAAGATATTCCCGATGTCCGGAAGTGAGGTCATCGCTATTGCCTGCAAAATCGCGCTTGTGTTAGTGAAGCATCATCTTCGATCTTGTCTCCATTTGCTGCTGTTTGTCAGATTTGTTCAACACTTAACTTTCCGTTGAAAATAAACGACAGAAATAAATAAAAAATCGCGATCAAGATATTCCCGATGTCCGGATGGCCGCAGAGCAAGTGAAGTCATCGTTATTCCTTGCAAAATCGCGTTTGTGTTGGTGTTAAAATTCTGAAGCATCATCTTCGATCTCGTCTACATCTGCTAGTGGAAAACGGATTTCGATTAATTCAAGGTGTGTCCCATAACATTAAACATTAATTATTGTACCAATTGTAAAAAAGTTGAAAAATAAAGTTTAGATCTACGTTGCTATAGTTATTTAATCATTCATAACGGCCGCTCCCGCTCATAACGGACACCTATAACGGACTCCGGCCGTTATGAGGTTGTTTACATGGTGACAAACAGTCCGGAAAGCCACCTTTAACAACTAGATATTACAAAAAATAATTTAAGGAGTACATCGAGCACATGGCTTATTAACCAAAACAAAAAATTACGTTTAAAAAAATCCAAAAGGTGACATGTCTGTTTGAAATTGTAGTTTATCAATAAACTCCCAATTTTATTTCCTGTGTGTACATATCAATACTTTCCTGTGGATTCTCTTCATAAAATGTTTGCAGTGGTTAGGTGCAGTGTTTGGTTTCGATTTCTGAGCAGTTTATTTGTTAAGAGAGCTGCCTTCTGTGGACTTTGGTATAGCTATTCCAATTTTTAAGCCTATTATATGATACAGAATGATTTAGTGTTTTTAATTAGTGAGCTGTTTCCGACTTTGAATACCTACTATTATTTAAAAAATCGTAGAGAAAACGTTGTATTTGACTCTCTGATTACAACACCCGACTTCAACACGTGTGTAAACTTCATCCTGGTGAATAATAGACTACATTATATAGGTACTAGTTAATAATATATTATTTGACGAGCTAATAATGCCTATCATAATCCACGAGGGTGAAAGGTAAAAAACGAGCCGCAGGCGAGTTTTTAATCACCAGAGTGGATTATAGGCATTATTCGCGAGTTAAATGTCGTATATTTTATCTACGGCTTACGACTTTTTTTCATAAAACACTTAGCTTACAAAATTTTTAAGATGTGTGACTTATGATAAATCACAAGTAATAAGTCACGGGTGTAATTTATGACTAACATAATGTAATGTTACGTAAATAATAAACGTACTATTTAATGGTCGTAGATAAAAAATTTAAAATTTTCAAGTTGTTGAAATCATTATGAGACACTTTGAAATCATACCAAAGATAGAATATCATGCGTTCAGATGAAAACCTGGACTGATGATGACATTCCTTATTTATTTTCTTAGTCCATACTTGCCATACTTTTCATCAGCTTTAAACCAATATTTACAAGTAAAGCAATGATTACCAATTTGGAATGCTGTCGCGCATCCATAAAACTATTTTCTCTTCAGTTTCGTTTTGAGAAACTGTATTTTAGAGCAGAAATGCATAATGTCGTGCGCTTCATTAAAAGGTGGACTCTACGTCACTTTGATTCAACTTTGTTTAAAAATCATGTGTCTATAAGGCTGTCACCTTTTATAACAATTTTCCAAATCATTATAAACACCTTACATTGCCTTAAAAAACATCCTTGGCTTTCTATTGTTCGTAAATCCAAAAAAGAGTTTAATTTTTTTCTTCTGATAACTTTTTTTCGGTGTTGGTAATTTCGCCACCAAGCATCATTACGAGATTAACATACAGGTAAATTCGCCACCACCGTTTAATGGCATGCTAAGTCTACCGGTAATTTCGCCACTGTACTTCCCGGAATTAATCTACATTCTACACCTACTTGCCCATAAGGACGGCGCCGGCGGACGGCCGACATACATAAATACTTATTTCTGTATCTGAGACAGGAAAATTAAAACAAGTAAATGCATGTATATGGAAAAACAATTTATTATTTAAGATTACAATGGAAAGATTAATTCTTAAAAAATTAAAATTTTTTAAGAATTAATTATTATTATGTCGTTTTATCATATTACATATTTATAAATTTTTGTCTGTCTTTGACATGCTTCTTATGAATTTTTGCTACCAAATGTAGACTTTGTATTTTCACATAAGTGTCTATTTGAAATTCTTTCAGTTTTTCTAAAAACACAAATAAAGTTGGGTCAGGTGTCAGGTAGTTACTTAAATCCACCCTTATTATTATTATTATTATTATTATTATTATTATTGTTGACGGCTAACAGGCTTGACGCCCAATTAGAAGCCCTGCCAAAAAGAAAATTATTGGGTATGACCCTCAATAACAATGTATTGAAAAATATTGGTGGCGAAATTACCGATGGGATTTTACTCAACGGGAATGCGCAAAAGATTAAGGTAATTACTGGTGGCGAGATTACCTGTCCCCCTTTTTTTTTATCTGAATCTATTATTTCCAGGTAATATAGCGATCGTCTGTTCTACATACAAATGCTTTCGTTTCGTTACTAATACCTGTGTTTGTTCATATAAAAAAATCTAAAACCGAATCTGTTTCATGGTCATATTAGACGCATCTTGCGTCGAAAGATAATTTTATTTTTAAATTGAAGACAATATGCGCAAACTTTTTAGAGCTTCCCAATACATATTACACATATAACATTGAAACATAGTATCATCAAAAAATAATTATTGGTTTTTGAACACCAACCAATTTCGATATTGATCTCATATGTGTTTAGTAAATATGTACACTGTGCCCATTTTATCGGTTCCCGCCTTAAAGCTACAAAATAGGCAACACAATTTACTTTTCGGAGATTGCTGTTTAAAAAAAATGTTTTTTTTTATTGGTAAGCTATTTTGCTCATTTAAAACACGCCTGAGCGTGTATAAATCGAACTTTTAAAAACGCGCGTTTTTTAAAGTTTCCATAGCATCATCAACAATCCGAGAGGAGAGGACCGGAGAGGACCGGTCTAAATATTAACATATTAATGATTGATCTGACAGGAGTACCTTGTAACGTCAAATAAAATACTACTAACAAACGTTTCAAAAGCTTTAATAAAAAATATTCAACAACCTGAACAACCTTAATCTTTTAAATGAATGTGAATAATATACTTAGTTGAGATTAAGTGACAGATTGGAAATTCATTTTTGTTTTTTTCATTTTCCATGACAACGAAAGGTATATTCATATCACATCACTAATGTATTCACGTTTTTATTTCCATTTTTTTAAATATTTATGATTTCAAAGTGTACCAATAAAAAAAATAGCGTAAAGTATTCGTGGATAACTGGTCTTTAAAACACTTGCTCTATTTCGAACACTCCGGCTGCGCCGTCGTGCCCGAAAAATCGCGCGTGTTTTAAAGACCTTTTTATCCGCTTATATGTACTTCAATATACTATTTTGAAAAATTTAAAAAGGTTGCATTGAATTTTACATTGCATATTACCGTCATGGATGACATCAGTCATCAAATACTTCAAAAATTTGGAAATAGTTGTCGGAGTTATAAATTCTAAAAAAATACCCTCTAATTCCGAAAAAGTGGATATGTTGGTCATACTAGGAGAATCTCACGGGAATTATGAAGCAGCTATCCCAACAGAAGAACTCCTAGTAATCACGTCTTCAGGAATCTTGAAATAACGTTAAGAGAACATGGGAAATTCAAGAAAAAAAGAGTTAGGCGTCGAACAGTTACTACAATGGAGAACGAAGTTGCAGTGATAGAAAGCGTGACAGAAAATCCACACTTCAGCCAAAGACAAATTGCAAGACAACTGAACATTAGTAAAGGTTCAATTTTTAATTTTTTGAGTGGTAACAGTTTTCATCCTTATCAATTGTACAACATCTAACAGAAAATGATTTTGTTCTACGTCTGCAGTTTTGTGCATTTGTAAGGGATCAATTACGACACAATGACAATTTCTTGTCCTTTGTTTTATTTACTGATGAAGCGACTTTCATGAATAATGGTAGTATGAACAGACACAATTCTCACTTCTACTCCCAGGAAAATTCTCACTGGATACAGGAATCTCGAAATAGAACATTTAAAGTGAATGTGTGGTGCGGGATTTTTGAAAACTATGTTATTGGTCCACACTTTGTTGAGGGTAATTTAACAGGACAAATCTACCTAACTTTTTTAACGAACACCCTGTCTGAACTTTTGGAAGAAGTTCCGTTGAATATCAGACGCAAAATCTGGTTCCAGAATGATGGAGCGCCTTCTCATTATCACAGAGATGTAAGAACGTATGTAACGCGTGCTTTCGGAGAGCTAGTTATTGCGAGAAACCATCGGTGGCCCCCTCGAAGCCGGGATTTCACACCTCTGGACTTTTTTCTTTGGAGCAAAGTGAAAAATGAAGTGTATCGAACTCCAGTTGAAACTGAAGAAGAATTACGCCAAAGAATCATAGAATCATGTAGATCTACAGGTGTCCCAGAATGAACCAGCATAATTTTAACCACGAGCTACTCCCTTCATGTAGAACTCGGAAAAAATATTTAAAAAGTTCTATTTCAAAAAATAAAATGACATTTAATTTGTGAGGTACAATTTTTTTTTATTGCTTTTAGTCTTCTACGTTATCCCACAACCTCGTAGGTAAAATTTCGGCGAAGTAACTTCTAGGAAATATGCTTTAGAAAAAGAAAACCCCATTGGTGTACATTTTATAAAATATGATATACAAGGGTGTATTTTTAAAATGTGCCGAAATTTTACCTACGAGGTTGTGGGACAACGTAGAAGACTAAAACCAATTTAAAAAAATTGTACCTCGAAAATTAAATGTCATTTTATTTTTTGACAGAATTTTTTAAATACTTTTTCCCAGTTCTACATGAAGCGAGTAGCTCGTGGTTAAAATTATGCTGGTTCATTCTGGGACACCCTGTATCACTCCAGAAATGTTAACAAGAATTAGGAGACATTTTCTTCGGAGAGTGGCGCTATGTGAAGAATTAATGGGAGACAATTCGAACATTTGCTCTAATTTGCTCTAAATTACTCTTTTGCTGTTTAGAGGAACTCTAATTTAAACTATTAGGTTATGCGTTATGTCACTTTGTGGCATATTAAATGTTTCACTTTGGCTAACTATTATTCTTATTTTAAAAAATAAATAATTCCACCAAGATATCTGTGCAATGTATTATGTGTTGCCTATTGCTAAACCGTAAGGCGGGAAGAGATAAAATGGGTAGCCTGTACATACTCGTAAGTATATATAGGGTTATTCACGAGTAATAATGGGCCTTACAAACATTGAAACGCAACCAGTTATACATTTTCATCGCCTTCGTGGATCTTTATATTTATTAAAAAAAATTTAAAACATATAGTCGTTTTCAACGACATCCGTGCTGTCAGTGTCATTTTTTATATGTTGGTGCAGATTGTACACACAAATTCATAACCAGTATTCAGAGTATAAGCAAATTCTAGTTAAAAAAATGTCAAACAACAATTTTAGGTTATTGTAAAAGAAAATTTATATTTCGTGAAACATCAACAACAAACAAGAAATCAATCTTCAACATGGTATAAAACATGGTTACACTAGGTAAGTCATCCTTGGAATCCGAATCACATTACATATTTTCTTTGTTTTGTCGAAAATGATAGGTAGATAATAATTTGAATTTGTCAATTTTCCGCGTCAAGTTAAATCGCCAAATTAGGAAACTTAAAATTACTAAACTGAAACAGCAAGTGATGCCAACATACTGCCATATTGACAGCACGGATGTCATTGAAAACGACTAGGTATAGTTGGTTTTACTTTTTTTTTAATTTGACATGAAATAGGCGTGTAAATTACTTAGGGCCGGTTGCACCAATGTGAGTTAAATTTAACTACAGATTAAAATATACGAAAAAAATGTTACAACAATAGGTAACTAAAGTAACGAAGCATTTTAACCTACAGTTAACTTTAACTGGCGTTGGTGCAACCGGCCCTTAATGTATATTTTTTAGGTTATTTTTATTTAAACACAAATACATTTTAGGTTTGATAGATGTCACGTAACGACGACTGGAAATTGTCTTAATAAAAGCAGTCTTGAATTCATTAAAAAATAAAAATATCAATTGGTATCTACTCGTTTGGGAAATAATTATGTTTATTTGGTTGCCTCGGGACGTTGTTAGGCCCATTATTACTCGTCAATACTCCTGTAATGTGTCAAAATTTGTGGTAGATAACTTTTATCTTCAAGTGGTCGAAAATCGCGCCTTTGTGTATCTCCATAGAAACGGTTAAAGTGGCTTTTTTTCTGAGCGTACTTCAAGTCCTCGGAGTAAAAGTGTCCACCGGCGTCTCGATCGAGTCAAATGTAAGGTCATTTGAACCATTTGTCACGATTCATTTATCAATTACAATCATCAATTACATGAAATATTTAATAATTAAATTATCCCCATTAAAATACAGCCCTAAAAAAGCGAAATAACGAAATTATTATCCAATGTTTAACCGGTTCCACTGTCGTTAAAGACGAGCCGCCCGTTGTGGGCGTGCCCATGGATATCAGGTCAGATATCAAAAGCCAAAAATAACGCAATTTCCCTTCAGTGTAATAGTATTTTAGAGTAGAAGTCAGTTAGGATAGCCTTTACGGCCGAGCCAGAGATTCTGCGAGACGAGCTCACAGAGCGAGCCAGTAAAGGCCCTAACGGACGTGTATTGTACAATAGTTTTTGTAATATCTCTACAATTCATTCACAATTATATTTTTTAAATACATTTTTTTAACGCCATCGAAAAAACCGAATGATTAATAAGTGTGCGGAGAACGTCGTCATGTCAACCGTTGTTTATGAAAAAAAATGGTTCCAATGTTTGGCAGATTTGTTCAACGCTTAACTTTCCGTTGGAAATAAACGAATGAAATCGCAATCAAGATATTCCCGATGTCCGGATGGTCGCAGAGGAAGTGAGGTCATCGTTATTCCTTGCAAAATCGCGCTTGTGTTAGTGTTAAAATTGTGAAGCATCATCTTCGATCTCGTCTACATCTGCTAGTGACATACGGATTTCGATTAATTCAAGGTGTGTCCCATAACATTAAACATTAATTATTGTACCAATTGTAAAAAAGTTAAAAAATAAACTTTAGATCTACGTTGCTATACAGGGTTATTCACAAGAGGGGTATTTCTGAATTTCTTTTTGCCGCAACCCATTATACACATTGCAAGAATATCTTGATTTCAAATTTTGAAAATAATTATAACTGAATCCACGATGGCTCTTAGTCCTGTCTCTTTGACGTTAAAGCAAATGTAAACTTTATTAGTACTTTTAATTCGTTCGATACAAAGAAAACACTCAATTTTTAAGCAATGGTTTATTTGCGAACACCAATCTCATCCACACGCTAAACCCGAATTGAGCCTCTTTTTCTCGGTGCTGGAATCCCTTCCCGCTTTTCTGCGTTTGTCCTCGTCCCTCGTATTGGGTTTCAGTGATTCCGATGCCGTGATTAGACGTTTGGTCCCGAATTTGCTGACACAAAAAAATTTTGTCAATTCTAAAAATTTGTTTTTACAATAACGACGAAAAGACTGACATTTATGGAGTGTGGAAAGAATTCTGTCACCTCTGCGGATGGTTAGAAGCCGATGGTAGACACTTCGAACACCTTTTCCATTAACTTAATTCGTTAATTTACCTATTTGTTGAATTTTGATTAAATACAGGTTATCTGCCAATCTGACATTTCTGACAAATCTATCCAACTCACTTTGATTTCTAATTTAAAAGAAATAACACATTTGATTTAGTAGTTACTGCCATTGGTATTGTTGATTGCGGCAAAATAAAAATTCAGAAGTGAATAACCCTGTAGTTATTTAGTCATTCATAACGGCCTCTCCCGCTCGTAACAGTCGCCCTTAACGGACTCCGGCCCTTATGACTTATGAGGTTGTTTACATGGTGACAAACAGTCCGGAAACCCACCTTTAACAACTTATATTTAATTTAAGTACATAACATTTTTGTTTTACAATACAAAAATTTCCGATAATAATGCGGAATCTGGAAAAGTGCCGCGAATGCTTGCAGCGTTTCCACGTTGAAGGGAAATCCTCTCAAAAAGGAATTTCTTTGATTTTGAATCGCCTGATTCCACAATAAGTCGGTTTCCGATGACGTTAATGAAATCGATGGCTTCTTTGCACCAAGGGCCTAAGGTTTCAAAGGCTAAACCTTTAAATACGTAATTTGACGAAATAATTGAACTATATTTGCTATGTTTCCATTTGAAAGCCATTTCACCGGCAAAACCTAAAACTTCAGAAGTTTTCAAAACGTAACTTTCTGCAAGTGTATCTACAATAGTAACGTCCCAAACTAAAGGTTGACCTTTAATCCATGGTACTAAATCATCCCATCTGGGCGTTTTCCATCACCCCGAGACAGTCCGTTTGGTTCTAAAATTGAATTAACATAAATAGAAGTCAAAGACCGGTTGATAATGGACTTAATTTCAGTGTGTCTGGAAAATCTGCCACTGCTTTTATACAACTTAGACCGTGGATGCCAATTTCGTCAACTTTCGCATTGCATTTGCAAATATGAGATGTACAAAGATTACAACCCAATCTTAAACCAATACAAACTTGGAAGGAGGTGTTATCTAAAAGAGATCTTGGTTACATGCAATACCTTCTCCTAATATTGGTATTAGGAGAAGGTATTGCATGTAACCAAGATCTTGATTCTCTGCATTGCAAAGCCTTAAAACGAGCCAAGTCTCTAGGTGATTAAAGATTAAGTCATTGGCAATTATTCGTTTGATATTGATATTATCCCAATTCTTCTGAAATTGTGGGATTTTTGGTCTTTCGTTCTCATTTTCTACATCTTAGACTGCTAAAGCTTCATCATAATGGTGAATAATAATCTCCTTTGAATTCAATAATAGAGAAACAAGCTTTTTAACACGATGAATTGAAGATAGGATAACAGGGAGGCAAATATCAGAAATATCAATATCAAATATCAGTTAAACGTACATAAAGTATTCTTTCTAAAGAAGACTTTAAAGAAGAATCAATATTGATTTAACATAATTAGAAAATTTCCAAAATGGAGTTGTTCTTAATAAAAAATTAAATTTTGGTATGAAAAGACAGTTCTTGATTAAAGTATAAGCAACGTGTCTGCTAAGAAGTTCAGCTTTGTTTAAAAGATTTTCAACTGTAATTATAGTTTTTTCGACAGTGTTTTTGAAACCTTGGTCAAAGATTGGAGAGCCTAAAAGACATAAACTTCCTCGGTAAGTTGTAATCGTTTGCTATTTACGTTTTGATAATGTTTGTTATACAGCGTGTCCCAAAATTGGCGCACTAACTACTTACTGCCTTATCGAGGATGTTTAAATGTACATGAGAAAAATATAGAAAACATTCTTCAGAATTAAATTTTCAAATCGGGGAGGGTTAAATGTAAATAAATTTGGCATCGTTGCATGACAGAAATGAAAATAAAACACGGACACTAAACTCATTTAATTTTGACTCCCATGATGATATAACAAATAAATCAATTATTGCAATTAACAATAATACAACGTAACTAAAGATATACATCACTACCTTGCAATGTTGTCGTAGTGGATTTAAGATTGTGTATAATGCATTCATTTTTGTAATGACGAACTAGCTGAAACTTTTTTTTTGTTAGATTTTTTTTACAAAATAAATACAAATCAGACAGTTGGCAAAGATTTCAATTGTCATATTATTGTCATTGTCAAAATGAATGAATTTCCAAAACGGAGTAGAGCATCAGTAAGCAAGCAGACGAAGCAGCACATTTTAAAGGCTTTCAACAAAATTAAACAAATGACTTATGGAGATAATGGAAACGTAATGAAAAAGTACTAAATTGTAGAAGCAGTGGCGGATATTTTTTCGGTAAATTCTAGTCTAAAATAAATAAATTTTTAAATTGTCAATTAGAATAGTGTCAAATTTTTATGACAATATAATTCATGTACGGTTGGCTTCAAAAAAACCGGGAACTGTCAAAAAAACTTCTGTCAGATTTTATTACATTTTTATAGTTTGAAACGACCTTTTAGAATTTAGGTTAAAAAACTGCACTTATGTGTCAGAAATACTACTGTTAAACAGACACAAATTGACATAAATTGACAAATTAAATTTCCAATTCACATTAGGTCAAATTTCATTTCCCTTTTTTTTTGAAGCCAACTGTATCACGTGATCATGAATGATCCAATCAAAACGCGTAAATCCTTAGTTGCATGGGTATCACAGCGATAATAAAAAACAAAAAAATTATTATCTTGTTGACTTCCGTTGTTACGATTTTTGATTGAAATAAATTTGTCAGTTTGACAAATAAATGAAAAATTTTGTATTTCATTTCTTATTTATTGTCTCATCTCCAGCTCAATTTCACTCATATTATCATCGATAATAATCCTACCACTAGTTATATTATAGCCGACAATAATCAAAGGCAAAATGACAATAAAAATTTTTCAAAACTGACAGAAATTTGATGTCTTACTTTTTATACTCCCAATAGTACCAATAATATTATAAGGGAAGTAGGAATTACTGGTGCCTTAAAATTTGAAAGTTGTAATATAATGTAACTGCAGGAAAAAAAATAAATGTGTTCATGTCCGATTTTTGTGATCCGCTTGAAGATATCATTCAGAGTAGTCAATCAGTTGTCAATCTCTGGGCTTACCACAAAAAGACTCACTTCTACTCTTTATGATATATTTAGGTCCGGTTGTATAAAGCGATGTCAAGTTCGTTGTTAAAGTTAACATAATATTAACACTTTCCCTTCACCACCCGGCGGCACGGCAATTCTGCCGGAGTACATACACTATTACGGATATTACTATCAAGTAATAGTGCAGTGCTAATCAACATAATTACCGTCATCTCGCCTCCACATTTTGACTTTGTTGTGTTTTATTATGTTCTGTGTCAATGTTAAGGAACTTCCTCACGATATGACATGAGTATAATAATATTGATAATATACCTTTTTGAATTTCCCTAAATCCAGAATTTTTAAATTTTTAAAAAGAGATTGTGGTACTATTCCCGTTGCTGAAATTATAAGTGGTAAAATCGAAATTTTTTATAAACACCAAAGATTTCTCATAGCAACGGAGAGCTCTAAATATTTATTAATTTTTGTGTTGTATTATGTGAATTTGGAACAGCTATATCTAAAAGATATGCTTGCTTTTGTTGTTTATTTAAAATAATAATGTCTGGTCTGTTATGCTTAATATGAATGTCAGTTAAAACTGTTCGATCAAAATATAATTTGTAATTGTCATTTTCCAAACAACTTTCTGGTTTATAACTATAATGTAGTTCTGTATTCTTTAATAAATTGAATTTAACAGCTAAATTCATGTGTATAATTTTAGCGAATATATCATGACGTTTCTTATATTCGCTTTGAGCCAAAACGGTGCGATCTGATTGGGGGATATTTAACATTGGACTTGAATAAGCCAGTCAAATGGGCGGATTTCCGCCTTGACCCATTCTTAGCTGACAGGATGTTAACTAAGCTTTATACAACCGGGCCTATGTATTTTGCAAGGATGTTGTATTAAATATCTTATTTGTTTCTAGTATACTAAAAGATCGTTCGAATGTTAAAACTATAAATGAGTGACTAAATTATTTCTGTTGTTACCTAGAAAGACAGGAGATGTTGGTAGCCTGCTATAAGTAACTGAGGAGTAATAAATCACTCCTAATCGTCCCAGGTTAGACTTTCAAATGTATGGTAAACTGCCTAGTCATTATTTTCCTTTTTTAATAAATATAAAGAAACTGAATACTTTTTAAAAATGAAAATATCTAGCTCCATGCAGTTAGCCAATATAAACCAATTTCTGCATCGAGCCTCCTTAAAATTAAAAAAAATCTGGAAAAAACGTAATTTCCTAAGCGTTATTTCAGCATATAACTAAGAATTGGTAGCAAGGAGCTTTAAGTGGAGTAGCGCAAGCTGCACTTCACCTAGTTTGCTCTCTTTTCGGTTGAATGAAGGTATTATAATTAAACGGCACGGAATCGAGGCCAAATTTATTTATCACTACGACGGATATTTCTATCTCGTAATAATGATAATTGCTTCGAAAATACTAATTTATCTTCAAACGGTCGAAAATCGCGCCTTTGTGCTTTGTGTATCTTTATAGAAACTGTTGAAGCGGCTTTTTTTGTAAACGGACTTGAAACACTTCAAATCCAAGAAGTTTGAAGCATTTCTCATGGTTTATTTATCAATAATAATTACACGAAATATTTAATAATTACATTATCCCTATTAAGAAAAAAAGCGAAATAACTGTTTGTTGTCGATGTCCAAACATAACACAGGGTTTTGGGTAAATCGCCAAAGTCGTTGCATAATCAATAAAAAGCACAACTTGGTGTAACAATTTAATAAAATATAACAAGTATGTACAAAAGTGATGAAAAATGAATTGAAAAATCCCTGAGGAAGATATTTTTAGTTAGAAAAGAAAGACATACGCGTTTTGTCCTTGAAAAAAGACCGAAAATGTAGCATATTATGCACACAGTGCAAAAAACTCTGTGCTTGTCATGTACAGTTGCGGCCGTTGAAAACTCAGACACTTTGACAACGCCAAACTTTTGGCTTTGTAAATGGTACTGAAAGTGACGTTTCTCGAAATATCACTCAAACATTATCCATATTAATTTCTCTCGCAATGGCTATTATACTCACACCGTCCCTCAGTCAAACACATTTTTGCAAATCAGATAATTGCAGCATTTCAAAAGTTACGCGCGATTCTGACCTAATATGTCAAATACTGACACTGACTTTATAATCCTTGATGAAAATCCTGTTTACGCTAATCAAATTTCGGAATTTATACAGAGTGTTTAAATCTTTCCTGTCTGAGATTTCAACGGCCGCAACTGTACCAAAAAGATTTGTCCAGAATGTCTTGACAATTAAATATTGGTATCTAACATTTATTTAGGTATGCTATTAATAAAAATGTTTTTATAAGAACTAAAGTTCATTTTTGTTTTGTTTCTAAGATTTTGTTTTTTATTTTTTGGGTCCCGTGGTCCCGTGGAATTATGAAGTGACTAAATATGGTGCATTCAAAGTTAAACTATGAATAGCCATTAATTATTATTTTCATAATCATAGCAACACCTTAGCAATTATGTACATAAACTCCAAACTATTGGAATGATGAATATAAAACCTTCAATTCTTCAGAATGAAAAGCATTCAAATGCATTGATCCTCTAGATTTATAAACTATTCCAATTTAACTTTAAGCATCTTGGAGTAAGTGTTCTTTCAAAGTTGTGTTTTGGTTTAAAAATGGAATGTGAAAAGACGGATATGATTCTAATACATATATGGAGAATGTAAAAAAAAATGGTGCGCAAGCTGCATTTATTTACAGACGGTGATTTCTAAATATGTAGGCAACATCCATGTTTGTTCTAAAAACTTTTGCTCATAACCTCAATAAAGAGAAAGTGTCATGAACTCATGATTAATCTGATTTCGCCAAGCTACTTGGATTGCTAACTTATTTGGAAGTGGACAAAACATCAAGTTCTAGGGGTTTCTTGTATTTTGGGTTGCATATAACGAAATTTTCATCGAAAGTCTCTCGTGAATAAGCCTGTATATGTGGAGGTATTTTTCTTTATTATTTATTCTTTACACGGTAAATAGTTGTTTCCTTCATTACAAATTTTACCGTTCAGACGAAATGAAAATTATTATTTATTAAGAAATTCAGAAAAGTTAATTTGATATAGGCAACCAACCATACTCTACTATCCTAACGAAGACCAAAAAAAAAATTGTCAAGATTTTTTGTCGCATTAAAGTAAGTATACTAATATCAATACCAACTATCTAGTAAAATGCATTACACCGTTAATTTGAAACACATTAAAAAGTCTATTTTGCAATAGTTTTCGTTTCTAAAGATGTGGCTGTTATTTATGACACCTGTAGGTTTCTTCCGCTCTTTTTGTTACGTGCTCACACGACCTGCTGTATTATAACCGGCCTGTTCAAAAGTGTAATTTGAGTGATCCCCGCAGAGCGCTAGTGTACGGGCGTTTTTTGGGGATATTATTAATCTTAAGTTTTTGTCACCGACAGTTTTTCTCGTTCAAATGACATTCAAATTTAAAATCAAAAATACAAAAATACAATTGTATTCAGTACTGTTTTAGAAAGAAAATATCAACTTACTGTACTCAATCTTAACTCTAAAATCATGTCTAAACATATTATTTTTCCGCATTTTTATTCTTTAGAAACGCCCGTACTGTGGCGCCCTCATCAGCGAAAATTGGCTCTTTCTCGGAAACATTTTCGCAATGCTTTTTTAATGAAATAACAGGCCGGTTATTATACAGCAGGTCGTGCGTGCTAATAACAGGTGAACTTTATAGATCACTCGCCAAGTTAAGAAATTTGTTACCAGATGGCAGGGGCATGTCTTCTTGCTTGTTGCATTAGAAAACGATTCAACAATGAGAAATAGTTTTTTTTTTGTATTTATACCAGATATCAGAGTGCGGAAAAAAACCACTGGAATAAAAAATACCTAAACAATTGCAACCTAAACTTCTTTCTTTATAAATGTGAAACTGTCCAACTGTTTCTCCTTTCAATTAGTTAATGAAGTTAAATTGTATCACAACAATGTAATAGGTCGTAACCGTAGCCACCATGTTTAAGATCGTACTTCTATTAATGTAGAAAAATCCAGCGGCACTCATTTTGGGCAAATTGTGAGAGATGTACTTCGCAAGCCGTCGAAGCTCCGTTCTGAGACTCGAATGGTCGTCCAACTTCTCTTGCAATTTGTAACACAAAGGAATAAGTTTGTCTCCTTCTTCGCTCATCAGGTCGCAACATAAATCGTCAAAACGGAACACACCTAAAAAATAATTATCACGCTCCCACTCAAACATTATTACAATTGAGCTTTACTATCATGAGTCCGGTGAGAGCTAACTTCGAAATCAGGAGATGCTTCGTTTCGTGAAAGTTCTTCATTTGAGCGTCGATCAGAATGTGGATTGCCGTACTCAACAGCTGCAACACAGCCCTCAAGATGATGAACGCTAAGGGCCAACCAAATATTTTATTCAAATCTGTGACCATATCAGCCATGGTCCTCGTAAGCCGTTCGAACTTCCGTATAGAACTGATGGAGTTGAGCTCCATAACTTTGATCATTTTCCTGGACCCTGCCACGCTCGAATCCAGCATTTTGTACAGTTTCTTATACTTGTCTCGAAAGTCCCACAAGATCTTGCAGACGAATAACTCGATGAAAAATTCGTAACAGTAGGCGACATCTCTGGCCAGAAAGAGCAACGGAACGCTGCTAGCGTAGAGCCACCCCAACAAATGGAAAAAATTACAAGCCATAAAAGCAACTAACAGCAAGAAAAATTGCAAGTAAACGTTCCCGAAATAGCTGTGCTTTGTTTGTGGCCAGTTGAGTTTCTCGTCGATCGAACGAAAGTTTTCTATGAGGTTTGTCCATTGGTTTTCGTAGAAAATTGTAGAACCTAGAGTAACAGTTTCGACAATCATGATCGAACAGAATTCGTTAACAAAATCTAAAATTATGTGCGCTCTTGTGTACTTGTAGTTGGACATGTTGTGACGTTTGATACAAGAGTACAGCATTGATGTTCCTAAAACTATTGCCACAAGTAGTGCATATATTTTATTGTAGAAAGAATAGATTAAAGTGTGATTTTTAAAGTCATAAAATGGTAAACAAGCCAGAAACTTGCCAATGTTGTAAAATTTCTGGAGAAAAAGTGGTCGGGTGTGTTTCATTGTTACGACCGAAATGAAGAATTGTTCCTAATAAATTAAAAATAGTCATCAATAATCCAAGCTTTTAAAAAGATCAATACTCAAAACGTACCTATGGTTTAAACGATTACCTAATAAAGCAAATGAGTAGCAAGGTAAAATATATCATTCCTGTAATTTCTACCAACTTATTTTGATTGGAGAATGTAATACATACATATAATCACTGGAATAAAACATCGTAAACAAATAAAGTAATGAAAAAAAAAACAGATATAAAATTAAAACGAAACTACAGGGTGAGCAACAATAACTGTTACAGTTGGCAAAAAAAAAATTTACATAAAATTTTCAAGACTGTGAATTGTACCTATTTCGGTTTGTTTTATTGACAATATTGACACCTGGTATACATTTCAAATTTAAACGTCTTGGTTTTTGTAATCTTTTATTAATAAAATGGTTTTCTCGTTGGAACATGACATAAAAGTCACCAAAAATCACCAGAATTTATTGCCAACTCAATCAGTACTTGTTGCTCACACGGTAGTTAGTGGAGTAACGATAGACAAAAATACGGCGTTATTTCGGAACCGGTAGCAAGAGTTCCGATTGTTATAATTTATTTTTGAAGTGAAACTTTTTATGGGAGGGTCTTGAAATTCTGATCGGCAACCTTTTTGTGTGACGAAAAGTGGTGGGGGTAAACACAGTCTTGCACAACGGTTGCGCCAATATTTCCATCTCACTTAAATGTAATTGTGTATACTTCTGTCTTTGTCGCACTCACGGCATTTATCGATAATGTCTTCTCTTTAATTTGGAGGCTTAAAAATGAACAATGAGTTACGCATTTCGATATTGTTTAGTGTTATCGTTGTTAATAATTTATTTTCTTCATTAAAATATACAATTTTGTTGTGAATATGCTATTTAAAAGTGATTGATGAATAATTACAAGTTTCCCTGTAATACAAAAGTTTCACTTCTATCGTGCGTCTTTACGACACATTCTGTTTTTTTTTTTTTATGTCATGAATACAAAGTACTAAAACCTTTATCGGTTAAAAATTGACGCTCATAGTGGGAAATATTTCGGAACACTCCAAAACAAATGAAAAACTGCATTTATTTTAGCGGTTAAAAAGGTGAAATAAACTATTCCGACAACATTTTTTGAAATTATATATCTGACTTTGTTATGAGAACTCTTCGTGACGGGTATTGGTAAAAAATATACAAGAAATGCTGAAAGTAAAAATTTACAAATTTATTAAGAGTGTATTATAAAAATTTCATCTTCTTCTAAACTCGGTACAGGTTGCAAAGACACACTTGTCATTTGCAACAGCGCTTTTATGGCATTAGTCATTTGAATAAAACTGCACTTATATGGAAAATATTCAACCCAAACTATGATTTTCTGGTCCCTTTGTGCCTTTATTTGGTTCAGAAATATGAAAAAAATGCTGTTGCAAATGACAAGTGTGTCTTTGCAACCTGTACCGAGTGTATGTCATTTTCATCAAAAATTGTTGATGGTCGGTAATTACAGTGGCCTATTTTTGAACACGTTGTTTTTCAGGAATGGAAAAACAAAATAATCAAGGCAAGTTGTTGGTACAGTTGGGAGTAAAAAAAAACGGACATCAAAATTGTGACATTTTCAAAAATTCAATATAACCCATTCTTTATTGTGAATGTGGCAGTTTATGACAACTGGAACATTTGAAGAATTGATCAGACGTACCTACTATCTTGTCAAAAATAAATTACTCCCTATATTTCGAACTTTTAGAGAAATAACGTTTTTCATGTTGTGTAACTAGAATTTTCAGAAGGAATTTTGAATGCCTAAGGTTGGTTACTATGAATTGAGGGATTAGGTAAGTTCAATGAAATATGCCGACAGAAAGCAAAATTGATTGTGAAACGAAAAATCATCTATCACTTAGCGAGGCATTAGTCATTAATTTGCAACTGTGATAGGGAATTAGCCACAGCCTTACATTTTTGAGATATCTTTTGTCTGCCACCAGAAACCACAGGCCCCCAACGTAACCACATTTATGGCAACCTAGTAAGAAATATCCCTAAATCCTAGAGAGTAATTATTTTTAACACGATTATAGCACAGTTATTAACTAAACTGTCACAATCAGTCTAAATAAGTTTAAATGTAGGAAGGGCGGTTTCACACTTTTTTTTTTTACTCTCCACTGTAAGTGCCTTTAAAGTCCGGAAACTTTTGTTGAAATTCCTCGAAAACTAGAGGTGTTGAATAGAACTATTCGCCGTTTCTGAAGTAATACTGCACAATTAAAATTTTTTGCTCGGCAGTGAACATACTGCAATAGCAAATTTTAATAGTCAATAATTAATAATGACAGTTCTCCATTGTAATGACATGTGATGACATTTGAATTACAATTTTACGTGTTGCCAACTGAAGCGTATTAATCAAGGACCTCTGGATTTTTTTTATTTTCGATCGCATGGTATTACTAAACACTTTTTTGTCAAAAATCATGAAAAATAATTATACAGGGTTATTATAAATGTTTGTAGTCAACGAGCCCATGAAAACAAATGAAATTTTTTCTTTTGCCGTTCCATAGTTCAATACGAAAATGATACGAAGTAGATTATTATTCTTGACATTAGGAGGTTATGTTTACCTTCAAAAAATTCTTTGAATTATTAACCACAACAGTGAAGATTCGTTTAAAGAGATTGTTCCAACGTTTTAATACCGTGAGTAACAGTGACTTAAATCCATCAAGACGGGATTTGTTATCAAAGTGAATTTTAAAGTTCATATGGTTCAATGGTTCAATCCATCTCATACGGACAATAAAATTTAATTTTCTCTATTTCAGTTTTGTAAACCTATCCACTGGTGTTTAACCACAGGTGTGTAGAACTGAATTGTTGCTGTTAAATTATTCAATGGGTACTGAATCATTTTTGTTTTAAAGTTTCGAGGAAACAATGTTAAGTACCACAAGATTCCAAAACTGTTGATGGAAAATGAAAGAATGAAATCATTGTAAATAGACATTTTATTTATGTGCTATATGGCACATTTAAAAGATGGGCGACGTCAGACAGGTGCATGTGTTGATCCAATCTGGAATAGTTGTTAATGAAATCAGCAACAAATATGGAAGAGGAGGTATACTTATTAGTTCTAACGTCTCCCTGAGTACAATCAGGTTATGAACTTACAGCAGGACCACAAGGGCGTAGTAAAGGGGGAGGCCAGGTGGGCCCGGCCCACCCCAGAATCCTTCTGGCCCACTCCAGAATAAAAGTAAAACACATTAAAAACAAGATACATCTGCAATATCTATCTATCTATCATCTGTCTGGTTTAAAGTCTGGCCCACCCCAGCAAAAAATCATTGCTACGCCCTTGCAGGACCATACCTTGTTGGAAAAGAATGACAAATCCAAAGTTCTGTTATCATTTAGGTTGTTTAAAAACCAGCTGCAATATGCAACACGACGTGGATAATCTGCTGGTTTCAGTTCTTGAAACAATGACATTTTATAAGGGTGCAAATTTAATCTTTTCTTCACAATTTTCTGACATGTGCTCAGTGCTACACCTGACTGTGCTGACAGCAATGATGTTCTGGGATTTTGTTCCATTCTCTCTCTCAAAACTTCACCAACTTGAAGCCTTCTCGATCACTTTTCCTTTGAAGCATCTCTAGTTTTGTCTATTCACAATCCATTGAATGTGTGTCATTAAAGATTGTGGTAATTGTTCACTTTAACTACTTCTGGAATGTTTGCGTTTTTTCTGGCTAGACAAGCTCAGGGCGTCCTCCTAGATCGTTTCCCACCATTCAAACCTTGTGCAAATGAATTTTCCTTACCCTTTAGTTATACTAAGCCATTGGCGCGACCTTGACGTGACCTTGAAAGACAACAAGAGGGAAAAAAAGGCATTTGCACAAGGTTTGAATGGTGGGAAACGATCTAGGAGGACGCCCTGACGCTGTCTAGTCAGAAAAAACGCGAAAATTCCAGAAGTAGTTAAAGTGAACAATTACCAAGATTGTTCCTCTATCTCTAAATTAGGAAACTTTGCGAGATATTGATCCTTACATGATTGCATTCTGTTTTCATCTCGTACACCATTTTAATAAAATGAAATAATAATGAAAGTAGTCTGTTCCACGGTGTACCCCATTGCAATCCTAAAAATCCTTTTTATCCTAAAAAAATATGTTTAGGAGAAACTGATAATTAGAAGAGAGAATTTGGAAGAGAACAGTTAACCTGAAAATAAATTTACTTGAAACTTACAGAATTTTACTAACCTAACCTTGATCACTGCTGTATACTCATCGTCGTCGTCTGTGGTCTTAACACTCTTAACTTTTACTAAAGACTTATTTTGATTCGAAGGAAAAAATGCGGTAATCAAGTGATTTGACATTAACAGCGACTTTTACCGTTTCAGTTGGTCAGGAGCAGTGCAGATACAGTGCAGAATCGAAACAAGGCGGCACAAATTCATGGCCTACTTGGACTACAAACATTTATAATAACCCTGTATATTTTCTTCAAAAAATGCTAACTATGCGACTCTAGAAGACAAACTGAACGTGTTTCTATCTGAGCCGGTCAACACCGGGCTACTGAACATCTGCCTATTGTTCTTCTTTTTCCACATACAATTCATTCCAAACAAGTTTCAATATAACAATATACTCTTCCCAAAGTCATTCTATATTGTTCTCTAGTATTTTTCTTGTGAAAATAACGATTTCTAACTGGAAAATTTCAGTTCTTATAAATAAACAATAAATTAATGAAATAAACAATGAGCGGCAATTTTTAACCTATAAAGGTTTTAATATGATTTATTTATAACACATTAAAAAAATTTCGTTCAAATCCGAGCTCTTGCTACCGGTTCCGAAATAAAAACCTAACGTTACTCCGCTATAGTGCAAGAGGTTTGAAGAAAGGAATTCAAATAAGGGAAATTAATTGGCATAGGATCGTTCTCGATCTTAATGTTTTTAGATAAACAAATTAGTAAATAGTATATTATGATACAAGTTTATAAGGAAGCCTTTAAAGCAAGTGCTTTAAAGGCCCTTATAAACGTGTATCATACGCTATTTTTTATTATACCTGCACTAAAATCTGAAAATTATAACAAAAAAAAAGCAAATTGAAATACCTTTCCCGAAGTAATCTGTGTCATTAAGCGTTGATATAGAAATGGTCAATTGTTGTTGTTTCGTTGCTATCATAAATTGTGTATAAATGTCTATTTATCATTGTTCAAAATGTAGGTGAATTTGTTGTTACCTAAGCGACCTTAAAGCTTTAGTGTTTTAAGGGCCCTTTTTCGCACGCATTTTAGTGTCAAAAACAGGAATTCTGATTCAGGTATAATAAAAAAGCTATTATTGAATGATTTCCTCAAAAACGTCAAAACTGTCAGATTATATAAATACATATTATAAAAAAAGTAGGCATTCACGATCTTTTTGGGACCGAGTTGGCTATGTTTTTTCTTTTTATGTTGAACTAACTAACTCAGTGATGCAACGGATGCAATATTTTTTTTCTGTCAGTGTCTGTTCGACATTTTGTTGCCACCGCATTGCCAGATTTATTATTATAATATTCGTAAGAAATTAAATGATTTATTAAGTGTGTACAAATAATTTTTTGCACGACCTGTATATAATGAGCAACTTTACTCCCTGATTGTATGGAGTAAACCGGGTCTTTTTTCCCCTTGGGCAAAAAACCATAGTCAACTTGTAAGACCCCAATTTGAATTTAAATTGCCGCCATCGCAACAACGGAAGAAACTAGGAGTAAAGGAAGACGCAAAATCATCGGGAAGATCCGGCAGCGGGGGAGTTGGACGATGTTTTTTTATGTGGGTGTTTTTTTTTTTTGTTGGTAGGGGTAGACTCGACACTCGATTTTCAGCTTTTCAATGTGAGGGTTAGAAAGGGAGGAACAGTTAACCGATCACATTGCGTCAGCGATTTAGTTAGGGAAAACGGGAGTCCATTTGGGGAACGACCATTTATTTGCCACAAGGAAAAACGGGGCACTTGTTTGGCCGAAGTTAGAGTTGTCTACGCGGGGGCATTTTATCCACGTTGCAATGAAAAACGAGAGCCTGCCAAAAGAGCTGGGCGTGGAGGGGCCGTTGTCATCTTGCAGGGCCCGCTCATGACGTGTGATCTTGGCCGCAGAGTTCCTCGACCACCCTTGATGGACGGCCTCTGTTTCATCATATGTCATCTTGCAGTGGCGATTCGGAGGACAAAAGGCGGGGGCACTGCACCCATAACGAGTTAGGTGTCGCAGGGACGTGGACTACCCGACGTCACTAGGGTAGAAATTAGTAGACTGGGGAGCGAGAACTAGGTTAAATACGCGATTGGAGACCGCGTGCTATCTTGAAGAGATGAGAGTCCGAGTTGCGCAATATTCATTTAGGGAACTAGATGTCTGCCATTGTTACTTTGAGTCTTGTTGCGCAATGTTATGCAACCTGATGTTTAAATTTAAAGAGTGAAAAGATTATGGTGTGCCATCGTTTGTGGATGATTTTTGGGGGTTTTCGTCATCCCATTTACAGTGTCTGTTCTTATCATCATGTCATTTTCACGGTGCCGCTTTGTACCTCAAGCTCAGGTTTAGGTTTTGTCGTTATTTCATTTGTTTAAATTTTCTTTGTTCGCTGTGAACTGTTAATAGACAAATTTATTGTGTTGTTATGTATTTTTCTTGTTATGTCATGTAAAGTCGCACCGCCGAATTGTTTAATGTATCATGTGATCGGGTTTAGTATCAATCTGCACTGTAGATGAAAACGAGATTGTATTTATTCATGTCCGCATAAAATAAATACAGTCGTCCTCCCACCGATTTATGCATTTTTATTTCGAAGTTTGTCCATCCTGCAGGTCCGCCATTTGCATCCCCAGCTAGTCTGCCGCCATTTTGTACAAAACACACAACGTAGGGGGTTTTACCGCTTCGATGACGATCACGCCATGGCCACTTTGTTCAATTTCGCGGGTTTAGTTTGAATTTTCAAATATTTAAATTTTGGCGGAAGACTGGCGATATCTGAGTTATTACAAACTCAAGCTTTTAGTCATCTTTTTTCATCTTGGGCAAAAAACCAAAGCCAATTCAACCTTTTATGATACATATTTAAACTAGGCAAAAATGAATAGGGAATTCCACAATTTTTCTTGAAAAGTAAAATAATTGCCCCAATTCTCCCACGTATTCTTAAACACTAGATAAATTTGAAGTGTTACAGGTATGTACTTGAAACATTACATTTAACGTGTATATGTATACATTTCATTACAAATTTTAAACTGTAGTTACAAAAAATTCAAAAAAGGAAAAATTCCCTATTCATTTTTGTCTAGTTTATTTCAAATTAATTTGTTTTTTACTCGAGGTGCAGTTTGTAGCCCGAATGCGAAGCCCGAGGGTCCTACAAAGCACCGACGCGACGTGACGGTAACAATCATGCAGTCCCGAGGTGCAGATACTATTATTTGCACGATCCAAAAATTTTAACTGAAAAAAGCCGAAAGGTTAAAAATTATTTTTAACTGTTAACATAACACTTAAATTTAGCTTGAGAGTTAGTCCTAATTTACAAATTTCACACATTATATCTCAAGTGTAAAAATTTTTATCGGAAAATTTTTTGCTACTGAACGAAAACATCCATAAATGAGGTCAGAAGAGCAATTATTATCAAATCTCCATTACAGTGGGCTGAAACGCCGAAAACTTCGCCAAAAAAAATGATGTATGTTTTTCAAGACTTTTACTTTGGAAATAGTTGTAGTGATACCCCTAGTATCTGGAATGACCATTGATAAGGGACTGGAGACCCACATTAGTCAGGAGCTTCGAGCTTCGAGCTCGCCGCTTCGATAGTTTCTAGCGCCGAGAAAAATAGCAGAAATGGAAACGCGTGTAAAATGTGTTCCAATAAAGTTTTTGCAATTGTTTTTAAATGGATTTGAAATTTTGTTGGTTTCGTTATGGAAATTAGTTATTAAGAAAGCAATAAGTTACCAGTGGCCAGCAAATCAATTTCAAACTCTTTATTGAACATTTCTTTAACTATCTACAGAGAACTGGCTGCATCTTTCTGCATCTTTGCTTTTTGTGATACTTTTTGTGCGAGGATGCGCGTAAATTGAAGCACTTTTACAGATCCAAATAACAAGGAAATAATGTTTTTGTTAAAGAAGCAAATTTTTGATTTGTCATCAAATTGTACAATCCTTGATGCATTCTACTGGACAAATGTCGGAAGAAGCTCAAGAGTTGTGAAATAAGAATATTAAAAAATTCCGCGAAGATTTTACAAGAAAATGTGATGGTAAAAAAAATTTTGAAGAGACGTTTTCCGTATTTATTAATATCATGGGAGCCAATCATTTCTACTTTGCGAAAAACTTACAATAATTGTCCGTACACACAAGAGAGCTGCTAGAGTGCTAGACCCACTTTCAATTGCAGCAGCAAGCTCTCATTTCGATATAAATGTATCAACATTTACAACATAATGATGACAATGATGTATACGATTCCTATAGCTATTAAGCACTATGTAAAAGTGAATATTGTAAGTATATTATTTAAATTAATATTGAAGATTTTTGGAACATTTTTTGGACGTTTTGTAGCCCCCATTTTGTTTTTTCGAAATTAAATTTCGCATTCTTATTCAGCGACCTGAAAAACCCCTATATACACGTTTTCACAGAAATTGATAAATCTTTTCGTATATTATGGCCAGCGTTTCAGCCCACTGTGCGCGTTGGTTGTATTGTGTAGATGAAAATATTTTTCAGATTTGACTAGGTACCTCAATGGATAATAATTATTTAAAGACGTTAATTTACATTAAGATTTGTCATTCACGACAAATCAGCAATTATGAATTTATTCAAGTAAAAGATACTACTTCCATGGGGTTATTTGACGATATGAACACTTTAACAGTGCGAGATGATGAAAAATCAATATCTTGAACGAGTGGGATGTTACTATATTTTTGTTATGGATTAAGAATATCCAGTTCAAGAACTTGTTAAGTGATTGATCACGTCTCGGATCTAAGAAGAAAATTGCGAGCTTCCCTTAACTTAAGTTGTACGTATAGTATGCAAAGAAAGAAGGCAGAGGATACATTTAAGGATTTAGAGAAAGTACATCTGACCGGAAATAAAAAAAAAAATATGTTAGGAGTTGATACTGAGGAAACTGAAAATACTGAACGTTAACGGGCAGATTATTTTCTTTTCGATCATGAAACAAAAATTAAGGGTGAGTTTTTTGAGACTCTTCTCTTCTAAGTGAATCTCCAAGTCCGATCTGGCATACCTAATAGAGCTTGCATCGGGTGTTTTTTTTTCACCTCAAAGTAGGCGTTGACGAGTCGACTGTGAACGCACCACTCGCCTAAAAACGTAAGATTTAAACAGCTGATCCATGATCCGTTATTCGTATAGTACGTTCACAATCGACTCTTCAACGCCTGCTTTTAGGTGAAATTAAAAAAAACACCCGATATATTTTTAATATCTAGGTAGATAGTTAATATAATGTACAGGGTTATTATAATGATTGTAGTCCAAGTAGATGTAAAGATGCGAATAAGTGAGTACACACCGTTCACACGCAGGAGTTAAATTGGGTGCAAAACAACTCAATATTTTTAGAATTGGTTGCAAAACATGTCAATAATTTTGGATTCAATCGTTAATTAAAAAAAAATAAATAAAATTCTCATCATTGCACTTTTCACCTAAAAATGACAGTGACAGCGACAAAAATTGACAGAATGCGGTAAAAATTTCATAAAATGGGCATGGCCTGCTTCGACTACAATCATTTATAATAACCTGCATAATGTATTGAAAACTATTGTTCCTTTTGAATTATACCTTTGGCAGCGGCGGCCCTAGCTGTTTATTAACTTCGACTCAATTATAATTCAGTTTTTGGTAACAAAATACAAAAAATTTCAAAAATCTCGCTCTGCCCCAGGGCTGCTACTGACCTTTGGGGTGTAAATTAAACCAGATAAAACCAAGAAAGTCTCAGGGCCAGTTTCACCAACGTGAGTTAATTTTAACTACAGATTAAAAAATACGAAAACATTGTTATAACAATAGGTAACTAAAGTAACGAAGCATTTTAACCTAAAGTTAACGTTGGTGAAATCGGCCCTTAGCTGGCTTATTGTCGTCTGAAGTGAAGTCCTAGAACAAAAAATTTCAAGACAGAATGTGACCGATTTTGGTGAAGAAAGGTTTACTCTGTAAACCTTCTATGTAGGTACTTTAGCGCTTGCTGGAATTGTTGTGGAGCACAAATTTGCTGTTTCCTTAAATAACAAAACATTTCAAAATAAGATACCTACGTAATATCAACTTCCTATAGATATTTCGATCAGCTTGCAATTATCCTCTTGTATTGTATAACTTAAAAAAAGGTGATTAGTGATTACTTACTTAAAGTAAAAGATTCCTGCTGATTGCCATGTTCTTGCTTGTTATTAACATTATTAATTATTGTTTCACATATTTAAGTAGTAAAGGTGGACCACAAGTGGGTGGGGTAATTACAAAGCATTTAACAACTATTTAATAACACTAATTAAATTAGTGATTTAATGACACTGAGCTTGCACTTCTATTTTCTAAATTTTTAATCAATTAACAAATGTTATTTATTGTATTGATGTATTTGTATTGATTTCTGTTTCCGCACAAGGTTACGGTTGTACACATACACAATTACCACAAAAAATTCTTCAATAAGAAAATGGGACTCGCTTGACTGAATTTATGTAGACATTTTCAGACAAAGTAATTCACATATCAAGAAACTAAAAAACGAGCGAACAAGACGCCTTTCTGTACGTTTTTAAAACTACATAAAAATCCATCTTCCAACAAAATCAATAAAAATAAACATTTAAACTAACTGACCTTTTTTTTTTCTTTACAATATAATATTTTTAGCAACTAAGAACGAAAAGTTTGGAAACTGTTTTAATTTTTTTAGTGTCCAGAATTTGGATTAGGTGTGGACGTTTTTTTAACTTATTGTTTGAGTTTGTTGATACCAAGATTAGGATTACGTTGCTGACATGTGAGTATTATTTTCACCTCAAGCCAATTCAGAGGTCATACCTAAATGCCACATGGGCATAAATTAGATTTTGATATTTTGTAGTCTATTCATTCAAATAATAATCAATAGTAATATCCCGAGTGCATATCAAATTGTTGATAATTTAATTTATGAGACAATCTGATTTTGGCAGACTATTTCCTGAGAAAAATTTAAATAGTAAGTACAAATAAAAATAATTAAAAAAATGATTTCTATGTTCCCTCAACGTAATGAGTCTTTTTGTGCTAAGCCCAGAGATTGACCTGGGCAACTAGGCGAAGCACAAAAATACCTTTTACTCTGAATGATAGACCTATACTATTTTATCTTCAAGCGGATCACAAAAAAAAATCGGACATGAACTCACTTATTTATTTTTCTTTTCCTGCAGATACTTTAAAATCACACTCTTCAAATTTTAAGACACCAGTAATTTCTACTTTCCTTGTTATTGGTACTTGAAGTTAATACGAAACGTTAATAGCAAACGATTACAACATTCAACTGTTTACTTTTTAACACTGAACGGTCATCCATGCCATGGACACACCCACAACGAACGACTCGTGAGAGACCATAGTGAACCGGGTAAATATTGGGTAATAATTTTGTTATTTCGCTTTTTTTAGAGGCTTTTCTTTAATAGGGATAATTTAATTATTAAATATTTCGTTTAATTGGTAATGATAATTGATAAATAAATCGACAAATACTTCAAATGACCTTACATTTGACTCGGTCGAGCCGCCTGTGGACACTTCTGCTCCTAGGACTTGAAGCGTTTCTGCTCCGCTCAGAAAAATGCCACTTTAACCATATTTTTTTTTCTATGAGGATACATAAAGGCGCGATTTTCGACCTCTTGAAGATATGTAATAAATATTTGTTTCAATGTGATACCATTTTTTAGGGTTGTTTACATTTATTAATAATAGATGAAAGTTCCTTCTTTATTTTTTCAACGTTTGTCAAAGAACTGTAGAATAATTTGCAATCATCAGTGTAGACAACATTCATTGAATTAAATTGAAAAGATCGGATAGATATGCGGAAAATAAAAATGGAACAAGAATGCTTCCTTGTGCAACACCTGTCAAAATCCAACCTTTATGTGGACACAAGAAAGAAGGAAGTTATTCTAGTGGGGATAGACCTCTTCTAATACCAAAACATTTAAGTTTACGAATAGATTTCCTTTGCAAAACTTTATCAAACGTCTTTCTAAAATACTGGGTCATTATAAATGATTGTACAGTTGCGGAATGAAAATTTCGGGCAGCACCTGTCATCAGGACTGACTGTCACGCAGTTAGTTTTTGAATGTTGAGTTTTGAGCAGCCTACCCGTTATTATGCCACAAATCACTATTGTCACATGACAAGTGTAAAAAAACGAGGTTATATTAACGTAAAGGGTGTTTTAGAGTTTACAATATGAAAATGACAATACTGCCTGAAATTTTAATTCCGCAACTGTAGTTCAAGTTGCCGCTTCATATGAAAATGATCAAAATTATATGAATATGTGAGTACACAGCGTTCACACAATTAACACTATTGACAGTTAACGCCACATTAGAGTTCTGTTTGTATAGAGCGGCAAAACTTTCATAACATGGGCATGGCTTGCTTCGACTACAATAATTTATACTAACCCTGTATAAAAACTCGATATATTAGCTTTGATCAAGTCACACATTTTTCATAAATTTAGGGAACACAGTAGACAAGACAGGACTACCGATCGACCTAGAAGGAAATCACGTAGGGATGATGGAATCACATCATTACGAAGGAAAAAAGACAATAGATGAGTGTGTATAATACGTTCCTATACTTCACAATATATTGATAGGTCGATAGTTGGAAGCATCTAATTTATCACCTTTCTTATAAATTGCTATAACGGAAGCCACAAGCCATTCAGAGGCCAAGAAGTACCTTAACACAGAACAGACGTAGACATGAGATAATGGCTCCACAATTTTTAGTGTCAGTCTCTGACGTCCTTATCTCGACTATAATGAACAATAAGCTGGCAGTGACATCGCATAAATTAGACCTACTCCTATACTCCGTTCATTTAAGCAATATTGTATACGCAGGGACTGCGTGGTTCGCAGCCGACGAGACACTGCCTCTCGTTTTGAAAGTCGTCTAAAAACTAGACTTGAGTTGCGTAACATATTGCATTCTAAAATTAATTCATTATTAATAAAATTTTCGGGATTTTGATAGCTATGAATTCTTCATTTTAAATTGATCTTGTTTTCATTAATTGTAAAACTTTTCCGTGGATAATTGAGAATACCATTATATCTGAATGAACTAAACAAAATGTACTGGAGTTAACTGGCTTCGAATGTTTCACTGAAATGAACGTGGCCGAAGACTTGTTTGCATATTTCTCTAGCTTTCACCGTTTCATTTCTGGTCCAATATGGAGCAAAAAATAAAACAGTGAAAGTCTTTTCGTTTTAGAAATAAAATTAATTGAAATTTAGTCGAAATGTGCTCATTTCAAGGTCATTAAGGAGCAAGCCTGGTTTTGTAACATCTGTAGTAGGTAATTTGACGTCAGAATTCAATAAAAATCTATTCATTACATTACCTTTTTGCCAGTCGTGTGAAAAGGGTGCGAATAGAGGTTAGTTTCCGATATGGTGTACAGCTGTACCTACATTTAATTCTCAATTTCTTTTTTTTTAGTTTTTAGTTTTTATCAATTAGGTTGACTTTTTATTATCTTAGTTGGATATTATGATTCAATAATCAAAAAAGAAAACTGAAGCACGTGCCTGAATTTTTGTACCAAATGACAGTTGATTACAATAAAAATCTAATAAACTTTGGCCTGAAATGATTGATTGATAATAATTACATACAGTTTTTGCCAAGAAGTTCGCACCACAAAATATTCGTTTATTTAGCAAATATTTTACTATCCTGCTTGTTTAGAGACTAAAAATATAACTGACTCACCACGTTACATATCTCAAATTTAATATTAAAATGAAATTTGTTTTAAATATATTAAACAAAGCTGCTTTCAATACATTTTTCAATAAAATTAAAGAAAAAAAATTGCACCGTCTTGGTGAAATTATTATCACTTATTAAGTTATTATATCCCAAGCGCAAAATTTTTTATCGGAAATTTTTTTGCTAATGAACGAAAACATCCATAAATGAGGTCAGAAAACCAATTATTATTAGCAAATAAGAGCACGAGACGAAGCCGAGGGCTTTCATTTGATAATAATTGGTCTTCTGACTGAATAATTTATGATGTTTGAGTTCATTAGCAAAAAAATTGCCGATATTAAAATTTTACATGAGGGGTATACGGCTGATTATTTCCTGAATAGAATGAAACCAAACGCATTATTTCCAATCCTTTTTATTCAAAATAATAAAAAAAATCAGGTACCGACATTTTTTATCAGATTATTGCACATGTGCATTTTAGAGAAATTTTATCGGGTTATTTTTTGTTTTCTCGTTTTGATTGGTCAATATTTGTCACGCAATTGGTTGCTAAACACATGAAAGAAATAATCACCCTACTTACAACGATATTCTGAAAATAGGTTTACCATATTTTTTAGAATAAAAATTATTGCAAGTTAAAGATATTTAAAGCTCAGATTTGCTTCCTGATATATTTTCTGATCAATCAAGTTGAAATTCGTTTTAGAAAATATGATTCCTTGCTCTTAATGACAGGTACATTGCTTTTTTAACGAATTTATACCTACAGAGGCCTAAAATCTTATTAGAACCAACTTTATCCAATGACGTTTTTAAAAGACGTTAAGCTCATGCGTGGGTATTAGTAATGAGTTTATGAATACTAAGTTTTAGGTTAGACATGCCTTCACATTTTCTCGACAGCTTCGTTCATAAAATCGTTTGATACAAAAATTTTAATTTTTGTGTTATCAAAAATTTTGTTGCTAAAGGTTAAGCAGCAAAAGACGTATATTATGAGAGTGCAACCACATTTCCTATTACTTACTTATTATTTTTCAATGGACAATTTTGTACTGCCTGCCTCACGCCCCGACGAGGAATAACGCGAGCACGTCGTGCACGTCTACAATTAGCGCCATCCCGGATCGAAACGGCAATGATCCGAACTATCACAGCATCCCAGCTAAAAATTCATTTCACACCTGCCACCACTAAACTGTGTTTATGTGTTGATATGTCCGTGCTAAATAATCCATACGTGAGAATGATTTTTTCTAAACAAATCCATTAAACAAATAAATATTGTTGGCAAAATGGGCTCGTCGAGAACACGTTTGTGATGATGATGGTGATAGGAGTAGTTTTTGAGTCGCTTCATGTAAGTCGTTGGTATTTTTTCTTGACTCGTTTGTTGCTTGTTACCGATTTTTATGATGATTATGGTTGTTAAAAAATTAATAATCGTTGTGCAGGTCCGGCCTGGGTCAGTTTTGTGTTTAGAACCATGGCGATTATTGGTCGTTTGGGAGTGTAATGTGCATAAACACACTAAAAATAACCAAATTATATTGCTTTTCTTTTGGGAAAGTCATAAAATGGGTTTTGTAGCAGACGCAAATTGCGAATAAATATTTATTTTACCCGTTCTATTAGACAGATGAAACTCTATCCCTTTTACATCCCTACAAAACATGTGCTCGTTTCCATTATAAGTAGGTAGAGGTTAAGCCCAGTATGTTAGCTTAAGCTAAAGGCACCAACCTTTCAAAGTTTGTTTACTGAAGCTTTGCCTTCAAGTATATTACTGACCTCCTCCTTTAGTAAACAATATGTCATTTATGTTTGGGTGTGCTTAGAACTTTTACTACCAGCGCTAGTATTAAATATTACATGTCTGTTAGTTCAAGAGATCGATGTTTCATCAATCTTTTAAAGTATTTCCTAGTAAGACAAATCCAATCGTGAATGCACATTGAAAGTAGTTTACGTGCCACAAATTGCAGCGTTTTTATAAATCAATGACGAACTATTGAAACGAAAATAGTTTATTCGAAGCTCACCTGTCATACCTACGTGATCCTTAGTTCTACTAAGAAGTCTCACAATAGTACATTATATCATTAAGAGTAGAAGTGAGTTTTTTTTGCTGAGCTCAGAAATTAAAGACCGAGACGAAGTCGAGGCCGTCAATTGGGCGACTCGTGTTACGCCACAGCGGCACCAGTTTAATATTGGGTAACAATTTCGTTATTTCGCTTTTTTATAAGTTTTTTTAATAGGGATAATTTAATTATTATATATTTGGTGTAATTATTGATAAATAAATCGCGAGAAATGCTTCAAATTCAATACAGATACACAAAGACGCGATTTTCGACCGCTAGGACAAAAATTTTGTTCCAATTGAAAAATCAAATAAAAGTCGTGATGCATGTATTGTTTTTTCAATTTCGTTGTAGGTCGTAAAATTGTATTGCATATTACGACCTACAACAAAATTGAAAAAACAGTACATATTCGTTAATTTTTGAAAGACCCTTGTCCTTTTGTGTTTTTCAGACATTTTAGATCACAATGCCCTCATCGTGACCCTTCCATTATGACGGATAAAGCTGTGTCCACGGAAGACCTGTGCATCGACCTCCCCAGAAACGCTAGTCTAGAAGCGGCCCGTCTAGAGGCCGTCATCAAGACCCTAATAGAAAACAAAGTCGAAACGCTAAAGAACGCCAAACGTAAATCGTCAAGCATCACTTCTAGTCCGAAGAGTCTCTTCAACAAACTTCGAGGCACTTCCACATCGACTGTTTCTTCCAAAGACAGAGACGAAATTACATCGATCCACTCTCAAACATCAAAGAAATGCGAACCGAAGCGCTTGGGAAAACACAAATCAGGTGACAATTGACCCAAAACACAAGACACAAGATAATCTCGTGTTTGCAGAGCAGCGTAACCGACGGATGTCTCCTCGGTCTCCGCGACGCGGTAGGACCTCGCACTCGAGGAAGCCCCACGAAAGGATGCTGCAGTTTAGCGACGAAGACGGCAACGAGAACTACGGCTTCCTGCACAAGGACATCTGCAAAGACCAACAGTGCACCATGCTGGACTGCCCGGAGAGCTGCTACTGTCGAAGAAACCCCAACGAAATGTGAGTCTGCTGGTTGGTCTGGTGGGGTGTGTTGATCGTGTGGTTGCAGCCAAATCCACGTCGATGACGATTTCATTTCGCTCAATATCGAGGACTACAATAATCTAGATCCGGAGGAAATGGCGGCGATAAGAGCTGTGAAGAGGGCGCAGAGGAAGAAACGTCGTCGCCGGAAACATCAAAGGAAACAGTTGAAGATGACAGCAGTGGCGGTGCAGGTCAACGATCTCAAGGATTTGGACGATGACGAGCTGTCGCAGCGGGCTCGAATGACCATCGTCCTAACTGCCTTCTTGTTGCTATTCATGTGCCTGCTGCTGGTGGGGATTACGTTGAGGATGGCCCCCCTCATAGACGATATGGGTATGTTTTATGTTTAAGCAACTGCTGAGTAAAGTGAATCGAACCTGAGACTTAAGTAGTCTCTTTGAGACTCTTTTGATCTCTTCATTGACGGTCTAGGTAATTCCTAAACTCCACAAAGTTTAATGTAAACAATCGAGGAAAACTCGACAGATTTACAGATCCTTACGATACCATGTGGAAAATATTTTAGCGCTGGCGTTTCCATTTTTCTCTCTAGGTTACCTACTCTGGGAGCGATTCAAGGCGCTTTCTTTAGGATGGCATCGATTTAATTTTAGTAGAAAATGACTTATTGTCTTGAACATTCGTAGACATTTCAGAAAACATGTGCAGCCTCAGACAGCCATCACTCTTCGTACGGCTGTGAGATTTATTTTTAATTTGACGTTTGATAATAATATTTATAGAAAACGACTGTCAAAGTTTGATGGAAAGGAGTCTTTTAGGTTCATCAAGTATAAAACATATGTCGGAGAAAAAAATTCCGCTCTGAGTAAATTTAAACAGGATGCTCGATCAAAACTGTTATTGTTTCTTCAATATACTCCCAATTTATTAATAAAAAAAGTTTTATGTTTTTCTTCCTGTTGCGCAAATCTCGTATAGTTTACATTAACGCACGAGTAGGTTATTGTTGGTAAAATATGTGAGATTTCAAAAATATCTTCCGATTAACCGAAAGTGATTTAAAAGACTAAATTTAACCTCGCAGATTAATGCTGGTCATGATCGTAAAGATGGCAAACGCGTAAATTGCAATAAGTTGTTATTATCAGGGCGGTTTCGTGGAGAGGAGCAGGGCTCCCGGGCGGCGGCATATGGGGGCGGCAGCCAGTTCCTTAATTGTTTATTTGAAATTTTATACAATCTGAAATTTGCTTCGGATAATATCATTTTAATATCTGAAATCAGATTTTTTCCGTTTTTGAATGAAAATGCAGGCATCGACCTTTTGTACACAAATTTATGTAGGTGGCTTTCGAGGAAATATACTAATTTTTCAGTTGAGATTGTTATAAACAATCAAGTACATCCCCAACAAAATAGTAACTAGAGCTGGTACCAAAAATAGGAAAAAAAATGAAGGAATAGTCATTTTGAAAATTGACTTTTTTCGGTTTTTTTTCTTTCGTGGGCTAAAAACCTTTTAAGTGACGATTATTATACCATATCTATAGTATGAGGTGTAATATTTTTTTGAAGGATTTTTTTTTGCTACATATATTCAATAGTAAAAGAATTTTTTAATTACATACATCAAGAGAAAAAAGAATTTCAGTAAATTTTAGAAAATTAAATTAGGAAAATATATAGGTGTGCCTAAAAAAGGAAGACGAGTCTATAACTCCCTTATTTATCAGACGATTTTAATTATTTATACACCAAATTAAATGGTTGCGAATAGACTACCAAAGGATCTAATAAACTCACGTATAGCCCTAAGTGCTTCAAGGCTAAACTGTCAAAATACTTACATACTTTTTTTTAGTAATTCTGATAGAGTTTTTCATTCTGATATACTTACAACAATATTTGTTATAGTACAACAATGTATAACAAATAAACACTTACATATCCAAAATACAAAAAAAAAGTAAAAAAAAACGCTATTATCGTCTATGCTCAAACTGCACTCCATTTTGCGGCATCTGCGCGCAATCTCATATGTTATTAATTGTCATTTCTTTTTCCAGCTAACTTAATTTGGTTATTACACATGTATTTTTGGTTGCATATACCTGTTTCAATTTAAATTTGAACATTTTTACCGAAACTCGGCCAAACAAGCAACAGGGCTGTAAGTCCATTATTCGTTATTGAAAACACAATTACGAAAGTAAGATTCAATGATGAATCGTCTATGTTCTGAAGTAAAAATCATTTTTGCGTTAAAATTTGATTAATAGTGACAGTTGCTTGACATTTATTAGCTGAAATTAGCAAAAATTAAAAAAATCTGACACTGTCAAAATCACAGCCGCCCCTTATCTAAGTATCGGGTGTTCATTTAATATTCTGGTAGCATTATCTATGGAAATATTTTGTTTTTGTTAAGGCATGTCGTCGTTTGAACTTCCGATTAGTAAAATTAGAGTAGAACTGTCATATTTTGATATTTGCGTTCAGAGAGGTTTACGTTTACTGTATGCTGGTGTTCACGTTAGAACAGAAAAGGTTTTTGATTGAAAGTTATTTTCGCAATGGTTTTAAAGTGAATGGTTCATGTATCTATTCCGTACAAAACTGCTTAGAAGAGTTTATCGCCGAATTTCCGAAAGTTATTTTTGACCGGAAAACCTTCAAAGACAACCTGAGCCGGTGTGTAAAGTTGTTTCGTGAAACTGGAGGCGTTTACCGAAGAAAAACCACAGGGGTCGGCCGCTAAAACCCACTGCTGCAGTTATTAAAACTGCAAGAGAAATAATGCAAAATGCTCCCCACACTACAATACGTCAGTTATAGCATCGCAACAGAGTGAACCTTGTGTAGGAAAGTATGAACGTGCCACAAATTGTTACGAAAAGAAGAAGGTAGACATTTCCAGCATCTCATTTAATTAATTGATTAATTTGTGCGTGAATTGTAATTGTGTTACTTTTTTATCATAATTTTATAATGAGGTTATGTCATATTTTAACGCTGCGGCATCCGTTTTTCAAAATAAAAGATTTCCATAGGTGATGCTACCAGAATATTAAACGAACACCCATTATAATTGTTGATCGCGCGATATAACGATTAACTAGAGGTCGCCCAGCGGTCGAAATTCGACCGTTATTCATTAAAATTTTAAGTTTGAACGTTATTGAGTTTTTTTTAATTTTCTTCTATTACGTCAGCTGCGAGCATGTACAAATACGTCATTATGCATTAATTTTCGAGTTATTTGAAAAATACGAATGATAGGCTTGGCTAAGCTATATTTGACATTTGATATTTTTTGACATTTCCTTGGGTTTTTTTTATTGCTATACTGGCCAGGTTTCGCCAAGGCAATACAGTTATTTTTTTTCAAATTAATTATATAAAATTTAAATAAAAAAGTAATACAAAAAAATGAAAAATGAAATAAAGAATACGTGCTTCGTATTTTTTTATATATTTTTTATTGAAACAAAAAAATCGGGCGGTTAAAAAAATAAATGTTGTCCATTGAACTTAAAACATGTAATATATTATTGGTACTTGAAGTATTCATAATATTAGTAAAGTCTACAACACTATCTAAATAATCCGATGTATTTTCAGCAAATTTCCAGGTAAAATTTTCTGAAAATGGTGAATGATCGCGATTTGTAATTATTAGTATCCTGAACTTTTACTACGATAGCAGAACTCAAATCTTCGACCTCTCCCATTGTCAAATTGGCGAATTCATCGCATCGACAAGCCCTGTCACACCACTATTTGTACACCTAACCTACAACAATAATTTATAATTCTTCCTCTAGGGAACTCAGAAATTTTGCCTAAAGATAAAAAGCCTTGATATCCATTATTAGCTCTCAATAATTGTTTACCTTCAATCGGTAGAAAATCGCGCCTTTGTGTATCTCCATTGAGACGGTTAAACTGTCATTTTTTCTGAGCGGAGTAGAAGTACTTCAAGTCCTAGGAGTAGAAGTGTCCACAGGCGGCTCGACCGGGTCAAATGTAAGATCATTTGAAGTATTTGTCACGATTTATTTATTAATTACAACTATCAATTGCACGAAATATTTAATAAACAAATTGTCCTATCCCCATTAAGATAAAGCTCTTCTAAAAAAGCGAAATAACGAAATTATTATCCAGTACTTAACCAATTCGACTGTGGTTAAAGACGAGCCGCCCGTTGTGGGACTTGTGGGCGTGTCCTTGGATGTCAGATCAGATGTCAAACAAATATCAAAAATAGCGCAAGATTGCCCTTCAGTGTTAATAGGTAAACAGAGTTGTAAGTTGTAATCGTTCGATATTTACGTTTTGATAACGTTTGTTGTACATATTTAGCGAACATCTGGAGTAGTGTGTACTGTTAAAAAACGAAATGCACGGCGAGCGATGGATGGCTCAAAAATTGATGCAGATCGCGGCAAACTCAATGTAGATCTAATCCGACCAGAGTCCGGGCGAAAAGTGTATGATTTCTACATAATTGCTCCTGATTCAAAGTTTCTGGCTACATAGGTAAAATTTCTGAGTTCACTAGAGCAAACGTCAAGTTAAAACTTCAAATATCATTCGGCAGAGCACTCTAGCTGCGGACAAAATAATTATGCCGTCGCGCGGAAAGGTAGACATCCTTAATCATCGGCCTGTGTGCAAAATAAAAACACACAGCTGTCGGCCAATCAGATTTCTCAAAATTTTCATTTCACACGGCTAGGCCGTTCGTTCGTCTTCGTGTTGAAATAGTTTCCAATTTTAAATTTTCACTAAGGGAAAACTGTGTGAAATGTGCCATATTGCATAGTGGTCGTCGGAAAACAACAATCACCTTTTTGATATGGTTTTGAACTGTCATTAGCTCATTACATTACTCATTCATTACCCATAAAATTATTTTTTTATATTTCATCCACGTAATTTTTAAATATAGACTCTCCCGAATCAATAGTACAAAAGGTTTCGTACAATCTCTAAATTTTTTTTGGAACCATTCATTTTTTGTAATTTGTAAATCATCTGAATTTTTAACATCAGAATAAAATGTCAAAACTTCCATATCAACAATCAGAGTTAAATTAGCAAGCATATCAAGTTTTCCAAAGAATTGTAAAGTTGTGTAACAGTTATTATTAAAAAAATGATTCAACTGTCCTTTGTTGACAACATCAATTGGATCAGCAGTTTTAACTAATCTTCTGTTACCGATATCAATATACTTATTTGCTACTACCAGTTAAATTTATGTTTTCTTGACAGGTACTGTTCGTTTCTATCTCTTTTAATTTAATTATTTGTGTTTGATTTCAAAAGAATTATGATCTGTTTACTCAATTCAGGTTTTCTAATTGTTTGATGTTTGGTCTGAAATTAAAATCACTCGTAAATTAACAAATTGTATATTGAAATATACAGGTGTCCCAAAAAATGGCGTACTAACGGTGCACTACGGTGTAGAAGAGATTACCGTAAACGTCAGAAAAATGTTAAAAAAATTCTATTGGACTTATTTGCTGATTCGGCGGTCTTTGAAAGTGGCACTTAACAGGTCAATTATTTTGAAATATATGTATGAAATTGCTGTGGCAGCTACCTCTCATCGTACATATTATCACAAAGTACAAGATCAATCACTACCAATATCTAATCTTGCATAATATAGAATTTAGAAGTTTTGGAATTCGAAAAAATTATTTTAAATCCACTACGGTAACATTTCAAGGTAATGATGTACGAATATATCTCTGTTTATATTGTATTACCGTTAATAATAATAATAAAAATAATTAGGCAGAATATAGCCTAAGGGAGTCCGTTTCGGCTCAGGGACGCGAGGGTCGTGGGTTCGATTCCGACCACAGGGCGAAATTAAAAAAAAGGCTATATTCTGTCTCGTGATTCGGAAGTCACGTTAAGTCATTGGTCCCGGTCTATTGAGTTGGTCATCATGCCCCTCATAGATTTGTAAACCAGTCCTAGACTGTAAAACATTTAGATTTACCAAAATGGGAACGAAGACTAAATAAACGCATTAACAATATCAGACGAGATTTAGGTAAAATAACTCAATATTTAAAGGGTATAAATTCTAATCATCTAAATAACTGTATTCAATCGATTTTAAATAAAAACAGAATACATTGTTTAAAATATAACGAATATAATAAAACATTTATAGAAATCAAAGACATTTTATTACAAAAATTGAATATTTATTCTAAACGATTTAAAAGATATAAAAATAATAAACAACGGAAATTTGAATACAAACTATTTAGAAATAATGAGAAGTTGTTTTACAAAAACTTATCAGATAATAAAACTCAAAATAATAATGGTATACCAAATATAAATGAAATTAAAGAATTCTGGTCAAACATATGGTCAAATGAAGTTCAATTTAATAATCAGGCAGAATGGATTCCTAATTTAGAAAATGAGATACCAGATAGTAATAATCCACATCATATTCAAATTAGCCTTGAAATTTTAGTTAAAAATATTAATAGTTCACATAACTGGAAATCTCCTGGAGGTGACCAAATTCATAAATTTTGGTTAAAAAAATTTACTTGTATTCATAAATGCTTACTTGATCACTTTAACGAATTTATTAGGGAACCTAACACATTTCCAGAGTTTTTGGCCCATGGTACGAGTTGATAAGTAAAAGTCATTTATTAGTTTAAGTTTTCACGATACCTGATATCAATGATATCTTCCAAATTTAACGATCCTAACTTCCTTGGGCTTGATAATACTGATATTTATTAGTTAGTTGGCATCAAATTTTGAAAATATTGTGTTTTAATGCTCTGTTCTGTATTACTAAGTGATAAAAGTAAAAAAAAAAGTATATTTTATAGGAAAATGTCTCTTTTAACACTCTTATCATTTAGTAATACAGAACAGAGCACTAAAACACAATATTTTCGACATTTGATGTCAAATAACTAAGTAAATATTAATATTATCAAGTTCAAGGAGGTTAGGATCGTTAAATTTGGAAGATATCAGGTATCGTGAAAACTTAAACTAATTAATGACTCTTACTTATCAACTCATATTCAGCTTGGGTAGACAAGCAAAAATTAGTTAAAATTATTCCGAATATTTTTCCACTGTAGACGAGTATTATTGCTGGACTGTTTGTCCAGATGTTACAGAAGCAGAATACAATAAATACAGAATAATGTATAGAAGAACAGTATGATTTCTGCTAATTTTTGCAAAAATCTTCTAATTTTTTTTTCTAGAAAACGGAAACTAATTTTAAGTATATATTATAAATTTTATATTCAGCATATGAAGATTTATAAAAAAAAAGTACTTTACGCGAAGAATACTTTTTTAAAGTCAAAATTTGTAGACTAGTGTAATTGAAATAATTCGATTTCAGTCGAAGTAAAAGTGTAGTTAATGCCCCTTCAATTAAGTATTTTTCTTTATTTTCAAGGTTTATGGAGGGTTCTTTTAAGTCTGGTATAATCAAAATTCGTTTGTAAATTCTTACCTGATAACTTAATATGGGTAAACATGGAAACAAATATCAAGTAAATTTACACAGCCAAAAAATTGCAAAAATCTCTCTCAAGACTTGTATGCTTTTTCCGTGAACAGAAGTGTACGAAATGGCCAAATCATTTTTTATAGTATAAAATAAATGTGAAATTTGACTTTGATAGCGTTTTTTTATCAAAGATGGCTCGTTAGCTCAGATGATTAGAGCGCCGAACTTGACAATCAATGGGCATCGGAGGACGTCGGTTCGAATCCGGCACGAGCCCTTTTCTTTTCTTATTTTTTCATTTTTGCGCAATTGTACTCTATTTGCTTGTTTACCACATTTGTTTCCAAAACGGTAAGCTCTGTTTACTCGTTGCTAACAATAAACTGGACGGTAAGTAATTTTTGGTGTTCTAGAACGGTAAGTAAAATTTATTCAAAATTAATCGATTATTATTATAATAATTTTTATGTAGACAAAAGTTGAAGACAAGATGTGGAGGCACTTTCTGGAAACTCATAAAGCTCTTGTGGTCGGCTTTCCTTCCCGCTGCAATGAAATAGCATTAGCAAACTTGCCGCGACATTGGCATTGTCAAAATTTTCATACCCCGCATTTTCCTTCTTCTTCTTGATTCCACATCGAGGTTGTCGGTTTCAAAAATTCTTTAGTTGTGACGCCATGACGAATTTTTCTTGTAAATCTAATCTTGTTTTCGACACAATCTTCAATGTAGCTGAGGAAACTAGTGACTCCTAGTCCTAGCGTTCTCTGGATTTCTCAGAAATCAGGGCTGAACGCACCCCACATTCCAAGTTTCTTCTACAGTTTTCGGAATCACAATTAAAATGGATTGTTACTGAGTAGTAGTAATGCTTTATTTTTGCCCTACGGGCTTTCAGATTCCTTACAATTTTAACAATATTTACATAAACATAACTGAACAAACATGACAATTTCAAACTTAACATTTTCAATTCCTATTCCCACCCCTCTCTTTCTCTATCCTTTCTCTCCTCTTCCACACCCCTTTCATCCATCCTGTCTCCCTTCCGTCTTCGCTCAGTATGTTTCGCCTCTTCTCTCCCTCCCTCTCTCTCATTTCGTCGCATCCGCTCCACATGTGCTCGATCGTCTCACTCTCCTCGCGGCACATCCTGCACCTTCTCTCCTCTCCTTCCGTCCAATACTGTTCTCTCTCCTCGTTTCCGCATCTGAATCTCGCCATCGGGCATATGCGAGTTGTCTCTCGTTAATCCTTTTTTCCTAAATCTTGCAAAAGGGTTAGAGGCGAGTTGTCTCCCGTGGTTCAGGTTAAGGCATTAGGATTACGACTACACTAATTGCAGTTGGATGCATTAAAATAGCTGGTAGATAATTTTTAAGAAGGAACAAACAAATAAAAATTCTAGAAAACACGCTGTATAATTTAAAGTTATAATTATAATAAAAAAATACAACTTCAAGAATACAAATATACATATAAAAATGTACTCCTAATATTTATAAATAATATTTTTGGTTCGACACTGTCAGAATTTGAGAATTTTCTCCTATGTGAACGGATTTTGATAAATGTCACAACTTGTCAAAACGAAACGTCAAGCTAATTTTAAAGATTTTAAACGATTTGGAGCTTTTAAGGGGCTCGTCGCACCAAAAAACGTTGTATTCAACTCGTTTGTGTGTAACGAGCGTTTTAAAATGGCCCACACGTGCCAAAAAAGGCCCAATTTACACACAAACTCGTCAAATAATAGTATATTGTATATCAAGAGTTGAAAATGAAAGATTTCACACGAGTTTGCAGAATTGAGTCACAAGCCGTAGGCGCGTGGCTTAAGCAAACGAGTGTGAAATCGAATTTTCAACACGTGGTATACACGATATTTTTGCGACGACCACAAAAAAAAAAAACGCTAATATGCGGTATTCCTTCAAACTTCAAATATTATTCGACAGAGCTGCGGACAAAACATACATTGGTGGCCATGGTTACTACAACTGTGTGCAATGATTTCATTGCGCACAGGCTAGAAGGTATCTGATTGGCTAACCAGTTTCATTGCACACGGGTTCGCTATTTGCATGCAATAGCCAACTTTCAATAATAGTTATTTGTGCGAATTTACGCATTTTTCATAGTGGTCGTCGGAAAACTACTATTATTTGTTTATTATAACGGAAATACCTAATAGGAAATCTTTTTCACAAAATCAAAGAAAGTATAACTTCCACTACTATTTTTATGTTTATTAATTTTTGTTTGATATACTCGAAAGTGTCTTTTTGAAAATTAATGAGGATATCTATAAATATAAAAGTATTTGTTAGCGAAACAAAGAAACTTGCATTAAATTTGGAATAAACACTTAATATCTTCACTTAGAAATACCAAGATTATCACCGCATAGGGTGGGAGACAATTTGCCTCTTGTTGGGAGACAACTCACCTCTTGGAAAAACTACCTGTGCCGTTCTAGGAGACAATTCGCCTCGTCCGTCGCCATAATTTTCCTTTCTTTCGCGCTCGCTCTCCCCAGGTATATCCAAGGAGTATAGAAGTATAGGGAGGGGACATACGCAAGCTTATGGGCGCGGTAAATTGAAGCGGTGAGGGACAAGGAAACGGGTGCAATTTTATGCAACCCGTGAGGTACGCCCCAGTTAACACTACTTGAGATGTTAGGAATTAACAATAAAACTGCAGGAAAATAAAACACTATATATTTTATTTGCATCACAAATGTATTCAGAGTATGAGAAACTAGAAAACAACACTAAATATCACAATGCAAGTGATTTGATTTACTTTCTTGGGGCGTACTAATAGCAGTCATGCGCATTAAGGCGGCTTCACTCGGCCGGCCGTATGTCCCCTCCCTATTATTCTATACTCCTTGGGTATACCGGAACATCCTCTGCCATGCATCTCTCCCTTTTCTCTTGCTTGTCCGTCTCTCTGCCCCTCTGGCTTAGCTCCGCACACATCCACTTCCTCACTGGCATACCCGTTCCTCCTGCAATACTTCTCTCTTTCCTTCTCATCCGCGTTCTTTTTCTTTTCTCTATAGCGCTCAGTCAGTATCCTGCACTCTTCCCTTCCACCCATTCTGTCCTCGAATTTTGCCGCTCTCTTTCCCGCTTTCACTCTCAGCTTGCTCCTCTTGCACTTTTCCCTCACTATGTACCTTGGTGTTTCTCTGTCCACTCCTAGCAGCCATCTCAAATATTTCTCTTGCACTCTGTACACCTCCTCCTGTTCCTTCCATCCCCAGATGTCTGCTCCGTACATCAGCACGCTCTCTACCATGCTCTAGAACATCATGATTCTCCTCCCGAACTCACCTCCCCACTTTCTCTCTCCTATTCCCAAACGCATCCAACTACCTTGTTCTCCTTCCTCACTACCTCTCTCACTTGCGCTTTATCCGTGGCTCTCTCGTTGAAGGTGTAGCTCACTCTTTCTGTCTTGCTTTCTTCCCACTTCCACTCGCTCTCCTCATTCTTCCTCTTTCTCTTGTTGAACACCATCATTTTCGTCTTCTCGACATTCACTTCCAGGTTTTTCTTCCCCACATACTTTCCCCAGGTTCCTCATAATTTCTTTCATCTCTCTCTTACTCTCATTCTCAAATTGGAATTACGCGATAATTTTTCACGGCAACAAATTATCGATAACTTTTTTGACAATTTTTTGACGTGTCAGTTAAATCAGAGATTTTATACTATTTATTTGAAAAAAGCACATTATAATTAAATATGAATTGATATCTTGTTGATTATAATTTTAATTTAGCCTGAATTTAAGTTGCAGCGATCATTCGGTGAATACTTATATCGAATTGCCCTCGTGTTTGTGAAATTCCAGATAATTTTGTTAGTGACCCACTGGTGTGTGTTTCGACAACAGCAGACACTCGTGATTAGCCACACAAAATTATCGGAAATTTCTCAATCACTAGGGCAATATTAATAGTATCGTTAACTTTTTTATAAACAACGGAATTCATTCACTAATCGGTAAAGTGTTGATAAAGCGTTGAGCTTAGATGCTTTTGCTGTGCGAGTTTTAATCCGCTGGTGTTCAAGGAGGGAGCACTATTTGAAAAAAGCGGAAATGCCGCGTAAATGCGCACTGCAATAAAGTGGTACTAAATGCAGAGCGCAACATGTACCTTTCCAGTGACGTTTTCACTCACTTTGCAATCCTGCCGCATTACAAAAAGTTCAACAATAACAAACAAATAATAACAACAAAGACAATAAAACAACATCCAAAGACGGAGAAAATTCACGCCGGAACCACTCACACGTAAAGCCGAAACTAAAATGGCTGAAATGACCAAATTCCCCAATTACCCCCTGTTGACGCGCCACTGGAAAGATCTCAACAGAGGGCCAACGGTGTAACTAACTCTGGCGCATAGTGTGAAAAGAGTCATAAAGTGGTATGTACTAGAGAATGGCTGACTGATACCGCATCTAAAGCATTGACGGAATAGGGAATGCTCTGTCGTCTGTGGCTCTGTCCTGGTGCTTTATCTTTACAGTTTTCTGTAATACTTCAATCAAGTTCAGCAAAGCATGCGGACACTAGTCAACGCTCGTGAGTGCGCAAAATCATCCGCGCATCTGCCACCACCCACCAATTCCCACCATGCTGCTTTCTCATGTCGGTTATTGCTTATCTTTTTCTCTAGGTTATCGTTGATTGCCATATAGCCATGGAAAAAGGTACGTTGATCCACCTAAGTTGTAAAAAAACTGTTGTTTTATTTTTAGATAAGATAGCCACGCTGCTAAAAAGTTGGTCTAAAACGCAGCAGTTGCGAATAGCTAACATATCGAAGCTCCGCGTGCGTGTGGTTCGTGGGAATCAAAAGTATTACGGAAATATAAATTTTACATCATCCTTGAGCCGGACAATCACCACCGTATCGACATTGTTACTTTTAACTCTCAGAGAATGCACCAAATTGCAACCAAAGGGATCAAGTTTATGCCAAAGTCGCAAAATGAACGTCCAAATATTTTTCGCCGATACTAGGTACAGGTCTGCAGCCCTACAATCCACTCAGGAAACATACGAACAAGTTTTTAGTAGTTACTTTTACAAGAATTTGGGGTAGAAGGGTCGACTGTGAATGAACCACTTGTCTTAAAAACAAAGAACGCAAAAAGTGACGTTAGATTTAAACAGCTGATCAACCACTCGTTTTAAAAAAGACTGATGTTTCAAACTGCCTATTAAAAACATGCAAAAAGTGAGGTTAGATTCAAACAGCTGACCATAGTTTTAATCCCGTGGTGCGTTCACAATCGTCTTTTCAACGCCAACTTCGACGCCATATTTAAAAAAAACACCCGTTAGATGTCAGATACTGTTATTGAGTCGTTTGAGTGCAACCTGCGTTTTTCAATTTATATTGTGTAATAATTGTATTTGCTTGTAGTGATGAATGTACTGATTCTTCGTTTGAAGAGGAAGAGGAACCATGTCCACCTACTCCGCAGAATAATTATGATAAAATATTATTATAAGCAATAAAATATTTTTTAATTTTTTATCTGTATTTTTTATTCTTACTAGGTACTTCATTAACGAATTTTTGTTATAACAGATAAAATTTATTGATTTTAGACCTAAAGAACAAATTGTCCTAGGTACAGTCGCGGCCAAACAAAACTGGGCAGCAATTTTTTCTATTGTAAATCGGAATTAAATATTAAATCCCCTGAAAAATCATCTACTAGGAGATAACATAAAAAACTATTTATCAAATTGACATCATCCGTCACTGTTATGTTGTGCCACAGGTATGGGTATCTGGTTACCAGAGAAACTTTCATTTTAAAAGTCTGATTTACCAACATTTATAAAGATGACATAAAATCTCAATTTAGTGGCCGCTTTTATTTGGCTGCAACTATACAAACATGCCTAAATGCCTTGAAATTTTTACTTTTAATATTACGTTAAAAACGGCAAAATTTTTGATTTTTATTATACCTAACAGATTTTTTTTTCAAGAATTATGACGAATTTTAATGATAAACACTATTTAATTATGACATATTTTGATATTTATACAATTTATTGAGAACGCTCCACATCACAACAAACAGCAAGACAAATATTCTACATCTGCGACAACAAAACGTGATATGCAAGAATGAGTAAGTACGGAGCAAAAATGATATTTTAAAACCGCAACTCTATCAACTCATTAAAATGAATAAACCACGCTACAAAATATTTAAACTATTTCATGACGCCAGCCACGACGTTTTGAGATTGCCTCCTTACCATCCCGATCTTAATCCGATCGAGCTTAATAATGAATTAAAATTGTGTATCTCCATACCAATTCCTGAATACATATAGATACAGCTTGGTCATTGTAGCTAGAGCTGTGAGTGATGCGCAAAGTTGAATAAAGAGGTCCGATGATTGAGAGATTGGAAGCAGCAAAGAAATGCGACAGAATTAGTGGAGGAGCTGTTAGACCACTGCGCATCCGGCTCTCACAGCACAAGCTACAAATGAGGAAGATGTACACTGTGTGGCGGTATGAGTTTTCCCCTGTTGATGGGTTGATATTAAATACTTACATAACCTGAAAATGTGGCATTCTGTGTCGAATTTATTCTACGTACAGGGTATTTCACTAGTGATAATGAACCCGATGGAATTGAAAATGCAATCTACAGTACGTACATTGAGAAGGTAAAGTTGGATATTTATTGCGTCCATATCCAGCTTTGTGTTTTAAATGTATTGTGGGTTGCATTTTTAATTCTGTCGGGCTCACTATCACTCGTAAAATACCCTGTAGATATACTGTATGAAAAGACAATAAATATTTAATATTCATTAACCATTAATATCCACTTACGTCTACCACCCTGAGTGCACTGTAATCGTAGGTACGGCCAATCGTACTAAGCAAAATGATAACAAAGTCAGAGTTTTTTTTCACAGATTACTGTCATGTTCATAAACAATAATTATCATCGTTACCGGGATTCAGTTTTGTTGGTTGCATACTCAACATTTCCACAAAACCGTTTCCTTCGAATGTATCGGGTGTTCATTTCAATTTCCGGGTCAAAGTTGAAGAGTCTATTGTGAATGTAAAAATACAAATCACTGTAAGTTTTGAACAGCTAATCCGTGATCCGCAATCCGTTATGCTAAGATTATTACAATAAGTTTGATATTTTCTACTATTAGATTTACAGAAAAAAATTAAACATTTGCGTCTTTATAAATTCCTAAAGTTGTACAACAAAGTAGGTCTTCACTATTTTTGTGTCAGTCGTTCCACAGCAAAAGACGGAAGTAAAAATGAAAAAACAAAACAGAATCTGTGGGTTAAAACCAAAACATTTTATAAGTTTCTTTTTTGTAGCGATTGTTTTGTAAATTTTTCAATACCAAATATTTTTGAATATGTAAAACAGCGCGCTAGATTTTTTTACCTCGTGTATTATCCTGTTTATTTTTTCTAATTCGGTATCGAAAACTGTTACATTTCCACATTCATTTCGGTTAGGAAAAGTAGTACTTTTCCTACCTAGTTAGGAAAAGTAAAACAAATGAAAACCAGCAATTATATTATTTATTACAACATTATTGCATTCTTTTAACAAACATTTTGGGGCCACATTATCGGATTGGGTTATATTGATGATCTGTTCTTTTCCTAATATTTTTGAAGATACTTCCAACTTGTTTTGTACAGAATCCTCTATATATCTCTCGGCAACAGTATTTGATCGCCAACCACCGTGTCTTTTGAGAACTGTGATGTCAGCTCCTGCAGATGTCCTTCTGAAGCAGTGTCCAGTATAATTCGAAGAATTCGGTAAATTCAAAAAATCTGCTATTTTTTTAGGCACTCCACCTATGGTATTTATTCCTACTGCCTGCCTTGTGCATTTTCCGTTCCGAAAACCAAGAAAAAATCGAGTAATTTCAATCGGTGATGGTCGGAGAGAAAAGTATGTCCTGCATATTTCTAATAAATCCAAACCTTCAAAATTGCCTGGTGATATTGTAAATTCTCGCCTGACGTTTGTTTTAGTGTCTGGAATCTGGATAATGATATAAGACCCCTTGTCTGTAATGTTCTTCACGTCAAGAAAAGTCAATTCTTCGCGACGGCATGCCCCACTGATCCCGATTATCAACATCACCTTTAAAGAGTAAAACAGTTATTTTTTGAATTACATAAAAGTCACCTTTACCTTCATCATTAAATAAGTGCCATTATCCGCTTCCCTTAGGACCTTTTCTATCTCCTGCTTGGTAAAAATGTTGGATTTTTTCGAAACCTGACCGGTTGATTTTCTTTTGATGAACGTTATCAGGCTTGCATATTTCTTGATTTCTATATTTTTCTTTAATTGGACTGTAGACCTCAGCATCGAGAAAAGGCTCCATAATGTCGAGCCTTTGAGTTTTCTTGATTTTTGCTCAAAATAGGCCAGTAGAACTTCTTCAGTAATATCACGCACTCGCTTTTCACGGCACCAATCCTCAAATTGTTGGTAAGCTTTATCATATTTTTTCCGCGATTTCACGGGTAATAACTCATTGACTGCTAATGCTGCTGATTCTTTTACGTCCGAGCTAACAAATTCAGCATCTTCGAACATTTTTAATCGCAAATACACTCACAACTAAACGAACTCGCAAATTTTTCTAATGTGAAAATTTGTGTTTACATTGATTCCATAACGACCAAAATGAGCTACTCGATTTTTCGAATTTTGTATCCAAAATTTTCAATAAATCCTCAAGAGGTAAGGGTTTTCTCTACCTCATTAGAAAAAGTTATGTGTGCAACACGAAGGAAAAGTGTTTCTTTCCGTACTCGACGCGTTTTTAATCTCGACTACGTCTCGATTAAAAATCCCGCATCTCGTACGGAAAAAAGTCACTTTTCCTATCTCGTTGCACAATAGTTATTTTTATATTAAGTGCGCGAAGAGAGTGTTTTTTGTGCATGAAAAGGTCTTTTACGCCGAGACGAAGGTCGAGGCAGTATAAGCCTTTGAATGCACAAAAACATCTTCGCGCACGAAATATAAACAATATTTTTTCTATAATTGATTCAAAAAATTGAAATTAAAAATTCAAATTTTTGAAGGAACTCTGAAGTTTCAATGCAGTGACCATGTTGCTAGGTAACTAATAAAAAACAGTGCGTGAAATGAAAAACAGAAATAGTCGTATGCGTGAAATTGCATTTCACACACTGTTTTGTATGGTTTCTATGGTTTCGATCTTACTAACAATGCAAAAAAAAATACACGTCAGAAAATGACCCACTTCAGGCACAGATAACTATGCGTGAATTTCAATTTTTTGAATCAATTATAGAAAAATAAATATTTCGCGCTTATTTTGCACTATATTTTTTGTTATCTCATTCTGCAATTCTCATTGTTTTACCAGTTTTCCTCTATTCCTATTTACATTTTTTTTTCTTTTTCAATATCGTTCGACCAATTCGAACAAAACCATGAAGCTTCTTTCCTTAGATTTTTTATTATTCATCCTCGAGTACATTCCAATCTATCGCCTTTCTTTAATTTTTCTCATTTATTGCCAATCAACAATTCAATAATTTTCGTTTTTTATTTGGGAAGTTGGTTTTCCCGAAATTATTTATTTATTTTGTTTTTTCAGCACATTTTAAAACTTCTTTGATTTTGCGATGCGTCCTTACCTTCATAACATGTTTTCATTTTCACTTTGTATATATGTACTTAATCTCTTTCTACCATAATGTCGTCTATTACTGCGCTATTACTTTTAATCAGCATTATTTAAATTTCTTCATCAACATGCTCTACTTTTCTTTCTTTCTTCATTTCTGTTTTCCAATGTTTCTTTCTTACAATTATAATTCCTTCTAATATTGCCTATTATATTTTCGATACCACTCTAGTCTTATAGCGTTTCTCTAAGGAAAATTTCTAGTTAGGTATTTTTAATGATTCTTATCCTTGTAGTCTTTCTGTTTATTCACCGTCTCCTTTATTCTTTATGCTTGTTTTATAGTACTTATATATTTATACTATTCATCAACTTGTTAAAGTTTTTTCTTCAGTTTTTAATTACATTCCTATTCCTGTTTTTTTTAATCACTATTACCCTTGCATCAAAACACTTAACTTTCTACTTGGAATATATTTGATTTTTTTCTTTATTCTGCTAATCTTCATATTATTGACGTTACTCAGTACTTTTATTTTACAATTCTTTTGTCAAAAATCCAAGTGGAATATCTAAAAAAGTGAAACCAATTAGTTTAAAAGCAGAAGTGACAGAATAGCTATTTACGTTACAAGACCGGTAGTAACGTTTTTATGGACGAGCTAGTGAATTACAGGTCGAGCCCGATAGGGCGAGACTTGTAAACTAGCGAGGCCATAATGCGTCTACCGGTCGTGTGACGTACAAGATTTTTTAGTATACTGAGACAATTATTTAAAAGAAAAGAAATTTAAATAAAAAAATTTGGCTTTGAAAAAGATTGCTATGCCTTGTTACTATGATAACAAACGATTCATCAAAATTCAGTCTGTCAAAGTTTTTCATGTGATTTCTTTCATTTGAGCTAACTTCCTTTAACAAAATAAATTCTCACAACCGAACCGAAGCAGAAGTCAAGTTTTCTTCCCAGACCACCTTTTGGAGAAGGTAGATAGTGCGCGATCAAACTTATTGCTCCAAAAATCATCGGGAAGATATTTCACATACAAGTTGTTCTACAATTGGAGAATACGAAACACAGTTGTTTGGATTGACAAAGGGTAATGCTTGCCTTTAGAAAACCATTTCAATGACATAAGTAATTGTACATTTAATTTTTAAATAAATAAAATCCAATAAATCTGACAAATTATTTGACATTTGCTACCGGCCGCCGTAGAAAGTAAAACGGACTAGACCATAAACATGTGTAAATCTGACAAATTATTTGACATTTGCTACCGGCCGCGGTGGAAAGTAAAACGGACTAGACCATAAACATGTGTCTACCGGACTCGTCGTCAAGCAGGTAGACACCTACTACCAGCACAGTATACTAAAAAATTATTTGAACAAAAAACTTCGTAAACAAGTATTATCCGTTTTCTTTATTTTTC